>NW_028262335.1:615000-1230000 GCF_047370975.1 Nipponia nippon
GCAGAGAAATGGGAATTTCCCAGGGTCGAGGACAAAAGGATGGATGAGGACCCTGAACATCAGCATTGTGCATAGGGCTGGGGCAAATTTCAGGTCTGATCTCTGCATGTCTAATGGAAAGAGATGCCTCCCCGCACAGGCTGTTCCACTGCAGCGGAGACAAACTCAAATGCACACCGAGGGAGGCACGCAGATGCCAGCATAATTAGCCACAAAATAGACTTTTCAGTATCACACAATGACAAAGAAAAATAAAAAAGGCCGGCGTGCTGATAATTCCTCAGCGCGCCTCGGTGACAAGGAACTGGGACAGACCTGAGCTTCCACTGAGCCAGAGGAAAATGTATTTTTAAAAAGCAGATTATCTGGTTAAACAGAGGGCAGGGGGCTGAGCCGAGAGATAATGGGGGTGTCTGTGACAGCTTTATTAGGAAGTGCCTAATGTCGGAGCGATTTCACGGCGGATCTCAGAGCGGCAGGCTGACTCTGGGAGCTGCGGTCTCCGCCGCAGAGCCTCGGCAGCACTGTCAGACGGGCTTAGAGGGCAACTGACCCCGGCTTTTTGCTGCAGGAGACAATGGAAGCAGCAGGGATATGCTTTGCAGGGCGTCACCAGCCTGCTCGTACTCCTGGGGTATCACCTGCGGGGTGGGACGGGCGAGCGCTGTATTCATGAGCTGTCATTGGTAGTAGGATCAGCTTTGCTAACCTGAAAAGAGACGCATGCTTGGAAACACGGGGCAGTGCCATTGCCTTTACCATCAGTACTGGCAGCGCTGGCCCCGATAGCTCCTGGGCTCAGCAGACTCAGGGTGCGACCCTTCCTTTGCCTCACAGCTGCCTTCCAGGATGCTCTCACCTGCCTGCTCTCCTCGTCTTTTTTTTCAGTGTTTCCTCGCTGCTCCTCTCTAATTCCTTACCATGTCATCTTCTCATATTGTGCAAAGACCCCCGCAAATCTGGCAGGGCATCCATGAGGCCCATCCCAGCCAAGTATGGTTTCCATCACCTCCCCAGAACGTTCTGCATCCAGGCCCCGTAGAGAGATACCACCTCCAGCTCTCAGGGTCTTGCTGCCCACTCTGGCAGCACAGCATGCCCCACACAGGCTCCTCCTGGCACTGACCCCTGCAGTGCTGGGCTCCCAGACATTTGGGAGTTCACAGCTCCAGGGTGCATGGGCAGTACTTCGCTGGGATGCATGTGTGTGCACGGGGCGCATACTTTCCTTCTCCAGGCTCTTCCGCCAGGGCAGGGTCCCAGCCTGGCAGCAGTGTGGGGTGGAGCACTAGCAGGATGCTCACCACCAAGAAACCTGAACTGGAAGCATCTCACTCCCAGGGACGAGCTAGCAATGCAGGGTACCAGAGAGCATGCATGAAACAAGGCCTTGCTAGCATGACTCCTGGCCTAGGTCTCTGGGAGCAGCTGTAATCGGGAACAGGGGGCACTCAAACCAGTCTCTAATCCCAGATTTTACATGAGCTGAACAGGTCCTGATCAGCTTGCCTGGGGCTTATGGTGGGATTGACAGCCACTCCCACGCCACCCAGATGCCCCGACCAGCCAGAGCAGCCCCGAGTGGCTCCCGTCATCCGGGCCAGGGCTTCCCTGTGAGAGGAGGGCAAGCTCGGATGCTGGGACTGGTGCATAAATGCACCCGGCCACGACTCTGTCCACAGACATCAGACAGAGGATGTAAATCTGGGTCTCCAGGAACAAAAGGCTACAGCGCCTCTGCCCCCAAAGCTGCCAGCTCAGCGTGAGAGGACTCCCCAAGGCGCAGGGGAGCCAGCGATGAAGCTGTCTCTGACAAGGGAAACTAAAGATGTAAGAGGGAGCATGAAATCACGGGTGACAACCATAACAAGGGCAGCTCCAGACATGAGAGGGGGAGCAGGAGCTGTGCTGCATCCACCCAGGAGGCTCTGCCGCCTTTGTGGAGAGCAGTGCATGTGGTGGTGGGGTGGAGGACCAACGTATGAGATGGAGACAGTCCCTGCATTGGCCCCGCTGCCTGGTGATGCTCTGTCCCCTGTCTTTCACCAGCACCAGGACTGGGTGACATGTTGCCCAAATCCTGGCCATCCAGCCACTGGAGCTGGCCATCTATTGCTGTGACCGCGAATGAAATGCATTGAACCACAAAGGGGATTGCAGCACCCAGGGTGCAGGATTGCAGGGGGGCAGCTGTTGACAGACGAGCCCAAAACCTGCCTTGCTGCAAGAGCTCATCTTCGCTGGGCTGCTGGCCTGGGCAGCCAACTCGGACAGAAAACGCTTGCTAATTTCCCTGTGAAAGTGTTTTCTGCGCCATTATCAGTTTAACCCGGATTGCCTGAGCCATTGCACCGTTTTGTGAAAACCCCCGGAGCTGCCGAGCGCACTGCCTGTGCTGGCAGGGATGGTGCCCGGCAGCCCCCCATCACCTCCTCCCACCGCCCAGCTCCACATTTCCCCTTTGTGCGCCTCTGCACAAGGGCGCCAGAATTTAGCCACCCTCTCTTTCAACTTTTCCCCTCTCTCCTTTCCCCCCCTCTGTAACAAATCAGTGAAAAGAGGGAAGAGAAGAGGCTCCAATGACAGATGGAGCTGGCGCTATCATCTCTCTTAACTGTCACCGAGAAAATCACACGGCAGCCACTGAAATTCAAATTAGAGTTTTGCTGAAGCTGCTAAAACTCATCAAAAGATATCTTTGAAGTCCACTGGCAGGCTGGTCATTTCTTTTAAATTAGTCCCTGTTGAAAATGAAATTGCAGGGAGTTGGTGTATTAGCATATTGGAGTGCGAGAGACAGCATAATACTGCCTTTCCAGGGAGCAGAGACAGTTTGCTCCTGCACAAAGACCGCACTCAAACCGGGCTCTTATTGCATTAGGAGAAATGAATGAGTCATTTCAAAGCTCCCCATTAAGGGGGACGGGCTGGCACTTGGAGGGAAGACAGCAAAGAGGGGTCAGCGCTGTCCCCGCGTTCGTGCCCTCGGAGCCAACCTCCTGGCTGCAGCATCGCAAGCCCATGCAAATGAGGAGCTGCCTCGTTAGCAGAGCCAGCTCGGTGATGAGGGGAGAGAGGCCTTCTCCAGTCCCAATCCAGGGACTGGTGGTTCCCAGAGTTGATGTGATGTACAGGACGTACAGTTCATCACAGTCCTCTGGGGAGGATGCAGAACCAGCATCAGTCCCAAGAAAGTAAGTCCGGTCCCCTGAACGCTGGATTTTTCCACACTGCGCTTTCTTCCAGAACCTTCCAGACAGACCAGAGTCAGCATCCTGCTGCCCCAGCGGTACCTGAGCCCCAAGGAAGGGCCCTGGAGACCCCCAGACCATCCCTGAGAAGCTGCAGCAGAGCCAGCAGGAGCCCAGGACAGACCACCTCTGTTTGATCGTCTAGCACCAGTTTGAAAAAAGGGTCAGTCCCAGTAGTGGCTCTTCCTAACACGAACCCCACATGCCTTGCATCTCCAAGTTGGGCACCTGTCAGGGATGAACACAGAAATTCACAGCCCCCAAGGTCCTCACAAGCCAAACAGCATGGTGGGACTATGGGAAGCACACCAGGACACTAGAAACCAGTGGCCAGGCACAGTGGGGTGGTGGCCAGCGCCCCCAAGAACAGCTGTAGCATCTCCCCTTAGTGAATATTTCTCAACACGGACAAAACTGGGTTGATATCCAGCTCCAGTTCAGTCCAACCCAGACATTTGCCCAGAAATAATGGCCCTTAGGATGAATACCAACCCTCTTCTCCCAGGCTTTGCACCACACCATCCTCCGCTCTCCTGAGAGGCTGAGCACAGCATTGCTGCCTACCCAGGAGGCAGCCCGCCACTGCTGGCTCTTTCCCCAGCCCTGCTAGCCTAGGGCATCCAGTTTCTTCTGCCTGCCCTGAATCTCTAAGCAGAGGTTTCCCTGTCAGCCCAAAACCTTGAGATGTCAGCTGCTTCTGGATAGAGCTGTTTCTTTCATTACCGAGCTGATGTGATGGGATTTTGAGTGGCACTAGTTACACTCCTGCGTCTTTCCACATAATGTCTTTGAGCCAAGAGCTATCAGCTGCAGATTTCACACGGCTTTGAGAGGGGTTGGGAGCAGGTCAGAGGCGGGAAGTGTGGCCAATTCCCCCCTGAACTGCAGGAGAAGATGGAGCAGAACTTGCCCCAGAGCATGTAACCTGTGACATTTTCCTGGGCTGATGCAAATTGCACCAACACAGACGGAGAGATGAGCTCCTGCCACTGCAAGAACACATGGCGCTTGCTGAGCAGAGGCTTTCACTGCAGGCTTTGTTAGAAAGGTCGCTACAGTCCAGGGCTGAATGTCTCCTCCCAGTTGTTAGCTGTTTACTGTGGATTTGCCCTGGATTTCTGACGAAGGGGCACAAGGAGGCACAGACCCAATCAAACAACTACACCATCAGGGCTCACAGTGAGAAGTTTTTTCTCCACTGTCTTGGTTAATTCCTGGTGTTTGGCTGCATTTCCCAGCCTTGGTCAGGTCCAACACCAAAGTGTCTGGATGTGGTGGGGACTTGCTGGGGGTCATGCGGACTGTGTTGTGTATAGCCCACCACCCCAATTTTCCAGGCGAGAGCAGCAAGCAGGGAAGCTGGTGCAAGGGTTATGAGCGTGTGTTTCTGCTGTGCAACTCAAAATCCACTGGGCAGGAGGAGGGCTTGAAGCAGCAACTGCAGTTTGCAAAGAGTCATAAGCCTCCGACTTGGAAGGAGAAGCAGTGCCCAGGGATCACTGGGCACATCTCACCACTGTTGCTTTTGGCAAACTGGTGGCCAGCTGGTCTGCAACCAGTGGTGTCACATCCTGATTACCTTGGGCAAGGCGCTGCCTGAGCTGGAGGTTCAAACCTCCAAATGTGGGTTTTGGTGTCTCACCTCACCCCCTTGCATTCCCCCAAAACCCTCATCACTTCGGCTGCCAGCAGCATGGACGGGAAAGCAGTAGGATGGTCAGAAAGCCATGCCAGAAACAAATTTCTTGCAGCTCCTGGCTGTTAATCGTCATCTCTCTAAGATGATGCCAGAGGATGGGATGCTGTAGGCTCCAATTGCTTTGCTTTTCCTGCGGCAGCTCACGGTCCTTCTGCAGGCCCCAGCAGTGCCAGCAGGTGAGCACCCTGCGCCAAGGGCAGCAGCACCCTGTCCCCAATGGGACAAACATCTCCATCAGTCACCCCGAGCACCAAAACCACTGAGCATCAACAATAGCTGCCATGCTCCTTATGACTGCCATTGTCATGCTCGGCAGACATCGGCTGCAACAGGAGAGGAGGAGGCAGTGCAGGGGCCTCTGTTCCCATATCAAACACGCGGAGGATTGCTCCTTTCATCTGCTCCATGCGATGAGAGGAGCAGCTGGTGCCTCCTCCAATCCATCCCTGCCCCACCACTTCCTGTCTTGGCAAACGTACCGTGGCCCAGCCATCCAGCCGGGGCGTTAATTGGAGAGTGGAGAGGATGGCAGGGAAGGGGAGAGCCCGGGCTCGGCAAGGCACAGCCACCGTCATTAACTTTTCATTGCGTCTGCCACTTCCTCTTAGGGAGAAAGGCTTTAAATGTCACCATTTTCTGCTTTAATGACCTAAGAGGCAGCCACGTGCCAAGCAGTCCTTGCATTGCAAGCCCAAGCCTGGGGGAGTTCCCAGTTCAGCCCTTGCACGTGGAGATTGCAAGAACAGACAGGGTCCCACCAGCTGGGGTGTCAGCTCCCCAAATATCCCCTTTCACTGAGCCCAGAGAGCCTCGCATGTCATGGGACTCCCTTTCCAGGACATTTCCTCAGTGATTTGGCAAGCTCGTGAGAAAGACGGGATCGATGGGATCGTTTCCCCATGGGATCACACAGGGTCAAGAAGTCAGCTGGAGGAGGGAGCAGGGACTGTGTGTCCCAGGCACAGACACAGTGTCAGTCCAGGGACCAGTGCAAGGGCCACAACATCCCACTCATCAGGAAGTGATCTTGAGACTTTTCCATTTAAACATGCTTGTTTTTACTGGAAAAGATCCTGTTGATAAGCTCAAAATGCAGGAAATTGATGTAAAAACCTCAGGGGGAGACTACATGAACGAGAAGGGGATTTTATTTAATGCCATTTCCAAGATGACCTTGTCCACTCACCCCCAGCACCCACATGAGTGTCCAAGTGGTCTGGCCAGGATCACTTGTTCATGACAGAGGGGACATGAGACATCAGTCAATGATCCTATCTCAGCATTAGTGATAACAAACTGGCTTTAATGCCCTTTGGGAGGCAACGGCGATTACAGGGTGATGTCTCCCCTCAAGATCTTGCTTACTTCAGCCCTTGCAGATCATGGGCCAAGTTGCTGCCCATTTCTTCATTTGTGTTTCTTTGTGTCCTCGTTCTGCATGTCTACAGCTACGGCCTTCCTTCTGGAGGTCTTTCCCAGACCTAGCTCAACTAACCTCCTCTGCTGTGGGCTGTTCCCCAAGGCAGGGCAGAAAGGATGGTTTTGCAGGACGGGTATGGAGGGAGAAGCCCAGGTCATGAGCTGTTTGCAGGGTGGCGTCTGGTCTGGGACCTGTGGGGAAGGAAGAACTAATCCGAATTTCTGCAGGCTGGTGGGGATTTACCATCTGCTGCGCCAAGGGGACCTTCAAACCAACACACACAACCCGTAGAGAGCATCCCTTCAACATCTTGCTCAAAGAAAGGATTTGTCAGAGAGGCAAACATAGTTTCATAGTGTTCATGAAAAGCTTTGTCATCCATTTGGGTTTGGCATCAGCCTTGGTGTCTGGTGGTGAACCAACGACCACTGGGGCAGCTTGAGAGGCAGAAACTGGGTGACTGCATCATGAATGCAGATATGTAACTAGAAAACAAAGATCTCTTTAATGCTACTCAAGAAAGGAGCCGCGTTCTCTGGAAGGATTAATGGCAAGAGTAGCTCAGTCTGTGCTGGGCAGAGGGAATCACGTGCTCGCCTCTCTCTGCTGGGGGTCTGACATTTTGTCTGCATAGGGACAGTTGGGTCTGGTTTGACGGATGGCCTTGCAGCAAGCTCCCAGAGCTACATCTCTCTTTGGGCTGGATCCCTGTAATGAAGTCTAAGCACCACTCAGATATGCTCTCCTGCTCAGCATTATGTTAATGAAGGGGCAGATAAAAAAGAAAACTACATATATCTTATTTGCCCATTCAAGAGACAAATAAACAACCCACTAACACGAGCGAGTAGAGTTTGGAAAGGCTGGTGCAGAGCCTGATGCCATATAGATAGGCTGGTGCAGCACATCACAATTCTTCTCACATGTACTGGGTCACAGTTTTCCTTCCAGAAGCAGAAATAACATCTGCAAACAGCAGGGGCCCAGCAAACACACCCCAGTCCCCACAAGCACATGAAGGACTGTGAACAAGTTTTGCATCTCCAACCAGAAGAAGAGGAATCACCATTTACCTGTCAAAGCCCGGACCAGCTCTGAACAAAGAGATCCTGAGCTTCTCCAATCTGATGGCATCCAAAGGGGTCACTAGAAATTTGGAGACTCCTGAATCCTATTTTTTCCAAAGAAGAAATTTTTCCCCAAGCCAGCCATTTCATACTAACGGCTTTGAGATTAGCAAATCAGCATTTTCGGGGGGGGGGGGGGCGGGGTGGGGGGCGGGACGTTGAAGCCTGTCAAAACCAGCAGGCACAAAGCACAAGGTGCTCACCAGACATGCTCACCAAGCATCGCCTCATCTCCTAAATCCCTGGACACAATGCCATCTTGGTCTTCTCCCTCCCCCACCTGCACTGCTGAGGGTTACCTCAGCCATCCTCGTGGTCTGGCTTCTGGGGCAGGAGTTGCCAAGTGTGGCCATGAGGCCTAGCCTTGTCCCCACTGCACCTGCTGGGGATGGAGACCTTGGTGGCCCTTGATGCAGCCAACATGTGAGCAGACTGCTAATGCCGGTGGCTGTTCCCAAGAATACATCCCTCAAGCGGTGACAGGGCCAATCAATACAGTGGCTGCTCTTTAGCAATCCCTGGCAGGGAGCAGCAGCCCTCCCAGCGCTATCTGCCAGCCAGGCAGGCAGCCGCTCGTCTGCAGGATGGATTAGGGGACAGACTGACAACGGGTGGCTCTTCCCCTGCCACTGCCACCCACACATACAAATTGCAGCTGTGCTGCACGGCCGCAGCAGGGCAGCCTGGAAATAGATGGGGATGAGGCATAGGGACCAGGTCACACATCCCATGCACGCGGCTTTACTCCCACACGTGTGTGGCTCGGGAATGTGCTGGAGGACACCGTTGGCTTTCACAGAGCCTCCCTGATCCCGAGGCCCCACGGGGCACCACGTGCTCCCTGGACACTGCACGGCACAGTGGGACAACCCGCAACAGCAGCTGTGCTGAGCCAGCGGCGCAGCCCTGAGCACATCGCAGAGGGCTCGTGGCATGATGCCACCAGCATCCACCCATGCAAGTTGTGTGCAATCCCACTGTCAGCGGGAGGAAGATAAACACCAGGAAGCAGGCATTGTGGTCAGGAGTAAGAAAAGATTTCAGCTCCTTTAAATTGGCTTAAACTGTCTTGCTGCAGAGCCCAAACGAACAAATCTCTCATAACAAACCAAAGCTACAGAGATGCAGCCAGCTGGGCCAGGCATTGCTCCCAGAAAGTCCCATGTCCATCGCATTGCGCAATGGATCTGAGTAACTCCAGCATTCTGGCTGCACCCTGGTTCTTCAAAAGGCCCTTTGGGATGGTGCCACCTCTCCACAGCACTTGCTCTTCGTCTGCATGGACCACATCCATCTCTCCTGCCCCTGGCTGCACCAGTGCTTGGTACGCAGCTCTTCTCCACCCAAAACCCCTGCATGCCACTGAGCTGTGCTGGTCCAGGGACAGGGCTCTTCCCTGCAGCATGTGACCAGGGCCAGCAGCAGGGTCCTGAGGGACCACGCGTGGCCAAGGGGAGCCCAAGCAGCCCAGAAATCCTGCTGCTGCCCTGTCCCTGAGGCTCCCATGGGTAAGATCCTCAAAGGGACCAGGGAAGACAGGAACGATCTCCTGCTGCCACCACAGGTCCCGCTGGAGCAAAGGATCAAGGGCTTGATATAGAGTCTGCGGGGCTGGCAGCGTACTCAGACAGCCGCTCATGAAGCGGAGATGAGCCAGGGAAGGCAGCCAAGCCTGTCCCAGGAGAGCCCATCCCTGCTCAAGAGCAGAAGCACGTCAGAGCCTCTTTGTTGTCTGCTGATGGGCGGGAGCATGATGGCCCCGTGGAGGTGCCACTGCCAGTGCAGAGCTTGCTGGGACATGATGCAGAACTGCACAGTGGGACCACAGCAGCACAGCGGTGCAGGGCCAGGATGACTGGTATGGTCAGGACACCAGTGGGAGCTTGCAAGGATGCTGTTTTCACTGGTGCAGTGCTCCCAGGACAAACATTGCAGCACTGAGACAGAGCATCAGGAAGGTGCAGTCTCCGACCAAGTGAAAGCCTCTTCCTTGGTGGGAGAGATGGAGACAAGATGGGGTAGAGGGTGAACCAAAGCAGTGAGACCACCTCTAGCGACTGGGAGAAATAGCTGCAGATGCTAAATGTTGGAACGCATCTCTCAGTCCAAACCCCAAACCAGCGCTAATATGTAACAGAAAATACTCTCCTGCCATTGCTGCCGCTGGGTGCAGGCAGGGAGCAGCAGCGACAGCACAAAGAGGTGCCCACGGCAGGCCCTGCCGAGGAGCAGCCTTCAAACTGATAAGAGGCTGCAAATAATGACTGCGAGCTCTTCTGTGGCTCTTAGCAATGATAAAATTGTTATTATTTAACAAAGATCATCCCCAGCTTTTCTGTGTGCCGCAGGATGGCACAGGCCATCCCGGTGTTCATATAAGGGATCTGCTGCTGCAGACCTGCTTTGGTGGAGAGGTATCAAGCGAAAATACTGTTAGACAGGACAGACAAACCACACCTACATGGAAAAGTCTAAAACAGGCTCCCAGCATCCTTGAGTAGTCAGAAGCAAATGTGTTGATTCTGGTGAAATTTCAGAAAACAATTTAAATGCAACAGAGGTCCCTTGCAGAACCCAAGCCAGAAGAGATGGTTTTGGACACCAGGTTTCCAGGCCACCATCTGCTAGAGAAGCAGAGGCATCTTCCAGATCCAGAGCAGCGTTTGGTGCCAGGGAAAGAGCCCTGGGAGCCCTGTCCCGTGATGCTGGATCTCAGCCTCTCTGGGCTGTCTGTGAAAGCAGGGAAGGGGAAGAGCAACATGTATTAAGCAGATTAACTTTGTGCCAGAGTAGAAGGGCCGCTGAAGCAGCTGCTGTGCCACAGCTGGAGCAGGGAGCCTGCCCTGAGTAAGGCGGACCTTGCTACCATGCAGCAGGTATCATTTGACCCTCACTAGCTGGCTACCGTGTCTCCCCCCGTCATTTCAAAGAGACAAAGAGAGACTGACTCTTCCTCCTGAAAGATAAATGCCTCCAGATTGTAGCCACTCGACAGGTCCACTGAAATTCATCAGTTCTGACTTGAAATGAAAGCTGTAATAAATCTCCCCGTTGAATAGGAGATCAAAGGCAGATCATTAGAGCTCTTGGATTACCCAGTGAGAGTGCACTTCCATCAGCTGCTGTGCTGCTGGTTCCCCTGTGTCCAGAACGACCCCTTTGACAGCGGAGCTTTGACTCTAAAGAAAAGGACAATTTCCCTCGGAAAAGGTCTGAGCTGTGCCCCTCTCCTCTTGCCTCCTCCCTGACTGCTCTCAGCCAGCTCTGCACGGCTCGTGGCCACGTCCTTGGCAGCCACGCTGGTACAAGCTGGTGTACATCACGGAGGGGGACATTGCTCCACTACAGAAGACAGAGCAGAAGAGCTCGGTGTTGGACCAGCCCTCAGGCGAAGCTCTTCCCCACATTACAAAGCTCCTGCATTTTCTTCCCAGGGAAGGAAAATCCTCCCCAAGCTCTGGGAACTATCCCAACTCAGTTGCCCTCCTTTAATTAAAGACAGACCTCAAGCTGCAAGGTAGAGCCCTGCAACACTTTAGTGGGACCAAGTGTCCGTATCACCCCTGGCTCTGGGGAGATGTATAAGGACATTGTGCTGATTTTCCACTCTGCTCTGTGGTGAGTCTCAGTGAAGAGTTTGCTGACCTGTGCCCGCCAGGGACCAGGAGAAATCCTATTTCAGCCTCTCCAAACCCATTTGTCGGTAGTAGCCTACGATATGGCCATGGTCTTCATGGGCTATGCAGGGAAAATTGTCCCCTTTTCCTAAATCTGTGTGGGCTAACCACTTCCCTCTGCTTAGACCATGAGATCCCAAACTCAGCAGTCCCCTGGGCTTCCTCCGTCCCTCATTTCAATCTCAGTAGCCATCTTCTCAGTGACACATCCAAGTTGGCATCTGCTTGTGGATGCAAGGGAAGGTTGTGTAGCAGGAGCAGAAGGTAAAGGAGGCTTCAGACTGCAGGTGGTGACATCCTATCAGCCATACAGCTGCTTGTCCACCCTTCCTGGCTCCTTGGTCCTGCTGGGGATGATCTTCTCCCAGCCTAATGCTGATCTGGTGAGACAGTTGTGCCTGAGCCAGCTGGAGGGATGCTGGAGAGCACATACATCAGGGTCAACCCTGATTCTCTAAATGGTTTTATTTCTCTAACAGAGTAAGGGAAGTTGGTCTTTCCCAATGCCACGGCCTGTGGACCGACAGATTTTCACCAGAACAAGCTGGCAAACATCATCTGATGTCCCTCGCTCAGCACAGGTGGGACACACCACTTTGTCCAAGTCTGGGGACTGGGGTCGTGGGCTGCCTGCCCAGCAGTGCCTGGGGAGCCAAGGAGGACAGCTGAGGGACCGGTCCATGCAGGAGCCACACAGAGGAGTGAGGTTTATCTCTGTGCAAAACGTGTCGCACTCGACAGAGTGAATTTCATTCCTGGAGAGATTTTTTTTTTTTTTTCTCCACTGAGACCAGGTTTGCTGAGCTTAGCTCTGAAATGAGGGACCATAGTAAGTCCATTAGCTTCAGAGGAGTTATCCTGAGCACACAGTTCGACCTGTGATCCCTCATTTTACAAAGGGCTAAATGCAGAGAGGATGTAGCGGTGGAAGGGAGAGGCTCTCTGCCATTTTACACACAGGAGGACTCGGCTGTGATGTGAAAATCAGTACTGGGGGTGAAAGCGAGGTTACATGGGACTTGTTTCACTGTCTGAAATGCGTGGTCCTGGGAGTCAAGCTTCTCACGTTAGAGCTGCTGTTCTGTACTGTGGGACGGGGTATGGGATGTCTTACATGAAAGGGTGTCTGGAGACACAGAGTACGTGTGTTTTGAATGTCCCATGATGTGGGGAGTCCTGCAGTGGGGTGCCCTGTGAAATACCCAACAACACAAGATGTCCTCAGATACAGGGTACCCCACAGCATGGGATGTCCTGAGGATGTGGGTCTTGATACAGGACATCCAGCACCCTGAAAAGAGGCAGTTTGGCTTGGTTTTTACTAGGTACCAGCCTGGCTGGCTGCAGAGAAAAGTCTGCAGCTGGGAAGAAAGCAACAAAAAGGGTCCCAGCACTGGGGCTCCGATAATGAAGAAACAACCCTGCAATTTGTAGCTGAGCTCACAGTTTTGGAAGCCCAGCTCATGGCTTTTGAAGTGCAAACCGGCACAACACCTGCCCCATTGACCAGCTCGCTGCCGAGAAAAGCCCACAGCCCTTTGTGCCACCTCCATCACAGGAGGTTTCTTGGACCCCTGAGCAAAGCCCCCGCCGGACACTCGTGCAGACAAAATTGCTGAGCAAGATCAAACGCAAACCATTCCCCAGGCTCCCCCCTGCCTCCTCCAGCTGCCCAGATAATCCCCCGGACTGAAAGGGAACCTGAACCCTGAGTAGTTTTGTGCAATGGGAAATGGAGCTGAGCCCCCAAACCCTCTTTGTGCTGGGATAATGGTCACGGTGCCTTACATCCCCACACCGTCCCGCTCCCCGCCAGCACCAGCCGGGAAGATGAGCTCCGGAGCTGTCACCGCTCAGAGCTTCAATCTGGCATAAACCAACCTTTTTGTTTAAGGTAGTAGTTAAAAAAAAAAAATTAAAAAAAAGCAGCATCTGTCTTTGATCTTGAATAAAGCTTTTATCACAGAGCTTTCAGTCCCGGTGAGCAAAGGGGATTATCTTTCTCTCGCACAAAAGTTCACCTCCTGGTGCAGGTCACGGGAGGAAGATTTCACTGGAGTGGGAGGCATTTTCTCTGGGGCATTCACCCCAAGTCCGGCAGGCAGCCGCTCCCAGGGAAAGCTTTTTATGAGCTAACCTACTGCCTCAAATCCTTTCAGATGCAAAGGGAAGAGAAAAAAAAAAAAAACCTCCGAAAGAAAGGAGCGGGTGCAAACTCCCTGACAATTGCTGCCAGCCTCATTTAGCAGGAGAGACCTCAGCCCAGCATCCCACCAGCTATCCTGACTCCCAGCAAACAGCCAGGACTCAAAGAAGTCACTTGAGGCTGTCTCCTGACCCAAATCCCAGCCTGCATGCAGGCAGAGCATGGGCTGAATTTAGCCTTGCCTGGGGTATGGTCTGGATCTGCCTGCTGCCTGTCCCCATGAAGCCGCTCCCCGTGCAGGGCAGGCTGGAGCCATGAGGGTCATCTCTTTCCCCATCGATAGGTTAATGCAAAAGGTGTTTGCTGCCTGCACCACGGGTAATTGCTCTCATTACCGACGCACTGGGCAGCCGCCCTGCCTTCACCTCCGCTTCCCGTGCATCAGGCAGTGCCGTATAACGGGATTTATCATCAGTGCCTGGAAGCTGCCGCCTGCTCCCAGGGTCTGGCAAGAGGTGGGGGCAGGAGGCAGCGTCACCAGCGTACTGCAGGCTGCCCCAGGAGGGCACGCATGCATGGCAGGGCTGCCCAAGGCGCAGCACCCGCCTCTGCTCTCCTGCAACAGCCGGCCGCCTCCATGGCTGCAGCCGGGGAGGAAGGGTGCGAGCGGGGGGAGCGCCAAGTTCCCCGCTCCCGGGACATTAATCGAAGCGACAAATACGCCTTGACATCAATTATGTTGCTTTCTTGTTCAGCCAAGAAGTAATTAACTTAAGTGAAGCAATTAGGTAAACTTATCAAGTGAGGTTTGCCGTACCTTAAGCAAACAGCTAATTGGGCTGTGAAGGGAGCGGGGATAAAAGGGAATGGGGATGACGCACACAAAGGGGACCTGGGGGTCCCCGGGGGCTGAGGCTGCCGCAGCCATCCATTCAAGGGGCAGATCCTGCGACGGGAACGTCTGAAACACCCTGCATCCAGAGCAGGTCGCGCTCCCCTCCTCGCTGTCCCTCCTGCTTCTCTCGGGACGCAGGCAAGAGGCAAAGACACAGCCCCAGGGGTCTCCTAAGAGCAGAGGTAAGAAATAAAGCGATCGATGGGGAACCCCACCGGGTACAAGAGATTCAGACAAACAGGTCTCAAAGTGTTTGCTGATAATAGCAGGTGAGGCAGAGGATGGAGACGGACGCTCAGTGATGCTGGATTCCCTGCAGGGACAGAAAAGAAACGACTGTGTCTCACTCCCAGCGTCCTATACCAGAGGAGCAAGAGAAAGGGTTGGGATCATCTGCTAGGACAGACGGTCACAGTGCAGTGTCCCACGGCGAGGTGGGACAGTGGTGTGGAGAGGGGTGCTGGGCTAGGAGCCCCCACAGCCCAGAAATGCTCCTGGAAGCCCCCCTGCTCCCAGGACCCAGCACATTAGAAGAGACTTAAAACTCTGCAGAAGCTGCCTCGAGAAGAATGACAGAGGGTCAGAGCAGCCAAGCCACGCGCCAGCCTCCTGTCGTGTGGAGATGGATGCCGTGCCCCCAGGGCCAGCGCCGCCTCCTCGGGCAACGGCTGCATCCGTGTGCCAATCTGGGTTACGGTCACTTCTCAAAGACTCTTTAAGATTTTTTTTTTTTTCTCCATGGTGCATCTAGCCCATTTTCCTATCTTTCAAGCCAATGAACTACTAGATTTTCAGATTTAATTTCCAGATTTCAGCAGAATCCATAGCACAAGCCGCTTTTAAACTTTGCTAAGGTGTTGAATCAAAATGCAATACTATAAATCATTAATGCACCCCTGCGTCGCAATGAAGCTGGAATATTTTAATCACTGAATAATGAAGTCAATACTCACAAATCTCAGCTGTCATTAAAAGATCTGCATGCCTCTGTGCGCCCAGCAGGAGAGGGAATCTTGCAAGAGGACTGGGTTTGCCCACTGGAGGTGCAGCCAGGAGCACCACCGCAGCGGTGGGACACGAGGGGCTGGGTTTTGCAGCCCTGTTTTGTCATCGGCAGTGAGTCAGCATCCTTTGTGGTACCTGCTCTTTAAGCAGCGTGATTGTTAAAAGAAATAAAGTCAAGCTAACCCGCTGCATGGCTCCGGGGCAGGAATAACGGTGACCTGAGCGCACTACGGTTTGGACAAGCGAGGGGTTTTCCAAGTGAACACTACCAGGCTGCTTGCCCTGGTACCACAAGAGTTTTCTCCAGCCCCACTGAGGACAGACTGGAGCTAGCCCAGAGCAGGAATGTCCTGCATACAAAGCCAGATACCAGCCTAGAGCTGGAGAGGCCCGTGGAGAAAATCAGAAAGGGCAGATCTGAAAGATTGTGAACAGAAGGCAGAAGGGCAAAGTTAAAACAACTCTGCAAATGCTAGGACGTGCCTGCAGGCAGCAAGAGCCGCCGTGTCCCTGGCACAGATGGAGCATGTGGCGTGGAGCCGCAGCAAGAGCGCGGGGGGGAGGATGGTCGGCCCTGCCCCCCCGAGCAGGGGACAGGCGTCAGGCGTTACCGAGTAAGATCGGCTTCCTCGAAGAAAAGAAACTCCTGGAAGGACAGACTCAGGTTGGCAAACAGCCAGGGCCAGCACGGAGGCTGGACACAGGGAGAGGTGCTGATCTCTGCCTGACCCCAGTGAGGGTGTTCACCATGATGCACTGCTCAGGTGTGTGGTCCCACTGCTTGTAGGACCTACCTTGTGGTGCCTTGCACTGTGACAACAAGCCCAA
Source organism: Nipponia nippon (assembly GCF_047370975.1). Lineage (NCBI taxonomy): Eukaryota > Metazoa > Chordata > Aves > Pelecaniformes > Threskiornithidae > Nipponia > Nipponia nippon. The sequence continues at coordinate 631,049 of NW_028262335.1, forward strand.
GTCCCCAGAACTGCAATACTGGGAGGATGGAGCTGCCATCCAGCCAGATGTCTGGGTACTCGGGGAAATGGCAAGGTCAGATCAGCATCACTGGGAGAAGAGAGCAGTGTGGTCCAGGGACCCAACATTTTGGCACCTCCAGAGACAGGTCCAAATCGCATTCACAGCAAGATACGGCTGGTGGGACCTGTGGGAAGTAGAAGAGGTCAGAAACTGCCCCTTCATTTCTTCACACAGGTAGGAGCAGTTGTAACAGTGCTGCTATAGGGCTATTATTGCAGCGGGCACAAAGCTGCCAAATGACCACCTGAACCACAGGAAACCTGCTCTGCAAGGAGCAGATCGAAGTACCACGCACCAGTCCTTCTGGATCCACGGCATAACTGGGAGTCAGCTATTCTTCCCCAGGAGCCAAGCGAGACAAATTGTCCGCCTCAAGTTGTCCAGCTCCATCCTGTCTCGGCACTAGGATTGCACTGAAGCCCACACCAAAGGTCTCTTGGGTTTGGTCCATTTTTTCTCTAGCAGGAAAACGGATGCAGCGCTCTTGAGTTTGAGGTTTGCCTGATGCTCCTCTGTGCTGCAGAAGGGAAGACCAGCCAAAGCCATGGACTCAATCCTTGGGGGGAAAACTGGAGAGATCTGCAAAAAAAATTGCAATCACAGAATTGCAGAGTTGTTGAGGTTGGACAGGACCCCTGGAGATCACCTAGTTCAACCCACCCTGCTCCCTGTTGTGCGTTTTTCCTCCCAACAAAGCGCTTGGAGATGCCATGCTGGCGTAGATGGTTCACGCTGCGGGGTTTAACAGCACACAGAGGCACAGCAGGACATCAGCCAGCATCCTTCTATGGGCGACCATCACCAGTGCCCATTAGATAGGACTTCTGCTTCACTGGAGTGTATATGGCTAGAGCTGGTACCCTGGGCACGAGGGGCCTGGAGCAAGTCCTGCCAACCGGCCCCCTAAATTCATTTCAACCTGGACAACCCTCACAGGCCTTGCAGCCAACAGGGATGACCAAAAAATTTACTTAAGAGCTGAGGGGGCTGTAGTGCTCTGAAGGGATTTCTTGCCCCTTCAGGCCGCTGCAGAAGTGTTTGTGTGGGTGACAGAGGATTTTCACCTTTGGAGCATGAGACTGGTCACTTCTGAAGAGAGGATCCTGAGCGAGCTGGACCAGCATGGCAAATCCCGTTTCCTCATCGATTTTCTTGAAGGATGCTCTGGAGGAAGCTGGGTGTATGTATTCGTGTGAGCAAGGGGTATTAGAGACTCGTGCAGTGAGATTATAACCGACACTGAAGGTCGTTCTCTCCTAAACCCCTCTTTTCAGGCGTTAACAACTTTAAAAAAAAAAAAAAAAAAAAAAAGAGAATTCTTTGTGCTGGAGATGTCTCAGGCTTCATCACAGACAAAAGGGTTTTTTTGGGGAAAACTGAGATGAAATCTCCATGGATGTGTTCTGCATTATCTGAGCTTAAAGGAAAAAAAAAAAAAAAAAAAAAAGCAGGGGGGAAAGCACTCCCTGGTAATAGTGTTTGTCATAATCCTCTCCTTCCATCATCCTGCCCAGCAACAGCCGCTCCACTCTGCCACTGCTCCTTGCACGAGACCAGGTGCCAATACAGCCTCGTGTGAGCAACCCCTGCCATCCCCGCTGGAAGCACCTAGAGCAGAGCAGGTGGGTGGACCGGGGCACCTACGCGTGCCTGGGAGACGCCCTTCTCGACCATCCCTTGGGCCGGCAGCTGGAAGGCTCTGGCCCCTCACCGCCACCTCCCTGTTGCCTCCAGGGCGGTTTCCAGGCTGGTTCCCCCACGCTCAGCACCAAGGGCACTGGCTGGTGATGCCAGGACAAGGCAGGAGGCACTCAGTCTCAGCAGACAATTCTTCTGACCACGCTTGCACAGTTTTGGAGACCTGGTCCAGGTCTGCCCAACCCACGCAGCCCCGTGTACAGAGCACGGAGGAAGACATGCAAAGAGAGCTCACTGAAGGCAGGGAGGGACATGGCACGGCAGGCAGGACCAGAAGAAAATGGAGCAACACCACCGATGAGCAGACACCTGCCCCAATAAATGAGGGTGGGGATGGCTCCTGCAGTGCAGGACCTGGAGCCAAACAGCATCTGCAGGTTAAACTGCCAGGCTCCAGCCCCCAAAGGTTTGTTGGGGTCTCCAGAGCACCAGCAGCATGTTTTTCCCCCAAGGCACCACCCATCAGCCCCGCAGCACGGTGCAGTGGGCTCAGGGAGGGCGAAGGGCCAAGCCAGCTCTGGAGATGCCGATATCCCAGCCCTGAGGTCCCAGCCCATCACCAGCTGAGGGCTGCATACATCCCCCTGACCTGCAGCCATTGATCCCAGATGCTTTCAGACTCTTTCTGCTTCCTATCGCAGGAGACAGCCTGTCTGCTTTCACGTTTAAACCAACACCAATTCGTCCCCCTCAAATTACAGACCTGAGTAATCCCCCCCAGCCAGGGGAAGGCTCGCAACATAGAAAAAGGAAATTGTGTTCGATCGCTTTGGCAAGGTGAGCTCCCAGCTCCCCGGAGGGGAAAGGGTTGCTCAGGGTCCCCGCCGGGGCTGCAGAGCTTTGGCGGGGGAAAGGAGCCGGGCAGGCTGCAGCGGCAGGAACGCAGCAGGCGGCAGCGCGCCAGGCTGGCCCAGGGCTGCAGCCCAGGGCTGCTGGGGCACGCGGCTGCGCAGGGACACGGCTGACACACGGAGGAGCGCAGGGACCCCGATCACCCCGCCGCTTCCCAGAGCTGCTCCAAGATGCTCAAAATAATCTCTCAGGCATCTGCAATTCTCTGCCAAGTGCTGAATCATCCTTCTGCAATGTTTGCATTAGGTATGCAGGAGCAGTAGAGCCTTTTGCAGTGAGAAACGGGAAGTGGGGGACAGGTACCGACACGCAAGCACCAAGAAGTACCAGCAGTGAGACTCTCTCTGTGCTGCCTGCTCTGCTGGCCCTCTGAAGCGGAGGAGGGGATGGAGCCTGCCGAAGCTTGGCAGTCACCTGTGCACATCCCAGAGGGACACAGGCAACAAGAGTTTGGACACAGAGCAGGGCTGATGGTTTGGTTTCTTCTGCGTGAAAGCAAGTCACCGCAAACCCCCGAAGCAAGTCCTACCTGTCCACGTCCTCCACTAGAGCGGCAGGCAGACCCAAACCCAACTGCGCAAAGCTCCTGGGACCCCACATCCCATCACGTACCACAGGGCCTCATCAGCCGCATCAGCTCCTGGTCAGCTCTATCAATAACCCAAACTAGCACATCACATGAAGAGCAATGCCTCACCTCTAAAAAAGAAAAGCCCTCTCCTACCACTGAGAAATGGATGAGTAAAAGTGGTTTATTTATTTAGACTTTCAATAAAACTTTGACAGTATCCTGCATTGGGGGATTTAAAATCTCGCAACCTACCCTGGTTACACACAAGGACACCAGAACTTTTGTGTGCTTAATAGATCTACCGAGATGTGGCAGATAGCAGAGGATTATCTGGGTTAGTCGATGAGAGAGGCTGTAGGGAGCTGCAGAGGGAATTCACTGCTAACAGAGGCCAGTTTCGCTGCGAGGGAAACGTAGTGTTGATAAATGGAAGCTCACGCACGCCGTAGGGATCATCTGACCTACTCCTGCGTATCGCCAAATTCACTATCATCTATAACCACGCTGGAAAAAGCCCTGTGTGTCACTGGACAGCTCGATAACAACAGCTATTAAATGCTCAGAGACAAAAGAAACAACTTAAAGTTTGAAGTGCAATGGGCTAAACAAATGTAATATTATTACGGCATTAAGTATCAACAGGGCAGCCCTGCTCTAAATACTGTCTCAGGTGTCACCTCTGGGCTGGAACCAGTGAAAGCAACACAAGTTGGACAAAGGGAACCACCCACACGTTGTAATTGCCAACGGGTCCTTTCAGTCATCCCACCCATCTTCCACCCAGCACAGAGCCCTCCCTGCAGCTCCTGCAGAAGGCCAGAATGGGAGTTATTTACCAGCAACTGGACACTTCCCAGCTGTGCATTCACGTGTAGTCTCTACAGACAGCAAAGCCCTGCATGGGGCTCAGCTCATGGCAAGCATACGTCGAGATGCCCCATCTCTGTGGGACGAGCTTTGGGGAAGATGCTCTGGGTGATGCCAAAGCCCAGGGGAAGGCGGGTGGAGGGCTGGGGGCAACCTGCAGGGAAACCTTGTCCAGGCGAAGCACAGCAGAGCGGAAGGATGAGGGTGGATGGCAAGGACTGGAGGTCAACCCTTCCCTACCAAAGTGCTGGCCAAGAAAGCCAACGCCACGGAGTAGGTGGCATATGGCCTTGGCCTCCTTGGGCAGAGAAAGCCAGATTCGCATGTCAGGGAAAGCCGTCATCATCCCTGTTAGCAGGTTCAGTACAGCTGGAGGGGCACGGATTATCTCCACAGGCGGTTTGAAACCTGAGGCAGGGCTCTGCTCACCTTATTACAGCCAAGAGGAGGAGAGCAACCTCCATCTCTGGCAGGAAGCCTCCAGTGGCTGGAAGACCTGTGGGTTGAGATGATTTTGCATGGCACCAAGCTAGATCTAATCTATCTGGACAGACCCGTTTGTTGGCAGCTACTTCATGCTCCAAGCGAGGATGTGTACAACAGACCCATCCTGGCCAGCCCTCCCCACCACCAAGAGGCTCTGGGGCAGTGGGAGAAGGTCTGGGAAGCACAGAGAAGAACACAAGTAGACAGCCTGCCCAGACCAGGCTTCCCATGTGCTGCAGGGCTCTAAGTATCCCTGATGCAGGGGATGAAGGAAATATCAGCCAGCAAACTTGACCCTGAGCTCCCTGGGAACAAAACAGGGATCGACTTCTCCTGTTAGAAGTGAAAAGGTCGCTGTCTGGACTGCCCTCAATGCTGGGCATCTCAAGGGTGTCCAAGAGAGGAAGGGAAATAAGGCAAATCCAAGTGTTTGTGCTCTGTACAGATGGCCTCTTACTAGCGTTGATGCCCTTCAGCATTTTGCCTTTGCTAGAGTACAGAGACGGAGCAAACAGAGTCCCCTGGCATAGCGGGGCGAAGGCTGCCACCAGGTCACCCCTTAGTCACGCCGAGCAATTACAGCTCTTGCGCTCGCGTGCAAAAAGGCAGATTTTCCAGCCCTTGACTTGTGCTGGTAGCTGTTGCCTGCACAGCCTCCAGTTTGTCATTTACTTGTCATACGCTGCTGTGGGTGAGCAGCTGTACGGGAATGGCATCCAGTTGCAGCAACGCTCGGAGCAGGGGGCAGCAGTAAACTCCCGACTTCTGCCAAAAGCAGCCGCTACAGCCCCAAAACATCACTCACGGCTCCGTACGCCGCTGGGTACGACCAGCAGACCTCAAGATCCTTTCAGACACCCTGACCGCGGTCCCCTCCTCTCTCCACGCGGCCGGCATCGCCTCTTCCCAGATCCACAGCCTGACATTTAGCGATGCCGAGATGCACGCAGCTCGACTGCGCCCACGTGCCAGGCAGTTTGGATCCCCACTGCTCCTCGTTGCTCCTCCAGCCTGTCTCGCCCGCGCGTTTTGCCGGCAAGGACTTTCTGTTTCCTTGCAGGTCACAGAAACAGGTGCCATGGTCCGACCCGTGGGTGCTCCCCAGCCCCATTTGTAGATGAGAGCTATATATAGCAACTGAACAGCACGTGCTGCACGGCATCCACGTGTCTCGTATTAAACGGACTAAGAGCTACACTTTATCAGGTTTGCTTAAATATGATTAGAAACCTGGGCAGATTTCCTGCTTTGAGTGATCATAAATGGTGCGGGGAAGGCAAAGCGAGAGCTTCTGCTTGTGCTCTCATTGTGTGCAAAAGGCTGGCTGGAGAGCCGATAAAAGGAATTACCGTTTTAACGTAGGAAATTAGGAATCGCGGTGACTTACTGCAACGAGGCACCGTACAGCCGACTGTGCTGGGGGATTAGACGCATTAACCAACGGTGGAGAGGCAGCCGAGCCCCCTCCATTAGCCAGCCTGCTCCTCCCCATTACAAAAGGTTACTGAGCCCATCTCCCAGGGAAGCGCCTCGGCTCTCACAGTCTGCAGCAAATCACGGACATTCGGGAGAGGGAATTCCCTCTGGCTGCTGAAGCATCTCGACTCTGCCCTGTGAAACGCCGCTCGGCGTTTGCCGAGCTGGAGGCTGTTGAAAACGTCGCTTCCCTTTTCCAGCGCTTGAATTCGCCAGGGACGGGCTGGCAGCCTGCCAGACTGATAATGAAATCTGCCAAGACATCAGCATCGGCCGGGGCGCAGGGGCTGCCAGGGCTTGCCCGACTCACACAGAGGGTTTTCAGACCGCTGGTACCTGCTCTCCCCCTCCTCCTCCTCCTCTCCCCCAGGAGAGGCTTCAAGCAACGTCCGAGGTCTCTCCGTGCTCCTGCCACCTCCATCCCTTGCTCCTGGGCAAGGCAGCAGCATCTTTGCACCTAATCACAGATGGGTTAGATTTAAAACAAACAAACAAAAAAAACCCAAAGAAAAAACCAAAAAAAACCCACGCAAAAAACCCACAAAAACCAACCAAAACCAAAGCCCAGAGCACAGAACTTGGATACACTGTGTTAAAATAACACCTTGGGGCTGCAAAATTACACTTTGCACTGGGAAATGCCCACTGCCGTTGCCGTAACCAGCGGCACCCTGCCTTTTTCCACAGGATCCGTCAGTTACCAGGACAGACACCAGGTCAGAATGAAAGCTGTGCAGAAAACAGACATTTCCTAACAGTCACAAGCTTAGTCCTGCACCCTAAATGGCATCGATTAACGCATGGAGATATATAAATCGTTAACTGATCTAACGTCCTCCACAGGATGTTACTCCTCAGGCTTCTCTTACAGGCACTGCCCTTTTTCCAAAAGCACCTGGCACCAGCAACAGGGCACAGCGAAGGGCAGGAGGGTCCCGTGCTCCTGCCTGCCCTGGCAGCAGCTCCTCTGCTTCCTTACAGAGGATGGCGCCAAGGTCAAGAGGGGCACAGGACCCACACAACTCAAAGGGTCATCCAGCACCAGGGAGCAGACAGGCAAAAACCACGTTTTCAGAAACAAGGATTTTTCCTTTGAATCAGTTGCTTCGCGTGACGCTGTGTAGCTGCATCTTTCATTCTCCATGTTTTATTTTTACAGAGAAAGAAAAAGAATACGCAGCATAACAAGAAATCGCTAGTGATCAGCGTCTTCAGCGTTGCGCACACCAGACCAGGATGCGACCTGGGAAACGCAGCTTCCTTCTGGGTAGGACATAGGTGCTGCTAACACTGCAATTTGCTCCGACGTGCATATTTCATCCATCAAAAAGGAACTGGAAGGGAGGCATCTGAGTTATTATCTCCTCATAATGATACAGGAGATCCTTGAGGGTCTCTGCAGAGCTGCAGAGCTCTCACTGGGTGTATACTGCTGGCAGGACTCTGCTGAGGATCCGTCCGTGCAGGCTCTTGCAGGGCGCAAAGGCAGAAGAGATGGCCCTAAACAGGAGACGTGAGCCTGAACTGTGCCTGACGTGTGATCTACACCGCCCCACTTCAACGGTGACAACGCTTAGTCAACAAGGACCAAACGGATCAAAGCCAAAATGCATCACTTGCATGCTTTTCCCTAGCTAAGTTCCCTCCGCCTTACGAGAGGGCTATAAATAAGGCAACTTCTCCCCAAACCTCGCTAAACCTTTTCTCTTCCTCCAGAGTTTTTCAGGAGCAAAGGGAGATCAGCTTCATCTAGCACTCCCTGCAGATATTGGCTCCCAAATGAAGGCTAGGACATCTGCAAAGCATCGCCTGGACAATTCATCCCCTGCTCCAGAGCCCTCCCACAGCCTGTGCAGGATTTCCACAGCTCCCAGCCACCACAGAGCCAGAAAAGGGGGAACAACTTCCATCTCCACCAGCCTGTGGGGCAAAATCCACTGCTTACCTCCCAACACATCTGCTCTGAGACCATCAAGATGTACTTGCATGTTCTGTCATTATCCCTGCGCTCATCTCAAGCGCCGCGCACAGCTCTTCCGTGTCCAGGCAGGCATGAGATGGTCTCCAGCAGTTCCCTCTCTGCTCTCCTCCTGGCCAAGGGGGATCCCAGGCTTTTTTGCTGCTCCACCCCAGTAACAGATCTATTTTACCCTCTCCGCAAGTAGCCACAGCCCAGTTTCAAGCTCTTCTTTAAGCAGTGATATCCAGGGCTTGGAGTTGTCCTTCAGCTTGGCAGTGGCTCAAGGGTTGTCCATGCTTGCCAGCCCAGGAGCTGGGTAAGGCCTGCGAAGGCTAAGAGGAGCTTCACCGAAGGTGCAGAGGCACCTGGCCATTAGCACTAATCCTCAAGACCTTGAGCACCATCTCCTGGTCATTCCTGGATTCAGTGGCAACTTAACCTCATGCTTTCTCCATTTCACTGTCGCTGCACAGCCTGGGGGACAAACCCTGCAGGCAGCCGAGGAAGAGAACGGTGGGAGCACTTCTCCGCATGTGCAACACTTCAACAGGGTCACATACTCGCTGCCACACACACACACAAAATGCCATGCCGAACATTAGCTCCACCAAGCCCCTCTCTGGGGGCACCCCTTGCTGTTCACTTCTCTCCAACTTGTAACAGGAACCACAAACCATCTCGCTGGCACAACCACCTTGGCACGCTCCCGTGCCACCGCCTCTGCCTGGTGGCTGTGAGCAGCCAGCACAAGATGCTGCTGGAAAACTCCAATCTGTTCATCTCCTGCACTCCCGTGGCTCTGGGCAGCGCGATGAAACGGGCACTGCTCGCCGCAGGGTCTCAGGCTGCGAGATGCGGCGGGGATCACCGCTCCATGTGTAAATATCGCAGTGGCAGAGTTCAACCTTTTGGCATGAGGGAAAGGAAGATAAATGCTACCAGTCCCCTCAGAGCCACAGGAACCCTGCATCTATCTAATTGCACTTCATAATGGATTCAGCAAACCATTAATTATCAGATTATATTTTAGGAAACTGCAGATAAAAAAGCTTTATGAAATTTAGCCTTAAAGGGGCCAGTGTGCTGCAACGAAGCTGTTGAGCTGTGCTGGTACCGGAGAAGCAAACTTTACGTTAGGTATCTGAATGCACTGTACAAAGCAACGCCCTGTGGGCCACGGGGAACAGCTACGTGCAGTCACAGCAGCTATTGCATGCTCAGACAGAAATACCTTCGTTAGCGCCAATCCACTGGTACCAGTAACGAGGGGCCCTGGCACGCAGGCACAGATCCTTCTCCTTTCTCAGCTGTGGCAGCTTCAGCGTGCGTGTGGTGAATTAGGGGAGGGGTGGGAGATCGCAGGGCTGTTTGCTCGCAAAGAGGATGAGGATGCCCAGACCTGCCTGTGACCCTTCTTTGGAGCAGGCAGCCGCAGCAAAAACGTGGATGGGCTCAGACCTGTGCTACACAAGGTACTATCTAAACAACTCTGAAGCCATTTAGCACAGCTCCCAAGAAGTCTCTGCTTCAGCAGAGAGGCCCAAATGTCAGCTCTGCGCTGGGGCACTTTTCTAGCTGGCACAATAGGTAGCACGATGGCACAAGGGAGAGCAAGAGAAGAGACAAAGCAGCCGCATAGCAGATACCTGCAAGCACATCACTGATCCATCCATAAAAACCTCCACCCCGAATTCTCAGGAGAGCTTTTTGTTTGCTTTCACATACCCATACCACCCCAACTTTGTCCTGCACTAGTCTCCTCCCCCCGACTCTGGTCACAGCAGCGGAGGAACACACGTGAACACACCCAATTCCCATCTTTTCCTCCGCTGCTTTATTTCTCTTGAGCCAGGAGGGATGGGTGGTCCAGCTCACCCCAGCCAGCAGCTGCTGACAGCAGGGAGACTTCCCAGGCCCTTGTGAATGCCTATAAACCTCTTCTGGGCTTGCTGCATGCTGTTTCTTTTGCAGCATCACATACCCAGGTTGCTTTCCCAGAGAAACCCTGAATCTCCCGGCTAGAGCAGCACGATGAGGTACAGCTCCTGAACCAGTCCAGTGGACACCAGGTGCCACACAGGGGCTCCTGCTCACTCTCACTTGGTTTCTTCACAAATCAGAGTGACTTTGTCATCAAACAAGTCCTCCATGGCCACTGCCACCAGCTCAGAGCCAGCTTGGCTCACTTGGGATTCAGGCAACGTCACAAAGACTTGGGAGCCAGCGAGTTGGGCCTCATCAAAAGAGATGATGTGCTCTGCTGCTCCTTGCTCTGACGTCTGAATCACCTGCGGGGAAGACGACCTGAGAGTCAGACACTTACAGCACCGCTCTCCCCACAATCCCTTTGGTACCCACATCTCTCCCAGCCCCAGCTCTGGTAATAACATTTAGCTTCATGCCAGAGGTCTGCAATTACAATAGGCGTGAGACTAATGGGGAACACCAAACCACACACCCCGATGATGCAAAAGAGAAGACAGGAGAGTAATTTAAATATCTCTCTCCACAAAATTGCTATAATTTAACTCCATAAGCAGTCGTAGACAATAAACGCTCTGTGATTATCCACTGGAGGAATGCCAGCCCAGGGAATCTTGCACACTGGGCTCCCTCATGCAAGGCACTGTTCTCCACTGATGGCTGAGATATTGAGGAGAAAGAGTCTGGGTTCCAGCCTAGCACTTGGCCTCCAACAAAACAGCTATAATCTCATGGGGTGTGTCATTGGGGTTTTAACAGCCTCTGAGTAACCAGGCACCTCTGCACACACTGCCAGTCCCTCCTCCTCGGTTCCTCAAAACCAGGACCATGCTGCTTCTCCTCCAGCGAGCCCACCTCTCACTAGTACAGAAATCCCAGAGCACTGTGGGCTGGGGGACTTGCATCCTGGACCCCTCTAAGAAGGGGGAATCAGGGAGCAGAAGGGGTGACAGTAGCCGCAGGGTGGATTTGGGAAGAGTAAGAGGATCGGAGGGGGAGGATGGATGAACAACCGCAGGGGCTGTGGCACAGAGCAGTCTTTACCTGCACAATCTGGGCCGTGGTGGCTTGGGAGAAGACCACCTTGGGATGCTCAGTGCTGTAGTGCCCCTCCAGCTCGCCCTGGGAGGGGAAGAGCTCCCCACAGAGCTCGCAGGTGAAGGTGCTCTCCGTCTGCTTGAAGTGCTCGGTGGTGACGTGGTTCTGCAGGGCCCCAGGGAAGCGGAAGGATGCTGAGCAGTACAAGCAGCGAAACGGCTGGGAGCCTGGGGGGAGAAGCACTGCCCTGAGCCTGGGCTGCGATGGCCAGGGCCAGCCCAAGGGCACCCGGAGCTGCAAACGGCCAGGACGCGCAGGGCTGAAAGCCACCAGGGCCTCAGGGCACAGCACGTGCCAGCGTCCCTTCTCCTGGCTACACCACTATCTGTCAAACAGTTTGTGGCTGTCCAGACCTGTTTCAGCTCTAACTCCCTGCACCAGCGTTCAAACACCAGGTTGGTCTATCTGATTGTAGCTGCAGCTGTCCCTTCTCGCAAACATCTCTTCTCCCCGTTCCCTTGCACCATCCAGCACTGCTCCTTGCTGGCCTGGCTTGCACCTCCTGATTCAGCTATTGCAAACCCACTATCCACCCCAGGGGCGCTCTCATCTCAGACAGAGCTACGTCTAGGTCTTCTCCTTCCTCACTCTCCAGGCTGCTGTTGGCTGCCCCCTCCAACATCTCCTGATCCATCTTCTCACCTGCATCCCCATGCTATCCCATGGGGACCCACCTTTCATAGCAGTCTGGTCTGCCAGTTTGCTCTGCCCTCACAGCCTTGCTTCAGCTTGCACACTTGCCAAAGGGCCCTTGACATGGTCTCCCCAAGCCCAGGTCCCTCTCCGATCTTTCTGGTGCTAAACTCCTTTTCTCTCCAGTCTCCCCCTAGCTCTCTCCTCCACAGACCCCAATGCTCGGGGGTCAGTTCCTCGTTCCTGTGTGCTGATGTCTCCTCACCTGCACTTAGCTCTCTTCGCTGCTCTAACAAGCAAATCCAGATCCCTCCTTGACTCCAGCAGCTCCAGAAGCTTAACGAACATGTCCCAGCCTCACAAAAACCAGTGGTTTTCCAGTTCATCCATATGTTCTGTTTCCTCACACTCTGCTTCCTTACTATGTCCATCTTTACTCTCCCGCTTACAGCTTAGACGTGACTCACAGAGAAGCAGTCATTGCTCACAAGGTTACCACGAACAACAGCAAACGTAACAGACCTGAATGCCTGCACTTCACATGGACCTGCAGGAGAGCCAGCGTGGGGAACAGCTCCTTGCACGTCTCGCACTCGTGGAACTTCACATCTGCAAATGAGGCCAAGAACAGAAGTGTGCACCCGAGGTCTTCTACATGAGACTTTCTAGACCAGAGCTCTGTTAATATTTCAGCAACACTACACATGCATACAGACATGAGAAGCATCTTTGGAGATACGGCAGGAAAAGGAGAGGCCAAGAGCAAATGAGCTGCAAGATGCTGAGATGAGACTTGCCAGAAGAGACTGCTACAGAATACAAGGAATCTACTGCGATTTCCATGTAAACAGGTTGCACAACCTTGTCCTGTCAGAGTTATTACTACATCTCTCCCAGCAATCACCACGTGTTTTTGTTCACTAATGAACAGGCTGTTACCTGCGTGCTCAGCCTTGACGTGCTTTCGGTGAGCAGCAGTGCTGGAGAAGGTTTTGTCACAGGAGCTGCACTGCAGGGAGGAGAACTTGGAGGAGCGGTGATTCTGAGCTGCAAAGACATCAGGGTGGTGGGTCCGGTTGTGATACCATAACCCTGACAACTGCTGCAATGATAAGGATCAAATCATGGTTACAATACAAAGCTGTTCCAGGGACATCATGACAGCAAGAAACCGCGTGGAAAGCAACGGGAACAGCGGGGTTGTGCTCAGCAGGTACCAGACCTGCTCATCCTCCCACAGGACAACAGCTAACACCTCACTTCTGTTTCTCCATTGTCCCTGAAGAGCTGAACACTGCTGAGTCCCTCACCCTCATCTCACTCACTGCAGGTCTCCTTTCGGTGTGAATTTTTGTTCCCTTGTAGGAATGTGCTCCCACACACGCTGCCACTGAGGCATGCCATTTGCAACGTGAGTATTTTTATTCCTACACTTCCTGGCAGCTAGAAGCTTGGGTGAAAGAGATTCCTCAGGGTCCAGACGGGCAGGTATGTAGCCCTTTACAGTCACGGCCCGTCTCTCTCCATGGACCTCCCTTTTCCCTACAGGCTCTGCCTCCCCTGTGCAATTTTTCTTTCTGCTGACCACAAACCGCTGCACTCAGTGCGCACGGACAGGAGAATCATCCTGGAGCAGGCAACGGCAACCTCCGGCACATGAGACCAAATCCTTGCTGCACCAGCTCACCTGGTAAGCTTTATCACAGATCTCACAGCTAAAGGGTTTCCCTCCGACGTGGGTCACCATGTGGCGCTCCAGGAGCGACGGGGCGCTGAAGACTTTAGAGCAGGTAGGGCAGGGGTGGTACTCCCGGGAGTGGGCTTCGTGGACATGCTTGCGGTGCTCCTGCAGGGTAGCAAAGCTCATCCGGCACTTCTTGCAGTCATAGGGATCTTCGATGTCTGCCACCCAGAAATGCAACAAGAACCACAGGGGACAAAGAAATCAAGTTAAAGAGAATTAAGAGGAGAATTCACAGAGGGAGGAAAGAAAAGGGAAATAAAAGCTTGTTACTTCCCAGATGAAAACTAGCACTGGAGTTTTGGCTTTGCATAGAGATGTTGCTGCTCCTGCTCACCTACAGCTTCCCCTGGTAGGTTCCCAGCAGCTTGCAGTTTGCTGGAAGCCAGCCCTGCCAGTTTCTTTGGGATAACCCTACCCACAGCATCAAATCACTAAACAGTCTTGCTTTTCTTGGGAGGGAGAAAGCCCACCATGAGACACCCAGCCAGCTTGCAGGCACCAGTAACACCTGCACAAGCCTCCACTGGCACGGATGGGTCTGGCATGACCCCGGAGAAGGCGTGTCTTGCAGGGTGGACTGCCCAAGCTGGAGAGGCAGCGGGCCACACTCACTGTGGAAGGTCCGGAGGTGGATGGACAGGCCATTGGCCTGGCGAAAGCCTTTCCCACACTCCCGGCAGACGTATGGCTTGTCCCCGGTGTGAGTCCGGACGTGGCGCGACAGCTCGATGGACTGGGCAAACACGGCATCGCAGTACTGGCAGGCGTACATCTTCCCTGCAGTGACACCCAGGGTGAGAGCCTGCACCTAACAGGACAGGAGCTCTGTCTGGACTATGCCTTATTTCAGAGGGAGAGGGAAGAGATTGTGAAGTGGACAGGCTTTCCTGGGGTAGCCGAGCATCTCAGCACAGGGTCAAAAAGGTCCTAGAGGTGCTGGAGAAAACCACACAGGGAGTATTAAATTACTGAAGACCTCAAGTATCTGGAGGTACTACATGCTGGCATGTCTCATGTTCAGAATTAACAGCCCAGCTGCAACATGCTCATGCCCTGGTAGTGGAAGGGGCTGGGTGCAGGGGCAGGAGAAGTACTGGCATGAAAAACTATGAGAAATTCAGACAGAGGGAGGAACGGGAGAAAGCAAGTGAACCAGAGGGAGGAGGATGCATCACAGGAGTCTAGATGTGAGGGGACAGAGCTACCGAAGAGAAAAAACAAGGCAGGCAGAGGAAGATCCCCTTAATGGAGAGCAAACTGCTAACTGCGTTGCTAATCAGAGGACCTGGAGAAGGGGGTAGGGGAAAGGCAGAGTGGGGAACTGGAGGCAAAACCACGTGGGTGAAGGAGATCTGGGAGCAGCCTGTTGCCCAGGGCTCCCCCAAAGGATGGGGAAGCGACCAGGGGGCAGACAGAGGAACAGGGCAGGAAGGGGTGGATGGAGCAAGCCAAGCCCGTGGCCGGGCTCCCACAGGGAAGGCTCACCCTCGGCGTGCTTCTTCTTGGTGTGGTAGGCGAGGGCCGAGGCCTGCATGAAGGTCATCAGGCAATGCTTGCACATGAAGGGCCGGTCCCCCGTGTGCAGCCGCAGGTGGTTCTTCAGTGTGGAGTTGGCTGCAAACTTGGCCCCGCACTCCTCACAGGAGAAGGGCTTCTCGTCGAAGTGCTCCGTCAGCTTGTGGTATTGCATCCCTGGGGAGGCAGGCAGGACACCAAGGTGGCATTGGTGGGACCCAGTGCCAGCCCTGCCCAGCCCTGCTGCAGAAGCACCATTCCACCCATCCCGGAGGTCCACCAGCCCACCTGCAACACAGGGGTTCCACCAGTGTCCTCCGGCCCAGAGGTCCACCAGAATATTGTGAGCTGCCACAGGGAAGGCAAAGAGACTCAACTCCTCTTACTCGTCCTGCTAAACCAGCCACAGAACTGGAACAGCTCGATTATTTTTGGAAGCTTTTGAATTTGCCAGTAGCCCCACTTCTCCTTGATGAGCCATGTGGAAAACCAATTAGGGAAGAACTAATCAGAAAGCAGTTGCGCTCAGTGGGGCAGGAGAAATGAGCTGAGCCACATTTCTCACACACAATGCTCACAGAGCTGCAGGGAGGAGGAGGAGAAGATTTCAGACTATTGCTTTATTATATTGTCCAGACTTCTGTCCAAACACTACCGCTCCCACCAACCCTACCTGAGGCATGAGCAAACTCTCGGCCACAGATGTCGCATGCCACAGGGAGCCTCTTCTTCTTCTTCTTGACCGTCCCCACCACCCCATGGACCTCCAGCTGATGCTTCTCCAGCTCCTTCTTTGTTGATTTGACCTCGCTGCACTCCTTACACTGGATTTGCTTTCCTCTGGCTACTCGACAACGTTTCATGTGCACCTTCAGGCGGCAGTAGAAGTGGAAGGTCTTGTCGCAGGCTTTGCAGACAAAACTCTTCTTGGAAGAAGCTTTTTCTTGGGGTTCCTTCGGTTCCTTGGCACCAGTACCTCCCACCTTGTCCTCATCTTTGTCTAGAGCTTCAACTTGGGATTCACTGTTCACCTTCCACTTCCTGATCCCAGGTTTCTCCCCGCTTCCCTCAGTCAAGAAACCTGTGGAAATAGCAATTCCTGTTTGGGTGGTGACCAGCAGGACTGGGCACCAGCCCCTCGGTCTCCCATCTCCTGAATGCTCCTACACAGACAGTTGTCCGTGCACAGCAAGAACAGACACACGTCGGACACGCTGTCCCATCACAACACATGGCTCTGCCCAAAAGTGGCCGTGGCCATGCATGGTACAATGCATGAAAGAGCGGTCCTTGAGTTTCTCCACCCAGATGTACCAGGGGCTGGATTAGATGGCAAGAGCCAGGGCCAGATTTTCCAAAGAGCTTCCTCCTCAAACAGTAACAAATGTTGCTTCCAAGCGCCTGCCTCCTGCTCCGACACGTGAAGTTATGGCCATGCTTAAAAAGATCTGAGCCTCAGGTATGATATCAAGTCTGCCATTGAGAGTGGATATCCAGCCATTAATTACGAGAAATCTCAGGAACTCTTCCCAAACGCAAACTCTTTGAAAGGGAACAGATAATCTTGCTATGACCCTTTTGAGTCTTCCGGTTAAAGCCCTGAGGTATTTTAAATCGCTCATTACATTCACTTCTTACAAAGTCTAATGCTTTTCTGAGTCCCTGTAACACCATCATCTCAAAAAGCACAAGCTGGAAAATTCACCTAGGATCTCAATCTACAGAAAAGACCCACAGGGAATGCACGTATGGAAGAAATCAAAATACAAACAGATATATTTGGCTTCTTTGCTATAATGAGAACCATGCAACTGTGTGGCCATGGAAACCAGTGCAGACTTCTCCTATTGCCAATGCACAGGAAATTCAGCCTGTGCTTGCAAAACTTCATTTCTGCCTTCCTCACCATGGGAAGAGCTCAGCAAAGTGTCCTCCCTGCACAGCGCTACTGCCCTGGCTTTCCAACCGACTAGAAACCAGATGACATATTCCAACAGACTTGGAAATCTTAAGATGTCAAGTGGTGACCCACCGACCTGGGAACACATCAAGGGAGAAAAACAGACTGGAAGACTGGTTTCCAGTTTGTCCTGCTCTGTCAAGATAGCAATACACATCTTTCACCTCTAAGGTCTCTTCCCACATCCCTACAGCCAACACTGTCAGTTCTTCTGACCCAAGTGAAGAAGTATCTTTAAACCTCCCAGAAACATTGAATGTCAAAAAGAGTCATCTTGCTGGGCAGGATGAATGTGGATGAAGATATGAGCGCTAAGGAAACCAGGACTGGAAATGTCTAGAAGTGCCATGGCAGCAGGGGTGTAACCTGAGTCAGATGAAGTGGAGTTTTGCCATAGACCCCAGTGCACCAAGAGCTGGCTCGTGGTCCTCCTGCTCTTAACACCTGTGAAAATGTTGTTCAGGATTACAAACCTTTAGCCTAGACAACAGGTCAAGACTGTAATGTATAAAGGCAGGGGGAGCTCTCAACTTCAGTCCACCTTCATGGGGAAATGCATAAAGGGGCTCCAGGAACAGCTCTCCATCTTCAGGGGGATGCTACTACTCCCGGAGAACAGTTTTGAAAGAAAGCTGAAGCAGATCACGTGAAATCAATGGCTAGGTCCCTGCACCCTCCAGTCCCGTGCCAGTGTAACATAGACATCCTGGATGGCAGGAGGAACCTTGCCTGATGGTGGGATACACCCTCAAAAGGCTTTCAAAGTCTGGCTGCCATGAGACGGGAGAATGGGAGACATGCTAAACTGCATGACACAAAGCTGACGTGACAGTAAGGTCAGGCGTCAGGTTGCTGAACTTGCAGGTTCCTTTAACAGCATCAAGTACCATGGGCTGGCTGCTGCCTGAACAGAAGAGGGGACATGTGGCACTGCCACATCAGGGCAGCAATTCCTTTCTGCTTGGCAGCCAGGATGTCTCCCACAACCCCTCCTGTGGGTGAAGACAACATTTCATACCTCGTTAGAGCAGCATCAAGCAACAGACGTTACCCAGTCAGCTTCCATCCTTGGAGATGCAAGAAGCTTGGATGTGAAACCAAGTGCTCTCATGAGAAATAAGACCAGACTGAAGAAATGACTGCACATCAAGTTTGAGGGGCAGGAGCTTAGCATGCCTTGGCCATGCCCCTGGCTGAGCCTCCTGGGAGCAGACAGAGCCCAAGGGTAAACGTACACCAGAAAGGTCCCAGACATGAATTCTTCACTGCGGGGTCCTCCGGGACTCTGGACTTTGCATTACTTTCCATTCTCTGGTGGCAAAGACATTCAGCACTGGAAGAAAAACCCTGCTGTTAATTATGGTGTATTTCATACCGAGTTCTCTTTCGCAAGTGGTCTGCCGAGTCTGTAATCCTCCCTGAGTCTGTAATCTACCCTCCCTGCAGCTCATCATAGACATTAGACTCCAGAAGCAGAAGATCTCTTGGTGTGTGACCATCCCATCTCCAACTTCTTCAGCTTAAGCTGGAAGAAAATTCCACCTACCCCTTTGCCTCTTGAAGGTCATGCCGATGGTTGTTGACACATATGGTTGCTTCTAACGCAGAATCTTTATAGGGGAGAATGGCATTTTGCTTGCGGACCCTGCAGTTTAACAACTCCAGGGGCTGACTCAGGCCTAAGTTACGTGCTAACTGTCTTTTTTAAACATAAGACTATGCAGAGGAAAAGCCTTTTCACTGGAGTTCTTCACACATTTCTGAGATCTGACAGTGGGACATATCTTGACAAACATGATCTCCCAAGAAGTGACTGTACAGAGACCTGGAAAGCAGCTGGCTAGAGAGGTTATGGAGTTGGCTGGAAGAGCCAAACCTTGTCCTTGCAAGCACCAGCTGCCAACAGTGAAAGTGCTCCAACTACAGAAGGGACCCAAGGAGAAGCCAACAGATTTCATATTGTACCTCCACCAAAGAACCCAAACCATTACTTTGATGATGCTGAGTGTGGTTGGGGATGGACTCAGACCGTTTCCTCCACAGGGATGCCTAGTCCTTTCCAAGTGCTTCAGCTCACCTAAATTAAGTATCAGAATTTTTTTCTTTTCTTTTTTTTTTTTTTGTAGAGATGTAAAAACTGTTGTTTTCAAGTGGAAATGCAAACTGTACACATCTCCATGTGGCACATATGTTCTTCGGAAATGTAAGTTCTCCTCTGTTTCAAGTGGAAGCTCACATCCCTCAAGCATGAGGCCCACAGTTATCATTCGTATCTCATGCCAAGAGCCACATGGCTATTGATCCATAAAGCCACCTGCAACATTTAGGGCTGGTAAGCAGCGATACCAGAGCTGAGGAGACTGGCCTAGAAATTAAGATATGGAAGTTCAGTGTAAAGATCTGTAGGATGCCAAAAAGGGGCTGGTAACTGGCAATCCTCCTCTGGACACTTCATACAGAATATATGTTTTTGCCAAGTCAATACCATTTTTCCAGGGCTCTTGTTTTTGATGTTGCTTCTTGCTTGATTTCATCTCAACCTTGGCTTGAAGCCCTGCAAAGACACTTAGTAACAGCAGTCTGCTCTCTTTGATATTGGTGCCAGAGAAGCAGGCATCTGCCAGAGCAATTTAGGCAATTCCCCAAGTCCCTCACTGGTAAGCACTGCAAGGTGTTCGGGAGCTAAGGTGGGCTGCACGTTCGCGGACACGTGCAATTTTTGTTGGCTTACCTCCTCTAGAGTCACCAGGGCATCAGCCCTGGCACATCCCATGGTCAGACAGGGTCAAGGGGAGCGGGGCAAGTGCCTGCAACATCAGGAGATAGAGAAGGAATGGCAGATAAGAAGGAATCGCCTTTTCTCTGGAAATCCTCATCAGAGCCGTGATTAGGTGAAAAAGCCAACTGGATCGGTGGCAGCTCTTGGTGGAGTTAGAAGAGAGGACCTCGATCTGAACTGGGCATGAATAGTGGATCTACAGTGTAGGACATCTCTCAGGGAGACCTGAGAGGCCCTTAAGTCAAGAAAGGGGAGCAGAGCATTTGCTATCACCCTCTGAGCCTTACGGCTAGAGCAGTACGCCAGGTCCTCGGTTCCTTCTTCACACTGCTCCCAGTCACCCCGTCCCATCTACCACCCCAACAACGTTTCCTCATTGCTCAAGAATGCAGGCAAGTTAACGAACATCAGCTCGTTCTCTGCCCCTTCCCAGCACGCGGGGAACGCTGGTTTCACCTGTCACTGTCAAACGCGAAACGATGGCGAGTATCAAAGCCAGGAGGCTTGTGTTCATTCATAAAGCCCGATCATGGTGCTGACCCAAACTTTCAGACAAACCTTCTAGCCCTAAAAAAAAGACCAGAAATTAATAACAAGCTGCTTACTCTAACTACCTAGCAATCGGCTAGTATTTCCACACTGCGCCGTAAGCTAAACAGCTCTGGTACCACGAGTAAATGGGGACGGACTAGGCTGAACCAGTGCCTGTACTTGGATAAAAACCACACTGTGTGCATCCCAGTGGACTCTGCAGCCTAAAGAATCTGTACTTGGATGCGCTGGGAAGCACAATGCCACAAAAATGTATGCAAGCAAACAGAGTAAGCAAGTCACATTTGCATCCTTTTCAAAAGAACGCAAACCTGCAGTTAGCTTCCTGGCCCTCTGTCGTCTTTTTCATTAAAGCACCAAATTCTGTGAAAGCTTTCTTCCTTCAAATGACGGATGCAGAGATACAATTCGGCTCAGCTGGAAAGCATCCCACAGCTCAGGGCAGGGTCTCACACATCGTTATTGCTATGCATTTGTTTCTGGAGTTCATCAAATTGCTATCTGCATATGTTTCATTCATACCTTTGCCAAACTAGTACAGTATGTAACATTGCCCTACTGCTGTGGGACCCTCCCAGGGGATCGTTTGCTCTGTAAAGTGTATACATAGCAAGACCAAGTTAAGGCACTATGAGAAAATTAACTGAGAAAACAGTCTGGGACTACAAAATGCACCATCCTGGTCATCTTTGCACAAGACAAGCATGCTCCGATGCGACCATTTTGCAATCAGCCTGTGAAGTATCCACACGTACACAGATACAGTCAAGGGAGTGTAATACAAGTCCAGATTCAGACAGATCCAACAGTATGGGAAGAACCAAAGAAACCCCACAGGTTAAGGAAAAAAATTCTGAAAAATAGCCCAACATAGATACAAGTTACGTAACTTGCTTAAGTTACAAGTTGCTTAAACGCCTCCACAGCAAGGGCTGGGGTGAAGAAATGCAAACACAGTTAAGGAATACCAGTACGGGGTCTACAACCCTCGTAACGTACAAAACTTTAATCTGGTGCATTTTACCAGCAGAAGCACACTCCAGCGCTTGGATCCAGAGGTCGCCCCTGTGAATCCTCCTGCAAGTACAACCCTGACATCTGGCCAGGGGCAGTTCTGTGAAATGACCTCAGGCCACCAAGGTCCACTACCAAACTGCCCAAGACTCCCATAACCATGTGTAAAAGACCACAGTAGGATGAAAGCCTGTGCTTTTCTTACCCACATGCCCCAGCTCCTGCATCACTGGCTGCAGGTCCGGGAAGGACTCATGGACATTGCACAGCAGCTGACAGATCTTGATGGCTGGGACGGATTTCTCCTGGGCTGTGCTCAGAGCTGCTTTCAAGGAGGCCTCTGAA
Organism: Nipponia nippon; assembly: GCF_047370975.1. NCBI lineage: Eukaryota > Metazoa > Chordata > Aves > Pelecaniformes > Threskiornithidae > Nipponia > Nipponia nippon. The sequence continues at coordinate 652,645 of NW_028262335.1, forward strand.
CTTTCCTTCTGAGCAGAAATACTCAGTAGCTGGAGAAGTAAGAAGAAAACATCACATGACAGAGATTTTGGGCTGTGAAAGGTCGGGATGGTCTGGGAGTGAGGGCACATCCTCCTTGTTTCATCTCTACTGCTGGGAACCTGCTTTAAGAAACCAGAAAAGAAATCCCTTTCCATACAGGTCTTTGCCCCTCCACTAATATATGTGGATGAGCTGAGAGAATTTCAGGATTAAAAAAAGTTACAACAAATTAAATTCTCAGACTTTCTGTTTTGGTATTAGCTCACTTAAAACCACCTTTCCATGGAAAGAGTGGTTCCTCAATACCTTACAGCATTACAAGCTTACCTAACTCATAAATCTGTTCTTCATACACAACTCTCTCTGGGCTTTTCTTTCACTCCCAAATCCAAACCTGCTTCAGCCAGCCACTGCAAGGAGAACCTGTGCACGCCCGTACGTACCTCCCCCTTCCAGATCTCCAACAGCAGCTAACCAGAGCAGGAATGAGCAACCACAGACTGCTCGGTGGAAAAGGCCAGCTGATAACACACAGAGCCCATTTTCCTTGCCAAAGGGAAAGCAGGCAAGGCACTCCGGGACGCTACGCAATCAGGGCATTCTCAGTGCATTTTCTAGGAGCGTTTCATTCCCATCTGTCCTGGAACAGTCAACTCAAACAGAAACCCACTCCCTGGCAGCTCTGCTTTCTCTAGGACTTCAGCACCCTTGCAGAGCTGAAACAGTTTTGCTGTGTTTGAACACCCACATTTTCACCAGCTGAGAATCTCACTGATCATTTCTTTTACCTAAAAACTCCTGCAGAATTTATATAAAATACCCAACACACTCTCACTTCAGCAGAGGGGCACCTCCAACTTTGGATGGCTTCCCCAACCTAAGTAACGTCCCCTGATTTCGGTGCACGCTAGGGCCTGTCCACCCTTCGAGCCCCGAACCATGCCGGCTCTGAGAGCATCCCTCGTACCTCTTTTACTGCTTCTGTGAGTCCTGCCTCCCCCGGAGCCAAGCCCTCCAGGTCCGCTCTCTGCTGGATGGCCTCCGAGATCAGCTTGCTGTGCCGCAGGATGATCTCGATGGCTGTGCTCTCACTGGTGGCCACTGAAGATTAAAATTAAAAGTAAAGGTATTTAAAAAACACAAAACCAAGGAGAAGCTGAAGGCCTTAGCTTTGCCCAGCCCAATCCCGAAGCTGAGCTGTTAACAGCAGGAATGACTTCTTTAGGCCACAGGAAACAGCGAACAACTACAGGCAAGCTCTGGCTACACTAATTGCAACACTGACATCCAGCATAAAACCCCAGCAGACCTCACTTCTCACTGCTTGTCCAACTTTGGGTAAAAAGATCAGGTTTTCCACAGCACATTGCTGAAAGAGACACTGACGACCTCAAAAGGCAGGCATGATTCTCCCAAGACTCAGGATTTCTTTGCTCCCCCAATTAGACATCCCATTCTGCCTTTTGCAGAGAAACAGGCATTTCTAGGGACAATTTGCCTCATCTGGGGACAGCCATGTAAAAAGCGACCGGGTGCACCATGCGCCAGAAGGGCTGGTTTCTCCGGGCTGAGCACGGAGGGGATGGAGAAGAGGAGTTCGGACGGAGGCAGCCACCCCACAGGCATCTGACTGCAGGCAGGTGAACCCCAGCTTTGTGCCCACAGGGCCAGCACACACAGCTGGCCCTTGCATAGCCAACCTCTCCTGCCCCACAGGACCACCAACCTGAGCGCTCCTCACACTTGCATGAGATTTTGGCAAGAATTTTTTGGGGAAAAGCAGAGTTTAGGTTTTAAAGTAGGAAAACTCAAAGCCAGAGGCCAAGGCTCTGGAGAGGACAGGGTGGTGGCTGCACACAGACCTCTGATGAAACCCATGCTTTCAGTCTGATGGGCCTCCAGCTGGTTATTAGCGCAGGATGGTGGCCAGCTCTCAAAAGGCTTGCTCATTACAAAACCTGAAGGCACAGAACCACAAGCAAAGCAGCAGTGCTTGTGGACAGAAGTGCTTTTCCAACCAGTCCACTGTTTCACCGAGGACATGGGTGTTGAGACCCGCTGGAAGAAAAGAGGCTCCTGGCCATGGAGAGGGTGAGGAGTTAGAAAGCAGCTCCTGCCAGCAGCAGGAGCTCAGGGAGAGCGTAGGGGGACACCAAAGCCGTTACCTGCTTGGAAGAAAAACTCTGCGCCAGGTTGTTTCCGGATCTCCTCCATGAGCAGGTTCAGCGGTGCAGGTTCCCGCACAGCCAGCAGCAGCTGCCAAACGGCAGAGACCGACAGAGACCGCTCCTCCAGCGCCGCCGACGCCAGGGAGGCGAAACCACCAGGCTCACGCTTCACAACCCGCTCCATCGCCTTGGAAAGACCCACAGTGAGGCACTAACAAGGGACCCCGTCCATCTGCCCTGCGTCATGCTAAGCCACGACCGTGGCTCACCCCAGACCCAGCTTTCCCTTGCTTCTGCCCTGCTAAAGACCTGGCTCATGGTACAACTCAAGCAGTGACGGCTTTGAAGCCCAGCCCTTCACCCAAACACATCAGCCATTTCCTCGACTCGCTCCAAAGCTGAGCATCTCGCCTCAGTGCCCAAATCAGCCACTCTTATTGCCAACCTTCAGCTTCATACACATTACCCGCTTCACTCCCGCAATGGGATGCTAAGGAATCATTAAACCAAGTCCTGCTGGAGGACTGCCCCAAACCAAGCCATGACACGTAGTAAATCAAGTCCTCAGGACTTGATAGGGATCCCAGATGGGGATTAAAGCTCAGTATCTACTTGCACACATGCGGGAGACTGCTTACCTCTCTCTCAGCAGGAGCCAGGCTCTGTGCAGCAGAGATGCCCTGCAGCAGCATCTCGGTGTCTGTCAGGAGCTCCCCTAACTTTTCTCGGTATCGTCTCAACAGTTTGGCTCCATAATCCTCTGGGCTCCATTTGGCTGAATGCAAGTGAATGAAAATAAGAACAGCTCAGCTTGCAGCATCTTCCCAAAGGGCATCAGAGCTACGGGAGACTGAAAAAGCCAAGGCAGCCCTTTCTCCCCGGGTCACTAATGCTCGAGGCCTTACGCTCAGGACACTTGGATTCACCTTCAAGCAGAGGATGAACATGACAAATCAGAACTTGTCCAAATCAAAGACAACACACAATATCCTCTGCCCATACCTGCCTACAGAAATAGATCTCTGGACCCCAATGCCTTCCAAGTCTCAGTCCTGGCCTGAGCCCAGAAGAAGAAAGTCTCAGTTTTCAGCCACGTTCACCAGGTAAACATGTGGCCCTATCTGTGAAGACAACACCTCAAGATGTTCATCAGCCTCTTCTGATGCCCTGGAACCAAGGAGACCTCATTACTGACTCTTAATTGTAGTTTCATTGAAAGAGAGTCTTTGATCCACTCCACTGAGAAGGAGCTCTGCAACATGCTCTGTCTCAGAAGTGTATGACTATCAAACATACTAACAGTCTACAAACATCCAGGTGGTCCAAGGTAATCCAGAACTTAGCGGGCTGAGTTGTCCTTGATGAAAGTGTCAAGGAAACACAAACCAGACTTGCGATTGCAAAGCGGCACTAACACCCTTTTCTGTCCCTTACACCAAAAAAAGGCAACTTTAACCTCATTCCTTCCCCCTCCCATATCTAATTCCAAGCTGGGTCTGCCCTGATGAATCCGAGAAACGACGACTCTAGAGTAACGCCACAACCCTTTAAGGACAGCCCAGTATCAGGACGCAATGGACTCATTCAAGAAAGAGGAACAGTGTTTATTCAGGATAATGAAGAGACTTGGACAGAATACACTGTGTACTAAAAGTAATATAGGATTGTACTTGTCACCAGATTAGTTGATAAATAAAACTGGAAGTTGCTAAATAGACGAATCTGAAAAGGATTTTTTTCACTGTTGGAGTTACTAAATTGGAGAAGATGCATAGTTATACTTTTGTAGGAGAAACCAAAACAAAAACTGTAGTTCATCCAAGACATCTGTGCATGTTTTTTGTTTGTGTGCTTAGGTCTTTTAATCATTTTGGTTCAGTACCAAACAGAACAACCTCTTATTTGCACAGCACTACTTGGGAGAAAAGCAGCTAAATACACACAGCTTGGTGAAAAGAAAAGACAGTCTCTGGGACCCAGAAGGCATACAGTGCCAGTTAAGAAGAGAAAGCTCTCCAGGATGGAGAAGGAGGCAATGGCAGGCTGTGGGAATAATCAATGGAAGATTTTTGAGCTAATATGAAAAACTCCCTGCACAAAGACTTCTTGGAGACACAAGTCTGCTCCCTGGCAAAGCTAAGGGAACCTCATTAAGCACTTGAGCTCCACAGGGTTTAGGTATGACTTGGATGTGCCCCACGTGGGCTGGTTTACAAATAAAAATATTTTCCTCATTCTCCCATCGGAATGCTTCTGATTTTATTACACAAATTCGAGTTGCTATGAATGCCCTCTCAGCTCTGCTGCCGTACCAAGGTGAGCTCCGTAGCCAGAGCGTGCCCTGCACGCTCAGTACAAGACGTCCTCCTTTCTCTTTGCAGGACAGCACAGGACATCAAAGGCTACCATCGGTGGCTCAAATCATTCCCTCCCTCTTCATTTCCACGATAAGAAATATTTGTGCTTCTGTTTGTTCAAGCTGCAATTTGAGGCAATTCAGCTCTGTGTAATTAAGGAATGCTCCTCCTTGGAATGGGTATTACCACTAGATAATTAACCATGTTGGGAATCTGGTGTTTCAAGAAAGCAATCTTGCTTAACAAATGACAAAGCAAGCTGCCTGTCGGGAACGTTTGCTACGGAGGAAATTATCAGCATTATGAGCACAGTTTTGCTTTCTATTAAACACTCATTTACATTTCACTGCATGCTAATTTAGTTTTTAATTTTTAAGTAACTTCAGAGCTGCTGAAATTCGCCTCTATCCGAACCGCGCAGGGGTGTGCCTAAACCCACCCGAACTAGGGAGGCTGTCCCACCAGTCGAAAGATGAGGGCTCCTGAGTCCCTGAACCACCATAGGCGGGCAATAAACAATAAAACCCCACTAAAACAAAAAGGAGGGGACTAGCTGTCCAAGATAAGGATGTCTAATGGGGACACTAAGTGCGAGACTCCCATCAGCACAGGAGACCACAAGTCCACGATCACGACATGCAGAAACACTGCCTGGATTTAGGAGAAGAGCACAGCCCAACTAAATTTTCCTACAATCCCTCAATCACAAGGAATTCACCAAGACAGCAGCCAGGTAAAGACATCGCCTGTATTTAATGTCAAGACATCTATGACTTTGGGGAAGTTTGAGGTACTTGCTTTCAAAGCCAGGAAGTACCATGAGTTAAGTCACCTATAGACCAGAGTTGTTAAAGATGTCTACACCTATGAAGTGTTTATTATGTGAAAATTGTTCTTTTTATTACGAAGACACATGCTGCTGCTTTTAAGTGACTCAAAATCAAGAAGTAATTTGAAATGGAGGGAACAGTTCTCCCTTTTTCCAGATATGACATCCCAGTTTCTACCCTATCAGTGTCAAACTCAAGGAAGGAGCCCAACAGGCTTCTGCCCAACACTCCTCATTTCATTGCAAAGCAGGGGCCTTCTTGCTGGCATAGTCTTCCTACGCCTGTGCTCCCAGACCATTTTTGTTTGCATAAAATGGCCATCCCTTTCCCTTACATGAAAGGAAGATTATAAGAGCACGCTGAGGTCCAGACAAACATCCAAACTTCCTGGCGATTCCTGAACTGAGCCCCCAGGCTCTGAAGTTTAGTGCACCCATACCTTTGCCATCAGAGACATCTGCTGTTGTCGTCAAGTGGTCTAGCAGAAGGTGGAGACCGGGGAATGATGCTTTCACAGCCCCCAGAAGTTTGACCAGACTTTCTGCTTTCAGGGTTTTCTCTTCATCCACCTTCCTGAGCAGATTGTCCATGGCTTCCCTCTGAGAGACGCCTTCACAGCAATCCAAAACCACCTGCGACGAAGAAACAGCCAAGAACCTGTGTTTGTAAGAGCTTCCTACAAACTCCTGGAGATGAACAGAGATCAGAGAAACAGTAAGAGTATCACAGTGCACAGCACTGCAATAAATCCATATTCGCTTCTTCCCCTAATTAGATTAATTGGGAGATGTTACAGGGTGCTAGTTACAGGAACATCTAAACACGCCCCAGGTATATCCGACATGTGTCACCTTGAAAACTACCCTGGTGGGTTCTTCCACCAAGTCTAGCCTTGGAAGTGGCTGACAAGCAAAAAAAAAAAAAAAAAAAACAACCAAACATTTTTTCAAAGGGAAGGGAAAAAAAAAAAACACAACACCAAAAAGACTTAAACACAGGATTCAAAATAATTTTTCATTTAGTATTTTTAGCAAATACTTTTTAAATTGGCAGTCTCTTTTCCCGTCTCCCCGATTTTTCTGCTTGTCATCAAAAAAAAAAAGACTCTCGTTATTTAAATAAGCATCTTATTAATTGAATGATTATATCTATGATGAGGTCACATGAGACATCTCTTATGTGAGATGCAATCAGTGTAGCTTGGAAAAGCTCTGGTATGCCAGTAGAGTACCTACAAGGCTCCTACAAGGGAAAGCCAGTCGACAAATACAGGTGGACCTCCTCTCCGCAAACACTGCCGTCCTAAGCGTTTGAAATGTAGGACTGGCAGAAACCCTGTAGTCACCAGCCCAGTTCCCTGCTGTCATAAGCACTACACTACACAGTCCCATTAATAAAATTATTAAGATCTGTCCTAAAACTAGTTACATTTTTGCTCCCTTTCCCCTCATTGGAAAGCTCTTCCACAGTCTCATTCCCCTGTTGATCCTTCTAATTTTCAGCTTAAATTTATTCATGGCCAGCGTATACCCATTTGTTCATGTGCCAACATTATCTTTTAGCTTAAAAAGCTCTTCTAAACTCTCCAAGGTGTTTACCCTACCCTTCCTCTCCAATTTCTTTATAAGAGCACGATCGTATTCCCTTCTCAGTCTTCATTTCACTGTCTAAATAAGGCAGCTCCTCTCATAAAACACCTTCTCCACTCCCCTGATCTTATGACTGCAGATCTGTCTCTGCTTCAATACAAATTCACCTTTTTTGAACAAGACTGGAACTGCACACAGAAATTTCAGATGAGGTCTTTATTCTTAGTTCTCCTTACTGCCTCTAAACGCGTGCCCTTCACTTTATACTACCACGCCATTCAATTCTCACTACTCAGCTCCCCAGCCGTGTAATTCTTCTCCCTCTTGCAAATCCTCCTCTGTGTGGACAAAAGATCCCAGTTTTGCTCATCAGCAAGTTTTGCTAAGCATGCTTTGATATTTTTGCGTCAATAACATTAGTGTTAATATTAAGTAAGTGCCGAGAATCCCACTGGTAACCTTGCTCCAACCCGTCAGTCATGCCTTTGGCACAATCTGTAGTTACCTCCCAATAAGATACCTCCTTTTTTAATATCACCGCTTCCTCTGGTTTAACAATTTCCTCACATGGAATTCAAATGCTTTGCTCACGTCTAGATTGAGGCAGAAAAACCCATTTTTATCTCATCAAATAAAGATTCCAGGTCAGGCAGAAACAATTTAGTTGAACACCCTTTGCTGCATTTTATCCCATTTTTTTGCTTACACCCAACGCTTCAGGTACACACCTCCTCCAGCCTGCTCAGCACGTATTCCTGCACACCCACAGGGCCGGCTGCCTGGATCACCTCTCCCACGTCTCTCCTGGTCATCAGTTGTAGGAACCACTCTCAACTTGGAGAATACAGTAATAAACTTTGCTGTCGCTCCCATAGCCACGTCTCAGCTCCTCCAGCCTGCTGGGGGATGCCCTGAGTTGTGGTTTCACTTCAGCTGCAGGAAATTTCTGTTTCCATGTCTCTCCTGCATTTGTCCCTAGGCTCAGTCGCGAGTTTGAGGGTCATCTCATAGTTCTTTTTCTTTACTTGATCAGACAAACATTTGTTGCTTGTCTCAATATAGGCTGCGATGCCCAGCAGCCTGATGTACCGAAGACTCTTCATCCCTCTAAAGTACATTTCTTTGCCTGTCAGACATTTCAGCCATTCCTTGCAGGTCCCAATACTCTTCCTCAAGTTATTCACTCACTCAGGTCTGTAACCTCTCATACAAATTCTCCTCTCTTGTTCAGGATGCAAACTTCAGACAGTTCTCCTACCTTTAACATAAAAGAAACTAATCCAACAGCTCCTCCTGCGCTCTTACGAGCAGCTGATCTCATTAATTAGTTTTTCTCATTTCTAAAAATCTGTTCTTTTATAGCCAAAACACTGTTAGTGAACCTGTTGACATATCCTCCCATCTAATTCACACTGAGCTGACTCTGGACCGCTCACTCTGAAGTCTTCTTTTAAGAGAACACAGAAAGGGGTACAAGAGCAGCATCCTTTCGGGGAGCTCACGCTGTACCCTACCACCGCTCCCAGGCAAGTGTCAACAGGCGCAGAAGCGATGCCCCTGGCAGGGGAGATGCGGCGCGGACATTTTGAGACTCATTTTGACAACACCAGGCGAGACAGTCAGAAAACATCCCCCCATTCTGCTCGCAGCAGGACTTCTCTGTCCCCCAGCGTGGCCAGTTAAGGTCGCTCCTACAACAGCCAGTAGCCTTGCCTGTGTTGTCACTGATCCCTGTCCTAGCTCTGCAGCAGCTCGGTTTGAGCATCAAGCTGTGTAGGCACTGGAGCCAAAGGGGGGGAAAGCACAGAGCTCAAAATACCCAAGTCCCCTCTAGAAGAGAGCCTGGACAGAAGGAGAGGATGGATGCTCGTAGCAGCTACTCCGACGCTCCAGGTTCAGGGCTGTACTGTGGACTGGTCGCTCTGAACTCTGCAATGACCTAAGCCATGGGACACCACGCATGAGAGGTTACCTGCTCTTCCTTTGTATCCAAGTTTATTTCTTTTAAGTGATAATCTGCATCCAAGCCACCCCCCAAATCCTCCACCCTACCTCCCCACATCACAGAAACACTGTTAAGCCTCAAAAAATAGAAATGTAAGGTAGTTCCCCAGAAAAACAGTGATTTACAAAGGGGCTTGGCAACACATCACGTACTGGTTTTCGAGCAAAGAAAATCAGACTTGCTCCAAGCATAGCTTGGACCAGGCACAGAAAGAAGCCAGCTGCCTAGGAAAAAGGCTGTTACACATAAAACTCACGCTCGTCTTGCTGAATGTGTAGGTAATACGGCAGTGACTGTGAGAGGGAAAAGGAAAGCCTTTATGGCTTTATGAACCCTTGGAGAACTAGATCCTACCCCTGCCAGCGCAGACCTCTCATGCCATGCTGGATGAACCAGGTAAGATGAAACCTTCAGAGGTGGCTGCTAATTCCATGTTTGCTTTCCCAGTACTGCACCTGAGACACCAGAGATCTCAACTGCACATACGCCACAGGCCCACTGTTTTAATCAGTTTAACTTCTGAAATAATTAAGCACTTTTCCACTTGTCTGGAGGGAAAAAAACCCAAACAAATAAACCAAAAGAAAAAAAGAGGGAACCTCCCACGGTCAGCCTACACTTGGCAATTTCCACCTTATTTTCCTGTGCCACAGCAGGGAAAGCGCGATGCACCCAGCCTCACCGGAGCGCTCCCCAAATACGTCTGTTATTTGCTGGGAACCCATGGGCTAAAACAAGAGCACGAAGGGATCCCATAGAGAGGAGAAGGATTTTGCATTCGGAGCAGGGTTTGGAGGCTCTGCAGCAAACGGAGCATAGAGCGACTGAAGAAGATAAAAAGAAATACTGAATAACGCTACCCCTTCACCAAACAAGGCGGGGGTCCCGTAGTATATGATGATGCAATTAAAGGCTGGATCCTGTGCCCAAGGGGCAGAATTATGAGGGCAGAACGGTCTCGGTTTGTGGTTGGTTTGTTTGTTTTTTTAAAATGGGAAGGGAGATTAAAAATGGCTGCATTACAACCATCTAATTTCATGAAGAAAAAAAGAAGAGTCCAGGGAAAAGGTGCAGCCTTTAGAAGAAAGGCCGCACAGCAACATGAACAGGTATATATGAAAAATGCTAATCTCCCCACTGCTGATGCAGCTTTCGCGGCCAGGAGCTCAGCTCCAGGCACCCCCGCGCGGGTCTCTGCTGACAGCCGCAATATCCCCAGCAGATGCCGAGTCCTTTGCTGCGTTCACGCCTCCCTCTCGCATCCCCATTCCAGGCTCAGCCATGCTGCTTTCAGAGGGGAAAATTCATCAGCCGCCAGTCACACCCTCGCCCACCAGGACAAGGCGGATGCCTCTGTTGGCAGCACCTTCTCCGGCCCTCCTGCACCAAGCTGCGCCCGTACTCAGGGATGCTCCACGCTGGACACTTGGTCAGGGACAGCGTGCAGGCGAGCAAGACGTTATTGAGGGACTTACAAGACGGGCAGAGGTTCTCAGCCTGCCTGTCATGGCTCTGGTCAGGCTCACTCAGACAGAAAGCAGACATCATTCATGCCACTGAGCACAACAGTGCTTTCCACTCGCTATAATCCTGCGTCAGGGGAACTAACTGATGTGACAAACTAGGACAGGAGGTCTGCACGCTGCGTGCTGAACGCAGCGCGCTAGGGCACCCTGCAAGCTTCAGCTGCGCAGGCAGGGTATAGCCGGCTCCCCCCAAAATACAAAGAAAAGCAGGTTATACACAATATTTTGTCCTCTATGACTTCTGCAAATCAGCATACATAATGCAATAGCTTACAGGAAAGCAACAGTCCTCCTCACCAACTGCTGTATTCAACACATCAAAAAAAAAACAAAACAAAACAAAACTGTCAGTGGATGTGCTACTCTTGCAGGCAACTGTGTGATAACAGTTAAAGAAAAGAGTTAAAGCTGGGAGAGTCAGCTGAAAGGTCAGCTGATGACCACGTACGTAAGGACGTAACCGGCAAGCAGGCAGCACAGAGGTATTAGCGGTTCTGCTGAAACCAAACTCTACTACAGAGCCTTCTCTGGGCTCACAAAAAGGCATTTTCAGGGCCCAGGAGGAATACCAGGCACCTCCTCTGCCCCAGGCTCCGCTTGCGGGGCAGACTGACACTGAACCAGGCAGTGCTCGTCCTGGTCTTGCGGCTGCCTTCGCAGCTCGGCTTTCACCATTCCCACAGTTCAGCGCAGAAGGACCTGGGACAACACGCACGTGCAGTCCGTGCTGTGCAAAAGGGCGGTGAAATTGCCAGGTGAGGCTAGCACATCACTTGGCAAACCATGCAGTAAGACGGTGCCTTGCAGACACACACACCCCCCACCTCATCCACAGAGGTTTCCTTATTTCAGGTTTTTTTTTTTACCCGCTTCTCCAAGGCAGTCAGGAATCCCTCTTCTGCCGCCTCCAGGAACTCTACGATGGGGCTCAGCTGTGTCACGCTCTGGATCAGCTCCTCCTTGCATCCCAGCAAGCGAGCGGTCAGCGTCTCTCCCTCGACTGTGCTCTCTGGGGGGGAAAAGGATTCAGAAACACAAGAGAAGAAACAAGTCAGTCTGAAGGAACTGACAGGCTCCTGAAGCGAGTAAGACTCTGTGAAAGATCTAAGTGAATAGCAAAGCTCATCCCAAGCACAAGCAGCAGAGGAAAACCACTTTACTATTCTCTTTAAACTCTATGAAAGGAAAACGTCTCATTTATCTAACAGAGCACAAAGCCATAAAGCAAGCTGGAGGTTAACACCAGGTTTGCAAGGCCACTGCTTTGTGTCAGACTCAAGTAAGAAAGGAGCTTTCAGTCCTGAGGCTCAGCTGTGCTCCGTCCCACGCTGGCTGCGCAGCCATCGATCCAGCCCTCCAGGCAGCGACGGGGAGAGCCCTGCGCTGCCGCACCCCGCTGCTGCGGGACGGGAACACTCCAGGATCTTGGCCAGCACACGGTAAATCTCCTGCATCCCAGTAAGGATACAGGGTTTCTGGAGACCTGCTTTGCCTGTAAGGTTGCCTGCTCACTTTGCTAGAGGCTGCACCCACTTCTGTACCTGTTTGCTGCAGGGCTTCTCCGCTGCCCCCTTCCCTCTCCAGCAAAGCCGCTCTCAGCTTGGGATTCGCGTCTTGAAACAGCTTCAGTAAAGAGAGGAGGGTCTGAGCAGCCAGGGGCCGAGCATCCTTCACTTCGCTCAGCAGCTTCTTGAACACCGACTCTTCCCCTGCCTCTGCCAGACAGGCAACCAGGGCCTACAGCAGGACAGGCAGACACAGAAGGTTTTAATAACAGAGTCAACTGCCCTACGCAAACCGACACAAAAAGCAGAATACTGGGGTGTTGTTCCAGGGACAAAAAATTAAACAAAACAAAAAAATAACCACATAGACACACACCGCTGAACTCGAGCTCTGGTCCGCGGCCACCGGCCCCAGGAAGGAGGGCAGCAAGCCCTGCCTGACAGCTCTTATCTTTACAGCAAGTCCCACAAACTGGAGCTGGTTCCAGCACCAAAAATCTCTTCATTTCTTCCCCTAACAGCCAAATGTCAATAAGTCTAAGAGACCTAATAAAACCGGGTTTAAACACCATTACTTTGGAAGCCCAAGGCCAGGGCAGGGGATACTAGATTTCACTGCAGAACAAGGAGAGATCACTTGCACAGAAAGCAGAGAGCATTTTAAGCGGGACTTTCAGGAATCTCCATCCTCAAGTCATGATGGAGCTGCGTCTCCTCAAGAAAGCTTTGGAGAGGAGGCACGCAGCCCTGAGTGTCGTGGGCTCTCAGCACGCCGGGCAATCATGCCCAGAGCTCCAAAATCCACTCCAGTGACCTGAAACAGCAACCAGAGGCAAACATGCCTGCACAGTTATGGAAATAAAAGGAAAAGAAATAAGCTGTAACTCTTGCTCCCATTTCCCCAGAGCCCTTTAACGCTGTAAACATTGCCCCTAAAGACACACGCTCCCCAGCTCTCCAGGAGAGATGCCAGCCTTTCAGAGCAGGCGTCCTTTATTAGAGACTCCAGGGATGCTATAAAAGTACCTTTGAAGTGGAGAGCTTAGCCCAGCTCCAGAGAGCGCGGCCATTTTCTGCTGTCATTGTCATTTTTATTTCTATGATAAAAAAGACTGAATGCAACTGCTTGGGGCCGCACCAGGGGGATGATGGACTTGCTTTTCCTAGCAGGTGTAAATGCTCATATATTAGGGCAGCATGACAGTGCAATGACCTATTGCAAAGCGTATCCACAGAGGGGAAGCTGCAGGAGTCCCAGCTCTTACCCGCTAACGGCATTTTTCCTGCCGAACAGAGAGACGTGGACATGAAGGGCTCTGTTATAAAGGAAGAAAGAAGATGCCGCAGACGTGCTGAAGAGCAAGCTTAAAGGTATTTTTTTTTAATGCAAACATTAATTTGTAATGAGACTCGATAACCAGATCATGTTTGTTCTCAAGTTGGCATGCCTGGCCCCTTCCAGATCAAAACGATCCTGTAAAACACAAAATATCTTGACTCTCACCATCCTAAAGGTGCTCAGCACCCTGCCAAATACATGGTTTTACTAATATGGATGAAAAGTAGCTTGTAGTGTTGCAATATTTTTTTTCTTTCTAATTTTTTTTTTTTTTAATTAAAATCAGCACAGCATTGCTACCCAGAGCTCCAGATAACATCCCTTCCTCAGTGCGTGGTTTTGGCTAATGGAAATGAGTTGTCAGAAACTGAAAGGCTCTGCTATTTATAGTCCCTTTCTGGAAGACCTTTCCTTGGACACATTGCTCAGGGGGAACAACAGCCTTTTAGCATTGTTTTGAAAGAGCACACAGCGCATTTTAGACTTACTTTGAAGCACTAACAATTCCCAAAGATCCTGGAAAAAATGGAGAAATACCAGTATTAGCCGGAATCCCAGCTTCCACTTAGTCATAATGTGCCCACACATTACAGCCTGACCCGTTAGGCTTTCACTGCTTGGGACACCTGCAAAACCCTTCATGGCCAAATTGGCGCAAATTAGCACGCATCCAGCATCCATGGAGGAAGAGATGGGCTCTCTGAGCAGGGAATCCTGCTCACCAAGATCCATCTTAAGCTTGAGCTGTGCCACCAAACAGGTTCAATGTCCACCAAGAAGCTGGGTCCCAGTTGAGGGTGTCAGGCCTGGTGGCCACAGCACTGCTAACTCAGTAGCCCAGTACCGCGATGGTCAAACACCACAAAACAGCCCTCCCAGGTCATCTCAAACCTCCCCATGTCCACAGCAGCCCCAAGGCAAGCTCTGAACAGGAACCTCTGCAGGTAACGCTGCAGGAGGTAGGTCTCCTGTCTCTGTATCATCTCCACATCTTCCACATTTTTCCAGATTTCCTTCCTAACACGATCAATTCCTGTGTCTCTCTGCCCCACCACAGGACCTCTTGCTCTGCCCCATTGCTCCTTATTATCTTCTGCTCCTTCCGACGTCCCCTGCCGCTTTGGCTAGGAAGATGCATCAGGCTGCTCAGGCAGAGCCACAACCTGCTTGGCAAGAGCTGAGTTAGCGCTGTGTCCTCCCAGCCAGGCCCTAACCTCACACCAATCCACAACACTTGGAGGGAACAGTGCCTCTGGGATCCCACCTCCCCTTCCAACGTGATCGTGAGATTCAGTTTTTCTGGGTGGGGACAGGGATGCCCAAAGAGCAGCTGGTGGCTGGGCTGGACCCTGAGCCTGGGCTGGGCTCAGCTGGTGTGCCATCCCGAGGGAGGTCCTGGGACATGGAGAGGACCTCAACCAGATGGGCAAGTAATGCACATCCCACCCGAGAGCGCAATGGCCCATAACCGAGACTAAAGAGGGATGTGGGGAGAGAGGGAGGGAAGGGCAGCGTGGCCACTAGCCTCTTCCCTACAAGTGGGCGAGCAGGGTTATGGTTTTTCATGCCTTATCCATGCTCCTGCTCACACCGTGAGAGCATGTTTCAGCAAAAAGCCACTTTAGTGACTGAGTGATCTCCCTCAAGCATCAGCTTTAAAGCGAATGTGAGCACCCAAAGGGTGGTGGGGAGGGATCTGCAAGAGACCGGCTGGAAAGTTATGGGGTTTAGGGTGACAGAAAAAGCTAGCTCCCTTCAGATCCCTCCCTCACAAGCCGAGGCACGTTCAGTTACAAGACACCCCTGAACGTGGTAAATCCTGTGCTCGTACCTCAACGCCACCTCCATTCCCTGAGGAAAGCTGCACTGGCCGTTCATCGAGCTGCAAAGTCCCCAACCACAGGAGGCTGGGCACCGCAGGGCAACTTCCAGAGACATAATCATCAGTCCCCTGTGAACACAAGCTGCTTTGGTTTTTTTTATTTTTGATGTGCATAAGGTGAAAAAAATACAAAAAAGCCATTGGAAACCTGCACAGACGCCGCTGCCCACAGCGCCGGTGGCATGGACGGCACAGGGACTGGCTCTACACATCTGGACTGCAGGGAAGCTCGTAGGCTGTGACTGTGTCATGAAGTCTATCAGCTGTCACTGTGCATGCCATAATCAGAGAAAAACTAGGTTCCCTTTTCTGGTTCAGGTATCTGAAGTGCTTTTTTTTTTCCAAGGCTGCATTTGTACGTGACTGATGAGGGAGACCTCAGTCCCAGGAAGGCTCTGTGGAGAACGCTGGCCCCTGCTTGCTCCACACAACAGGAACAAAAGTTCAGCCCAAACTTCCACACAAGTACACCAGAACAGGGGGAAAAGTTTTCCAGCTCTGCCACCACGAAATAAAACCCTCACAACCTATCACTCCTAATCAGGATGCAGAAGATAATGGGAAACTTCTTTCTTCTGCTGCATCCAGAAATCCCTGCAGCTGCAAACGAAGGACGACAATAATTGCACAGGCCCATAGGCAATGAAAATGATCCACAAGCACAGTGACATTTATTCTGCGCGGGAGAATCAACGCTCCCCCACTTCATCTGAACATCTGAAAGTAGAGGGAACAAATGAGCTGTGCAATAATTTGAATTGAGTTTCTCTAAGAGAGCACAGGAAGATAAGACTTGACACCAGCAAAGCTCTCCTACGCTTCCCCAAATTACTGCAATTTCAGTCTTGTTCTCATTTCCAAGCAGGTTTCATCCAGGCCAGAACCAAATTAGATAGGAATAGTTTATGTGAGATACACAGAGACTCTAAAACAAAAAACAACCCCAAAAATCACATCTCCCTACACAGAAAAGCAATGCATCCGCATTTTTCAGCCCAGGGAGCAGAACATAACATCAAACTTAGAGAGAAGCAACAATTCTCACAAAAGCAAGCCCTGCACCACAAATCTCCTTGGGGAAAAAACCCACAACCTAACAAATCTCCACTGGAGGTAGCAGAAAATAAGGCAGCAACCCCGGAGGGGAGCAGACAGGACCACGGCGGGGAACGAGGCACCCACGCAGGGACAAGCTCACGAGCAAAGGAACAGAAGTACAGAGGCTACGTCCAAGGCAAAACGCCACTGAAACCAGAGGAGCCTAAACACCAGGACAGCCTCGGTGTCAACAGGCAGGCTTGCAAAACCCCCACGAACACCCGCAAGCCCCCACGCTGCCCAGGCTTTGCTGTCCAAAACGCATCGCTGCTTGCCTGTAGAGATAAGCCACCCACGAAAGGCTCCTGAGCAGAAGAGGGATGCGCACAAGGGATGGGAGATCTCCCCTGCGGCAGGGCAAGCGTGCCCAGCAAGACTGCTTAGTGCAAAGAAACGGCATCTCACCGGCTTCCAGACCGTCTTCTACTTGCCCCGAGGCACCTAAGAGACTTCAAGCAAAATAATACAAAAAAGGGGAGTGGAAAAAAACAAAAAGGAGAGAAAAAAAATCTACTGATGTCTACCACTGGCACAATCTCAGCCTTAATTATGCATCCCGAGCTGGGCTCTTTGGAGCTGAACTTGCACTTTAAGCATGACACTAAAAACACACCGCTGTGTTTCCCCCGAAGAAAACACCGGGCCCTTGGGGGAAAAAGCTACTCCACCTGCTGGAAACGGAACCCAGGCTCCGTGCTGGTGCCCACAGGTCCTGCGTGTCCCAGAGGGGAGCTCAGAGAGGGACAGTTCTGGCTGAGCCCTTACTTCCAACAGGCTGCAGTCTGTCCCCCCCACTGCCCTGAGGCTGACACTTCTCATGCTCGTCACAGCTGAGAAGTGATTTTTCGGGAAGGCTTAAAGAAAATCCATTTCTCATTTATTCAGGTTTATTTATAGCTACAGAAAAATTGTCCAGCTGCCGTTTTGCAGTCACACACCCAAACTGTCTCTGAGCTCCACAACCTCTCGCTCGGCTCCTGCTGCAACAGCTCATCTGGGAGCATAAAGGGCCAGGCACAGGTCTGCGAACCTCACCTGCGGGGTCCTGGAGGCGCTGAAGAAACATGAAACAACAGTTACTGCAAAGCAATAGAAAACAGGGCTGTTATGCAGAGCAGAAGCAAGGCAGCAGGCCTGCCTGGGCGCTGTGCAGGTGCTGTTCTGCCCTGTGACCGTGGAGGTAGCACAAGCGGGTGAGGGAAGGCATGCCAGCACGGGTGATGCCTGCTGGCACGGGCACGGAGCTGCCAAATCCCTTCTGGCAGCACCCATCCACATGGCACAGCACCCTCCCCAGCTCCGCTCCAATTGTCATGGTGCAGAATAGGTAAAACCTTAAACCTGACATATTTTTCTGATCAGGGCGACAAACAAGTGTACAAAAACCTAATCCTTCTTGGCGCGCACAGGCGTGCTGACAGCAGTGCACTCACAGGTGCTCATCAGCCTGGCCAGGCTTGGGCTTGCTGCTATGAACATGAATTAGGACCCATATCTCCTTCCTAAAGCCCCAGAGATGTTAAGAACACCACCACCAGGAGGGTCAGCAGCTCAGGGAAAACAGGCTTCCCTCCGTGAACATTTAAGGGCTTGTCAGAAAAGAAACCTGCACTCCCCAACTCAAGGGAATTCTCTTCCCTGCCGTCACACAGGTTTTTTTCTAATAAATATGTTGCCTTGGGTTTCTAAAAGCAGAATGCCACCACAGCCAAAATGTCCCATGGTCACACTGGTACTGGAGGGACCAAGTGACTTGCATCCAGACAGCTTCCCAGCCAGCAAGAGCGTGGGAACCTGGACAGCATCGCAGCCCCCCGACCTAGTGAGGCTTCGGAGCCTATTTCTCAGCTTCAAAAGGTCAGCTAACCACGGAGCCACTGAAGAGCCGGCCATAAAGCAGTCACATTCGCATTTTTCCACCTACAGAAAGGGCACACAAGGCAGTTCACGCAGCCTGGTATGAAAACCGCTCTATCGGAAAGAGCCGGGGTGAGGAGAGCAGACACAGTCCCATCCTCGCTCCATAGCGGCCACAGCTTTCTTCACACACCCTGCGTCACGCAGCAGCGCGCAGCCAGCACGAGGGCCCTCCCGGACCCACCAACCATTTCTGAGCTCCGTGTCCTCCTGCACACTGCTACGCCAATACAGACGTAACCTGCTGTTTCCGTGGTGGCTTAGAGCCGGTACGACAGCTGGCATCTGCTACCATTGTTCAGAGCCCAGAGTATCCTTCAGCGTTAACCAAGCACCAGACTCAAATAGCCCCTCCGACAGTAACTCGAGCATTATTCATCGGCAACGACTGCTTTTAAAGCAGCCCATCACCAGGAGAAAGCGCGGTGGGGCAGCACCCGTAACGCTCCCCACGAGCAGCCTGCCATACGCAGAGCGGAGCAGATGCTCCGTGGCAAGCCCTCGCTGAGGGCTCGGGAGCTCTATTTTGGGATCTCATATGTCAGTCATTTACAAGTCGATACAGTTCCCGAAGCAAATGCCATAAACAAGAGGAGAGAAATCAGCACCGGACCTCTCCTTCAACACAATGAAGATGTCTTCAGGGCAGGACATATACTTCTTTACCTACCTGCACGAGCAGCTTGCTCTTACAGATGCTTCTCTCCGGGGCGTTGCTCAGGTGAACACGTGTTGCCCTTCAAACAACCAGGCACCAGAGCCCCAGTTTCCCATCAAACAATTTCCTAAGCAGGGCACAAACTATTCTAGCCCTCAGCAGGGTGAAGAAAAAACTTGTATCATTTACCCAAGTAAACACACCTACCTCCTTTTGAGAGGCATCAATTTCTCTGCACTCTTCCAGTCTTTTCAGCACAGCTCGGGCATCAGGAAGGGCCTCAGAGAAAACACTTTCATATCGAAGAAAGAAATCCAGTTTACAGCTTTTGCTCTCTGCTGCTGTGTGAGAGAAACAAGATAAGTTATTTGCTAATTGAAGGGATTCACAGAAAGCGTGATGTGATTGAAAGGCATCAGTTTGTAACCAGCACATTGGCTATAACAGAGAAACTGTGACTCACAAATCCCTTCTAAAGATATCACGCAGCCTGGAGGGAAAACCAACAGTTTATTTAACACCAGTTATAAATGGAACATTTATTTTAAACCCAGTACAGCCTCTGTTTTCCTCCCATGCTGAACAGGAGTTTAAAGGATAAGGTAGCATTAGCAGGCAACTCTGTTCACTTACTGTTATACAGATTGCCTTATCAACCCCACGTCCTGCACTAACGCAGATCCCACCGTACGTCAGATGCAATCACATGCATGGGTGAGAAAAGTTTTCCTCACTACGGCTCTGGTAAAGTGGTGAGAGTGAAGCAAATGCCAAGGCTAAAGGAGAGCATTGCACAGAGCCAAAGGAAGAAAATCCCTGCAGAAAAGGGGTACGTGCTGGTGCTGATGCCAACCCAGGGCAAACTAAAAAGAAAAAACACAGGAAAAAATCCCTCATAAGAGGAAAACTTGAATCACTGCAGCTGCAAATAAGAGGCAATGCTGTGCCCAGACCTGTGAAGTCTCACCTAAATCCCTCGCTCCTCTTTTCTCCTCCGGAGGCTCAGCAAGCTCCTCTTCTGCGCTGCCACCCTGCTCGGCACACGCAGGCGGATCAGGACGAGAGCCTGAATCCACCCGGACGGATCGGGAGTCACTCGGCATCACATCCTGGTGAACCCAGGTGTGATTCATGTTAAGTTCCTGGCCAGGAGGAGAAACATCTGCTCCCATTTCTGCTTCTGCAGGGCCAGGAGAAGAGGAAACTTTCGGAGGGAGGAGGATATCTGTTTTTCCTTCAGCAGGTTTTTCAGACCGGGGCAGGTTATTAGCTTCAGCGTGGTTTCCAGATGAGCCTGCTGCCTGGCCAGAGACTTCTCTCACTACCTGGTCCTGAGTCGAACAGCTGATGAGGTCCCTGAGGAGGTTTTTGCAGCTAACAGCCACATCAAACATCTGCAGACTATCTGCCACGGAGATTACTTTGGTGAAATTGTGCTTCCCCAGTGGGAGTTTGCCACTGTACATCATCTCCAGCAAGAGCGCAAACTCCCCAGGGGTCACCACAGAAGCATCGATGGAGATAGTGTCTGTGCTGTCCAACAAGGATTTAAAAAGCAGGCTGGCAGCAGCCAAAATCACCTTGTGTGCTCTAAAATGAACGTTCCCGATGAAGATGGTGCAATCGCAGAACTGCTGCTCTTTGCAGAGAGCGTACAGCTGCTGCAGCAGCTGCTTGCTGTAACTGGGAAGATCCATGGCACCAGGCTCTGCCGGCCTCCTCTCGCCGTGGTCTCCACACCGCTTTCACAAAGCCCAGCTAGCAAAAAAAACAAAGGGTCCTGTTAGCACATTGCTCAGATACTAGCACGACAGAAAGAGTAAGCAAATATTACTTTTCAGTTTACACCTCCTAGTGCTTACTCTGCTGCAGTTCAGCGGTTACAGCAAGAACAGGCCCCCTTCTGAACTCACACTCCCCAAATTCAGCAACTTACCCCACTAGAGCTGAAGAGTCTAGATAACGTTCAAATATAAATGCTTCAGAAAGAGCTTGGAAACAAGTACTGAGTCCCAGGAGTTATAAAAAGGGAGAAGAAACTCCCTGACGTGCCCCTGACAGAGCTCAAGGAGGTGTGAACGCTCTTCAGATCGGGCACTGACGCTGAATTCAGCAGCTGGTTTCTGAAAGGGCAGGTGAGGAAGCAGGGCAGCAAGACCTCTTCAGACCAGTACCAAACACAGAGGAGAATCTGAGGTGGTGGTTTTGACCTGCAAAGCACTAAGTGGTCTGGAACCAGTTAATTTTCTCCCCACATCACTGCTAAGATCAGCAGGGGCACGCGAGTGTTGGAGGTAGAGGTCTGCTTGCAGCCCGGGGCCTTCAGCACCTCCCTTCTCAGCACACCATGGTCCTAATTCATCGACGCAAGAGTCTTTTCCCCCAAGCTGTAATTTCTTGCAGAAGTCCGTGGCCCTAATCCCATCTACCAGAGCCCCCCTTTTACTTCCCCTCCCGCCCCGTTGCAGGAGGGAGAACAGATAGGACATCTGCCAACAGAATTTTTATCAGCGGGATATCTGGAGTTTTTATCTAAGCTAGACAAGATAAAGATGTTACTGCCTTGTCTACACACTAGGATGCCTAGCACTGGTGCTGGCAACGATGCTGAAACAAAACAGCATGAGCGCTAGAGGAAGAGCACCTGGATGGACACAATTTACATGACCTTCAACTGCTTAACATCTTTGCACCCAGCTTCCTACTGTCTCGTAGAGAACAGGAGTAATATTGTCTATCATCAGGGCACGAGCTTTAATGAGCCAATGCTCATACACCGCCGTGAAGCACTGCCTCGCAGAACAGCAGGCTCGGAGCAACTCCCAACTTGCACCAAATTGCAAGCAGACACGGGGCGCAGGTTGAGCTGGCGTCTCGCTCCCACGAGGCACCAACCCCGCTGGAACTCAGACTGGGCGGGAAGCCGGACCTCCTGCCCCCAGGCGGGCAGGACTCCAGCCGTCCTTCCGCACGGCACTGCCCGCGGTGGCTGCGGGAAGACAGGAGGAGCCAAGAGACATCACCTCATAGCCAAGCTACAGACGGCTGAGCAACTGGTTGGTGGATACCATCCATGCATGAGAGCTCTGCTGCTCAGCCAAGAGCTCCCCCGTGCTTTAAGGATGAAGTACTAGGTAACTTGCTTCTCAGTCACCAGGGTTAAGATCACAGATGGTTTTGACATCACCTCAAAGCAGAGGTGCCACGCTCTCCATCCGAATACCTCCGAAGCGAGAGCACAGGGCAGGCGGGTCCTTTTCTGGAAGGCAGGGAAACCTAAGTAGTTGCTGATATCCCACCCTCTGGCTTCCCAGGAGCCAGAGCTTCTCCGGGCACATCGCTACCGCAGGCTGGCTGGTCTGCAGCTCATCTCTGCTACTTTGCAAGTACCAGATCCGCCCCCTCACCCATCCACAGGGCTGGCCACCTGCACTTCCAGCCTATTAAACACGCAAGCTCCGCTATCCTCCCACGCCGCTGTAAATCACGAGTAACCACACTGCCGTCAGCAGAGCTGCTGCTGGTCGTGGGAGAAGAAAGAGACGCATTTCTTTTGCCAGGCTCAATGTAATAGCAGTTTTAGTCCACCCACTCCTTCCCTGGAGCTGAAGGATTTCCAGTATCTGAGATGAAATGGGGTCTGCTGGTTAAATAATAATAGCTATGGCTCTTCCTACAAAAGGACAAGCAGGAAACACCGATGTCCTGGACGACAGGTCTGCTCACTTTGCCATGAATAGCCTTCTGCATAAAACCTATCGCTTCCACTGTAGCAAGCTGGAAGAAGCAGCAGCACCGTCTGCTCCCTCTATTCCTGGCACAAATATAGAAGATATATTTGCCCATGACAGCTCAAAACAGTAAAGCTCTAAGCAGCCTAGCAGCACCTCCCCATCTTTATTACAGCAACCCAGAGCCCTGGAAAATGTGTCCTGAGCAATTAGATCAGACATATTTGTTTGAATATGTTTTATTTCTTTAATTACAGGGACCCAAAGATCTAGTACTACCGAAGAGAACAGACATTTTTTAACAAGGGGTGATGGCCAAGACCATCCTCAAGGCAATTGCCCCCTACTTAGAACACGCTTCAGGCTTCTATTTAAAGCTTACAGCCAGAAGGGACCACCACCAGCAATCCGATTTCTCATCCGTCACTGCCTCCTAGATTTCCGGACTCAGTAACTTGGGTTTGGCTAAAGCCTCTCTTCCAGCAAGGTGCCCAGTCATGATAAGAACTGATTTTTAGGGGGAGGACCCTCCACTGCCATAGTTATTCTAACTGTTAAATTACATGCCTCATTTCTTACCTGAATTTGTCTGGCTTCACTTCCCAGCCACATTCGTGATGGCTTTGGGGAGATTTGGTTGGGGGACTTTGCTGAACTGGGAATCTCTCCGAGAGCAGGTAACTAATACTTCAGCAGCGATGAGTGCTTGCAGAGCAGGAGCCATCTGCCTCTGCCAGCACTACTGGTAAGAAAAAGCCATTTGTTACTTTTTCAGCTTAAAGCTGCTTCTCTGCATCCTCTCTGGAGCCAGGCTCACTGGGGTTTTTTATTAATTTCAAACTTAAGGTAAATGGGCTGCTTCTGGGATCTCTGACACCTGAGCCGCAAAAGCACTACCCTGTTCCAAAATATCGGCTCACCTGAGTCAGAAGGGGGGACAGAGGAGACAGAGATATTTGCTCATCTTAGCTGCCCTCCAGATAGGCTTTGCAAAAGAACGATGAATCTTTCGAGGAACACCAAGCCATGTCTTAAGCTTCCAGGGAGAACACCAAGGTGGCTTAGGAGTTTTCATTCCACTGATTTCCAGCGAGACTACAAAGTCAATCAATTTGAGTCACATTTTCAAAAGTGCCTAATATTCCTAAGGCTCTACTCGACCACGTGCTGGTAAACGTCCTCCCGTTCATCCTTAAGGAGCAGTTATCATCTGGGACTGCTCTCAGGACACCCACTTCAGCAAAGAAGCCCCTTCTTCTGAACCTCCCAATTACAGGAGGTCCAGAATGGTTCTGCGCCAAACATTACCCTCCACCGTCCACTTCCAGCTCCTTCTTGTTTTTCCCAGGTATTTCTGTCCTCATACACCTCCACAGTTCGAGGGGATCACGCCTTTTTCTTTAAGCTACATTAGAACAGGAAAAGGAACACTCAATTCTATCTACATAACTGAAAAGGAGTTCCCAAATTAAATTACTTCCCTTCATTATTCATATAGTTACTTCAATCCAGATTCAACAGATTCAAAAGCCATACACGTCACTAGGTTCATCAAAAGATAATTGAAATTTAGGACTGAGCACTTTATCAATTAGACGCTACAGAGACTGGTGCTCCAAAGACGCACAGACGAGGCCATCCCTCCCTTGCAGTTACGAGGCTGCCACAGTACCGCGCATCGGCAGAAAGCCCATCACGAGGCACAGAAAGAACTGTAATGCCCCCACGGCCTCAGCAAAAGGATTCTGTATGCCCCTCGCTGCCAGAATTAAGAGCTTTTACAAGGTGCTGCTCAACACAGCTGCTGGCATTAATAAAATAACGCCAAAAGCTACTTTCTGCATTGATTAGTAGCATGTCAGTGGCCAGCTTGAAGATGTGTTCCATGCCTGAAATTATTCCTTGGGATGCACATGGAGCAGGCTTTTTTTAGCTTTCAGAAAAAATAATTTAAAAAAACCCCAACAACAACAAAAACCCCAGCTATTGCTGGGCCACCAAGAAATGAAACAATACCATCCCACC
This sequence comes from Nipponia nippon, assembly GCF_047370975.1. Lineage (NCBI taxonomy): Eukaryota > Metazoa > Chordata > Aves > Pelecaniformes > Threskiornithidae > Nipponia > Nipponia nippon. Next base: position 677,296 of record NW_028262335.1, read on the forward strand.
GCTTTTTAAAGGCACGGACCCACAGCCTCGCGCTCCCTCTGCTGCCAGCACAGCGCCGTGCGACGCAAGGCCCAGGCGGATAACGCAGCTCACCAAGACCAACCTGCACGCTCGGTGCAAAAGTAGAAGCAAGCAAATCCTCCACAAGTTCTAAAAAGCTAAAACAAAGCAGGCAGAAAAAAAATAAAGTGGACAGAAAGAGAGAAGCAAAATGGAAGAATCCAACTTCTCTGTCTTAAGTAAATGTGACTTCTGTTAGAGCTGGTTGGAGGGTGTCGTGGTTTAACCCCAGCTGGCAGCTAAGCACCACCCAGCTGCTCGCTCACTCCCCCCGGTGGGATGGGGGAGAGAATCGGAAGAGTAAAAGTGAAAAAACCCATGGGTTGAGATAAAGACAGTTTAAAGGGTAAAGCAAAAGCCGCGCGCGCAAGCAAAGCAAGGAATTCATTCCCTCCTTCCCATGGGCCGGCAGGTGTTCAGCCATCCCCAGGAAAGCAGGGCTCCATCACGCGTAACGGTGACTTGGGAAGACAATCGCCATCACGCCTAACGTCCCCCCTTTCCTCCTTCTTCCCCCAGCTTATATACTGAGCATGACGTCATATGGTATGGAATAGCCCTTGGGCCAGTCTGGGCCAGCCCCCCTGGCTGTGCTCCCTCCCAGCTTCTTATGCACCTGGCAGAGCACAAGAAGCTGAAAAGTCCTTGACCGGTGTAAACTCTGCTCAGCAAGAACCAAAACATCAGTGTGTTATCAACATTATTCTCATCCTAAATCCAAAACACAGCGCTCTACCAGCTACTAAGAAGAAAATTAACTCTGTCCCAGCTGAAACCAGGACAGAGGGTCTCGGAGGGGCAGCCCCGCATCCCTCCCGTTCCTTGCACTCTTAGCTTTCTGCTCACCGGAGCTACAATCCAGAGTGGTCATCGAAGCCAGCCTAGGCTCAGCCCAGGAAGGCTCCCCGCCCCCACGAGAGGAGCTCACCCCATCACTACCCCTTTCACACTTACTCGCTTCAAAAGACCCGTGTGACTCAGGAAACACAGCAGGACAGAAAGCTGAGATTTGTTCTCTCGTGCTCCTTGGCCCTGCAGTCCCTCGGGTACGACAGCAGCCTCCAAGCAACGGGCAACTTTCTGTTTTGAGCTCTGAGGAGTTAAGGACAGTGACAGCCTTAAATCAGAATCTGAATACTTTTTGTGTGCGTTTACCAGTTTCCTGTTTTCTTGTTACTAAGATGATGACCTTACAAAGAGGGTTATTGGAAAGCCAGAAAATCATGTACTGCAATTCAATTTTCCTACCTCTCCCACCAAAAGTAATTCAGTCTTTGAAGCGCTGAAAAAGGCTGAGGGGTCATTACCTTTCCCTGGGGTGCTCCAAAGGGCCAGCGCAGGCAGCTCTCCCAGAGGATAATGTAAAATCCAGTATGAGGAGCCAGGGCACAGCAATTTGTTTTTCAATCTATTTTATTTCAGTTCAGAGCATCAGTGCAGACAGATAACAGAGGAAAATAAGCAACACTTTGACTAAATTCAGCGCTCCACGGTCTCTAAAGGCAGCAGAATATACCGCTCAAAAACCACGCAGCACTTGGGCTATCTGTCTGCACTGATGTTCTTAATGGAAATATAATAGATTGAAAAACAAATGGGTATGCTCCAACTCTTAACAGCAAGTTTTCCATCCCTCTTCAAAGCGAGGGCTGCTGCCTGTTCCTCCTGGAATAGGGCTGCCCCAACAAGATAATGAAATCACACAGTGGAAAACCAGCACAAACCCAGAGCAACAGCCCAGGTTTGCTCCATCGCTGCTCATCCATGTCTCACTGCGCTCAAGAACACTGAAAGTGCTAATTGTATTTTGCAGGTTCCCACAACATCCTCAAAAAACAGAAGTTGGACATCTGAACTCCCGTTTGTCAGGCAGATTTACATCAGAGAAGACTGCGTGTTGTAATTTATTAGTGGCCTTTTAAAAAACAAACAAACAAACAAAACCCAAAAAAACCACACTACTTTGACCAGCTTTTGCAATCCATTTTGCTGTCAGCAGTAGTCCAGAAGACATTTGTTCCTACACCCAAGAGCAGACAAGGCACAATGCACCCGTAAGGTGCCTTGATCTAAAGGCCTCTTCAAGCACACGGGGGGGAAAAAAAAAACAAAAAACGTTTAGAACGACATTTCTCAAGCATGGTCAGCCCCAAACAGGGACCGATTCCCTCAGACCTGTTAGTAAAGTACACAGAATTACTTTGAGCTGAATCTATTGAGACAGCAAGTCAGGAGGCACCTGGGCTTCCAATGCTGTCACCTCCTGCTTCACGCCATCAGAGAGGCACCTCCACGGCCCCGAAACTCCACGAAGGACCTCCAACAATACTTGAAATGTGAGTGCAGCTGCTTTAAAACACATACAGAGAAGGATGCAGCAATGTAAGAGCCTGATGGCATCTACCCCAGGAGGCCAATTCACTTCCTCCGTCTCCTGGAGGACTTCTATAACTGCTGAGCTGTGGTCTAGGCAACATCGGGGACATTTTCAGCACCCTCTTTAAGCGGTATGTCGTGGCAGTTAACTCAAAATATACTGGAAAGAGAGATGAAACAAGGGGGAATGAGCAGGGCACGGGGGCTGGGGCAGTCAGCTGGGGGAAGACCTCCGTCCTGGTCCGTACTCCAACAGGCTGTTCTTGCATCACCCTGTCCTTGGACCGGGGTTGGAAACCCAAATTCTTCCTCAAACTCATGACACTTGGTATCCCTTAACCAAAAACCTGCAGAATCATGCTGCCTTATGTCATATCTGGGCCTATAAACGAGGTGTCCCAGCCTTCCTTTGCACCATAGGAGAAGAAATTACCCCCGAGACTCACATACAAGCCTGTCGCTCTCTGGGGAGGAGGTGGGTTTTATTGACCAGGACCCACCACAGCGGATTTCCACATCTAACCCAACCTGGGAAGCGGCTGCTACAGAACGGGGCAGCCCTGCTCCTCTCCAGCAGCTCTGTCGAGCTGGTGATCACACAAGAAACTGGATCAGACTGCTGATTTCTTGGCTCAGTGCAAAAAAACTACTTATTTGTCTCTTGATGGGTCAGTCTTCTAACCGACCATCTCCAAGAACAGACACAATTAGTGGTCCAAAGCAAAGGAGAGGCATCTACAGCAATAGGCATGGAAGAGCAAGGTAATGCCCTTCCCCGCCTACCTTTGAAATACTTTCTGGGAGGTTCACAGCTTCTGCCCAAGCAGGGGACACAGCTCCAAGAGCCCCTAAAGCGCATCTAATGAGAAACACCTTTGGGGGGCCGGCGGCACCCAGCTGGCAGGCTTTGGCTCACAGAGCCACAATTCTGGTGGAAGCACCTTTGCTTTTAAGCGCAGGTTACAAAAGGAAGGACCCCTGCCGTATTTTCCATGGCAGCGATGCACTCCGGCAGAAGCTACCCGGGCCGTGTTTGAAAGGAGAGGGCCCGCCGTCCGGCGGTTTTCGGCCGCCCGCGGAGCACCCATCAAGCACCCCTCGATTCCCCACAGCGCTCCCGGGGATCCACCTCCCGCCCAGGCTGCGGGCAAGGGCAGCCCGCAGGCTCCCTTCAACCTCCCTGTCCGCCCGCAAAGGCTTGGCGGGGGCCGGTCCCTCCCCGCGGGGGAGGACAGCCGCTCCCGTCCCCCTGCTGCCTCCGCGGGACGAGGCCAAACCGCCCCATCCCCGGCGCGGCAGAGCCGGGGCCCAGCTGGGCCCACCCCGCGCGGGCTTGGCACCGAGGCGGGGAAGCGAGGCCGGGCCCCGGCGGGGGTGGAAGCCGGAGGGGGGAGCTGCCCGCCGAGCCCCTCCGGGACGCCCGCGGCGCCGGCCCGGAGCGCAGGGGCCGAGCGAGGCGACGCGGGCCGGGCCGGGCCCGGCCGCCCCCGCCCCGGCCGGCGCCACCGTCGCCATGGTTACCTTTATTGGGAGCGGCGCGGCGGACACGGCGCGCGGCGGCAGCACGAGCCGCCGCTGCTGCTGCTGCTGCTGCCGCCGCCGCGGGAACAATAAAGCTTCAACAACAGACGCCCCTCAGCGGCGCTGTGCCGCCCGCCGCCATCTTGAAGCGGCAGCGGGCCGGCTCCCCCGGCACGTGACGGAGGGGCGGGGGGGGCGGTGGCAGCTGGGCATGCGCGGTTCTCGCGCGCCCCCTCACCGCCCCCCCCGCCCCTGCGGGGCCGCCCTGAGGGAGCGATCGGCGATGGCCGCCGCGGCGGCTCCTCCCGCCCCGCCCGGCCGCCGCAGGGAGCCCCCTCCGTTAATAAACCATCGTCCTCCCAGGGCAGAGCCGGGGCCCGTTCCCTGAGGGGGGCGGCGGCGGTGGTGGCAGGGCGGGGGCCCTGGGTGAGCAGCCCGGTGGTGGTGGTGGGCGGCCGGCTGCGAGGGCCCTGCCGGGCTGAGGAGGGGGGGTCCCTGGCGGGAGCGAGGGGGAGGAAGGACTTGGGCCTTCCAGGGCCAAGGTTAGGGGCGTTCTTCGGAGGCTGTGGGAGGGCAGAGGGGCCCGGCCCTGGCAGCGGGGCCCGATCTTCCCCCTGCTCCATCAGCCACTTGCCCAGCTGCCGGCCCTTGGCCTCGCAGCGCACTGCTGGCACCGCTGCCTGCTCCCTCCTGGCGGCCATCTCACCGTTGTAGTGGCCCCCCACACCTCCCCTAGCCACCCTGAGGGTAGGTAGCCTCCCCAGCAAGCCTGCAGCCCGGCTCATGGGGGCCGTGCACCACAGGCTGGGGAAGCCAGCAGGGTCACCAGGCCTAGCAGGCGAACTGAGGGGGTCACAGGCAATCCCACCAGAGACCCCCGGGGTGTCCGGCTGGCCCCAGTTAATGCGAGGAGCCACCAGATGCTGCGGGCCACTGTGCTGTTCAAGGCCCTGTGTACGTGTGCTGTGCATTAGTCTGCGTGTGGCAGGAGCGGAGGTGGGAACAGGCTGTCCTCGCTGAGCCCCTGTGCTGGCAACCTGCTCCAGCGCAGAAGGGACGAGACCCCCATTTGTATTTCTGTACGGACGCACGCTGGCACAGCAGGGGTGCTGCTTGTTCCTCCCCGAGACCTTGGTGTGTTTATGTTCCCTGTCTCTCTGTCAGTAATCTGACCCAGCCTGTAGCTCAGCAAGGGCCTCTGGGTGCATTTCATTTCAGGGGGCTCTGAGAGCTTCCAGATGGCCCCAGTAAGCGGGACTGCCCCTGCCATCAAACCTCCAGGCCACCAAGTGGCCCTGCTGGCCTCAATCACGATCATACCTCGGCCAGCGAAGATGTGATCCCTCTCCCGTGTGTTACGTCGGGCGGGTGTTTCCCGCTTTCTTAGCTGAACGGTTGCAGAGTGCCAAAGCACACACCTGAAAGCCGCTGTTTCCGCTGCCCACAGGGAAAGTTTTGTCCGACTTGTGTCACTGTGGAAGCAGAAAGGTTTTAGCTGTATTTTGCATGAAAAAAAAAAACAAAAGTCGCTGGACTGCGGGGAGCAGCAGGTTCAGGCATTGCCATCTGTATTCCCAGGCCTGGAAGGGGGCTATCTGCTGCCATCTATTGATGGATTGCCTAAACAAGTGCTAATTTCGGGATAAATGCATGGAGCTGAGGAGAGTAATATCCTGGGCTGTGCAGCTTTGAGACCAGGCTGTGTGTGACCTGGTAGAGAGCAGCAGGCAGGCTGGCAGGGCCTGGGATATTGGGTCCTGGCGACTGTCAAGCCGTCTCTGGAGGAATGCAGATGAAATTCCGGGGCTGGCATGTGGCTGGGCAGATCAGCTTGCAAACAAATGGGTATTAATTAGAAACCCACAACGTCATGATGAGACCTGCTCTGGTGTGGGGCCTCTGCGCTCTGCCAGGGAAATACCTTTTGGCTGGGATCCTCAGCCGTGAGTGGCACAGCCAGCTATGCTGGCCGTTAGAATAGACATGGCATCGCAGCAGCAGGTTTCAAGGTCGCTTCTGGTGAATGCGAGAAAAGCAGGACGGGCCATTTTCTTGCGGCGGTGTGGAGAGGTTCCTGGGGGACCTGCTCAGACTATGGTCCCGTGCCAGTCTCCTGCAACTAGTTGTCTCTGTTACAGCTGTCAATTCCCACTCCACCAGTTTTCTCATAAGCAATCCTATTTATGTGCTGAAGAGGTCCCTGTGAAAAAAGTTGGACCCAGATCTGGTTATTTTTCGCCCCAGGCAGGTGATGAGCAAAGCAAGTTGATGCTGAAGCCCTGAGCAGTCACTAGTGTCTGTTGCTCTGTGGCAGCAGCTGACCTGAAGATGATGAGCAGGCTGTGTCAGATGAAAAGCCCGCTCCCCATCTGCCGCAGGGAGAGGCTGGCGCTTGCCAAGGAGCATCGGCGAGACAAAGGGCAGTGAGCGCTCCCGCCGTGCCAGAAGGACTGTCCTCATCACTGTCGGATCGGCGCTTGCTGGCAGGGTCATCTCGTGCTGTCCGAGGCAGTGGTGAACCACAGCAGAGCAGGAGCTGTGCGTTGCAGTAGGTGCCTTCTCCGGAGCAGCAAAACCTTTCCTGCAAAGTCTAGGGTGGCAGCAAAGAGCCCCGATGTCTCTGGTACCTTCAGAATTGGTCCTTGGGGAAGAAACTTGCAGCTCCGGCACTAGAAGGGGTGTGAGGCTTTGGCTCCGTGTTTGCGAGCCTGCCTGTGTAGTGTCTGCTTTGGCTTTGTGTTGTGGTACTTGCAGCGAACCCCTGGAGCAGGCAGCTGTGATAGCAGCTTTTCACCAGGATCAGAGAGAGGAGAAAGCTGAACGCCCATCACCGCCCAGACCAAGGCAAGCGCACCAAAAGGTGACAGAAGGGTGGCTCTTTGCTGAAACCGGCTCTGGAGCCGAAATCGCTGCTTGCTTGGCAGTGCCTGTGATTCAGGGTGGACTGACGGGATGATGGCAGCCTGGTGAGAGAGCAGCTACGGTCTCCTGCCTTGGAGGCGATGGACAGTGGTGCACGGAGACAACGGGACAGTAGCATGATGAGAAGTGATGGAAGAGAACGACAAATATGCTTCAGGCAGGCAGGCTTTCCTCCAAGGGCTGAAGGTAAGGTGGGCAGAGGGGGGACAGTCCCGTGATACTCTGGCTACAGGGACAAAAACAGATTCAGAAGTTCCCTTCCCCATCTGCCTGTTTCTGTCCCCTCTACTGCTTAACTCAACGGGTTTTGGGGCCACACAGTGTAAATCAAACCAATGCCATGATGCAGGCTAAGAATAAGGAAAAGGGTGAGGAAACAGGGGACAAGAACGGTGTCCCGATATACTTTTGTCAATTCCCATCACAGTAACATCCTGTTGTCCCTGTTTCCACCTCGGAAACATCTTAAGTCTCATACAGCAAGTACTGGTGAGTGGAGGTGTACCATCTGAGTGTTTTTTTCCCCAAACTGTAGGACCGTAGGATAAAGCTCCACCAGGCGACTCTCCAGGGAACCCGCAGGGGAAGACCTGTGCGAGGTGAGCTGTTTTTGAGCTCACCATCCTGCCAGGGATCACCTGTGTGTCGCACAAAGGGGCCCAGATGAGCATGTACAGTGTCTCCAGCTCCCACTGTCTCACTGGGAGCAGGCAGAGGCCCCACAGATCCAAACAGGCTTTACCTCTTGTTCCCTGAAAGAGCCCCTCTTGCTGAGAGGCAGCCCACTGAAGGAGCGAGGACTGCCCTGCCTCGCTGTGCCAAAACTGTCTCCACACAGCTTGGAAAGCTCACGGCAGGGAGTCAGACGGGGTGAAACACAACCTTCCCGCCGAAGCTGGGACACTGACACTTGGTCCTTTGCTCTCCAGAGGAGGTCACATCTTCTGAAGGATGGGTCCAGGAGGTCGGGCTGGGTGGGATCACTCCAGTGGTCAAATCCAAACCACACTGCTTTTGACGTGTGCATGTTTTCCAGGCAACACAGACCACGGATCTGCTTTGGATGCTCTTGGAGTGTCTCTTGGTGACAGCTGGGCCGTCACATATCGCAGATCTGCCCACGCAGGGGAACAGACACACGACAGGGGGATGCGGTCATTTCAGCTTAGCACAGGCAGGGACAGCACCGAGCCAAGCTCAAGGCCATACAACCACATCTTTCCCCTCCTAGTTCATAATCTCTCCTCTGCACCGCAGCCTGGGTGGTAGCAAGCTCCATCCCTGGCTTGCGGCTTCTGCTTTGAGCACTTGAGGGCACTGTTGGAGTTTGGAAAGAGGCAGATTTCTGGGTTGAAAGATTTGTTTCATGTCAGACCATGCAGAGGCACGTCAGTTTGCAAGGACTCTGGCTTCCACTGGAAACCTTGCTGTTCGCAGGGGTTTCTGATTTTGGCATAAACGCCCCGTCTCAGGCAAAACCTTTCGCAGAAAATGTCAGGTGATGGAGACTTATCTTCCTTTTTCTGTAAGCGTTTCTCCCTTCCGTCTTTTTAACCCCAAAGCTTCCCTCTTGAGGGCCTGATGTCAGGGAAAGGGGTGGGCTGCACAATCAGTTCTTGAGGGGAAGCAGTGACTTTGATCACACGGAAATACACTTCACCTGCACAGATACCACAGGTTTCCAAAGTGCTGTTGATGCAAGGACTTGCAGCCTGGCCATGTGCGAACACAAATCTCATCGCTCCTGGTGTTGGCCTCCAAGGGAGCCAGCAGAGCAGGCTGTGCTCCGGGGTCAATGCTACAACGACTCAGAAGGACTGCACACAGCACTCTGCTGGGAAGCTGTGCCAGAATAATTATTTACATGTGCTGGCATAAAGTAATTACTAATGGAGCGGAACACCATGCACAACCCCTCCAAGCTGTCCCAGAGGAGACACTGGGAGTTACCAAGCAAAGTGCACTCTCCATGTACCACACTCCAGATTTCCCCCCACCCCAGTCCTTCCCCCTCCTCCCATGGGAGCCGCTGTTCCATGGCAGAGCAGTCTCTGTCCCCCTTTTTGCCCCATCCTCTTGCCTTTGCCAGCACATTCCAGGGTTGTACTCAGAGACTGTACGTTGCCCTTTTACTCCAGCTAAATTGCCCTCGAAACCGAGTCTGATGAGGTCTTTTGGGGAAGGGGACGTTCACCTTAAGAAGCAGGGACTGTAAGTGGGTTTGGAGTATTTCACTGTGTGTTTCTCCAGCCAAACTGAATTTTCACTTAAGAGGTGGACTGCCGGCACCCAGACTGACTTCCTAACGCCCTCTTGTAGTTTCTGGTTCACCAGCTTCCTTGGCTTTTGACTTCATTGCTTTTTATTGCAATGATTCCCAAGGGGGACCATCTCCTTGGCGTTTGCCATTCCTGCCCCAGTCTGTGGTATGTGGGGAACGGTATCTTGTGTCCAGGTTCCCACAGGATGCCAGGCTGTGTCCACTCTGTTGCTGAGTGTGGTGGCCCAGTGTCTGAGCAGAACATGTTGAGAACATCAGGCTTTCCGAAGTGCATCTTCAGTGCATCTTCACCTTCTCCATCAGATTCTGACTTCAGTGGCCTCAAGAAAGTCCAGTTCCTGGGCTCGGTGGTTGCTATTGCAGCGATGCCATGTCTGTGATCCATTACTAAACGTGATCAGGTTTCTTCCAGTCTTTTCACAGACAGACTGGAGTTTCAGGAGGCTGCAGAGATTCCTTTCAGGATGGGGCACAGCACTTGTCTTCAGCTGAGCATCAATATGCAGCCCTGGCAGCACTCCAGGCATGCCTTCATCCTCGACTCAGCATGCCTAGGCATTTGTCCATGATGTCAGCTCTTCAGTCCCCTGGTATTAGTGCCTGGCCTCTTTTAAGCAAAATCCCACCCTAAATGTGGCCCGGAACTCACCCCTCACCTGCTGGTAGGCGCTGCTGGTATCTGTCACATTGATTTTCCGTGATCTCACCAGCCTCACTGTACAAATCCTTGTCCTGTCTCAGTACCTGCTTCTGTTGGGATCTTTGTAACAACCCCTGAGCCTCTCCTTCCAGCCATGCCAGTGCTGTAACAGGCTAAAAGACTGCAGATCAATCTGCATGTGCAGTGCAAGGTAAGCCCAGCTTAACTTACTTGAACTCTTGTTTCTCAGAGCTGATCTCCAAAGCTCCTCAGTAGGGGCTTCTTTGTGGTGACCGGGGATCGCTCAGTGTATGCACTGCCGTGAGCTGGTGGGTTCGTCCCCTTCCAGAGGACGCGGTCAGCAGCTCCTGTTCGGTCTGAGCACAACCTCCTTCCTGTCCATAGATGCTCTGTTAGCGGAGCAGCAAGCTTCTGGCTTGGCAGGGTCCACGCTGCAGACTGTGCTGGGCAATGAGCACAGAGCAGTTCCTCCACTGCTGCCCAGAGCCACACATTTTTCTGTCCGCTCTATTCCCTCGTGGCCATTGTACATCGCTGTCAGCCAGCATCTCTCAAACACCAGCAGCTACCACTCATTATCGATCATTTCTCATAGCTGTTAGTCTTGTGACATTTCTTCTGTGTTAGATCTGCTTCTCTCAGCATCTCCCCTACACGTTCCACTTTACTACCTGCAGGCCCATGCTGATGCAGAGTTCCCCACTCCAGAATCGAGTATCTATTTCTTCTCCTGTGTCTTGGCTTTAGGTAAAAAACAGTATCTCCGTACTCTCATTTTTTCTGGTGACAGCACCCATCAACACCTCTCTCAGCTGTTGTAGTGCTTCAAACACCATTCCTGGGCTGAAGAATCTGTTCTTCCAGAAATCATATCCCCATTTAGATAATAAAGGGTTTTCCTTTCATTTTCCTGTCTTTACTCCTGGTGGCCAGCTCTGCACACAGCCTGTTTTTCCTTCCATGCATGTGCATGGTTTGTCTGCGATCCAGCATCCCCGGTGGTCTGGGTCCCTCCATGTTGTCCGTTTGCTCCGTTTCTAGGTGCTGATTTGTTTTCCTATTAATCTCTCTCCCTCTCTTGCTGCAACTCTCCCTAGACTGACCGCTGCCAATACGTTTCATGTATCATGTGCTGCGTAATAACACAAGGGAAGGGTACTCCACGCCTGTAAGCCGGTTCTGTACGAGCTATTTGCAGAGGTGGCAGGTGCTGGCGGGGCTCCAGCCATGCACTCGCCTGCTGCCTGAGCTGCTCTCCCTCCAAACTGCCCCCTGGGGCACATGTCCCTCTGCACGTCCCAGCCCAGTTGCTGCATGGACCATGTTCCTGCTGGGGCAGAGACTCCTGCCAGTCCCCTTTTTGGCCCTCAGCACATGCAGGCTGCTGCACGCCAGTGCCTGCTGCTGGCTGGAAGTAGAAAGTATGCTCGGCTTTCCCACCGCCACACTTAGCTTTCTCTGCTGGAGGAGCAGGGGATGGAGACTCCTGCAGTCCCCTGATGGTGCCAAGGTAGTGCCATGGTTTGGATCATGAGCTCCTTTCCAGGCAGCAGGATTGAGCTGCAGAGCAGAGAAGGGCTTGATGTTCTCCCTCACTCGGCCGTGCCGGTAAATCTGTGCCCTGCGCACCTGCCTGGGAAGCATTCTGCTTCCAGGCCTCCATCACAGAGGCGTAGCACCCCAGTCACTTCAAAAGGGTCCTTTCCCATGGACTGGGACCTGTCCCGTGGGATCAACGAAGGCCAAGTAGGAGAGGTCCTGATGGCTGGCATCTAACAAGGTGGGACCTATCCCTAGCTGATGCAGGCAGAGCAACCAGCAGCCCATATGCAATCCCTCAGACATCCCAGTCCAAATGCCAGGCAGGACATTTTGGGAAGCAGTGTTGCAGAGGAGGCTTTTTTATCAGGGAAAGTCCGTTTGTGGAGTTGCTAGTAATCATCTCTCCATCCTCATGCCACAGCTTGTTGTCCCTGCCATCTGCTGACACATTTGTTTGTGCTAAAGTTCCAGCCGTGGAGATGACTTGGGGTTAAATAGATCCCCCATCTGCTTTCTACAGCAGTCCACAGGCAGCTGATAGGAACAGCGGAGGGGATGGCAAGGCGTGAGAGGAAGGAGAGAAATTGTTAAAATCATCTTTGTCACCCAAGAAAGCATGCTGTAGTGGGAGGGGACCGGGGGACTGTCAGCCAGTCTGGTAGGAAGAGACAGCCATCCTGATCAGGGCTGGGCAAGTACTGTGTTTGCTGGCTGATTTGTGGCCTGGAAAATTGCAATCCAGAAAACACAGTTCACATTGACCCAAAATGGTTATTTCTTTGCAATTTTCCTTATTGGTTCAAACTTTGGTCATGTCCATGAAAGTTGAGGCACTGACCTCCAGACTCTTCTCCACGTGGGCAGGACAGGCTGCTGGGAAGAGGCAAGCTGAGCTGAATCCTGGGCACGGGAGGATGGGGACAATCTCCTGTGTCCGGGGGGTGCCCCACGCTCCCTCTGCTGTCACAGAGGAGCCCCCAGCCCTTTCTGACTCTGTGGGAAAGCAGCTTACCACCAGCCAATGTTACTTGGCAACTTCAACCTGCTCAGCATTGACACTGAATTTCCTCAAAAATTCATTATGTTTTCACGTGGGAGGAAAATTCAGCCTCCGTGTGAGCTGCCCCTGCCCAGCAGCCTCCCTGCACAGCCCAGACCTCCTCCTCTGGCCGCCCCAGCCCGTCCTGCTCCCCTGGGGAACAGCAAAAATGACTGACGCTATTAATGCACGCAGACCCTGCCCGACAGCCCGGTTCCCGTATAAATCACCGGGTCACGGAAGTCGCGGCATTTATAAATATTGATCCTGTCTTTGGGGAAGCTCACCATTTCAGAGAGGGAGGTTTTTCTAAATAGCACTAAATAGAGATGCTGGAGTTATTTTTGGATCTGTCAACAGTGTGGATCTGTGTGGCTGCCCTGTGCGCGGGGCTGAGCCTGCTCCTGCTCCCTGCTCCTGCTCCTCTCTCCCCTGGGGCTCGGTGCCTCGGAGATATTTATTTTAGGGTCTCTCTGGGCAGGGCAGACCTGGAAAAGGTCTGTCTATCACAGAGCTCTTTGCCAGGGAAGTAGCTTAGCCCTCTGACTGTTTGAGCCCTCTCCCCACGCACTGGGGACAGGTTGTGCGCGGCCACCCACCCGCCTCTCCAGAGCTGGCTCAGGGCAGCAGTAACGCTGCACTGGCTGTACGGTACACTCTGTTCTGATGCATGGTACCCAGCCACAGTCACCCTCTGGGAAAAACACCACCGGCACCTCCTCTGTGCCTCCCAGACATCTGCACCATCTAGAAAATGGAGGGGAGACTCAGAAATAGGGTTGCAAAAGGTTTCTAGAGCCTTGCAAAGCTCCAGAAGTTTGTTGGTAGGTTATGTGACTGAGACAGCGTTTCTAATCGAGCCTGTGAATCAGCCTCGGGAGGTCTTTTACTCCAGGTGCAAGGGATGAAGAATGGCACATGTTCTGGTGGGCTGGGACACTGCTCTTGTAAGTGGAGGGTCACTGGGTGGACACATCTGGGTGGAACCCAGAGACCTTGATCTAGCCTGATCTCCTGGGATGGGGAACCTCCAGAAAAAGAAAGTGGTTCAATCGTGATAAGTGGTTTCAAATTCAACCACACCATCTAAGCTCTCCATCCCTGAAGATGCAGGCTCCCATTTGGAGCTAGAGGCACATCCTACCATGGTCCTGCCAGGGTGCTGAGCCCCGAGGGCCATGTAATCCCTCAGGAGGCAGTGCTGGACATCTCTGTAGCAACAATTGCTTAAATGTTTGTGTGGATAAGACTGCCCTGACTGGGACATAGTACAAATAAGACAGAGGTAAGCGTAGTGGGTTAGCAGAAGCAACCGAAACCCATGTTTGTCTATCTGGATCACTTGGGCAGGGAGCTGTGAACCAGGAGTCTTCCTCTCTGTAGAAGTTCAGAGACCTTTTGCTGTTTGTTCTGACCTGGCAGCTGTGGTCATTTCTTCCTGAGGCTGACCTCCTACACGGGAGGGCAGGCATGGGGACAACAGACCAGATGGACGGTGAGCATTTGGTCATCCTCCCAGGAGAGCTCCCAGCCCAGCCAGGCCCCAGGGACAGCGCAGAGCTGCTCCATCCTAGTGGGATCTGGCGGGGATTTTGACCAATAAATTTTAAAGAAGCATGGGCAGGCAGGTGCTGGGGCAGGCAGAGGAGGCTCTGGGGATAACAAGCATCCCGGAGATCCCCACCACTTAACTCAAAGCAGCTAGGTATGAGCCAGCCTGCCCTCCCTTCCCAAGGCAGTGGGTTTGCTGCTCCAGCAGTGCTGTAGCATGGGCTGGGATCAAAGCTGGGCTGAGGAGACCCCATTCCTGGGACCAACAGGGACAAATGAAGTGTCAGTCCTGCTCTCCCCAACCCAGGGCAGATCCTCTTCTTGCATCCAGAGGGAAGAGCTGATTCTTGCACCTTTCAGCCAGCACAGGGATCTGTCAGAGGGACACCTTCCTGGAGGACTGTGCTTCTCTTTGGGGGTGAGAGGTTTCTGGTGAGATGGGGTTTGAAGCATAGAGTGCACTGAAAATCATAAGGCAAGGTGAGCCACTCTTACCAGGCAGCCAGAGCAAGATCGGAGCTGGCACAACACTCGTTCTGGTCTCTCCTTTCCTCCTGACCTCTGCACCTTGCAGCCCCTTTTACCACCTGGGCAAGGCTCTGCATCCCTTCCTGAGGAGGGAGGCAAATTGCTCCGGGTGTCCCCATGTGCCCCATTCCGGAGGGAAAAACAGAAAGGCTGGTCTGCAGCACCGGGCAGCACTAGCCAGGTGGTCCACTGGTGATGCACGTGGCCAGCTAGGAGCAGAGCACGCATTGGGCAGGTCCGCGGGTGGCTGCAGGGCTGGAGCCCTGGGCTGAGGGGGTCAACCGTCTGGCTGATGTCGGACAGCTCTTGTCCCAGGCAGCCTCCTTCTGCAGGCTAACGCTGGAGGCTGGAGTTGGCCTCCTGGGCTCCCCTGCCCTGCTCCAGCGAGCAGGTAGCAAGTACAGGCAATAGCTGTGTGCAAGGGCTCTGTTCTGCACATGCTGGAGCCAAAACCATGAACCCATTTGTCATTTCTCAGCCACTTTGCTGACTCTCAGTAAAGTTGCTGCTCTCCTGCTGCAGGGCTGAGAGCCTCCCTGCCACAGGGAGAGGATCCCCGTGGCTGGGGGGCACTTAAGGGTTAGCAAAATGGAGTAACCTGGGGCAATGGAAATTCAGCCTTGGAGTGAGTCAGAGGTGTGAGTCAGCGGGTCCCAAAGCACAGACCGAAGCGTCCAGTCTTGTGCAGGGAGAGGTCAGTGTCCCGCTCGTGCTGCACAGGATCTGCAAGGGGACGGCCGAGAGCAGGCCTGCATCTGCCCATGTGGGATGCAGAGGTCTCAGAGCAGCGGAGCAGGGCAGGAGGGTATCTCCCCGCGCACCACCCACTGCTCCCTGGGATCTGTGGCCATGGCAAAGGGACTCTGCATGAGTCGTGAACCTGGTCAGCAGGACACCTCCTTCCCTGGGAGGAGAGAGCCCCCAGATCCATGCTTGCCTCCTGTGATTCAGCATGTAGGAGAGAGCAGCACCTGATCGGGTGAGTCCCTTCACCGCAGTGCCTGTGCCATGGTCCTTGCTCTCTGGAGCGGTTCCTCTCTGCTGCTTGCCCACCCGGTTTTCTGCAGAGAGCAGGTACCTGAATGCTGGTGCTGCCCCGTCCTGCCCCATGGCTTCCTGCACGCACTGTGCTGATCACAATGGACAGGAGCCTGATGGATGGCTGTGTCCTGCCACCAGGATCCTCACTGGAGAGCTGCCACTGTGGGCACCAGGCTCAAGAGCCAAGTGCAAGCTCTACCTGGTCTTTCCAGGGGTGGGGACATACAAGCGTGGGGCCAGGAAGGAGCAGAAGATGTGGGGTGAACATGAAGTTGGGGAGATGCTTAGCTTGATGTTATGCTCAAGATGAACTTATCCCATTCAGTTGTGCGTGAGGTGTATGCTTTTGCAGAAGGTGAAGCAGATGAAACATGGCAGAGAGTTGGTTTTTATTCATTCATTCATCCGTGAGCATTTCAGGAGACCAGAAAATTTACAAATAAATGTCCATCTTCTCTGTCTCAAAGCCCTTCTGATGGCCTGTCGCAACCACACAAGCTGCATGCTGGTATACCAGAGCTCTGTCCTTCAACCCTGACTCTGGAAAAACAATTTCCTTTGACACAGCTTAACCTTTGCAGTGAGCCTTGAGAAAAGACTCTTAAGCACAGCTGTGCTTCTGCAGAGCAAAGACTTGGGATCTCCAGACAGCTCTGGAAGCAGGGTGAGACACATCAACCGTCCTGCAAATGCTCCAGGACCACATGCAGCCCAGTGTTAACTAAATGCATATTTATGGTAAGCCACCAGGGACATTGGCCTGTGAGATTTTTGACCTCAATCTGAGGTTGTCTTCACAATTTTGCTGTTCCTCAGCCTGAGGTTAAACCACAACAGCCTTTTCTTTTTGCAGAGCTGAGTTCCTGAGATTTTCTTTAGCTGTAGGTCACTTATGTCTTCAACTACCAATACAGGTTGCTGGAGCAAGAGCAATACCCTATAAAGAAACTATAAATCCAAAAGGACTATAGCCAACATCACAAACAAGGCATTTGATATTTTTAGGATATATTTCCAAGCAGCTGAGTGTTCATTCACCACAATTACAGCCCCTAGAGAAGATCCTCCAGATCTTCTCCAGAACTAAACAGAGGATAGAAAGAAACCTGGATGCTTTAACTTTCCTATAAGAAGGGCAATTCAATTAAAAATTAAAATGAGCAAGGGGCTGGAGCAGTTGTCTTGTGAAGAAGCGCTGAAAAGGTTGGGATTCATCATTTGGGAGAGGAGAAAGCTGAGAGGGATGTGACTAAAGTTTAAAAAAATCGCCAAGGTGATGAATCAGGTGAACACGAAATCAAATCCCAAGGACAAGAACTAGGGGCAGTCAGTGGAACTGGTAGAATACCGCTCTGAAACAGAGGAAAGGGAAGAAACCTCGGGAATTTACTGCCACAAGAGGCTGTGGAGGGAGATGCTGTCTGCATGGTCAGAAACGGATTAGACCAGCTAATGGGCAACAGGTCCGTAAGGGAATATCAGAGGGAACAGGCAGGTATGTGCCTTCTGCTGTCCCAAGCCCAGTGACTGTGGATGCTAAAGTGTGAGGTGCTGAGGCTGCAGAAGGCTCACCCAAAGCAGCAACTCCTATTGCCCTACTAGATGTTGTCTAGACAGGCTGTAGCTCTGACCCAGTAAGGTGTCTCTTGTATTCCTATTCCCTCTCCTGTTCCAGTTTTCTCCTGCAAGATTTTTCCATCAGTTAGCACTCGGCTAATGGGGCGTCTCAGCAATGGGACCGAGGGAGGTGCCCATGACGATAACCTCCACTCTCACCATGGGCAGGGCAAGCTCTTATTGATAGGGAGGAAACACACAGGGAAGTGTGTGCTGTGTCCATGTCCAGGCATTGAAACCATCCACATTCAGCTACATATGACACTCTTAGCAGCTAGATCTTCCCTGCACAGCCCTGATGTGCTCGTGCTGGAGCCAGCAGTCTTGCTGTGCCTCTCCCTGCTGGACATGCAGCCCAGGGGTGGGCCACAACTCCAAGCACCTCCTCAAAAAGAAAATGCAGGCAGTGGATAGAGCTGTGCTGGTCCAGGGGCAAGAAGACACATCCTGTCCCAGCATGGGTCCAACGGGGACTTGCCAGTGTCGCACAAATCCTGTACACCCATCAGCGGAGGCTGTGTACCACATACCATACAGACACACGCAGGCCATTCAGTTTTTGTTCTTTCTCCTCAGGGTCTTTACAGAGGCAAATAACTCATCTGCTCTTTCGAACATATTTCCCCTGAATTATTGAGACTCCTTTACAAATGAATCCCAGCTGAACAGCAGGCATGGTGTGAGCCTCAGGCAGACCTAGGACATGATAATAACGAACGATCTTCCCAGCCAACTAATACGGAGCTTACGGCAATTGCCCCTTTACAAGAAAGTGCTCATTTACAGTTATGTAGGAAGCAACTAGGGATGGGTAAAATGGATTGGGCTGGGTTAGGAAGAAGGCTCCATCTCTCAGTTCCCAACATATTCCCAGTTTCACAGAGAAGTAATTTAGAAGATCTTAGTCCTTCCCAGGGCCCAGAAACTGCTGCGTTAAGGATGCAGCTGTGTTTCTTCACTTCT
Source organism: Nipponia nippon (assembly GCF_047370975.1). Classification (NCBI taxonomy): domain Eukaryota; kingdom Metazoa; phylum Chordata; class Aves; order Pelecaniformes; family Threskiornithidae; genus Nipponia; species Nipponia nippon. The sequence continues at coordinate 695,398 of NW_028262335.1, forward strand.
GTACCAGGATCCAGGACTCCTCACAGCCTTGGTAACATGCTTGGATAAACCTTGTTACTGTGGCAATGAGCTGAACGGTACAGTTTAAGCCCAGGATTTCAGTGTGCTGAATAGTTTGACCAAAGCATCCACTCTGGCTTCAAGCATGAGATGCATTTCGAAATGCAACTGGTGAAGGATGAAAGCTGCGATTGTCCAGCGAGACAAAGGAGGCGATGAATTTTACTCTCTTCAGAATCCTTCCCAGGGTGATCTCAGTTCCTGCCGGTGACTTCCTCATTCAGGAGTCTTGGTCAAGTAACTTGCACAAACAATATTTAGCCTCAAACTATTTTCAGAATATTTTTTGCTTATTTGTTGTTCATTCACCATGAAGCCTGACTGGGCTGCTCGGCCACATGCAACAGCTTCTGCTCATGGATTGGGTGGACCCGAAGCTTTACAAACAGAAGGAAGATGGGTGCTGAATAGCAACCGGCAGACGGCACAGATGCGTGTTTGTGCTGTCCCCCAGCAAGTGCCAGCATCCACAGTTGCTATTTGCATCAGCCTTCCTGCTGGGCAGTCGACCAGAGAGGTGGCCAGCTTGGCCGCCGTGTGGGGAGCCTGCGGTTTAAGTCACATCAACGTCAGATGCAACCTTCCTGCCACAACGCTTGTCTGAGCCCTTTCACATCAGAGAAAGGACATTTGAAGTGCAAAGACCTACCTACACAAAGCTTCATCTGACCGACGAGAAGATGTTTTACCCTGGCAGTGCTGCGACCTTCTTAGACTTGGAGGAGGGCCCCACACCCACAGAGCAAAGCTAGGTTATTTGTATGCTGCAGTTGTTGTAATATAATCCAGCAATGCCCTGGGAGCCCCTGCAGCATGTCCCAGGAGTGACAGTCTCCCTAATTCACAAACTACGTGTTGTCATGATGACACGGAAGGTGCCTGGAGAAGTGGCGAGTCCACTGACTCCTCCTGGGCAAAAGCAGCCTATAAAAGACTCTTCTTCTGATCCTGCTGCAGTCCAGCATAGTTTTCATCACCGCAGCCGTGAAAGATATGATATGATGTTGATCCTTCCTAGAGGCAGGAGGGCGATCTCCCAAAAAGAGTCCGAGTATATCTGCTAGCCCTCTAGTATAACTGGGAAGAGGGGATTCCTAAGCAAAGTGTGTTTGGGGAGGGAGGCAGACCTGAGCTGCCCCGCTGGCACACACATCTTCAGGACCCAACGTCCCTGCTGCTGACCCATGAGCAGACATTGTCAGGAGAAGTTAAGGCATGGATTTTCCTCATTTTGTGTTTTCTTCTAGCAAGTTTATTTCCAGTTTTGTCCTGAAAAACTTAACCTTTTGCTTTTCTAGAATAAAATTTGTTTCTGCTGTTGTTCTAGATCTGCCTCATAGGGGAATTACAGAAATTTCCAAATGCAGCAACCAAATGAGTTTGGGAGAAACGAGACCTGGGGACTGCCTCCCAGCAATGCCTGGGGAAACAAACTTTATTGCATGCTGAGGAAAAGGGGGAGACCCCCCCTCCAAGGGTCACCAGCCAGGATCCTCACCAACGGTGGCGATCTGCACATTTATGAAATCCTGCCCTTGATAGCTTCATGATTTCGTCCTTGTCAAGCTGGGCTGAGAAGTGCTACAGCCAATTCGTGATGGAGAAGCTGTGAGCTGTGCTGCATGTGAGAAGGAGCACCTGGACTGCCACAAGACCCAGCCACGACGCTCCTGTTTCAGGGAGTTTTGTTCTAGGTGACTTCCCAGGAGCTTTCTCCTCGTGAAAATACATTTTCAAAATATATTTTAAAACTATCAGTTGGATGCAGAAAAGTATTCTTTCACATTTGCCAGATACAGAACGTGCTCCCAGGAACATTGTATTGATACAAAAGAAGAAAGGATCAACACGGATGAATGTACCAGAAAAGGGAGGTTCAAACAGCAGAAGTTTTGCAGTCTCAGGTAGGACTTTACACAGAGTAAGCATGGCTTTGTGTTTGTCTGTCTTTGCAAATGTCCGTAGGAGCCAAGCCTGGCCCTACCACCATGTCAGTGTGTGATGAAGATGGAGTATCTCTCTCTTGCCACCACGGGTCATTTCAGGTTTTCTTAGCTGAAAATTCACATTTCTAACTTCATCAAGACGAGCAGCCTGAGTTTCAGTTCACATATTCACAGAAGAGTGGCCGGTCTATGTTTCAAGGCCGTACGGGATGGAGAGTTTACGACATCTCTGGGCTCCTTGTTCCAATGGTCAGTTATTCCCACTGTTAAAAATAGTTACTTTATCTCTAGCTCAACAACCACCAGCTTTGCTTTCCAATCCCTGGATCTTTTTCTGTCTTTGTCTGCCCTCTTAAAGAGCCCTTTGCACTCAAAGTATTCCCTCACATCAGTTCTCACAGACCATGATTAAATCACCTCTTAAAAACTAGATAAACTAAACAGATCATGTTCCATTAGTCTCTCACTGAGAATGATTTCTAGCCCTGGGATAATTTTCTGGTTCTTTCCTGAGTCCTCTCCAAGTTTTCAGTGTCACTCTCAAGCATAAGCACTAGACCTGAATGTGCCATCTTGGTGGTGATGTCACTAAAATCACAGGCAGGAGCAATGCCACCTCCCTGATATTCCCTGCTTGTGTATATCAAGATCATATTCAGCCTTGCAGCACCGGTGGGAGTTTCTGTTCTCTGGGTTTCAGCTGAAGCCTAAACCCTCTCCAGAGTTCCTGCTTTCCCTGCTCCGTCATTGCAGAAGTGGCCTGCAGACCTGATATCAAGCAATCATTAAATGGTGACTGAAGTGTCCCTGGTTTTCTGTATTCCGGTGCCTATGAACCCCTCATCCCTCCAGCTTGATTTCTTCCTGTGCCACCAAGTATCCGTCTATGTTTTTCTTTAGATAAGATTTTATCCCATCCCAGGCAACCACTCTGTACTGTCATTAATCCCATAAACAAGTTTTTCCCATGAAGTTCTTGTGCTTGCAGCATACCAGTTGCTTCCAACAGGGAAAGAAAATCTTTGCCATCACTTTGCACAGTACAGACCATTCCAGTTGATTTCTATAGCATTAAGTCAGGTATTTCTAAAATGAGAACTTTTTAGGAAGCATAACAGGCAGGCCCAAGTTTGCATTCTGGGAAGGGTATCATGAGGTTGACAGAGACAGCGCATCCCACTCTAAAAAGGCATCTGAAATACTGAAAGGCCATGCCATTTGGAGGGATCCACCTTTCTTCTCCAGCTGCAGAGAATCCCAGGCAGCTCCTAGACTAGACAGCAAAGTGAGGCAAAGCTGAATGACAATGAGAGTTAAGGTCCGATTTTTCAAATAGCCAGCAAGAGTCAATGAAATGCAGCATCCAAATCCCCCAGAATTCTTGCTCCAGCATTCATGCACGTGCCCCTTAGCAGAGCTCAGGATCCTCATCCACCCCCAGGACGGATGGGAGTCAGGGCAGCAGCATCCCTGTTCATCCCATGCTCTGCAATGCGAGCACGGCTCTGGCGAGCGCTGCCCTTCTTTCTCCATGGCAGATGGTGGGTTCACACAATCTCCTCTGGATGCACTCGCTGCACATTTCAAGGGGATACTTCCCATCTAGCTGTCAGGGCTCTTAGTTAACAAAGTGTTTAAGAGGTTATGGTGCCCCTTAATAAAGCACTTAGAAATATCTTTAATGTTAAGAGGTGAACTTCAGTTAAGTACTTTGCAATGGGAGGAACATGGAAAAGCCAGCTTGATCGTACCTGTTTGGGCTGTATCACTGAAGGGCCGGTGTCAAACCCAAGTCCTGTGAAGCAAGAAGCAACCTGGGAGGTTTCAACAGAGGAGCTGGATGGGCTCCAGAGCCACCAGTGTGAGCCCAGAGCCATTCGCTGTCTACCTGCACGTCCCCCTTGGCTCTGCACGTGGCAAGGAGAGGGGTGGGATGAGGCTGTGCAAACCATTTTGTAGATCATCAGCTTGCTTCATCTCAGCTTTGAACAACATAGATAGGGCAGTCTGTGCCCTATGTTGTTGTCCTGTGTCCTCTGAGGGACAGCCTGGGCAGGCTGGGAGGACAGAGGCTGGAGGATTTCTGATGGAATAGTTTAAAAAGGGGATTTGAAGGAGGGGGAGAGTGAAGTCAGCAGAGAAGAAGGAATATTGCTCCAGCCTTCCCCAGAGGGTTCCCTTTCGGGATGAGATGAATCCCTGCATCTCCCCTGTCCCCATCTCAGCCGAGCTGCGCTTTCCCTGAGCACCGGGAAGATGCACTCAGCCCCTTCTGCTTGTTCAGCTGCACCAAAAAGTCCTGCATCTCCGGCTGCTCCCACTGTCCCTCTGTGGGAAACCAGCGACCACTGAGAAAAGGCAGCAACAGACTCTGGAGCAGGCATGTCTCAGACAGCAAAAGCTGGTGAGAGGCTTTTCCAGCTTTTCTGGATGTCTTTGGTATCTGTATTTCCTCCACTCCTTTGCTAAGCACCAATTTCTGAACCAGGACCTGGCTTCTGGGGCCGATGCCACCCTGCAGCCCCCACACCAACACACACAAGCCCTCCGAGGAGGACCTGGCAAGAGGACTGGGAAATATTGTCACTTCAGCTGAGGTCACTCTGCAGCCCATCTTTTACCCAGAGACCTCAAATGAAGAAAGTGGAAAATAACACTGGAACAAACTCACATGTTATTCTCCAGCCTGTCATTACCCTGAGTCAGACAGAGACAAGCGAAGAGCTTCTACCCGGGCTAGATTGTAATCGGAGTGATGGAAAAGACCATTAGGTCATCTGGGCCATCGGCCCCCGCCAATACACGCCTGTTCTCTGCTTCATGTTATCTAGTGCTTAGCTTGGAGTGAGTCAAGTGATGCAGCTTCCAGTTTCCCACGGGAGACTTTTCCTAATAAAACTAATAGCTGAGATGGAAATGTTTCCTGATATTCTGCCTAAATCTGCTGTTGCTCACATACATCCCATTACTCCTGCTGATCCTCCCGTGGGGCTCTCTGAAAGCATGTCTCTCCTTGGTGTTCATACCCATCACATTCCTGCTGACAGTTACTGTCATATTTTCCCTGGGTTGCCATCTAGACAAGCTACATTTTACAGTACGATGGTAATGGCTCCAGACCCAAGGCTGCAAATAGCTTGCTTCGTCCTTGGAGCCTTTGGACTCCTCCTAAGAAGTCAGATTCCCCAGAAATTCTGCAAAGGGGAATATTCTGGAGAGGTTTTCATGCAAAATCAAGCACGGGGTTTAGAGAGATGGGCCCTTGAGTAAAAAGCTTGTTTCTGTGTTTCTGAAGTTTCTCATGATGATTCTTTATCTTTTGTTCTGATCTAGTTTTCCTTCTTTAAAATTTGATCTGATTTCTCCAGGGATCTCCATCCCTTTTCCACACTTAATTAGAGCTTGAAGTCCCAGCAAGGCACATGATGCCACTTAGAGGAATGATGCAGGCACCAGGTGACTTAAAGGTTTCCAGTTTGTAAAAGAGACTTCAGCGTTTACTAGCAAGGTGAACAACAGATGGAGAGAAAGGGAGATGATAGGCAGATATCTAGATTGATGCCTTTAGGAGCAAGAGATGTAGCCATGATTTGGAAACTTTCTAAAGACTTCAGTACATACAGCCTGGCTCCTTTCCCTCACCATGAATAAAAGGCTTATTAAAATAAGTGATTTTCAGGGTTGTGCAACCCCCCTGCTAAAGCAGCTCTCCAACATTGGATGCTGCAAGGGCGGGGAATCCCCTCGGTCCCCAGCAAGCACAGTGTGGGATGTGATCCTCGCCGAACGTGGCTGTTGCTCAGCCCTTACAGTTGAGCCGCGCACCCACCGCTCCTCAGGGCTTCCTCCACGGGCATGACTGGGGAGCACGTTGGTTGTAGTGAGATGTACAGCGAGAAAGGACCTACTCCCTGAATGAGTTGGGGGACACACAGGGTGTGCAAAATCACAGGTTTTTCCCCATAACTGAGACCTGGCTTTCAAAGCACTTCTTACCATTAGCTTTTAGCTTCTGAGCTCCGCTTGCAAAAACCCTGCCATGCTGACTCGATGCCACCAGCCTGGGATGCTGCGGTCCCCGAGGGGAAGAGTGTCTTGCACGGAGCAGAATGAGCTGCAATCCAAAATGGAGCCCCTGCGTAGGTCAGATAAACAGAACCGTGCCTGCAACAGGAAATTAATTTAAATTTAGAAGAAATAATTTTTTCCCTTGGTCGAATGAGATGGGAGATCCTCCTTCTGTTCTTCATTAAGCAACAAAGGGTGAAACCAACAGCAAATTGTGTGCAAACCACCCAACTGCGGCCCTGAACTCCTGAAACATCTTTATTCACTTAATCTGGGATTCAGGAAATTCTCGTCCAAGCCGGTTTTATTGGGTGGTTTGAATTGAGCTCTCAGCCTCCCAATCAGTAACAGATGAACAATTTTGCATAACATTTTTCTCCTGGATTTTTGGCTCTGCTCCGTCCTTCCTAGCAGCTGAGCTGATGAAGCAGGCCTGTTGTTCATCCTTTCGGAGAAGCCAGCCTTGCTCCAATTCTGGGAATGGCCACAGGCTGCCCTGGGTCCTGATCAAGGCCAAGTCCCACCTTTCTCGGTTCACCTCCACCGGCGGCTTTTCTCCCCATCTCCTCTCTTGCCACCTCCCTCTTGGCTCCTTCCTCCAGCTGCTTCCAGGGCTGGCATCAGGTACTGCGCCCATAAAGATCAGCCAAAACCAGATCCCAGGTGCTGAAGGGCAGGCAGTAGATGCTCATAAACCTCAACACAGCCTGACTGGGGACATCTGCTGATAAAGCACAAGGCGGGATAGGTCCCAGCTGTGGCCGGAGCTGCATGGGGAGAACGGATGCTCTACGGGCTGACCTGCCCATCAGCACCTCTCCAGGCAGGTGACTGCTGGGCTTGTTTTCATCATTCACTCGTGAGTGTGGCTTTTGTGGTTGGGAGCAGAGCACAGATGGATTTCTGTACCGTTGGGACACCTCTAGCATCAGCGTCCATGTTGGCCCGTCACCCAGTGCACACGAGGGAGCACCTGGCTGTGGGACACGCTGTGCCTGCAGACCTGCTGTGCACAATGCGTGGACACGTGTGCCAGAAGTGCGGGGGGTGCGTGAGCCTCTGTGTGCTTGCATGCATGCTTATCCCCATGGCCAAGGTCCGCCGGGCCCCTCCGCCCTACTGGGAATGCGTGGCATTGGGACCATTGGGAGAAAGCAAAAGGAAAAGGGTGAGAGCCTGGAAAAAAGGGGGATGTAAAATGCCTGGAGAAATCCCAGCCCTCTGGCAAGGGGCTGTTCACGTCTGCGCCCCCGTGTCTGTGCACGTGTGTGTTACTTGTCAGCGTCTATCTGCCTCCACCCTCGCTGCCTTGGCTGCCCGGAGCTGCCAGGACTCAGTTGAAGGCCAGTCAGGAAATGAAATAGGTGCTATGCACCCCCCTTGTCCCCCCCTCGTGGGTGGGCTCCCTCACCTGCCCACCGTCCCCCGCACCCCTGCCGACCCTCTGGCAGCAGATTTCGCTGGATGATGTTGCTGCCTTGATGTTTCAGCACTGCCAGTTCCCAGAATAACCTGGTCCCGGTGCTGGGGAAAAACACTTGCTCAGCCGATGTGTTTGCTCAGACGCTTCAGCCCAGGCTTTTATTATTATAATGCCTCCGAGATCTGGGGCTTAGAGGGGGATTTGCTGCCATGTGCCTGACAAAGAGGAGTGACCTCAGAGACACCGGAGAGCGGAGAGCATGTAAAACCTTTCTGGGCTCTGCGTAGGAGTGCCGCTTCCCTTCTTGGCTGCTTTCAGCTCCATCTGCTCTCTCCGCACACGGGTCTCCCTGTTAGTCCCTCCTGGGTGGAGGGAGGACCATGCAGGAGAGGAGTGTTCACTCGAATGAGCTTGACATTATTTGCAGAGCTCCCAGATCAGCATGCCCTGAATTTTAAGCATGAGAGTGATTTCCATCACTCTGGTGGGTCTGCAGCTTCTCCTCTCCATCCTTTGGGGAGCAGGGCAAAGAGCAACGAATGCATCGTCCCATCTGCATGAACCGCTCACCCCACACACTGGATCTCCAAGGCTGAAGGAGCTCCCTGTCCCATCTGTCAGTTCCCCTACAGGGACTTGACCCTGACGCTGTAGTTTTCTACCCAGGTTTCTCCTGTGCGGTTTGGTGGTCACCACCATGCAATGCAGAGGTGGAGCTGAGTCAAATCAACATGTCAAAGATCATATTAGACATTCCTTCACTCACCCTGTGAAATATTGGCCATCTTTTCTGCCACATGGAGCAAAGTAAGTTGCAAACCCAATGGGAAAGGCAGGAAAAACAGTCATTAATAACTGTACTTAATTACAACCTAATTTTTTGAAAAATGTGTTTGAAAGCAGCTGGCAACAAGTTGAACTATGCGGAAAGTTTGAAGAATACCAGACCAGACATTAATTAGTCAACAGCCTCCAGAAAAGGTCAGGCTCTGGAAATATTTAAAGGTCCCGTAATAAAATGAATTTTAATTCCAATGCTGAATGAAAACTTCATTGCAAATCCCCAGAAAATAGCCTCCTTCCCTACAGACTACGCTGTACGTGTTTAAGGGAGACTTGCTCTCCACACCCCACAAACTCCCTATGGGGTTTCCCAAACCATCTCTTCTAGTTACCTCCTTCTGGTTGGAAACTCCACTCAAGCAACTTCGTTTCCATCAAGCGCTAAGTATCGTTAGCATGAGACCTCTAATACTACTCTGTAAATTACCGGTTGGCTTCTGTGTTGCAGCATGACCTCTCTAGAAGCCTAGTGCCACCAGAAAAATCTGATCTCAGACCCATAGTTGTGCAGGGAGACAGACAAGCTCTTGGGAAGACCTGCAGAGATGCTGTGGCCATGAACAGTGTGACAGATATGGCCAATGATCTGAGACCCCGCAGTTCTGGCAGAAGTGAGGACTTTTCCCTTTGCCACATCAGTGATCATGTCCTGGGGGTACGAGTCATTCAGCAAACACAAAAGTCCCAAGAAGGAAATCTGCTGATAAAGAAAAGTAAAGGATGACACTCAGCCAAGAGGAATTTGACAGAAAGCCACTATCAGGAGACATTTTCCATGCCTCTGAGTTTGAAATATTTCGTTGTGTCGTCCTAGCTTGTTGGTTCTCCAACGCTGTCCTTATCCTGACCTTCTTCTAGGGCACCCCGTGGCAGGTCTCCTGCAGGAAAACCTGTACAGAGGAAGGTGTGAGACCACTGGAAATGTCATGATATTTATAGTCAGAAGGGTCACATCTACCAGTCAGTGGAAGACGTCCTTGTGGGAAGAGAACTGGTCCATGCCACAGACTGTTTAGTCTAACCATCCCATCACCTTCCTGTATAGAGGTACCACTGCTGAGGTTATTTCATGCATTGCCCTGAAAGCATGAATTCAAGGTTCGCATGGGAAGAAGAGCATTCCTGGTCTCACGGCATGGAAGCCACATGCTCCGCCTTCACACCTAACTGCCCATTGCTTACCCATTCCAGCTGCTACTCCTTTCTGCTACAGTGTGCTAAATGGTACGTTTCTCCTTGGGAAGTGGGACCGGGACAGGCTGGGAGCTTGGTGGCAAATGGTTTTTGCCAGAACGCAGCATCATTGAACATGCGATGTGCAGATTTTGACTGAGCGCAAGCTGGTGTCTCTGAGCTCTGCCCTCCTCCCTGCTGGTTCATCTGCCCACCCAGCTCTGAGGCAACCGCGAGTCCCAGCCCTCCCGTGCTCCCCAGCCACGTCCAGAGCAGCTGGCAGGAAGCAGTGGCTTCCAGGTTTGCAGGAAGTCGTGAATAGTTTGGTTTCAGAAATAGCAAACTGTTTGGACTGCAGGTGTTTCCAAAACAAAATATCTCAGTAGCTTTCCTCCTGTGAAAGATTTCATGAGGTTTGTGTGTCAGTCCAATTCAGAATAAGGCAGTTTCCTAAGATCTCGGACGGTTTTTGGGGAAAACACTTCTGCCGTGTGATGGCTAAGTACTGCCAGTGCTGAAAAGTTGGCAAAGCTTTGGGGGCACATGTCTGACCACCAAAACGTTGCTCTGTTCTCCTTTTCCCTTCCTGGCACTTCTCCCACAATGCAAATCGGAGAGGGAGGCAGGTGCAGTTTAACATCCCATCACTAACAAGGAGGCAGGAAGCAGAAAAACAAAATTCCCATGTCTCTCCCACAAGTGGCAATGTTTTTCAGTAGAAATTCTGGGGTATCCTTTTCTAATCCTAACCTTGGACTGTTCTGCTAGAGCTGGGAGAGATGTTTTTGTCCTCTACTTGCCATTCAAAGGTGCCCAGTCCATCTCTGCAGGATCAGCACAAGGTTGCCAGAGAGGCCAGGCAGCCTCTGCAAATCCAGACCTGAGGGTTGCAAGGGGCAAACAGAAAGGATGATTTTGTCCATAGCTGATTTTGGAGGAAGTTTCCTTTCTTTCTGCTCCACATCATCTTGGCCCTGCCTTGTCATCTAGAAGACAGCACAGCAGCTCCTGCTTCTGAGGAGACATCAGGACCAGCTAGGCTGTCAGTGTGCTTGGAAATCCTGCTTCCAGATCAGCTGTCACCTTGTGCCAGACAGATTGGGATTTGCTCACTGATCCATTTGGGGGGACGCATCACAGGAAAAGTGAGGTGGAAATGTGAGAGAGAGAAAAAAAAAAATCTGCTGTAAGCCAAGGATGGGATCTGGGATGGAAGGAAAAGGTGCTAGAAATGCACAGGACAAATTCTGCAGTAGGGAGAATGGGCTCAAATCTCTGGCAATCCCAGGCAACCAAAGGGTGGCACACGTTTTGTCCTTTCTGAGATAAGTGCTTGGATCAGACAAAAACAGTGGAGTGGCCTCTGGCTGAGGCCTCAAACCATTCCTAGGATCTAAGGGGCTTCAACAAAGCAGAACATAGCATAGCCAGGGGGAAACAGGAGTGAAACCTGGCATTTCCTTGTGTTTGATGTTGAAAGTGAAGGTGACTTAGGAGGAAACATAAAGTGTCTTGCCAGGGATTGCTGTGGGCTAGGATCCCTGGACTCCATTGCATTTACAGGTAGGGTACATATCACATACCACATGCATCTGAAGAAGAGCTGTAGGGCTCCGTGCCATAGCTAGAGGCTATAGTGGCATAAATACCTGCATTCCCGAAGCCAGAGGAGGCCCTCCTTGGCAGAACGTGTCCTTCTTCCCAGCCACCAAAGCTGGAGAAAGCAGTGGTGGTTGTATTTTCACAGAAGATTGTGGCACTGGAGCTCACTGGAGCAGAAGAGGGAGAGGACCCCCAAGTCTGATTCCCTCCTGCAGGAGGACATGCCGTTAGCAGTGACTTTGCAATCCCAGGAACAATATTGCGCATACTGCACACCACAAAGCTACCAAGGCACCCCATGGGATGTCCACCCTACAGGGACGTGTTGCTTTTCAGGGTACAGGGGCTGCAGGGCTCCAGGACTGAAAAGCGTGGCTGCTGTAACAGCCCATATGAGAAGCTCTGACAAGGAGGGACTCCCTTTAATGTGTTCCTCTTGGAGAGACCAGGAGACAGCGGAGACCAGAAGCTGCTTGGAAGTCACTTCTCTGTCTTCTCCTGGCCTGACTAGGGGATGGAGGCAGGATCATGGACAGAGGGACAAAGCATCCTGCCCCTGAATCATCAGCTATTTTTGTGAGTCTGCCCCTGGCACACGGGCTGAGCCCCAGTAGCAAACGAACTGCTGCCAGCCACTGTGTTTATGAATCAATGGGGGAGTATTTTATGACTGGGTTCAGGTGAATGGTCCCCAGCAGCCAGGCTGCCTGGTTAGGGTGAGTCACCATCCTGCCCTAGGGTCCTACTGGATGCAGGGTGGCAAATGGCAAAGATGCCCTGCAGTAGCAGCTCTCGAGGGCTTTTCTTGCTTAGCCAGCTGGATCGAGGCTTACTCCTGAGTCCAAAAATAAGAACTGATGGGAAACACTGCAGGCAGCAAGCAAGGAGTTCTGCAAGACCCCAAACAGCCCAGTCTGCAGAAAGGCATCATTAACCCCAGCTGATATCAGGCAGAAAACTGCCTGGACCCCACCTTCAGTAGTGGAAAGCAAATCCTCTCTCTGGGAAAGGAGGTAATCTCTGGGCTACGTCAAGGAGCCTAGCCTTGACATCAGCTAGGACTGTCCTGTGGGCTGCTACCCAGAGAAGCCAGCATGCCATGTCTCCACCTCCTTTGCCCAGGGACTTACACAGAGCATCTGTGGGGCTTCCAAGCATCTCCTTCACCTTGACCCTGAAGCCCTTATTCCTCACCGGGCAGCGAGTGCTATCGGAGCTGGCAGTCTAGTGGAGCTGGGTGAGGAATAAGTCAAGGGCTTGGAAGATTTTCCTGTGTGTGGTGATTCATGGCTCTTGTTTGTCAGTAGATGGGAGTGTTTGGAGAAGAGCCAAGTCATCATGAAAACATTTACAAATCCCAGACGTTTTGTGGATTTCACCACAAATTATCTTCTGTCCAACACAGCCAACCCACACGTTCATGGACATTTTTGAGCTGCAGTTTATTAATCCTCTGCTTCCAGCAATGGTGTGAAGATGGCAATGGCCAGAAAGAGGGGACATTCCATTAGAGTTATACCAGCTGGACAGGAGAAGGGTGAGCGGTTGGAAGCCAAATGACTCCTCTCTTCACCACGGCCACATCACCTTGCCAGCAGTCAAAGAAACATGGATGCAAGCCTTCCCTGGGGGAGAAGAAAGAAGAGACTGTGCCAGCTATTCCTGGGAAGACAAAGGCTCTTACTGAGGGCTATGCCAGCTTTACACATGTAGAATAAAATTACTGAAACCATTCTGGTACCCACCACTTTGTGTCTTTTGTCCTGTCTCAGAGTGTGAGGAGCTTGTTTGGAAAGGAGAAATAGTGCCAGAATTGCCCATCACCACCAGCAGACACCAGACTGAACAGCATGCAAAAGTTTTTGTGTCCACCCCCACCCAGTGGCAGGGTGTAGGAGAAGGAGAAAAGCTCTCAGAAGTCATGCCTTACTGACACAACCTCCCTGATCAGAGCAGAGGACAGGAGTAGCCTGGGCTTCCTTCAAAAGACCTGTCTGTGAGCATCTGTGGAGATATGCAGTAGAAACATAAAGCCTGAATGAGGATGTATAGAGGTCAAAGCTCCAGAAGGAATATCAAAAAAGGATAAAAGAATATCAGGCATTGATGGCACTAAGTTCAGCAGATAATTCAGCTTATAGCACATCTGTGAGTAGCTTTTCAAGACAGGCCAACTGGGAAAACAAAGGGCAGCCCAAAAACAAAGGAACAGCATATAACTAAGGACAGACTATGCCCAAAAAAGGAGTATAATGGAGTCTTAAAAAAAAAAAAAGAGTTGAAAGCGTGTAAATCAGCAGCGTTGCCCGTTGACTCACAGGGGTGGACCAGCGTGAAAAGAAAGATCAATTCCTAAATGGTACCAAAAGGTATATCCAAAGCCAGTGCATGTTCGCCAGCCTGAGAGCCCGGGAGATGTGAGGACCGCCTAGCTGGCATCTCTTCTCTTCTGTGTCATTGCCAGGAGCTCTGGACAGACCACCTGGAGATATGTCTCAGTGCCTGAGCGCTGGATACTTGTCCTGGTGCTGTGAGCATGTGGGTGTGAGACGCTGAGTGCCTGAAAACAGTTTTGTTTCCCTTTGTTTCCCTAAACCCTCTCTCACAGATATGGGGAAACCTGTGGGAATGTGGGGAAATATATGGGGAGATCTGGGGAAACATTTGCATGCAGTGGGGGAAGTCCCAGCTTCCTATTCCAAAAAGAGGGCAGAAACTCATCCTTTTTCATGGCATGTTGGGCTGATCCCTCAGAGAAGGTACAGACCCCAGTTAACCTGATGTTTTGGGATATAACTGTGTAGACGTTCTCCTCCCCATCCTTTACAGTGCAGGCTGCCCCTCCATCACGAGGTGGAAAGGAAACTTGGCATGCTGGAGATTTCCTTCAGGGCCTCTCCACTTACAATGACTCCCTGGAGCAGGACAGAGCTCAGCTTTCCTGCTTGTTGAGCACGATCCATGAAAGTCGTGGAAAGCTGTTCGTACCTCTCTGGCAAAATGAGGGTCTGGGGATGTCTCTCATTATTCACCAGCCAATGAAGGCAAGAAGTTGGACCCCTGAGGAGAACTGGTCCTGGAAAGGTTCACCTAGGAGGGACAATCCCTTTCAGATCATCCCTGATGCTGGGATGATCCTGGTGTTCAGGGAACAGTCATCTCTACTCCTACCACATGCAGGTCTCTTGGTTCATTATTTCTGATTCAGGTTTTCCCTCTTGTGATATCCAATGCATACAGCAGCAGATATGGCTAACACTGCCGGAGACTTTCCATTGTGCACCCTTGCGGAGTGGCTTGTGTCTGCCTCTAGCCTTCAGTTTTGGAGCTGAAGTGATATTTGTGACATTTTAATTTATTTTTTATTTTAAACAGCTCCCACACCTCGCCAGTGTGGGTAGATAGTGAAACATGGCAGGGAGAAATGAACTGCTTCCCTCCATGAAAACCCATCATGACCAGGCAAGATGGTCCCTTAACTTCTGAAGCCAGACGGGACCACACATGGCGGCAGGCGCAAAGCCTGGCCCTTTTCTGGATGTGCACATGTTGGTGTTAGCTTGCTTTGGCCGTCCCTCCCGTCCAGACACCTGTCCCCCACCCTCCGTGGCGATGCCAGGTTTTACACGTGTGGAGTGGAAGCGCTGGCAGGACTCAGCGAGTCAGGGCCAGCCTGCCTCTTCGTGCCGTGAATGAGCAGCCGGTCACACTGCACCTTTTGGTGCCAACCACTTTGAGGAATGGCCATGCAAATCAGTGTCCAAGGTGTCCCCAGGTGTCAAACAGCCATTTACCAGGACCAGATCTCAGGGCTCCCACGCTGCAGCTGAGAGCCAAGACCTCTAGACTGCAGCCAGGCTCTCCCCTGCCCGCTCTCTGCCTGTCCGCTGCTAGGACCGTTGTAAAGCCATGTTGATTCCAGCTAATAAGGCTATGCAAATCACTAAGTTTAAGACCAGAAAAGTAGCAAATTACCTAATTCAACCTCCTAGGTATCTCAAGCCTTTGATGTTCACCTTGATTTTTCTATATTAGGGCTAATAATTTGGCTAAAGCATCTCTTCCAGATAGCGGTGTTACTTGATTGCACTAGCACTGCTTCATTAAAAAAAAAAAACACCTTGCCTTGCTGTTCAGTTGGGATTTTATGGTGCTGACAGCAGGGCCATTAATAATGTACCCATTTTCTGATATATTTTTTAACACTGAATCATTTTCCAGGACTTTCACAACAGTTTTGAGAATTGGCTTCCCACAGGGCAGTGTAGGAAGCTGCAGGCAGAAGCAAGTCCCAAAACTGGCAGGACGAGATGGGACGACCTCATCAAACCTGCCCAAGGCAGGGGACTGCCAGATCGTGGGGGACAGGGCGAGGTGCAAGGCAGCCTGAACCCTCAGGAAAGGGACAGCATGTCTGTGAGAGAAATTTAAATGGGGGTGTTCCCTCAGCCCAAGTCCCAGGATGTCCTTCCTGAATGAAGGACAGAGACTGGACGTTTCTCTGGAGCACCACCATATCTCAAGCAGAGTAATCATAGTAAAACTGCGTAAGAAGTGTTGGCCAAGGGATAAAATCTCCTGATCCAGGCTTTAAACTGGCTCTTTGGGGTTAGCAGGAAAGCAGCTTGCTTGCACTGACGATGGGTTTTCTTTAGCCTTACTCCAACTGGCTGCTCTCACAGATGGCTCGGGGGGTCCAGCACAGCATCTCTGCCTCTCGCCACCCCACCCCACCCCAGCACCGGGACGAGCCCAGCCTCCACCTTCCCGGTGAGTGAGCTCAAAGCAACTTAAAGCGCTGTTATTTCTTTTCTCCCATTCTCAGAGTCCTTTTGAATATCCCTTCTCTCTGCTCCAGCTCTGCAGGCTCCAGGGATTTGGCTCTGGCAAATAAGCTCAGGCAAGCAGGAGCTGACTGTTACATGACCCTTCTTGTAATTTGCTGGAAATCTCGTCCGTAGGATAAACAGACCAATGGTAACCTTTATATAGTAAATAAAACTCCAGTGAGTGTGGCCACTTAACATGTCTAAAAGCTACATTTTTACTTCTAATATTAACACATTTTTAAGGAAATCTTTCTTTGGCAAAAGCCAAAAAAATATTTGTTTCCTGTTTCAGTAAATAGTCGGCATGGCAGAGCAACCCCATCTGATACTGATTCCCTGCTCCATGCAGCTGATCCCCCTTTATCCCTGTTTACTGCAGGGATACTCTTAAATACCTTCAGCCGCTCCTGCTTGCAGATTTCCAGAGAGACCATATCCTGTTTATAGCATCTCTGCCCTGGTTGCCTGCATGGGGGAGCTCCAAGCAGAAGAGAGAGAAAGAAAAAGGGTTGAGGGAAAGTTGCTGAGATGTGGAAGGAAAGGAAGGAGGTGGAGAGATGCCACCTCCAAGCACAGCCCACTAAGAGCAACAGCAGCATAGCTAAGTGTCTCCCCCGATGGTCCCGACAGCATTCTCGCCCCACTAGAAGTGCCTGCTGATCGCATGGGAATGCCTGGAGAGCAACTGGAGAGCCTCCAGAGCAACTGGGCTGTTGTTGAGGGCTGCGTTAGTGATGGAGGGACCTGCCCTACGCTGTGAGCGCCGCGATGCTTTCCATTCACAATGTCCTTTCTGCACTACTCACCAGCTTTCCCTGGGGATCGGAAACTTCTGCAGCCTCCACGAAGCCACTGGTGCAACCCCTGCTTGAGAGCTTGGAGCCCAGGGCCTTCAATGCAGTAAGCAAACAAGCAGGGAAGGCTTTGGAGCCTGATTTATTTTGCTCTTCCCAGCTGTTATGTACAGATGGAGCAAGGCTCTCCCATCTCTTTCTGAAAGCACTGCACCCGTCCAGCAGTCTGCACTTGAGTGTTGCTGTCAGAGGTAGGCGGTGGCCATGAGATGTGTGAGCAGTGCTGGCGTACCTGCTTATACGCAACTGTGCAAAATGGTCACACATCTGGGAAAGGTATCCCATGATACCTACCTGGGACTTCAGCCTTTTATCCCTTCATTAGACCCTCACAGTGATTTCTTGCTTCCCCATCAAAGCGCTCAGTTGTTTCTTTGGAAACATGGGCAATAACCTAGAATGGATCTGCATTTTTTTAAGCCACGTCTGATTTCTGCAAGAGAGTTCATAAGCGCAATAAAAGGCAAAATGATGATTAGGGGGGACAGGAAAGGGTTTGCACATCTTGCTGAGAGCAATCTTGGTTTTGGTTTCTTGGCCAATCTGCCTGAACTGTGATGTTTCACATCACATCTGACTTGTATTCAGAAGGAATGCAAATGCATCCAGCATCTCCCTGGTCTT
Organism: Nipponia nippon; assembly: GCF_047370975.1. Classification (NCBI taxonomy): domain Eukaryota; kingdom Metazoa; phylum Chordata; class Aves; order Pelecaniformes; family Threskiornithidae; genus Nipponia; species Nipponia nippon. Next base: position 712,820 of record NW_028262335.1, read on the forward strand.
TTGTAATGGGCTGAGCCTCTTTGGGCAGCACATGGGCCTTGTGGACACCAGACCTGGGGAGGATGACTGGCCCTTATGCTTCTGCAGCAGGATGACCACAGGGTCTGAACCAAACCCACCTGAAGTCAATATGCACCCTAACTCTGAGTTTCACAGGACCAGATCCAAGAAAGGGGTTTGCTGCAATGCTCTGCACTGCACAGCCTGAGTTTTAAGCATCTGCATCAAGACATGGATTTGCAAGGCTGGGTTCCCTCTGTGATGGACAGGGAAGCTGGGGAGGGGACCCAGGCAACTTCCCCACATCCAGCACTGGGAGCATTGGACCAGGAGACCATTGAGGAGCCAGGGAGCGGCTCTGAGGCACAGGCAGAGAGAAGCATGGGAGGCCCGGGCTGCAGTCTAGAGGCCCTGGCTCTCAGCTGCAGCATAGGAGCCCGGAGATCTGGTCCTCTCCTCCTAGATGGTTTATGTACATCGCATTGGACAGCCCCTGGATGAAAAGCAGAAATGATGCAGGGTCTCTGAGCTGAGTAATTTACATCCTGCAGGATCTGTGTCACGCACTGTGGCCTGCATTTAGGCACTGGCGGGTGAGGGAGCTTTTGTGGACCACTTCCAACTTTGGGTCTCCTGGGGAACGGGAAGAGCAAAGAAGATAGTATAAAGACTAACAGCCTCGCCAGTGCTTCCCCAGTGGGTGCCTCCCTAAATGGGTTACCCTCCATCCATCACAAACCCTCTTTCAGTGCTGGGATTACCCCGCACCTCCCAGCCAAGTCTGTGTATCATCACGCCCCATCCAACCCACCAGCGTGGCAGTCTCAGTGTGACCACCCACTCCATCCCAGCTCAGGGCCTGCTGTAGCGGAGCACAGGGACAGGGGAGCGCCGGATACCCCAGCGTGCCTGGCCAGGTCAGCAGCTCAGAGAGAGGAGCCCAGCCACAGGGCTGGTCCTAAAACCTTTGCAGTTTGAGCCTCACCATCCTGTTGACCTGAGCAAGGCTTGGAGACCTGGGAGAGCCATCCCATCCAGAAGTCTGGCAGCCACGATCCCGGCTGGCAGCCACCTGCCCTGGGCTATGTTCTCCACCGCCCCCCCCCAAGACAAGCGTGTTTTGTCCGGGGTGTGTGCAGGATGTGGCTCGGTGACCCCTCTCGGCGAGAGGCAGCTCTCTGTGCCCACCGCTTCCCCAGCAGCAGCCGGGTGCAGGAGGCAGAAAGCCCTCTTTGTGCTGGGGAAGGTGTCGGGTACTCGGCGTGCAGGCAGCTGAATTGGGGCTTTTCATCGGGTGAGAGGCTTGCTGGTTGAGGAATGCTGGCTCCTGGCTGGAGCTGGCAGGGAGCTGCCTGCACCAGGCTTGGCGGTCCCACGATAAAGCCCACAGCCCGCCCTCCTCGTCCAGGAGCTATTTGGGGGCTGAGGGCAGCAGGAACGGTGTCCCCTCTGCGGGGACATGGGGATGAAGTTGCTATTTATAAATAAGCGGGTGTGCAGAGAGCCCTCAAGGGGGAGAAGTTGCTTTGCTGTTTTGGGAGACAGGTCCTGACTAGGGCATCTCAGGCAGGATGCTGCGCTCAGCCCCTGCCAGCCCGTGCTACAAGGGAGCTGGGGATGCATCGGAGATGCAACACGCCTGCAAACCCTCAGCACAAGCCCTGGAGCATCTGGGCAGCACAAGGGGACAGCCCAGCAAGGCATGCTTCAGAGGAATAGTTTCTCACCACAGTAGACACAGGATATTTTTGCAAGGGATGCTTTTAAGTATTGCAGCCCAGGCACGCATATAATTGCGCTTGCAAGTTTACTCTGGTTCAAAAAGTTTGGAAATCTGCAGTATTTGGGGGAATATCTGCTGCTTCAAGCCCCATTTTCATGTCTTTAGTTTGGAGTCAAGGAATCCAGAACCCATCTGACAAAACTGCTTCGAATTCACAATTAAGCTGCTGTGTCCCTCAAAGCGGATTGTAATGACTGTTATCAAAATTGACACTTCTCCCACAAATAACTGCAACCGCAGTACGAACGATTTGGGTTCCAGTTCAGGCAGGGGTGACTGATCCGAGCCAGACAGCAACCACGCAGAGTTACGATGACTGCCAGGGTTGTTTATTTGGGTTTTTTTAACAGATACCTTGCCATTTCTGCCCTCACTCCGAAGTCGCATGGAGGTTTTACTTCAAGAAGCTGCCAGTGCCGAGCTATTAACTTCCAGTGATCACAACGCAATTAGCCAGAGTCACTGGGGGAAGTGCTGTCTCCAAAACTGCTGGAGGCTGCTCAATGTTAGAAAGTGGGAACTTACTTCAAAATAAATAAATGAGGAGAGTTCATTTAAAGGGCCCTAAAGGCAAATTCATTTAAGGCCATGGCTTTGATATGGAAGCCGTGTATGTGCCCATCAGTGAGGCTTTGAAGGCTGCATATCCTAAGAGGAAAAGCAGAAAGGCCCATGTGGGAAAGAAAATCAACAGCATTTGCTGAAACGACAGGGTTTCATCGTGTATTTGAGCTGAACGGGGTACTTCAGAAAAAGGAAATCCAGCCTTAGTGCAGGCAATAGAAGCAAGCGTAAAGCATGCCAGGGATTACCTAACAAGGGAATTAGGATGGGATTTCATCAGAGCGAATGGCAAAAAATGTTATAAAATAAAAAAGGTATAAAAATAAGCAATAAAAAGACATAAAAAGACATAAAATCTGATGTTTGCGAGTAGCTGGAAGCCTGGGAGAGAAACAGAGGGTGATGGGAAAAAGCAGCAATAGGACGCTGAGTGGTTTCTTCAGATTGTTCAGGACCGCAGAGGGTGCTGGGGAGAAAGCTACCCTGGATCTGCTCATTTCAGGTTATAAAATGAGCAACAGTGGTGTCAGAAGAAGATGGTGGAATAAATTGACACACTGAAGAGCAATAAGTCACTGAGCCCCGATGATGCATCCAAGACTTGTGTAGGAACATAAGAATGAAATGACTGAGCTACTAACAAAAATATGCACACAAAGATCTGTGCTCAGCAGCAATTAAAAAAAAAACAGGGAAATGATAGGACGCAGCAGGGATGGGAATGGAAGGGAATCTGCAATACATTATAAAGCCATCACATGAGCCAGCGGGGTGCCCTCCTCTGGAGCAGCGCCCTCCCCTGCGGTCATGTCGTGTCCCATGGGATATGGGGGGGCAGAAAGGCCGGGGGCAGCAGCAGTGGACTCCACCAGGGACACCAGGAGGGAGGGCGGTTTGATGGGGTGAGCAGGCCAGGAGGAGGTGTTGGGATGGGGATACCCACACGACTTGGTATCCTCCATCTCACCCTCCTCTGTTATCCAAAAATGGGGTGGCAGGGAGTGAATCACAGCGGATGAAAAAAAGACGTCTTGCTGTGGGGCTCACTGACGTGCTGCGGTGCAGCAGTCCTTATTTTAGCAGCAATTCGTACAAAATGTACCAGCTAAGAACAACTTACATGGACACCCACAGCTTCTCCAGACGGCTGCCAAGTGCAAGGGAAGGTCATAAACCATCTGACTCCCTTGGGCTGCTGGCAAGGAGGAAGATGCCCTCCCCACATGCCAACTGCAAGGCTCTGGAGCATCTGTTTAAGAGAGCACCAAGGGCCAGGAGATGCAGGAGGAGGGGTGCAGGCAGCAGGAGAGTGGGACCCATGGGGCAGGGTGGTGTGGAAACACTCCTCTCCTGGGGGGCAGAGACGGATGGGAAGGCAGCAGGAGAGAGAAGAGGAATTCCCTTTGGGTCTGTCTTTGTTCATGAGTGTTTTTCCTCATGTCCTAGCTGGCTTAAGACCTTTAACAGTCTTATCCAGTCCTAGAAGACCTGCTCACAGTGATTGTCCAGCATCTTTGTCCACCTTCTCTCTTGGCGATTTTGTGTTCCCACAGAGAGTGAAGGAGCAGACAAAAAAAGGAGAGCGGCATGGTTTCCACCTCTCTTGCATGGCGATCTGCCTTGTCAGGGCAGGAGATGTCCCACCTCACTTTCTGCTTCGGCCTTGGAGGCTGTGCCTGCTCACGGACCAGCCAGCACAGCTTCCCTTGGAGTCAAGGCTCAGCAAAGGAGAGGGTCTCCAGGAGATGATGATTCATGGTTGATCACTTTAGCCGGAGCTGGATTGAATCAACTCCTCTCTCCCATGGCTCTGCCAGGTCTCATGGCCCAGGGAGGGGAGGAGAGAAGAGAAATAATGAGATTTCCTATCCAGAATCGTGGGGGATTTATAGCTGTTGTGATAACCTCGGCCGTTAGTAAGGCTCGCACAAGAAACCATGCTGATTTCCAAGTTTCTGATTTACTAAACAACAAAATGAAAAGTCAGCATAAATCACCTCTGCTCACACAAGTGGCAGCTGTGGGGTCCCTGGGAGCCTGCCACATGGATGTATGAGGGCTGGTGCCCGGCCATCTTGGCTCTGGGGTCTCCTCTGAGCTCTGACCAAGCCCAGGCACTGTATGGCAGTCCTGGCAGATCCATCTCATCCTGCGATGAAATGCAGCAGCAGCTACTCGGAGGGCAGTTACAAAGAGCACAGAGCCAAACTGATGGTAGCAGGGGCCATGGTTGCATATTGGGGCTTGGTAGATCCAGGCAGGACATTGAGAAACTCTTCTTCCCCATGTCTTGGGATGGGTCCCCAGAGAGGTGCAGGATGGAGTTTTCCAGGACTCAGCTAGACAAAGCCATGGCCAGCCCGATCTAGTGCTGGAGACAGTCCTGCTGCCAGTGGAGGCTGGTGTGGAGACCCCCGAGCCCCCTTCCACCAGCCCTGCTGGGACCCGGTGTTTCCCCCAGGCATTGTTGTCCCAGTCCAAGACGTTTCTGCTTTCTCTTGCATGCAGCCCCTTTAGACAGCTTTCAGATGCATCCTTTCCAAGAAAACACCCCCACCTTCCCAAACCAGATGGAAGAGCTCACGTCCTTCAGAAATGACCGTGTTTTCCAGTGCTACTACTGACTATGACACAGGAGTTTAAAAAAAGAAAAAAATGAAAACCCCAAAACCTTACATGGCGACAGGGTATGCTGCAGCATGTCCTGTGGCAGCAGGGGAGCAATGATGCATGAGGCACCAAACCAGTGTCAAACTCTTGAGAAACTGAATGGCTCTCAGGAGCGGCGTTGAATGAGGCAAGAGACCGCTTGCTGTAACCGTACGTTTCAGGATCATCTTCCAAGCAAAGGGCAGATCATAAAAGTGGTGCTTGCAAAATGGCAAAGGGAAATAAATGATCGGTACAGAGCTGTAACAACCACATTTGCTAGGTTGGCTCACTTTTCTGTTTGCACTATCAAATTAGCAGATGCTGGTAGTTGAAGCAGGTTAAATATCCCCAGGCTTCTGTAAGGAAAGCCTGGGCACGTATCGCTCTATCTTACCATAAAAGACAACAGAAGGGCCCAAGTGGTTTGAGCAACAGCCCTGAAACTACCCGTAAGATTAGAAACACATATTAAATTGGTGAGAAGGGAAACAGGCAAGTTGGACACATTCATATCTGGAGAGAGAAGTTACTATCCTGATAAGATAAAGTGGAGAGAACCTGACACACTGCCAACACCAAATAGGATAGGGAAAGTTACAAAGAGCTGAGTGTGCATACAACTAAGGACAGAAAGAAATAATATTAATTTGCAAAATAAAAACACACAGCAAACCTCTAAAGAAATACAAGCAAGTTTGTTAGGCTCAGAACCAGGTCATCTGCAGCTCAGTGAAAATGCAGTGTCTCAGGCAGAAGAGTACATAGAAGGTGCTTGCATGCAGTACAATTCACTGACCTCTTGGAGATCCATCACTACTGCAGGCGGCAGGAAGGGAGACGGGACATTGGGTGTCCCAGGTCTGTGACTCTGTGAACCCCACAACTGGGCCACATTCCCACCGTCACCCTCAACCCAGGAAACAACCACAGGCTCCGGTCAAAAACCCTAACAAAGGACTCGGTCCTTTCTTTCGCCGTCCATCTACCTGCAGCCATTCCTGGAAGAAGACCGTTCCCTGGATTTGCCTGGATCCTTTTTATATACATGCGATGGGAGACTGATGCCTGTAATATGAAAAAGTACATTGAGCTAAGAGATTAGCCTGACTTTCCTTACTGGTTTCTCCTCCTGACCAAACTAGCCTGCAGACCCCAGTATTATATACTGGATCTGGTCCCATAAACTGTCTTGCAACCTACAGAGACTTTCATAAAATTCAAATATTTCTTCCTTATTGACAGGTTAGGCCGGAGGGTGCATTGCTCTTTGCTGAGCAGGGGAATGCACACTACACAGTGGTGATTGCTTTGAGGCTTACAAAGAGGAAAATGTTGTTTCTGGATAAATAATCCCATCACGTAGCTCACACAGCACGTGATGCAGCAGCCGATGAGCAGACTCCCCAGCAGCCTGTCCATTTCCATTGGCGCTGTGCATAACATTGTTTTATCCAAATCACACTCCTGCCCCTTGAGACTTAGGAGACATTATGTTACAGACCCTGGTTTATTGGACCAGGGTTACTGGTTATTGATTTCAGAGTTAATCTTACGGAGTCCCCGGCCTCCAAGGTACTGCAGAACTTACCATGCCAAAATTTATGGGGTAAATCAGTGCCATTCACTGCCCTAAGGCATCGAGCAGCGGTCTGTGTTTGATACCACATGTGCAGGGGGTTCTCTTCAGGACTGTCCCACCACTCCTTTCTGGCTGGAAAACATCCTCTGCACCTCTGGTGGGTCCCTCGTCTGCATTCCAGTGTGCTTGGCCTTCACCTTCATCCCCCCAGACTGGTACCCGTCCAGGCAGAGAGCCCAGCTCTGCTGTCATCACAGAAAGAAAATTTCCGAGAGAGAGAAAAATGAGCTTTCAGCATTAAATTCTGCCCAGCTCATCACTGCCCAGGACACAGAAACACAGAGGTGCTGCAGAGTCTCCCTGAACATCCAGGTCATCTGGGGTCCTGGCTGTGCCTTGCCTGACCTGACAGGAGTGGACAGTCTGCCCCAGGACAAGACCCATCAACCTGCCTGGTAATTAAAGTCTGGCCAAAGCCATCAAGGTATTTTTGTCTCCCAGACAAACCCTCCTTGGTGACCGTGATGTTTTCCTACGGTGGGGACTTCCCACCTCTCATTGAAAAGCCCCGTGGCCAGGAGGGCTTTCCAAGCCTGCATCCTTCTTATCATTCTTTGCCAAATCCCTGCAATTTCTGCAATAAATAGCTAAACTGTATGCAGGCTTTCTCTGGCGTGGATCACAAATACCCTCTGGTCGCTGTGAGACCAGCATGTTACTTTATAGTTTATATCAGCTGTCAGGATTTCATGTTCTTCCTCAATTTTCATTGTCACAATTTAGACCAAGAGACTTTTTGACTGGACAGGATGCATTCGCCATGCAAGAGTCCTTGTGCCAACCTTACAAAGTAATTGTAAGCAGGGAACGAGGAGGCCAGCACTGAGAAACACAAGACGGGATGAGATAAGATAGGGCAGGACGGTATGGCATGGCATGAAACGGCACGGCACAGGGAAGAGACGGCCAGGGATGGAGGGCAGAAGATGTGTCACGCTAGCCATGTGACCTGCATGTCCCATCCTCGTCTGTGGGAGCTTCTTACAGCCCTGCTGATACCAATGGGAACAAATCTGCATGGGGGGCGTTTCTCTCCTCCCAATAGGGGAAAAATGGGGTTTTGTACCCCACTGCCTGTTGGCTGTCATTTTCAGTCCACATTTTTGCACTGAAATACCTCAAGCAACTAAATACAAATGCTCCTCTAGGTTTTCCCTGCTTGACACAAGGCTGCTGAGAAATCTCAGATTCTCATTAAGGCTGCCTGTTTGTGGGGGCAAAACGGGGGAAAAGAGTCTCACAAAACACATGAAAGCCCTGGAGATGGAGGAGGGCCCATGCGGGGTCCCCAGCCCCACTGAGAAACCCTTGTTTGGTAATAAAAATATTCCAAGCCATTTAATAAAACTTGACAAATGGCATGAAAGTGTTTCACAGCTCTGGTCATTTTCCCATCTGTGACGACCCGGGAACCAAACAGAGCTGAGTTTGTAAAGGACTGTGGGGGAGCAACGCTTATTAGATTACAAAGAACATGACTTGTTGTGAGAAAACCCAAAAAGTCATGTTTTTTGTCATGAAAGTCTAGGCTGTGACAAATTCAACGCGTTAATCATGATGGATTTTTACTGGAAATCCGTAATGCAGAGTACGGTCATTAAAGAGCTGGCCTCGTGCCCCGCTCTAGCCCTCCTGCTTTGGCTGTGGTCGAGTAGCAATGAAGCTGAACACTGAGATTATCCTTGCGTGTACCAAGGAAGCAAACTGGTGCAATCATCTCCAAAAAAAGGGACTGCTGAATCCTCTCTCCCACAACGGCCTCCCTTGTTGTGCCGAGGGCTGGCGGGACCGTTTTCTCTGACCAAATCCACATTTCACATCTCTCCCTGCCTGACCCATCTCTTGTTCCTGCAGATAAATCACCCTCTTGTCCTCCTCGGGAAGCATGGTCCGCGATCACAAACGAGCCTTTCTCCGCAGGGCACGCTGATGTCAATCTGCAGCTTTTTTCTTCACTTCTCCCATTTTTTCCCCTTTTTTCCTCCCTTTGGGAGGCTCTTTTCAAACAGGTCCCCTTCCCACTTGGCCCAGAGGTTCCTCCTCTGAACTTGCAACCCTTCCCAGCCTGCAGCGTTGCTTTCCCATCAGGTAGCACACCTCATCCTAGGCTGCTTTCTCATTGGGTGGGGTGGGAAACGGCGGCAAGGGTGGCCTGGCTTCTTCAAGGAAGACACGATTTTAGCTGCTGGTCCCTCCACTGCCCAGAGAGTGCTTGAGCTGCAGCAACAGCTTCAGAGAGGATGGTCCCATGGGAGGGAGAGGCCAGGGTGATGAGCTGGTGTCCTGCATGATGGGGATGGAGAATGGGCACTGGAGAAAGCGGTGGGAAGAGATGGTTGGCGGGGAGGAGAGTGAAGGTCTGTGAGGGCTTGGCTGAAAGACGGGCTGGTGGGCAGGAGTCTGGACCTCGCCAGAGGAGGATGGAGGAACAAAAGGGAGGGAATCACATCTAAGACGAGGAAAAAGATGTGCCCAGGGCTGGGAAGGGGAGGGAGGGCAGGGAGGAAGGATTGCATCAGCAGACACAAGTATCAAGGGAAGTTTGAAGAAGGCAGCTCAGCTGAGGAAAGCATCTTCCCCTCTTGGTTTCACACCCCACGGACCTGAGCCGCAGCAGTCCTTGTCTCCAGGCTGTGGTGGGGTTAATGCCATTGCAATGCTTTCGGAGCTGCCCCACCTAGCACAGGGCATCCTGGTGTGCAGGTCTCAACGTGTCCCCAGGGGAGGGGGAGAGAGCTGCCCTGGGCATCCCAAGGGACATCCATTCCCCAGGCTGTGCTCTGCTGGATGTAGGTAAAACCCTTTCCATTCCCTCCAGCTGGGCTCTGGGGTTTCCCAGCACATCCTCCAGCCTTCGTGTCAGCATTTTCCGTGTTTAATCTTCATGGTGGATGCTGTGCAGAGAAGGGAAGCAAAGAACAGCCTGCACCAGTAAGATGCAACCGATTTTAAGCTGGCACAGGAGGATGGTCAGCCAAGCAAACCTGCAAACCACAGCAGCAGCTTCCTACCCACGGAGCATTAACCAGAGCTTCAGGACCCTTCCGGCAGACTCCTTTAGGGCCATATTGCCTGGCATGGAGGAGACATCCACAGCCCCTTTCCCATCAGGACCATCACAGCATCCCGCTGCCCAACACATGTTTTTGCCAACATGCCCACATGTGCCAAAAAAAGGGTGATGGGAACCCCCCCTCCTTCCCCACAGCTCCTTCCACTTTCTCTCTGGCCCTCCCCATATTGGCTTTTCTCCCCTGCTCCCTCTCACACTTGGTGCTCCCTTCCCGCTTATTAACTCTCCAATCCGCCTGAGGAAATGTGCCCCCCGCGACAGCTCTGCACAGAGGATTTATGAGCCCAGCTCTCAGGGGAACGAGCCTGGGCATAAATCACAGAATATTTAGGAAAGTGATCTACATTTATTACACTTAATACTATATTTAGCATGTCCAAGAGGACCTTATAAATCAGAGACAGTGCAGAGCTCAGTACGGGGTCCTGGGGGAACCCGTCCGCTCAGTGAACGTGTGCGAAGTCTGAAATCAGCAAGAGCAAATTTATGTTTGAATTCTTTGCTAAGTTTATTCCCCTAATTAGGGTTGCATATCATGCTGATGGTTTCCTGAATTGGGCTGGGGATTCGGGGCCCAGGCTCAGTGCCTCTCCCCGCCGGCAGCTTCTCCGCACACACACCGGCTGCACTGGTCTGTCCTCCAGGACCGTGCCGGCAAAGTCTTTAAGCATCCGTCACGCTGAGGGATGACAGCACCAGGCGGGCGATCGTTAGTCTTCTCGTAATCCCAGGTTAATGCACCGTGCTCCAGCTCAACATCAGCCTGCTGCTGCAGGCTCCTAAAAGAGACATAAAGTCCTCTTGTATTTCACAGAGAACCCCGACTCCGGCTCAGCCCCTGTCTCCTCTCCTGCTTCACTGGTATTTAATGCTCCATCATCACAGGCCAGATATATGCCTCCCTGCCAACTGTGCTGGAACAACAATTTGCCTTCATCTCCTTTGCCCCCAGAGCTGCGAAACAGGCAGCTCCTGCTGGAGCTCAGCGCCTCGGCCACAGGTTTGGGTTCAGGAAAGGGAAGGCTTGATAGCCTGGTGATGGAATCCAGGGAAAAGGAGGGATGAAATGAGGACGTTGGTCCATAAAGCCTTGTTGTCCTCTAAAACTGATATCTCCGATGGCAACAGAGGTCTGTCAGGAAGTGGGGAGTCTGGTCCCTTCGGAAGGAGGACAGACCTTCTCCAGCCGGTGCTGAACTGGTCATTCCCCCTGGCTTCTGCTCCCACCTGCATGAAATTCCCAAGCCAGTGAATAAAAATGGCCAAAAAATAGCACACAGCTTTTTTCCAGCTGAAGGGTCCCTGGAGAAGTGAGCATCTGAGAAGGCAAAACCCTCAGCCACCTCTCCCCAGCCCCAGCTGATCAGGAGACGCTGGTCCCATGGCGTGCACGGGTGGGTGCTTTGCACAGGTGCCTACGCAGCTCCAGGGATGGTGGTGGCAGCTCATGGCAGTGGCCAGGTCACCTCCCACCAGCTCTCGGCTGAAGCTGGCTGAGCATCCTTCCCAAAATAACAGAGTGAGAGGCACGGGTTGCTAATGGGAGCAGCTGCCTTGCTTCCTGACACAGCATTTACACCCAGGTGGACAGAGAAAAGCCCCATGCATTTTTCTCCAGATGCTGAGAGGTTTATGCAGCAGCTCTGCTGCTGATGCACGGACGGCTGGGCTCCCGGGAGGACTGACGGGTCCCGGGCAGAGGCAGCTTGCCAGGGGGCCCAGGGCAATGCACGAGCAGAGCAGTTTGAAGATGGGACTTGATGAGCGGAGAATACGACGTGGAGGAGCAGAGCCGTGACCCCGAGGCAGCTGGTCCTTGCAGGCTGGGTGCTGTCTCCCATTGCACTTCACAGGGGATACCTGTTCCAGGATGGGGCCTTGAGGGGTGCCCAGCACCACCCAGAGATGGCTGAGCACTCAGGAGCAGCAACCCAGACACATTCACGATCCCTCTCTGGCGGTGTGAGACAGCGACTTGGTATCAGAGGAGACTTCAACACCACTGAGGGAAAGGTGTCGCCCATCTAACGGCTGGACACGGAGACTATGAACGACCCTCAGCGAGCACCTCCACTGCCAGTGGGTCAGCCCCAGCTCCCAAAACAGGCGCCTCCAGCCTCAGGCACATCAGAGATGCTGTGGCGGTGCCAGCCAATGCACGGGCTGGTGCAGCGCTGGGGTCAGCAGAAATATTTCCTCGCCTCGCTGAGGTCCTCGCACCCCAGCCAGGCATGCTTGCATCGGCAGCCAAAGTTTCCCTCCTTCCCGGAAAGCCCCGCTGCCCGTGGCCAGCCCCGTGGCTCCTGCCCGCCCGCCTGCCCAGGAGCCATGGGACCCCATGGCTGACTGTGTGTGTGTGTCGGTCCGTCTGTCTCCTCTCGCGATTTTCCAGGAAAGCCGCCGTGATTTACGAGCCGCGGACAGTGCTAGCTGAGTGCTCAGGAGGGCTTGATTACAGTTTCCCAGAGGAAGCTGTCTGTTTGGAGATGGCAAGGTGACAGGGTTTATACAGAACAGCACAATGTGTCTAAGCAAAGCTGTCAGCCGGAGACGGATGAAGTGACGGAGAAAGCCCATTACTTCATTCACACCTCAACAGGCAAACAATAAAACACTTACACACAGCAACGGCCATGGGGGGGAGGGGATCCCCCAGCCCCTGCAAAAATGCAGCAAGCTGCTGCAGAGTCATTTTCTGCTCTTTGGGCTCAGCAGGATGGGGCAAAGGAAGGGACAGAGAAGAGAAGCAGAATGGACGGAAGATGTGTCACCCCTTGGAGACAGGCATTTGTCCCCGAGGTGATGTGCCATGTCATTGCATTGGACCATAACAAACTCCTGATGTGTGCGCCCACTTCGGCAGCAGCAGCATCAAAAGGCCAAGCCTGAACAAGGGGCCCATCCTGGATCATGCCCCAGGCACCCAACCCAGGATGCGAGGTCTGCAGGGTGGCTGGTGCTCATACCTCTCGGGGCCAAGAGCTGGCATGGCACTGAGACTGGGGATGTGAAAGGAACGGTGTGCTGGGCAGGCATAGAACCATAGAGTCATAGAATCGTTTAGATTGGAAAAGACCTTGAAGATCATCAAGTCCAACCGTTAACCCAGCACTGCCAAGTCCAGTGCTAGCCCAGCCTGTTGACCCAACTGGACAGTTTAGCCCAGTTGACCTGGGAGCAATATCTGGATTTGCACAGAGGCCACCACCAGCTGTCCATGAACTCAGAGCTCTTGCTCTCAGCATGCAGGAGCACCTCCATGGTGACCTGCTGCCACCAGCCAAGCCACCTGCATGGGGGAGCTGGTTGGGGCACAGTCGGCAGTTGTCAGTGAAGAGCAAACAGTGCAAAAAGACTTGGCAAAACGTGTGTTTTTCTTTCATCAAATCACCTCACACAGACCTGCAGGTCACCGATCCCAGCACATGGAGAAAGCTGTTACCCCGCTCCCTTAGGACGACTACTGCAACAATGAGAGGGGGCAGAAACAACACCCCAGCCTTCTCTCTGCACCTCCTGAAGCAGCCGTGGACAGGAGAAGGTGAAAACGTCTGCTGCAATTTGTGCAATAACCCGTCTGGTTTGTAAGAGCAGTTGGAAAAGCCTCCAGGTCCCTGAGTAACCAGAGCTGCCCCTGCCCAGAGGATGTCCCACATGGGAACACCACAGCTCTTGGTGAAACCCCCACACGTTGCATGCTGGACGGGGAAATGATGTGATGCTTGTACCCTGGGATGCAACACCACCTCCTCATTATGTCGTTTTTCTGAGACATGCACTGGGCCCTGCTCGTTGCTGGATGGCACTGAGGTCTGGTGAGAAGTCAGGCAGAGCTGGGTCAATCACACAAAGCCCGGGATAGGCAGCGACCTCTCGCACGATGGAATAACAGGCCGATAAAATCAACAGAGCTCACGCTGGGACAGACTCGCTGTATGTCCTTGGCTGACACTCAAGTATCTGAAAATAATGACTCAGGATGTGATTGCTGTTAGGAAGCCTATTTTGCTTTCACTAGCTGCCTCCCAGCTGAGCGGGACCCTAGGAGAAGGTACATCCATCTCTCCCGGGGTTCAGCAGGAGCTGAGCTGTGCTAATGCTCCTGCCTTGAACTCCTTGCCAGACTAAGCTCTCCTCAAAAGCAGAAAATTAATTACCTGGCTGGCTTATGGGGTTTTCACAGGAAAGAGAAACCTCTCATGTTCTCACTTGCAGTGTCGGGGATGGAAAGCACCAACATCGAGGTTTGTTTATTGGTATGAGATGCCAACAACGAGCTCCCATGCTAAAATTTTCTAGGAAACTTTGTAGTGACCAGTCAAGGAGCTTTAAAGTTCAGCCTGCAAACTATGCCATGTAAAGCATAGGCTGGCAATTTTAATGACAGAGCGACCCGGGCCATTGTCATGTGGTTGGAAAAGCTATCCTACACCAGTTCGTCGTTGAACTGTGTCCCCTCTCCCTGTGTAGGAGAAGCTAGCCCAGGAGAAAGAGGTTTTCTTACTTTCCTTTCCTGGGAGATATTCCTAATCCACTTTCTGTATGTTAGGCAAGAGTGCTGAACTTGCTATGGTAGGTGCTGATGATTTGACTCTGCTGGATTTTGCTTTTTCCATGTGTTTTTCTGCCTCTCTGTTACAGCATTACTGGCTGCATATTGCATGCTCGAGCACAAAGCTGCACGCTCTCCTCTGCTGGGAGCTGGAGCCACACGAGAAGTTTCTCCTCTTCCACGATCTCCCTGTGGAGAGGAGATACCCAAGGAAGGACCCTTCATCTCCTCAGCGTTCGATCTCCTCCTCTGCACCAGCACTTTGTGGCTTCCTCCTCTTCAGCTTTCTCTGTGCTGTTTCTTAGCGGGACCGTCCTAGTTTGGTTTTAGTGGGCGACACGACAACGTGCACAGGCACATGCCCTTCTCCTGCCCCATGTCTGCATGGGTGTGAGTTGCTTCTTTGCAACCTGTTATTCAGATCTTTCCAGGGAGGAAAACTGCTCTGGAGGATGGGTCAAATTGCACCTCCCTGATGCAGGCAGGAGAAATTCAGAATTGGGGCTGTGATCTGGGAAAAACTGAGGGAAAATCTTCTGGGGAAAGCAGGGAGCAGAAACACAGCCAATCCTCAGAAATGAAGGAAAGAGAAACGTTTCCTGGGGACCTCAGGGACGCCGCAGAAATCAGTGCAAATGAGAAAATTGGGTCTGCCAGCCCAGCAGGCAGAGGGAGTGTTGTGTACAGGCTGTCAACCTCCCTACCCCACCACACATACCTCAAATGGTGTACTTTCACATAATTTCTCTACTTCGCTTCTTAACAATAGTCAGAAGAGGTTTGAACAATTCCAGATTTGAGTCTCTTGGTTTTTCAGCTTGCATCAGGTTTACAGTCGCAGTCTGCAGCAAGCCGCAGTGCACAGTAATAGCAAGTGCATCGCTCTGGGGCAGCACAGTATCGTTGTTAATAAACCAAAGTTACTCATCACGCTGAGTCTGGGTGCAGTGTTGAGCCAACAGAAAACACATTCTCTCCACACTCTTTCCATTCTCCCCAATGGAGTTTTTTGGGAGAGTTTCAGATTTAAAAAAAAAAAAAAAAAAGACAATTTAAAAAATCATAATTTTTGGAAAAAATCCCAATCAAACTTGGCAGCAGAAAAACAATCTTTCATAAAAATGGGATATTTTGAAAGAAGGCTCTTTATTTCCAAGGAAAACAGTGCTTGTTCAGAATAATTGTGTGGGATTACTTCTGACCACATGAGATCAGGACAGCCCTGCCTGGTGATAGGGGCCGGCACAACCACCCAACACGGTGCTGCCCCCACTCCCCACCACAGAGGGGGCCTGATGTGCACCCGCGCAGGTGCTTTATTAATGAAAAATGTATTGAAAAATGAAAAATGATCCCTTCTCCCTCTCCATCCCTCCCTCTCCCTGCCAGCACCTTGCACACGCCTTGACATCCGCAATATTAGGGGCATTGCAGTAGCTGCTTTTCTTGCCCAGTTTCAGTAGGAAATATGAACTTTCCCAGTTTACTGCTTGTTAGAACCCTGCTTATCGGCATCTTTGTCTGTGCTTTTGGAAAGCCTGGCACCCCTGACAGATGAGCTCAATGGCTTGCTCTCGGATGAGTTGCCAGAGTGTGACTGTTGCAGACAGCTTCGTGTTTTGCAACCCCGCAGCCTGCGCTGCCAAGCAGGATTGCGCAACCTGTGTACAAGACGCCGTCTGTCTGGAGTCGGAGCAGGCTCCCAGCAAGGGGAGCGGACAGCACGCTTCTTCTGGGCAAGGGTGAATCACCCACCTTGCTTGGACCAGCCAAACTCAGGATGCCTTTGCCTCACACAGATGCTTTGCTGCAGTGCTTTAGAGTTCAGGGTGAGAGTGTGGTAGCTTTTAACCAGTTATCTCTCTAAACCAGTGTCACATTCTTAAAGAGTAATGTGTTATAAGCAGAAACCCACAGAGTGGACAATTTTTGCCACCTCAGAAACCCTTTACAGAAAAGCCCCTTGACTGCACACAGCATTGTTTTGTGGATGTGCAAAAATCTTCTCCTTAGAGGGCAGCTGCTACCCAGCTCCTCTACCTGCAAACATGGACGGAAAATGTTTGTGGGCTTTTCCTGGCCAGCAAGGTGACTTTTCCCCAGCTGCCCAGCAGGTGTAGCCAGGCCAGCAGTGCTTTGTAGAGCAGCCATGTGTGCATCCAGTGGAAAGGGGTCCCTGCACTAAGTGATGCTGTAGTTTTAAAGGAAAACCAACAGCACTAAAGGAACAGACCACATCTCTGCCTTTAGCTCACGTGTTGGTGGGAGCTAATCCTTTGCTGGCCACTGTGACTTTATTTGCCCCAAAGTGTAATGTTTCTAGTGTCTCTCACTGTAGCATCTTTAAACCGTGGGCACGATGGGTGGCAGTCTGCCTCGTTTCATAGTTGTGGCTAGATCCTGGCTCCCTGCTGGAGAAGTATTTCTGGAGAGGGGAGGAAGAGCTTTCAGAGCTGAAGGGCAAAGCTGCAGCCAGGGTCAGGGCAGAGGCATGAATCACCCCGCACGATCTGAGCGTATACCCCAGGAAAGAGCAGTGAAGCTGGGACATGTCCCCTCCTCTGGGGCTGGCATCCAACTGTATCGTTTCCTCTCTCACCTCTCGGTGACACTGTAGGGGAGCTTGTTTATCTTGGATCTGAATATCTGGGGTGCTGTAGGAGAGGTGGCGTCCCTTTGGCCTCATCTGGCCCTTTGCACCAGGAAGCCCAGACTGGGTGCGGGATGTGCAAGCACCATGCGCTGCAGTAGAAAATAGCGTTACAAAACTCCCCGCGCTGTGTTTTGGTGCTGTTCCAGCAGGACATTCAGATAATGGGAAACTGCAGAAATAAATCCGAGTCTTGGCTCTCCGCAGCCTGCGATCTGCCCAACTGAATCCAAGATGAGCTGGCCTTACAGCACCCACAGCCCGATGGGATCAGAGGCAGGGGCTATCTGCTGCCTTTTGCTATTCTGCCCCACTTGCCTTCCCAAAAATAATCCCAGATTCTTGGAAGATAAAGCCTTCAAAGCTCCCTTGATCTTTTCAGTTTCTGATTATTTTTTTCCCTTCTAAATTCAGTGCTTTCAGAGATTTCAGCTGTTTCTTTGGATCTGAAAGTGGTGAAATAAAGGAAGCAAACAGCAGGCAGCACTTCCAGCCACTGTGGAACACCATTCTGGGTGCACGCTGTAATCCAGCCCCCTCAAACCCTGCTCTTCCAGCCTCGGTGTCCTGCACACACACACACTCACCTGCAGCTCCTCTGCCTTGGCCTGATGGTCATCCAGCTGGAGATGAACATGGGATGAAGCGTTCTCCTGCAGACCTTCCACCTTGGCAAAACCCAATGGGAGGTCTCAGCTCTAGGAGCAGATTCAGGCACCTGTGCATGAAATGTGGGGCTTGGCTCAGGTTGGGCAGCAGTAGGAAACACACAGTAGGAAACACCAGAGGCAGGACAGTGCTGGAGCTGTCTCTTGTCCCGTCTCAGCACTGTCTGCCAGAGCATGCAGAGGCTGACCAGAGTTGGAGACAACCTTCTATGCTTGGCACAGGGACTGGCACTTTCTCTTTTGATCAGGAAGGGCTGCGTTCCTTTGAAGCACCTCTCCAGCACATAGGTTCTCACTTACGGGTCAGAAGAGTTGCTTGACCTCCTTGACCACTTGCAAGTGTCTGAAATCCTCGTTTTTGCTCCTCTCCAACAAGGAATTTCCTCAGGGAGCTGTGTAAGTTGTATGTCAGGCCCTTTCTAGGAGTTTTCTCTGGTGCCAGCAGCCTAGAAAACCGGTCTTCTGGTTACAGGCCAGCCGCTCTAACCTGTAGACTCCCATGCACAAACTGAGCAGTGCCACCAGCACTCAGTGATGGGGTAAGACAGTTTCTGTGGCCTTTGGCTGAGCTGACCTCAGGTGAGACACAGTCTTGGGACAACTGCAGATGTTGAGGTGCTGGGTACCCAAGCAGAGCAGATGGGGACACCCCAAACACACATCAGCCTCCCCAGCCTTTTGTTGAATCCAACCTTCATGACCACTGAACCACAAAAGGTTCCCAGAGGCAAAGAGCACCCCGGTGTGCTGGCAGTGCCCAGAGAAGTGGGGTCTCCTGGGAGGCAAGCGACCAACACTTGAGCAGAATGTCACTCCACATCCAGAAGAAACAGCTGGGAGGTAGCTATTTTTCTGAAAACCTGCTGTGTTTAGTTACTTTTGGCTAACTTAGGCCAAAGAGATTAAATGAAGCTGCAGCCAAGTAATAAGTGCTGTACTTCCCATAAAGATGAAACAGAAAGATGTTTTTAATCAGAAACTACAGAAGAAGATGCTTCATGAGTAACCTAAAGCTAACGAGCCCATCCGTCAAGGCTGGAGCTAACAACGTGGTGGAGTGGGAATCTCAGAGTGGGACTCAAATGAGTCATTTACCATGAGACAAGATGCTGTCATGCGCTGGGCATCCAAACTGGCACACAGCAAAGTGGCCCAGTGCTGCTGGTGTTGATAGGGTCAGATACAGGGGGAACAGATGTGGGCAGAAAGTGGCAGGAGCTGGAAGGTCTCATCAGGTCTCCGCAGTGCACCAGGAGGACCAGGAATTTGGCTGAATCTTTCAGGCCAAATTTGGCAGCTCAAAGGAATGCACTTTTAAATTTGAACAAAGTTGCATCCCAAGTCCTTGATCTGCTTGTAAGATACCGGACATCTTACAGGAGGGGGTTGGGAACAAGGTATTTCCTTGTGGGGACATTATATGACCTTTTCCTGATGCATGATTTCAGCAGGTGATGGTCAGTAGAAAAGCCATGCTGCTGGAGATGATCCTTGGCCGCAGCTGCATTTCAGACACCTTCTATGAAACATTCCTGGAAACAAACAGAACAAAAAAGATTTGGGGAAAGCGTGGGGTGTTTCCCTGGGCAAACCACTGCAGAGGCACCCCACCTCCGCGCAGAGCAGGCCTGGAGAACAGACCCATTTGAAGCCAATGCAAAACTCTCCTAACTTCTCCCTGTCCTACTGGGGACAAGCGCAGGACATTTCTGGGACCAGAAAGTGTAGGTTTTTAGGATACTTCTGTGGAGCATGATGCTAGGTTAGAAGCATCAGGGAATGGAGCCGAACGATGCACAAATGGCTGCTTTTTGTGGCAGCAGGGCTGAGGACTCCCCAAGGAGCTGACATTCTGCCTGCAAGAATGGGATGAAGGAAGAAGCAAATAAATCCCTTTTTCTCTGGCCAGGTGGTTTCCTTTTGACAAATGATGGCTATGGGTCAGGCAGGTCTGATTTTACAGCCCCCCTGTGCCAACCTGACATGCCCATAACTCTGCTCTGGCAGATTACAGAAACGATTGCTCATTCTGCAAGGAAAGCCAGAGGCTAATTACAGCGAGGCGCGTAACACGATCCCGGCGTACGGCAGAGCTCTCCAGGTTAGCTTTCCCCACACTGCCCAGGGGTGCGTCCCAGTGCCCTCTCTTACACGCACACGCTTCCCTTTGCGCATCCCAGGTGGCTTTCAGCCAGAAGAGCCATGATGCTCGCCCAGCATCCCTCGGCCAGCCATACTGCATCCCGCGTCACTCAGGACTCGCACATACTTGTCAGTGAGACCCTGGAGGATCTGGAAATCACTGGCAGCAGACAGGGAAAACTGCCCAGGTGATGGGGGAAAGAGGTCTGTGGTGGGAGGTGAGCAAGAAGGAGCTGCTCGGACACTCAGTATTGAAGCATCTTTCAGTGGCACCACAGTCCTCTCTGGTGCATCACAACGAGGGCCAAAGCAGAGCTCCCCACTCAAAGGTAATCTCTGAAGTGGGGCATGAAGAACTGGTAAAGGATAAAAGGATGAAAAGCAGCTGGAACTTTGCAGATCCTGGTCTGTGAGAGAAGTGTTAAATGATGGGCATGCCCATAAATGATGAGTACCCAGACCTGCCGCAGCCAGGCTGCCCCAGCTCAGCCACCTCCCTCCTCCTCGCCTGCTGCGACTCCCACCCAGCTCTGCTGATCCCTCAGCTGCAGCTGGTGCTCTGCCCACCTGGAGATCAAGATGGCCCATGCAGAGGGGGGTAGATCCTCCATGCTGGGGATCCCAGATTGTTTCCTGGGATCTGGGAGCTCCTCGTGCCAGCAAGGAGGTCTCCTGGGCTCCAGATGAGACACAGAGAGACACATGCCGAAAGAGGGAGGAGAGTCCCATGAAATGCCCTGGAGCCATACTCCACAGCAAGCCCCCAGCTGAGCCAGGGCAGTCCCCCGGGGATCGATGCTGAACAGGACATTCAGCATCCACGGTGTTTCTGGTCCCTCTGTCCAAGAAGAAGCAATCAGAGATGGTCTTCAGAGACCTGCCCCTGACAAGCGCTGGGCCAGGCTCTCTGGCTCTGAAGCAGATTGGCAGCTAGAGAAAAGGGGCTTCTGTGGGAGCAGGGAGAAGACCAGCACCTCCTCACTGCCTTGCTGCAGAGGAGCTGGGGGAAGCGGGGCCAGCTTGGAGGCTGCAGCATCCCTGGTTGGCGGAGACGGATCTGTTCTCCGCCACCGCTCAGGAATGTGGCTCGAGGTGGAGCGGCAGGTGCTGGAAGGAGGGTTGCAACCAGTCTCGCCCTCCAAGAAAAATACCAGCCCCGCTCACTGAGGGGAAGGAGCAGGAGCGGCCTCTGCACAGGCAGATTTATGGGCCCCAGCAGGCTGGAAAAAATCCAGTGAACATTTCAGCAAATCCAGCCTCCGTCAGAAGTTACAGAGTGATAGGTGTAAACCCCTGCCAGACCTGCAGCTGCTGCCCCTCCTGAGCCAGCCCCGGGCAGCCAGTGAAGTCACCCTCGCACCTCGGGCTGTGGGGATGGCGACCGGGTCGGTGCAGGTGATGGTGGGTGCACTATGGCACCACTCCAGACGTGTTTCTGCAACAGGACAAGCATGGGCAGCAGCTGGGGGCGTGCGAGGTACCCCCCAGCACCTGGAGGTGCACTGGAGGCCAGCATCACAACTGAATGGATGGGGCATTTTCTAGGGATGCGTGACCTCAGCCATGAGGAGCATGGGCTCATTTACTGAAAAAGGTGGAAATGGGTCCGGGTTAATGCCAGTATCTCTTTCCAGGCACCACCTGGGCCACCCTCTCTGGTAGGGTCTTCCAGTGGTCACTCCCTGTTCATGACCATCTCCTGCTGCCCATCAAGGATGCCCACAAGGACCATCACCCTGAACCCTGCAGCTTGCATAGACAGCTTGCCCCTTTAGGCAGGAGATTGCTGCCCCTTCCAAAGAGCTCACAGGGGCATATGATCACCAAGCCTTGAACAGATGAGCAAGAGCAGGAAAAAAACAGGGGAGATTCACTTTAAAGTCATTAACATCTCCATTAATGTTGCCTAGTGCTAGATCTCAGCCCTCACCACCCCACTTGTCCTCATCTGCAGACAGCAGGCTCTCTGGGACAAGGACAGTCTCCTTGAGTTTGGAAAGCACTTGCCATGCTGAGGGTGATAAAAACATCAGCTTTCTGTAGCTGAGAGGGGCCACCACTTCCCATCCATCCTTCCCCCAGTCCCATTCATCCCCCTCCCACCACATCCACAGAGCAACCCCTGCCCCTCTCCCCCCATCATCTGCAGGGCTTTTTACACAACAAAACCAGCCCTGATGCTGAGACAATAACTCTGTCCCAGCATCTGACTGGGAAGCCATGGAAGGGAGACAAGCCTCTACCCTTGTGCAGACCCCAAACTGGCATCTTTGTGCTGCAGATGAGGTGTCCGAAATCCCCCAGATCCTCAGCAGTCTCCAATGAGGGGATGAGCAAAGACCCTCCTGCCAGATCTTTGCTGTCTGAGACAGATAACGGTCCAGCTGCCTCCCCCAGCTCCACAGAAACCAGAGTGCCTGTCCGGAGACACAGCTCGGTGGAGAGGAAACCTCGGTGCACCAAGCGCTGGAGGATAAATCAGCCACCCCTGTGCCCATGCCTGCCATGGGGATGATTTATGGTCTGGTTGTGGAGCCTGAGGCAGTTGCCTGTTGCAGCAGGGCTCACCAGGAGAGGGACTGAGGTGGGAGGGAGAGTGGCATGGGTCAGCCGTGGTGGGGGGATCTCGATGGGGAGAAGCCAGCCCCACATCCTGGCACTCTGGGCAACACAGCACCAAGGGCAAGGGCAAGGATGCAGAAGAGGGAGCAGGCACAGGAGGCGAAGCATCCCCTTTGCTCAGTGTTGCCATGCCCTGGAAGGACTTGTTTTCTCTTTCTCATCTTCTCAGGACACCACAATTTTGCCTGTTCTTCCCACAGCCCGATTCTCCGTCCCAAAGGACACAATTTGGGGGTCACTGATGGTCCTTTAGCCCCTCAGAGGAGCCAGAGTCTCCCTCCAGCATCCTTGAAACTGGGCAAGCCAAGAGGCTGGGGCTGTGGTACCTTCAGGATAGGGAGCAAGGGCAGAAGCAAATGGGTGCCATTTTTAGTACTGTGCCTCACATGCTGAGCTCTGAGAGTGTGAAGAAGAGGGAGGGCTCCATGGCAATTTCTTTGCATCCCCATGCCTCTCAGGGCCAAACGCCCTGTGCAATAGCCCAGGTTGTTACCCAGCCCCGCTCCCTTGCAGGACCCTGCCAGAGCCAGTGCTCAGTCCTACTGCATCCCATCCTTCCACGCTCATACCTGGAGCTGTGCAGGACCCATCGTTCATCTGGTGTCACCCCTGGGTTCTGTGGGAGCCGTGCAGAGGTGGCTGAGCCTAGAGGCATCATGTCCATGCAGGCATGCTGAGCTCCCAGCTGGCACCCTCCGAGGCGAGGATGCCCCATCCTGCAGCCATTCAAAGCTCCCAGCCACAGTTTCATTGCCGTGCCGGAGCCACAGCAGCTCTCTGACCTGGAGCCCAGGGTGAGACTCAGCACACCAGTTCAGGGGCTTTTGCAGGTTTTATAGTGCCCTTTATCTTAGCTCCAAAACAGACTGCACTCAGCCAGGCCAGCCCCTTTGGAAAGGGCTCCTGCTTCAGTTTCCAAGTGCATCTGTCCATTTTAGCCAAGTTTCCTAATGAAACAGAGGTCATGGGATAGCACTCTGTGCCTCTGTGTATCTCTCTCAGCCCTCTGAAAACTTGCTCAGTGTCATCTCCAAACATCTAGTGCAGTTCTCAGCGATATGATGTGCCTGGGAGATTTCTGGGAGGAGGGTGGAGGGTCTAAGACGTCACAGATGCCTGTAGGCTGCATGGGGAAGTTCAGACTTATTAACCAGCAGAGGATCTCCACGGAGGCTGTCCCTCCAGGCACAAATAGCCAGGAAATCCAACTCCAGCATTTTGCTTTTCCAAAATGGCTTCTTCCTCATATAGGTTCCTCAGACCACCCCTGCAGATAGCCCTCCTTGAGCTTCTTGCCATTGGAGCACAGAGATTCAGGAGAAGATCAGTGCTTGCCTAGGGAGGGAAGACTGCTGTCTGGAGGTATGTGTGCCATAGGCAACGGGCCTGGGGTTGAGCATGAACAAATACTACAGTTATAAAAAAAATCTGGTTTTGTATATCCTGAAACTCTTCACAAACGCAAGCTGAACATATGCAGTATTTCATAGAATCGTAGAATCGTCAAGGTTGGAAAAGACCCTTAAGATCATCAAGTCCAACCGTTAACCTATCACTGCCAAGTCCATCTATACCATGTCTTCAAGCACCGTATCTATCAGTTCTTTAAATACCTCCAGGGATGGAGACTCAACCACTGCCCTGGGCAGCCTGTTCCAATGCTTGACCACCCCCTTGGTGAAGAAGTTTTTCCTAATATCCAACCTAAACCTGCCCTGGTGCAGCTTGAGGCCATTTCCTCTCGTCCCATCGCTTGTTACTGGGGAGAAGAGACCGACCCCCACCTCGCTACAGCCTCCTTTCAGGCAGTTGTAGAGAGCAATAAGGTCTCCCCTCAGCCTCCTCTTCTCCAGGCTAAACAACCCCAGCTCCCTCAGCCGCTCCTCATAAGACTTGTGCTCCAGACCCTTCACCAGCTTCATTGCCCTCCTCTGGACACGCTCCAGCACCTCGATGTCCTTCTTGTAGTGAGGGGCCCAAAACTGAACACAGTACTCGAGGTGCGGCCTCACCAGTGCCCAGTACAGGGGCACTATCACCTCCCTGGTCCTGCTGGACACACTATTCCTAATACAAGCCAGGATGCCATTGGCCCTCTTGGCCACCTGAGCACACTGCTGGCTCATGTTCAGGCAGCTGCCAACCAACACCCCCAGGTCCTTTTCCGCCGGGCAGCTCTCCAGCCACTCCTCCCCAAGCCTCTAGCGTTGCATGGGGTTGTTGTGACCCAAGTGCAGGACCCGGCACTGAGCCTTGTTGAATCTCATGCAGTTGGCCCCAGCCCATCAACCCAGCCTGGCCAGGTCCCTCTGCAGGGCCTTCCTACCCTCCAGCAGATCGACACTTCCACCCAACTTGGTGTCATCTGCAAACTTACTGAGAGTGCACTCGATCCCCTCATCCAGATCATCAATGAAGATATTGAACAGGACCGGCCCCAGTACTGAGCCCTGGGGAACAGCACTCGTGACTGGCCGCCAACTGGATTTGACTCCATTCACCACCACTCTTTGGGCTCGGCCGTCCAGCCAGTTTTTAACCCAACGCAGAGTGCACTTATCCAAGCCGTGAACAGCCAGCTTCTCCAGGAGAATGCTGTGGGAGACTGTGTCAAAGGCCTTACTAAAGTCCAAGTAGACAATTTCTCTCTAGGAAAAATATTTCAGAGCAACTAAGCAAGGGGGAAGAGTCATAAAGCTGATGGGAGGCTGGGCCCATCTCAATGTCTTCCTGCAGACATCTCCCCTGAGATCAGGAATCCCTGGGGGATTCCCTAAAGGGAACATGGATACCCTCATGCTGTCCCTGCCCAAGGGTCAGTGTTTAGTAGGACATGGAGGTGAGATGATGACAGGGGCAGTGTGGGGACTTGCATATGACAGGTGGCTGTCAGGCCAAGGTTGCACCTTTCAAGATCTGAGCATCATTTAAATGAGTGAAGAAGCCAGATAAAACAGCAAAGCCTTGTTCATTTAAAAAAAAAAAAAATCTAATTTAAAAGCTCATTACCTTGTGTAAAAAAATGGTTTTGAAGTCTTTGATTTCTCCCCCTGGGCAATCTGTAATCCCTCAGCTAAGTCCTGAGCCATTTAATTAAGACCTCAGTCATTTAAATTGTTAATGAAGATCCATTGGGGGACCATCATTCTCATTCCTGATTTCATCTTGTGCTCATTAGAGGCTCCTGATTAAAATTCATCATCTCAGAAGATATTTATAACTCTCTAACTATCCTTAGACCTCATTAGTTCATAGCCACCTGTTTGGAAAGAGATGGGGGGACCTAAAAGCACCAGGCTGGATCTGGAGCTGGGGTAACACCATGTTGACTGACAGATGACAATGTTGACCTCGGTGAGAAGAGCAGCCCCACACAGTATGTGAAGGGACACGAAGCTGCAAGGGATGCCATAGGGGTAAGACATGAAGCCAGACCGTTCCTAGTGGGGCGAGAGAAAAGATGGCCAAGCAGCCACCAGCCAGATGTGTCAAAGAGGTGAGAGACCCCATCCGACATCAGTGTCCTGGAGGGTACAAGGATTTGGAGACGTTGAGCCATAGGAAGAGACCACCCCATGACTCCTTCTCTGTCCCACTGGCACATGTGGGTCCCACCTGTCTCAACAACCCACCAGGGACATGGCCACAGCACTCTCCAGGCTCTGGGTCATACAGCCTGGCTGCCCTGCTCCCTCCACAGCCTGCCCAACACTGAACTCCTCTCCTGAACCTCAGTGAAGCTCAACCAGCCTCATGGACCTCACCCCTGGATGGACCATGGGGCCTTTTCCCAGCAAAACTCCACAGGGTAAGAGGGAGGAAACCCCAAAGTTTCCAACCCTTCTCCTTCCAACCCATACCTCAGTTTGCCTTACTCTGGGCTTTGCCTCTTCCTCTCCCACCATGTCCTCTGTTGCACCACTGAAAGCTAAGCGGAAGATCTGCCTCTCCCCCTTCTCCTCCTTTGCTATCACCCATATGCTGCCCTTAACTTTTCCTCTCCCCCATCCATGCCATTCCCCATGGCTCCCTCTTTGCCTGTTCCTCACTGTCCCTCCAGTCCTGAAGTTTTCCATGACTCTGCTGATCTGCTGCACCAGTGGTTTCTCCCCATGTTCAGACTATGTCTGGGTTGGGGACCCTGGGGCTGGGGACCAAGCCCAGGGATCAGAACCATCACAAGAGATTTCTCTGGAGCCGTTTGTCCCGTTGACCCAGAAGGAACCCTTTCCTTTGGGATACCCAATGGTTTTGCTTAGCTTCATATTCTCCTGCTTTGGGTCAGCCTTTAAATAAAAATGCCCTAAGAAAATAGGAAAAGAGTTTTGTTTCAAGGCTGTCTAATGAAATACTCCAGCACTTCTGAAATGAGACATTTTTACCTTGGAAACATCTAGCAGGACTATGCTGACACTTTCACACACATCCAAACGACTGAAACATGAACTTACAGCTCCTTTTGGTCCTGCTGAAACCCCATTTTTGGTGAATTACTACACGTAAAAGGTTCCAGCTGGCTGCTCCCACCGCAGCCCAGGGTTTCACTGCCCTGCAGCCCAGCTGAGTTTTGGGACAAGTCATCCCGGGCCCCTTCCACCTTGCATGTCACCACCAACGCTGAGTGCAACAGTGGTATGCAGCTCACAGCCGTGTCGATGATGTGTGAGGCAGAGGAGAGCCCTCCTTCCTCCCATGGTGGCTGAGCCCAGCCAGATTCATAGCAATCACCGCATCACGAAGCAGGAAAAAATCCCTGGGTTGCTGTGGACGACGGAGAGGGTGAATAAGAAGGATGATAAATGCACTTTGAATCTCTTTGCCTCTAGAGAGACACATTTAAAAGTGACCTGCAAGGGACCTTCCCCTTTTGGTCCCAAATAATAGAAGCTCTGAATGGGTTTTAACACTGGGTTTATTCCCCTTCTTCTTTTTTTGTTCCTATTAGAAATTCAGGTCCTTGTGCAGGCTCCTGAATGAGTGAATGCAATGAGGATGCAACAGGAGGGAAGAGTGAACACAAGGGAATGAAAAATGTTTTTTAAACACTCTCCAAAGTGCCCAGCTTTTATCCGGCTAGAGTGGGAGAGGACGCTGTTTAACGCAGTTTGCTTTGTGCATGACAGATTTATTTAACTCCAACAATTGTGTCGCCGTTCAGAGAAAGGAAGCCTTTGTTGAAGTTACAGCTCTCCGTGGCAAGCAATCTCCATGCCCTTGCTGGAGTGAGGCCACTTTGCATGGAAGAATGAACTGCTTATATGGGGTGAGGTGACCCCAGAGCACGCTGCCCGCCGGGAGGCATGATTTGGGATGGTCCATCTTACAGCAGCTTCAAGCCTCAACTCTGCCCCTGGTAGCCAGGAGGGCCTCACAACTGCATGAGTCCAGCCCAAAGAGCAGGGCGTCTCTTGAGCAATGGAAAGACCCAGGGCCTGGGACAGAAATCCCTGGCTGCTGTCAACTTCCCTTGAACTTCCCAAAGGGACATGCTTATTTCTGAAGTCATCGAGGCAACATCTGAGTAAATGATGTGTGATGAACCCGTTATTTTGATATCAGAACAAAGGGTGGCCTCCCATCCACCTGGGTTGACCAGAGCTAACCACACTATCTGAACAGGTTCCCAGTATAGGAAAGGTCTTGGCAGGCTTCACGGGGACAAAGCTGTCACTGGAGTCTGGCTTCCTGGAGCCTGGTCCCAGGAGTATTTGGAAACAGGGCTATTGCCTTGGATCCAGGACTGCTGAGCAGAGTCCCTGCACCTACAGGACTTTTCTGCCTTCCCCAGGTCCGTGGAAAGGCATCAGTTTCCAAGGATCACCTTGGTAAATACACCAGGAAGTCCCTCAGCCTTTCCCTTTGGCCTTCTTTGCACTGCAGTAGGCAAGGGCTGATGGTTTGGAGAGGGACAGAAAAGGGTTGTCAAGGACAGTACCCTCCAGCTCCCGTCTTCTGCTAGCAACCTGTGTCATGGATGAAGGAGCAGTCTTCTGCTAATGGGCACAGCACCTTAACAGGTCTCACCCAGCCCTGGCAGAGGACAGATATCTCACTCAGGTCAAAAAATGAACACCAACAACATCCTTTAACTTTTTGACACAAAAAAAAAAAGCCAGAGAGGCAAGACGATGCTCTCCCTCAGCTCTTCCCACCCAGGGCTAGATGTGCTGTGGACAAGCCCCAGCCACCCCACCGTTGGCCATCCCATCCAGACGCCTGGGCTCCGGTGGTGCATGTGTGCGGTGCAGGGTGGGTACGGCTCCCACGCAGCCCATGGGCCCCCACGCAGCCCAGGCGTCGTGGCTGGGACCCTGCGACACCCATGCAGCGTGGGAGTGGACACTGCAAGTCGCTGCCTCCCTCTTGTGGGCAAATTTGGGGAAGGACAAGGGGAGCACCCGGGGAGCCCTGGCAAGGCTGGCACCCACAAAAACACCCCCTCGCCCCGTTTGCCACACCAAACGGTGAACCCCCACCAGGCACGCTGCACTCTCCACCACCTGGGAAAACAAATGTGTGGAGCCCCAAAAGGCTCCTGTAGCCACAGAGCCCCTCGAGGTGGGCTCCTATAGCCAAACAGTGCCCCTCCGATGGGCTCGCACAGTCACATCTTGCTCTCTGTGGGTGCAGATCCTGGACTCAGCCAAATGAGGGGAGCAAAGCATGTACAATGGTGCGGGGACCACAGTTTTGGGCCATCTACAACAGGCTGCCTGGCCCTTGGGTTGGAGAAGACTGGGCTCCACCACAGGCAGAGCAAGATGGTCAGTGTTGGCTGGAGCACAGAAGAAACCAGTCTGTCCACTGCAATAACTGACCCACAGAGCATTTGGGACCAGGCAGCAGCAAAGAGCGGAGCAGCATCTCCACAGGACCTGCTGGCTACTGGGATCTGTGGTTCCCTGTCTGGAAATCCAGGTTGCTTCAAGCACTGGGAGCTTCCAAGCCTTTGGGAGGGCATCTGGTTCCCCACATGGGACTGAAAGGAAAAAGGGCATGGAGGGCCAAGGGAGCTATTAAAATCCCCTTCATGGGCACAGTGGGTGGCAGGATATTCCCAGCTGCTCCCAGAGACACTGAGATAGCCCCGAGGGATGCTTTAGGAGGCCTGAAGATGAAAAGAAAAAGACTGAAAAGAAATAGCCAGGGGAACTGAGCAAGAATATGCAAACTCAGCTAAGACCTGCAAGGAAATGATAAAGGCCAGGGAAAAACAGAGAAAAATAACACTGCCAAGAGGGCTACTGGGAATAAGAAGGAATTTTGCAAATTGCAGCAAAGGGAAAGCAAATACAGTGTGAGTCAGCCCATTAATAAATGAGAGGGGAATGCAAATTAATGAGAATTCAGAAGCAGCTGAGGTACTGACCTGCTTTCAGATTTTCTATTTCATTCTCAGAACAACAGGATTTTAGGAGGCATTAACCCTTTCTTCTGTACCCTGCAGGCGGGCATGATATTGATTGGTTCAGAAAGGTTGAGATTTCCAAAGGAGCCTGTGGCACTACAGTGGCCTCCTTCCAACTCCTTCATGCACTTGTGCAAAGCTTCGTCACAGCTGAATCACGAGTGTTTGTGAACATCTGTCTCAGCGCCGTGCGTTGCTCCCCGTTGGGCGCCCTTCCCCAGCAAACCCTCCTCATTCACATGAGGCCAGGTTCATCCGAGAGCCTGGGGAAGGCCTTCTCTCCCACATGCCCCGCACCTCTTCTTCATTCTCCCACTCTGCTTATTTTGTCTATCAATCCTATTTGAAATGGTTTTCAGAAGCTTTTTCCCAGCCAGCTAAAGTCATGAGTTCATATGGAGGACCAGCTCCTCTTTCCACTCCATATATCAACTGCGTGGAAAGTGTGGGTCTTAGCCAGTATAAACCGGTATAGCTCCATTATGGTCATGAGAGGCTTCTCTGTTGTACCAGCACCCTTTGGCCAAAAGCAGAGAGGGTCAAAGCATTTTGTTGTTGATAACACAGACCAGTGGGATGTCTGCTCCATTTATCACTGTCTCTTTGGGAGGTCTCAGCACAGCCTCTCTCCTGAGCAGTGGCAGCTTGTTTTATGGATCAGCTCCTATTTGATGATGCATTCATTGATCTTTGCCACCATCAACCTGTGAATTCCTCATTTCCAAACTAATCTGCATCACTCCAGTATCCACCAGCACCTGCCTTAGTCTGAACCTTCCCCTTCTGCTCTCAGCAGCATTATTCACAGGGCAAGGTCGTACTCAGCCAAAGCAGCCTCTGAGGCATGCTGATTTTTGTCCTTCACTTCATAGCAGCCCAAAGACCTTTCACAGCAATCGTCCAAACAGGAAACAATGACTTTCATGCCCCGATTTTTCAGGGAGAAACTTGTTTCCAGACCCTCCCTCTTTAAAGGGTCCTATTCCTACAAGATCATCCAGGAACAAGGGGATGGTAGATCCCAGGATGGAGGGGAGCTGGATGGGCTTATCAGAGGCAGCGGAATTAGGGAAACCTATAGTTAAAGTTGTTATGGCCTCTGACAAACTTTCACTGTCTTGGCCGCAGTTTCCCAGGCTGGATGCCTGTTTACACTGAGTAGCTTAAGAGCATTTCAGTTAAACCAGCACTGCTGTCAGTCAGGGAATGAAAACCTGGCTTTGATAACCATTTGAGAGCGCTGCAAATGATGCAAGAGTCAGAGAGACTGCCAGGGAGATGTGCCTGAACTTCCATGCGTTTTTTTCTCTTCTTCCTTGTCTGAGTCCTTAAATAAATGTCCATTTGTCCCCCAAAGTACCTGGAACTTGCACTTTCAAATGCATTTTATAGCTCCCTCTCCGATCCTCTCCAAACTGGGATATGGGCAGGCAGACAGTCGCATACGGAGTCCCACCTTCTCTGAGGGTGCCTCTTGTCAGGTCCATCTCTACAAGCGCTTGACCTGCTGTTGGGATTAGCTGCCACTGGCTGAAGCGCTGCTCCAGAGTGTGAGCTTTGAGTAATGACCAAATGTGAAGGAACATGATCCGGGCCTGAATGTAAAGGGGCAGAGAGGTATAGGATGGGGACACTGGACTCAGTCCTCCTCCACTCTGTGCTTAGCCTTTCCATCCCAAAGTACTCAGGAGGGTGTTATACCAACGTCTCCCCAAGGTTTGGCTGTCCTGGGTGTCCTACCTCAGCTCTCTATCACCTCAGCATGAAAGATCTTCTTGTGCTGTGGACACAACAGCCCCCAGGACTACTGTTCTCCTTGATGAACCCTTCACCTCCTTTTCTTCTTCGTTGAGTTTCCACCCAGGCTTTATGCAAATGTGCCTGTGGTGGTGCTGGTGAGGTGATGGATACAAATATCTGGTCTGGGGTGTTAAGAGGTCTCCTTAGGGCCAAATTGGCTGATTTGGGGGTTCTTGCTGCAGAGGCTGGCTTTTTAGCTCAAGTAATTCAAGCATTTATCTCAGGAGATGAGCACAGCGAGTGTGAGCATCTCCCTGCCTCTGTGTGTATATGTGTGTGTGTGTGTGTATGTGTGTGTACATATGTGTCTGTGCACATCTCTCTGTGTAATGTATTTCTTAAGAGAGGTCTCAGCCTCTCTTACCATTAAGCACAGTCCAGCAGCAGGGCACATTGTTCAGAGAGGCCGTGCGATCTCAGTCCTTGAAGGCTTTCAAGACCAGATTGGATAAAGCCCTGACTAAGCGGACCTAATCTCACAAGTGATACAGCTTTGAGCAAGACATTGAACCAGAGACCTCCTGAGGTCCTTTCCGACCTGAACTATCCCGTGATCCTGTGCGTACAGGAATTACATATAGCATACAGGATTGCATATAGCAATCAGCCTAACAAATGAGATGGTTCCTTTCTACAAACTTTGCCTTACTTTTACCCTTAGAGCGTGACAACACCAGCAACAATGGCACTCCAGTGTACTCACTGTGTATTTGTCAAGGGTCTGTGTGCAGCCATGCAGCCAAGTTGTCATGAGTGTCAGATGGAGCTTGTCTGGGCTGTGTGCTTGTATCCTGTATTTTTAACCTGACCTCCTCTTGACCTTAATGTCTGCAGCTACAACTGGAGCCTTAGAGCTAAAAGCCTCCCAAAAGCAGTGGTGGGGTTCCAGTAAGACACTCCTAATTGTTTCCGAACATCTATTATAACATGCATTGTCAGTTCGAGCCAGTGAGCATCCCTGCTCTGGTGTCAGGCCAAGACATAGACCATGAGGTGCAGACCATGACTGTAGAGCCTCAGAGATGCCAGAGTCTTTGCTTGGTCCCATTTGGTTCCTTTTGGGGTTTGCATAGCACCAGGGAAGCTGTCCATCCAGCCCTTCTCCCTCTGCATTTCACAATTTACCCAAATTAACATTTCCCGGCACTCCCCAAGAACGCACTTGGCCCTCACGCCTGTAGAGCCCTTTAGAAAGGTGCCCCAGAGGTGGCTTTTTAAGGAACAAGACCCAGAAACGGAGTTAAGCTCCAGAGCAGATGATAGCTTTTCCTTCGCTCACATCACCTCCCACCCCAACCATAGCCAAGCCAGGCACAGAGCACAGTCACACTTCAAAACAGCGTGGAATTGGCTTAAGCTGCTTGCAATCTTGTTTAAATATTACATTTGTTAATTTGGTTTATAGGCCTTCTGCTTTTGGGGTGCTTAAGCTGCTTTCAAAACAGTCTGTCAACTTTTTTCCTCTACAACTGGGAGAATTAGAAAGAGTTTTATTTGAAATGAAAGCTGAGAGGCGTAGGTATTCACAGGACTCCAGCATCTTGGGTTATTAGGGAAACAACTACTGGCTGAAATCATGCATGTTGGCAGCACCTCAGCACACCCCAACACCCATGTGTGCTCATGCTCAGGGGTTTCTGGGAGTTCCCAGCTGTATTCTGGCACCTACAGGATTGCCAGTCACAGATGTGAAACAATTCAACTGTCTTTAAAACACCAGGCTCCAGAAATCACAAGATTGGCTTAAAAACCATGATTCTTTACTAGATGCTTTTTATTTGTCTCCAGCAGCCAGAGCTTTAAGGAAAATGCTAATTTTAGAGAGACTTGCAATAATATCACCCCGGTTGGCAACGTTACACCTGATAGAGCTAGGAGTGCAGCCACAGCTTCATTCTTGGGTTTTAACACTTTTCAGAGCTTTCAGAAATTTTCACCTTTTGGATTAAAACTTCTGGTTTTGTCATATTTCCATCTGCTGTTCTTGATGTTTCTCCTTAATGTTAATGCAAAATAGCTCTGGAGGAAACTCATTTTCTTCCATTCTTCTAATTTTCTCCCACCAAGGAGTGTGATGTGGTTGTCCAACCCAGCCCCACACCCACCCAGCCACCCATGGTGGACAGGAGTCCTCAGCCCAAGGATATCTCAGTGTGGCCAAAGAGATACTCAGCAAAGGTGGGACGTGTCCTGCTCTTCTTTTCTCTGAAATCACACCGGTACGATCAGCACACGTGGGGAATAAATGTAAAACTGCAGCTGAACACCCAGCCCTGCACAAAAACACCCAGGAGGCAGGATGTAACTGAGACCTGGCTCTGCCTCCTCCATCCCTGCACTGTCACAGGTGGGTCTCACAGCAAGGTCTGGTGTTAAGGCAGTGTTTCCTATTATAAAACACTGTTTTCAGTTACTTACATTTCACCAGACTCTAACTGCTGGGCTATTTTCCATCCCAGCCAGCTACAGAGCTGCCTGCCTTTATAGTCGCTGGAGAGAAATAGGGGCTTCCAGGGGAAAAATCACATCATCCTGAGGCAAGCATTGCAGGTAGGACAAAGTTCCTTGTCATTAACTGTAGAAGGTGCCTACACAACTGTCTCTCCCGTAGATATCTGGTGTCTACAGATGATTCAATTAATCCCACCCTCACGTACTGTTTTGGGCTGGATTGTCTGCAGGGGAAACCTAAGCCAGAAGGGTTGGGCCAAGGAGAATAGTGTTTGGTTTTTGCTTAAAGAATTTGTCTGTGTGCATGTGAGTGCCTGTATCTCAATGTTGTCACAACTTTTGCCAAGTTATGAGCATCATAAAGATTTCAGTTCACACATAACTAGAGAAGACCCAAGGAACCAAACTTTCCAAAGATCCTGCCCGTTCTTCTACAGTTCATGGTGATGGGATCTTAGCTAGATCCCATCTAGCTAAGAGCATCTTAGAGCATTTTTCAACCCCAGGCACTACACATCCAAGGGTAATAGGCACTATAGTCAAGAAGAACTCTTCCCAGATTTATGCAAGATGTTCCACTTGCTCTAGGTAGTCCAGCAATGGAGCAGTAGGTGAGAGAAGGACCTGATAGAAATTGGACCAGAATAAAAAAAGCAATGTGAGGTGAGATTCAAATTAATATAGTTGACACACCACGGTGATAAAGGCCCATGCGCTCAGCACCAGGGTTTGGGAAGGGCCAGAAAAGCAGGTTAAGTAGCAAAGGATCAGAGGCAGAGGGGACTACAAAAAGGTGAGGTGTCCAGCAGCAAGACCTGCAGGTGTTCCTGGCTGATGGTGGCAGCTGGAATGAGGCTCAGCTGAAGATCGTTGTCAGGCATCCAGTAGAAGTCCTAGTGAAATGCTAGTTCAGCTAGATCAGGTCTTAAATCTCCCTCCCTGACAGATGCGAAGGTAGGTGTGTGGCACATCTTTCTCTCTATCCCATCCTCTGGTGAGGGAAGAAATGGCAGGGGGAAGAAAGGACAGACAGATGGTGAACAGCACAGTGTAAGCCTTGTCAACTCCAGCTGTGAAATTTCCAAGAGACAGGACTTGTCCTCCGTGGGCACCAAGAACCAACACTCAGCACCAGCAAGACCCACAGTTTCCTCGCAGGTGAAATGCCACAGCATCAGAGGAAACCCCTGACTGAAGCCAACTGGAGAACATGGGCTCTGACACCTGAGGTAGGTGTTTGTGAGCATGGCTGTGCTGGGACAGGGGAGCTCAGCATATTGCTAGATGGAGTCCAAAGCCACCCCAAGCTCTACGGCTGTCCTAGCATCTCTGATCTTTCTCCAGATTTGGATGCCAGAGCTGGCACTGACAGATCAGGTGAAGAAGGGAAATAATGGCCAGGACCAGAAGAAATGACTTGGGGAAATGCCTGAATCCACAACAAGGACCTCTCTGTGCTTCTCCCACCCATCAGGTGCAGAAAAGCAAACAGTAACGGTGAGGGACAGACCAGGTCTCCGAGCACACTAGCACCAAATGACACCAGGAGACATAGCCACCACCCTGGAGGAGACCATGAAGAAATGGGGCCAGTCAGTTCAAGACCCAGCTTTCACCAAAAACATCACCGTTTCAGCCAGGTTGTGTTGCTTAGGTACAAACCTCGCCATAAGCTAAAACCAAATGCGGAAGTCTGAAATAAGCACATCCCCCATCCGTGGGTAAGGTGCTGGCAATGTTAATCTCCCAGTAGCCTGGTCTGAAGGTTGGGCAGTGATGGAAAAGGGGTGGCAAGGCTTCTTGAGGTCGGGGGCGCAGAGGGCTGGGGTTTGGGGTTGGGAAGGTACCTGCGGAGAGCTCTGTACTTCGGACCAGCGCGGCTAGATGGCACTGTGTACTCTTCCAGGAGTGGCACGTCCAAGCACAGCTTTCATGCCCAAGAATTTAATATCCCAAGTGTTTTCGGTCACTGTTGGACCTCTCCTCTGAGAGGCGGCTTATCTGAGGGATGGCGTGGGCTGTTGGGAGTTTTGTCACGGCCAGGGCACAGGCGACCTTCTCAGGGAGGAAAACTCTGGCAGAATTTTCTGTTCAGGATTGTCTTAGCAAAGGCGAGTGTGCATTTGAAGCAAGAAAAAAAAATGCCGTTGCCAGCCGCCCGCACACAGCAGAGACAGGACTTCAGGAGTCGGGCGAAGAGGGTACTCGTACCATTGCATCTATGGAGAGCCCCATGTTCAGGTCCTGTTTACCCACGCCCCCCACCCTGGGAGGAAGATGAATGAGGGACCTCCAAGGGTCCCTACACAACGGAGCACTGGGACAGGGTGGCCCCATGCTGTTATGTCAGTGCTGGTGTGGGAGACAGGGACCTGGATTTGGGGCTGCCAGACCCTGAGAGACCCATCTCAGCTTCCTCTGTCCAGTAGCAAAGCTGGACACACACCAGCTCTGCCTGGTGGAGAGCCTGCAAGGAGCCCACCAGGATCTTCTGCACCCCTGGGAGACACTTGGTCACCCAGGCAATGGGCAGAGATCAGAAAAAGAGGAAAAGGGCATATGAGCAGGGTCAGGCAGCAGACAGGAGGATCATGAAGTCCTGCCATTGCTTTTTGGTGACTCGAGATTTATTTGGGGCCAATCTGAGATGAAAACCCAGAAGCAGCCTTTGCAAAAGGCAAAGCAGTCTGGCCCCTCACTCCCCTTTTCCCCCAGCTGGTGGGCTCAAGCTGGGAGGCTGGAAGACACCACCACGCCATGGTCCACCAGCTGGGAGCCCGCCATCCCTCGCCCAGCCGGCTGCACGGGAGTTGGGAGAGTTTGTCTCGTTAGCCAGGCTCCCATGTTCTCCTCTTGCTACCAGCTGGTCAGGCGGGCTGCCAAGGGTATGCTGGCAGGAAACCGGGCAGTTTTCCATCAGGATTTCATCCGCAGCGACGCATCTCTGGGGAATATTTCTATCCTGATGAATCAGCAGTCTCTGGTGGGAGACAGGCTGCCCGCTGGAGGGGTTAACGTCCAGCACTCAGGAAAGGTGCAAGTCCCCACGTCAGGCAGGTGTCTAATCCATCCCCCCCCAAATCCATCCCCCACCAGAGGCCTCTTCCTAATCTGTTACAGTCGGCGTTTGCCCTGGGGCCGCGGATCTGATATCTCTTCCGAGCGCAGTGTCGGTATTAACTATTATAATTCTGGATATTCTTGTTAGCCATGCAAATGTCCAGCCCAGGCTGGAATCTCACTTAACTTTTCGGCTTCAGCAACATCCTGTGGCAAATTGCTCCGTGTGAAGACACTCCTGTTTATTGGAGCCGGGCACCACCTGTTCATCTCGCCACGTTCCTGTGTTATCCCGCAGGCAGAGCAGACCCTTTCCACCGCTCTCCCTTGCCCCACTCCATATTTGACACCGCAAAATTTTGGCCGTGGCCCTTTATTGCAAAAATCTGTGCATTTTGGTGGGCTGGGGAAAGCGCATTGCCTTCCCAACTCACCCCGGTTGTTTGCTCTGCTGTTTGCAATGCATCTGCTCGTGGCGGAGTCCATTGGTGTCCATGGGAAGCACTTGCATGAAGAAGATCCATCCCATGGGAATAAGGACTGCATGCTGAATCCCCAGTGGTCAGTGTAGCCCTGCGGTCAAAAGCACCCATGCAATAGCAGGGCAAAAGGTAAATGGTTACCAAAATTTGCCAGGACAGGGGTAAGAAGTGGCTTTCTGCTCCTACACAGTGTGAGGCTCCTATTTATCACGTGGGAAGCAGGTGTAGAGCTCAAATGGAGACCAAATGGCAGCGGGACAGAAAAATGTTAACAAGACAAAAATCAGCAAGTGCTGCACTGAGCTCTGTAGTGTGATTAATAAAACAAACACATGAAAAAAACCCCTCTGTTTCAACACATGGCCAGAAATGCAGAGTGTCATGCTATTGGGGCTACTCTGCCCTCTGAATACCCGCCTCTCTGTTTGGGTTCACGATAAAATACTCTAACGTGCTTTCAATTTTTTTTTTTTTTAATTTTTATTTTATTTTTACAAATGCTCAAACTTTCCTGCCACAAATTATTCTTGGCTGGGTTACAAGTAGAACAGCCATGTATAGCCATTTCTTTACAAAAAAAAAAAAAAAAAAAAAAAAAGAATAGAAAGAAAAGAGGTTTATGAGATATTTTCGTTGCAGTTTTTTTCTACCCTAACATGCAGTGAAAGTTCAGGAGTTCTCACCTTTTTCCACCCAAAAGCCCCTCCTGAGCTGAAGCTCAGCCTCCAGCAGCTTTGACATGATCTCACCTTTACAGACTGTGCACTTGGAAAGGCCATTACTACAAACAAAGCTGGGTCCATCTCCCTCTGTGGCCTCTTCTTTCACCCAAAAAAAGCTGTCTAGGACTACTGTAAAGACAGGCTGGCATTGACAGCCCCAGCCATGAGAAATCATAACTCAAGACTCTACAAAATTATGACTTTAGCGTAAAAATCATGATTAAACCAGTAATAAACAAGTAAATCTTATTTGCCTTTTCCTCCCAGGTGCTCTCAGGTTATGGTTTTGAACCATGAAGGCTAGAAACTTCTTGGGGCACAGGCTATAAAAGCAAATTTTCATGCAAGCACACAACTCCACTAAGCTGAGAATTGAAGGAAAACAATGAGCATCATCAAGACTCATAAAGAGCCTTGCTGCAAGAATTGGCACCTCCGGCAGCCCAGCAC
Source organism: Nipponia nippon (assembly GCF_047370975.1). Lineage (NCBI taxonomy): Eukaryota > Metazoa > Chordata > Aves > Pelecaniformes > Threskiornithidae > Nipponia > Nipponia nippon. Next base: position 751,538 of record NW_028262335.1, read on the forward strand.
AAATATCCCCACATCATGGGAGTTCATGGGCAGTTTTAGGATAATTAACCCCCAAGCACATTAAGTCCAAGCAAAACTAATTACTTTCACAGAACAAAAAAGATTGTTTTACAGGCGATGTTGTTCTTTGGCCTGTCTCTTCTGGAAAATGGCACCAGTTAAATGAAATCAATTTTATGAACTGACAGTCCTGTGAGAGGATTTACGGAAAAGGACTGTTTGATGGTCTTTTAATTACAGACCTGATGTCCATTACCAGAGCTGACAAGTTGCACATGCTGGACAAGAGAGAAGATCGTCTCTGAGCTGGAGACCTTTCATAGCCTGGTAGAGATTCAGGTCAGAAAGGGTTTTTTTCTGCACTTCTCACTCTAGTGAGTCCTAAATCAAGCTTTTAGCAATATCTATAGGACTCACTTAAGGGCATAAGCCTGGTGATATCTCACCCAGAGAGGTGGCTTTCATCCTGTTGGAAGTCACTGTGCTGGGCTGCCTTGGAGAAAAGCGAGAGGCAGACCTCAGCCCACACTGCTTGTTTGCAGACCAGCCTTCCCAACATCTCTCAGCCCTGCCCTGGCACCCATCATCCCCCAGCACACTGAAAGGGAACGAGCAATGGATAGCCCATAGCAGCCTGTGGTCTTGGGGTGAGGTGCCCCAGAAGCCCTGCCGCCTGGTCCTGCAGGGACGGATTGCCTCGCCGGCCCCGGAGATGGGGAGGTCTCGCCTTGCTGGAGATTGTTTGTGTAAGTCGTGATGGATCGTGCTCCGATGTCGAGAGTCGAGGTGCAGCGGGAGACTGAGAAACTTAACGTTGAAAATGTTTTAAAGCAAAGGGAACATCAAAAGATCTCCAGGAAACAGCAAACACCCAGAGTTCAGCAATCTCTGAAGCAGATCCCCTCCTCCCATCTCCATGTCTGGATAAGAGAGACTCCCAAGACAAAGGGCGATCAAGATCAGAGAAGATGGTAAGCTATAAATCAGCCACCTCTCTCTTTTCACCTCCCTCCCTCTGCCCTCCAGGCTCAGGAAACCCCTGGAGCCACAAGACACAAATTCAAACAGCCAGATGACTCCTCCCGTATCCTCCTCGAGGGACTTGCCCCAGCGCAGCCCCCAAGCCTTCCTCCAAATGCCGCCCAGCTCATGGAGGTGCTGGGTGGGGAGCACGAGCTGTTCTCTCCAGGGCTGCAGATTTTATCTGACGTGCCAGATTTAGTCTCTTCCAGAAAAGTCAAATCAGCCTTAAAATCCTCATTGTCTACCATTGGAACAACATTTTTCTATAAATCCGAGATGTTGAATACAAGGCTAGGAGGCTTTGACCGCAGCGGAGCTCAGCCCTGCCCACCTACAGAGCTGGCATCAGACCTGGGCACTAGGCACACGTCTTGCAGGGGCCTTTACCCCACGGCACATCAGGAGCTGCTCTCTGGTGTGGGGCAGTCGCCTGTCCTCCTGATGGCCAGGCAGGCAGGGGTGAGCCAGCCCTGGGCTTTAACACTGAGATGCATTTCTCAGGTGGGTGGATTTGGGGTAGGCATTCCCGATGGTGGACATGCCTCTCGGTGGTTTTGACGCCAAACTGGGCTCCTTCCCCTCCACACGTAGAGCCTCCTCCGCCTCTGAGCATCCCACTGCAATGTGGGGTGCAGTATGGAGATGGGTGAGGAGAAGACATTTCAGGAATAAGACAGAAGCGTGGAGCATGTTTTGCCCTTCAGAAGTGCCCACGGTGAAGCAGCAAGACAGGGAGTGCAGCATGTCTCCGGTGTAAGGGGATACGGTCCTCGGTGGGTGCTGGCTCCCGTTCAGGGAAGGATGTTTTATGAGCACGCATGCATTAGTGCAGTTGCCAGGTTACTGGGCAGACAAACTATGTTCGGCCTTTCTGGGCAAGATCTCATGCCCACGGGGCTGTGGGTCAGGAGGAAAGGTGCCAGCAGCCCCAGTCTGTGTGTCAAGATTCAAGGGGCTTTAGTATGGCCTTGAGAAAGGAGCGGGAACCCAAAGGCAAAATGAGGAAGAAAAGGAAAGGAAGGACACCTGGGGGGAATAGAGTGGCACCTTCTGTTAGTACCACATCTGGGGCACCCCTGACCTGAGCAGACTGACCCTCCCCAGCTTCATGATCTATCCAGCAAAGACAAGCTACCATGAGGAAGGGACGCATCTCCTTTTTGGCATTTGCATGCTGTGTGCACCAGCTCTCACGTTCACGAGCCTCTCCTCCTTGTTTGTCTTCATCCACAGGAAAGCAGAAGCTTTGCCATGCTCCATCTCCCCACTTCCAGGCGGTGCAGGCGGCTCTTGACTTGGACCCTCTTGGCTTTCTAACTCGGAGAGGCTCATGTCACCTGCTTGGATAGGATCTGAACTTTGTGACCATCCTTACTTAACTAGGCTGGCCCAGGCTGCCAGGTCCTACGGCGGAAATCTATTTCCTGAGTCCCATTAACTCCCTCTTTCTTTGATCACCTGCAGTTAATTGCAGGCGAAGCAGTAGCCAGACTGTTGGGGTGTGTGAGTGAAACACTTTTTGAGGGAATAGCTGCAGATGGTACCTAACAAACAGTCCCTGGAGCTTGCTTGGAGCACACTCTCATGGGGAGCTTTGTGAAGGAACATAAACACCTGCGCTCCCAGCAGGCCACACTGTGCATTTGGGGGTTCCCGTGCTGGTGCTGGGGTCTGCACTCAAAAAGTAAATGACTTGCAAGATGGGTTTAGAGGGTTTTTGGGACGAGCCAGGTCATTCTGCTAGCTGTGCAATTGTCCCAGGGAGTCTTATGGGACTGTCCATGTCTCTGCGCCGGGTCGTGGTGGGTGGGAGGGATTGCTGTTTCTTCCTTTACACAACCCCCCACCATGACTGCAGCAATCCTCCGGCAGTGCTCCAAGATCCCCTCCCACGTGGAGAGGTGGCTTAGAGACCAGTGGGAGCAGCACCGACCACAGTGAGACCCAGCGCCCAGGAAGAGCCAAGCTCCACACAGCTCCCAGTGCCCTTCCCAAGGCTTGAGTCACCAGGGGAAATTCGGGCAAAGTCCAAGCAGGCAGTTGATTGCCTAAAAGGCAAGGAAGGAGCTTACCTCTAGGACCGCTTTCCAGAGAACACTATCTAACCTGCGTAGTCCCCCCCAAGACATTGACTTAAGATTTCTGGCAAGTCTTTCTTCCAGTGCTTAACACCTGCTTGGTGTCCCTCAATCTGTGAAGCTCTCTGAGCATCTTCCTCTTCCCAAAGGCTGACAGTGACCCAGAAAAGGGATGCCTCTGGTTTACCATCTGCGTGTCCAGCCTGAAACACTCAACCTCCAGCTCAGCTTGGTGGCAGGGCTGCATGATGGGCACTCCAAACCTGATGTGGCTAAGAGGTGGGAAACTCAGAACCAGCTTCTGCCATCCTCTCCCAGTCCATCTCCCAAGAGTGCCCCAGCTATGAGGACATTTGAGGTGCAGGTTGGGAAGAAGGAGGAGTCTCCTCATCTTGCTGAACCTGGGCTGTGACACTGCCAGGAATGTAGTTCACATCATCTGGTGGAAAAACGTGAGAGCCTTGTGGTTACAGCCTTCAGCTATGAGGTAGGAGTTAGGGCTCTGCTGCCTGGCCTGTCCCTCGGAAAACAGAGAACACCTAAAGCTTTGCTGTAAACAACCAAAGCTTCATTGCATGGGAAGAGCCAGGAGACACCAAGAGGCACCTCCACCACTAGAGACAGCTCCTTGGGAATGGGGTGGGCGTGGGTTGGGCCCCACACACAGCAGCTAGGTAGCACTGATGCTGGATTGATGCTAGGAACAGGCACCCGCATAAACTTGGCTTGGGGAAGGTCACAGCAGGTGCAAAAGCTTAAAGGCATAACCAAAGGGTCTGCATGAGACAAAGGGTCTGCATGACCCTCTTTGCGTGGGACAGTCCAGGAGCTTCCCTTGATGTTGGGAAGGTTCGGGCTGGTGTGCATCCCCATTCACTCCTGGGGAAGGCCCAGCAGTGGGAGGCAAATGCAGGAGAGGGACCTCTGGCTGCAGGATAGGGAAGACTGTTGTACCCCCATGGTGAGGACCAGCTCTGGACCCTGCTAGGAACATGTCCAGGGCAAGTGCAACAAGTGCCTGAGATGGGATTTTTCTCAGTGTCCTCCATGGTGTGAGTAGGCCCGTGAGAATGGGAAAGGAGCGAAGGGCATTGCTGTGGCTCTTCCCTGGCTGCCCCAGCTCTGGGGACAGATCAAGCAGGGAGCACGGAGGGAGATGGAGGAGAGGGAGGTGTTGGGAGAAAGGGGGGGGATGAGTTGGTTTTGAAAGGGCTATGGTGGGAGCAATGGTCTGCTGAGCTGGAGTAGGAGCAAGCAGCATCAGGATTTCGGGCAGGGAGGGCAGCAGGAGGGCTTAAGCCCTGCAGGGAGGCTGGAGTGGGGCAAAACTCATGCCGGGGCAGGCTAGCGAGGAAAGGTTTGGGGTAGGCATGGAAAAGCTGTGGGCAGAGGACATTACATGTGATGGAGCGATTTTGGGGGGATACACAGGGCACAAGGCTGTCCGGGGTCAAGAAGCATCTGTAGTGTGCCTCAAGCACAGCAGGGAGCAGAGGGGTTTTGGGAGCAGGTGTCCCCTGTGGAGGGAAGGAGAGGGGGTCCCGTGGGCTGCGCAGCACTGTGGGTGCACAGGAGCAGCCGGAGCAGCGGGGTGAAGCTCCTGGCCGGGCAGGCGTGGGGCTGGCAAAGCCCCCGTGCGCCTGCCTCCTTGGTGGAGGGGGGGCTGCCTAGGAGGTGTTTCCCGGGCACCAAGCCACCAGGGTCTCCCCCGGGGGCTGTAACTCCAGCTCGGCCCCCGGCCCGCTGTCAGGCCCTACGCCCGGAGCTTGTTATTGCAGGTGCGGGTTGGCCCCCCCACTGCTGGCCTGTCCTTGTCCCCTCTACTGTGCCCTCTCCCCTCCCCATGCCAGCCACCCCTGCAAGAAACAGTTTGGGGTGCCTCAGCATCACCCATGCCCCGTCCCCCGGGTCCCCTGCTCCTGCCTCCCTGCAAGCCCTCTCCCCACCCCAGCTGTTTTCTGTCTTGGCTTGCGCCTGCCACCCCGAGTGGATCGTGCAAAGCTGTCAGCACAGACGGATCTCCACCCCACAGGGCCACCAGCAAAAGCTCCAGTGGCTTCAGCCACCAGGGGTAACCATCAGCACCCTGATGTCCTCCCGCGGTCATCCACGAGGTGGGAGGAATTACCCTTCCCCTCTCCATGGCATCTGCTCCCACCTTCATTCCCCTCTGCTTTCCACCATCTCCCCAGGCTCTTGCAGCCCTGCCTTCTCCAGCAGCCACCCAGAACCCTCCCCACCTCCCCCAGCCTCCCCAGGGTCCCTCCACTGCATTTGGGTGCTGCCCAGTGCACCTCTACCAGGTCCCAGACCCTCCAAGGCACAGCCAAAGTAGCTCCAAACCTGGGCACCCTCCGGCTGCCTTCCACCTTGCAGTGGAAGGCAAGGTGGGTCCACAGGAACCCCAGGGGGCTGTTGAAATTCAGGGGCTGCCCTGGGCCTCCAAAACACCTCCACCGGCAATGTCAGACCTGCAGCCCCCAGCACTGGGCACTGCAGCTGCACATGGTGCAGGCGGGGAGCTTGTGATTTTATTCCCTTTGGAGCAGAGCCAGGCGTCGAGCTGAACACCCCCTCCTGTCAAAAACAGCTCTTTGACATCTTTAATGACCTCAGCTTGGGGAGGCAGCAGCTCCGGAGAGCAGAGTGCCACTGGCTGGTGCTCAGCAGCTCAGCCGAGTGGTGCCTGGTCCTCCCCGGGCTCTCTCAGCCCCTCTTCCAGCTCTTCTCTGCTGGGCTTTGCTCGTGAAGATAACCAGGGACCGCTTTCGTGCATCAGTGCCGCATCTTATCACATACCAAGTGTTTGCAAAGCCCTCTACCCTGTGTCCTGCTTTTCCCAGGACTGGAGCTCAGTTCCTCCCCTTCACCTTTCTCCTTGGCCGTCTGCACAGCTCCCTCCTCTCTGCTTTGCGGGAGACAGGGGAGTGCAGGCGTGGAGGCAATTACGGGCAAAGCCTGGTAAAGCCCCGCGTTCCCATGCCCTGGCCTTGGCCTTGCCTAAACACCTTGAAGCATTCCAGCACTGAGCTCAAAAGGACAAATAGTCCCACGGTGAGTTAAAGGCTTGCAAGCCCGAGTCTCTTCAGCACTGTGCTGGCAGCTCCTGAGAGTCCCTGCAGGTATTTTAAGCACAGGACTCCAAATGTTTTAAACACGGGAACAGCCGTGAATAGTTTCAAAATAAATAACGAAAATTAGAAAAAGCCCCCCCACACCCCCGAAAAAACAAGAGCAGCAGTGGTCTGTGTCTGCTGGCGAGGAGCAGGACCCCTGCCCATGCATGGGGGCTCCCACCACAGCTTTGAAATAAGGTGACGCTCTGGGTGTGTTGGGCAGGAGCAGAATGACTCAGAGAGGTTTATGAAGTAGGAAGTTCATAAAGCCCCTAGCAGGGCTTGGTGTCCAGATGCCCTTCAGCTCAGTGGTGAGGAATGGGGTGAAAGCTGATGAACGAACACATGGTGTGAGAGTGGTGGAAGGTGCTGAACGGGCTGCAGAAAGCTGGGGAAGGCAGAAATGTTTGTGCTTGAATTAATGCCCTGATGTGCAAATGCTGGAGGCTGGGGATGCAGAAAGCCAAGAAAGAAAAGAGTCATGGTGCTCAGGGCTGTCTTCTCCAGGCAGCCCCCCTGGACATCTACACAGTGCACTCCATGCTGGGCACTCAGAGGCTTGCCCTCTGCCCCTTGCCTGGGGGTCAGCTTCATGGGCAGAGCTCGCCTCCATTGCCCTCCAGCACCCCCTACAAGCTCACAGAGACACTGAGGTGATGTTGGCTGCTGGTGTCACCTTCCTGCTCCTTGCAGGGTCCTGTACCAGCTCTGAGGTGCCTGCAAGCTGCCTATCACCAGCCAGGAGATGCCCTTCCATACTCAAGAGATCCTCATCTCCTCCCAGCCTGCTAGGGGCTCTGCGAGTGGTGGCTCCAGCTTGTGGCACCCACTCCGGCTGGTGGTGGCAGCTTGTCCCACTGCACTTAGATCTCTTTAGATGACTGTGCCCACCCCACAGGCAGTCTTGAAGGCTCCCTTCTCCTGTCCCAGCCTCAATCGTCTCCAGAGCACCTGGAGCTTACTCGTAGGTGTCCGTCTGTGATGGCGGGGATCTATTGTGCTGCTTTGCCCTCATGTTCATTAAAAAAGGGAAAGACAAGAGCAGATAAACACCTCTAAGGGAGGAGAGATTGGTCCTCCCATGGGAGGACATGGGACACTGAGCACAGGGGAATGAGACAGAATTGAAGGGTGGAGAAAGATGTGATTGGGACCATAATAACTCCAGCAGAGTATGGCCTAGCAAAGGCTGTGAAAATGCTGAGAAAAGCAGGGAACAGACTGACAGCCTGGTCTCAGAGGTGACAACAGAGCAATACTTCTTAGGGACACAGAGAAGGGTTGCCACAAAGTCACTGAGTACTAAAGGAAGGACAGAGAGGGCAAGGAGAGACGGGCCTACAGACCTTCTTTTTTGGTTCTTATCTTTCTTTAACTTAATGTTCTGCATTTTCTTTCTTTACCTCTTCCAACTTCTGTCCTAAAAATACCTTGTGCTGGAGTTGGAAGACTTGGAGAAGGCCTGGCTTGATAGGAGAGGTCTGGTCAGCATATGGTCCCATCTCTGCAAAGTACTGCTGGCCTCGTGCTTTCTGGAGCTCTTGAAACAACACTCCCAGAACCCCATCAGGCTTATTTCTCCAATCCCTCTTTCACCTTTTACCACTTGATTCATGCCTGGGCAGAGATGTAGGAGAAAGAGCATTTGTGTGTCATCTGAACCTCTTGGTCAAGGCCCAAAATGGAGCAGTGACCTTTCGTACGTGAGCTCTGTGAAGAAGCCCCGTGAGCATTTCACAGTGCTCCTGAGGTGCTTCCCACGTCCTGCTCCAGCAGAACTGCTGCATAGCACAGCCCACCATTAACCAGCTCACGGCCAGAGGCAGAAGGTGCCTCAGTTTGTTGGCCAGAAGCAGTGCAATAGCTGCTTGGTATTGTCACGGTGCGATGTCCCAGCACCCGTGCTTGGTGAACCTGGAGCCTGTCCCTGCAGTCAGCTGAGAGTCTGGGGATGGAGCCATTCAACTTCACATCTGGGTTTTCATCTTCAGGTGCCCATCCCTCCTGTCTTCTGGCCAGGGATGCAGGACATGGCTTCAGTTACTCGTGATGGTTCAGGAGATTCTTCTTGTCTCCACCAACAGGTTGCCCTGAGCTCCTTGGCCTTCCTGCAGTGCTGTGGACCCATCTTCTTCCCAGCTCTCCAATATGAACCCAGACCCCCTTCCCCATGAGGACCTGGCCTCTTTTGCCCCCTGCAAAGCCAATGCTCCTGCTTGCTGGCCCCACAGGACCTTACTCCCAGCCTGCTTGGCATGAGCTGCTTGACACAACTGGAGACCTTCCCACGTGTCTGAGGCCCTGACCCATTTTCCCACCACTTGGGCTGCTTGGAGAAGATGGGCTGATCCTGGTGCGCCCAGCAGAGAGCCTGGGTTTTGGTGTAGGTGGTCACTCCATGTAGCTGTCATCCCCTTTTCTGCCATATGCAGCTTCATTCACACCAAAGCAGGTTGCCCTTGGAGGATCAGGAATTTTTTGCATCTCGATTTTTTCTCCCCATCCCACGCAATGTCCTGAGCTCCTGTTTCTCAGCCAGACCAAACTAGACTTTTCCTACCAGCCTCCCATTGATTTGGGAAAGGTCTGGCAGGGGAAAGAAGGAAAGAGTTATCCTGCAGAAATACCTTATGCCTGATTCAGACCTTTCCTAGCATCATGTCAACTCCTATGCCAGCCTCCTCTCTGCGCTTGTTAGGCTGTGGTCTTTCTGCTGTGACCTTTTGCTCCAGCCTGGCACAACCAGACAGCTTCATGCTGGGCCTTCAACATGGGCCATGTTATCATGGCCTTCATTTGCAGTAGGCAGCAATCTTCCTCTGGGGTTGCGGTGGAGTTTTTTCAGCAGCAGGACTATTTTTTGACATGTAAAGGATAGCTTCATCTGGAAGCCATCCAGACCAACATCTTGTCGTGCAAGAAGCTGTATGGGATACAGCAAACACCTCCATGGGATAGATCTACACTTGGGCAGATGAGTCACCACCAGAAGCAGTAGACTATGGATACCAAACAGTTGGAGAAGGTCTCTAGAGCAGAGATGCTGCTTGTGGACACCCCCTCAACAGACTGGCTGATTTAAAAACACTGTTTTGTGGGGAAAAGAAAGGTCCTCACTCTGTGGCTCTTTGCCTCTCGCCCTCCTGCCCAGTTTCCCAGTCATCACATTTTTTCCAGTCCCTTGTCTGTATGACCTGTTCCATAACAAGCTGCAGTCTCACACCGATAATGTTCAGCTCAAGGTTTTTGGGGCCACAGAGACTAGTCCCAGCAAACCTCCCTTTCGCCTTCCATACCTCAGTCTTCCCTTCAGGCCTTGGCTGTCCAAGCATCCCTTGCCCTGGTTTGCATTGGGATTTACAGCCCAACTGTTCCCTCCAGCTGACAGCAGCTGTGCAGTGAGAGCGGTCATGTCACCAGCCTCTTATGCGCTGTGTTTTGCAGGGACAGAAAAGTTTTGCCCCCAATCTGGAAACACAGTGAAAAAATTGCACGTAAGGCATAAGCGACTCAGCTGGTGGGAATAGTGTAATTGCAGATGGTGACAGATTTTGCAAGACAAACATCTCCTAGTTGCTCCTGTAAGGATGTCTTCAGCCAAGTCTTGCAGGAACCTGAGAGTCCAACGAGCAGAGCCCCCAGTCTCTGCATGTCTTAGCAAATTCAGATCTTGGGTTTGCAAAACAAGCCCAGTGACTCATCCCAAGAGCTTGCAGAGGGCTCAGACAAGTGCTATATCAGAAAGAAGTCTCCCAGGTTTGCAAAGAAACATTATCCAATGAGAGGTACTTATATAGAGTGCTTCCAACATGAAGTGGACTCCACCAGGGTGTAATCTGGGGGTTGTCTGGAAGCACAGAATCTCATAGATCAAGTAAGGCAGTGACTTTGAAGAGCAAGACAGGCTGCAAGGCCTTTTAGAGGAGAGAGCTACCAGGAGCAGGGCTGAATCAGCCCCAGCGATACTATACAAACATTGTCCAGCTCAGGAGAAATGAGCATTTCACATTCTACCCCATGGGAGCCATCTCAGCTGCCTGCTAGCAGCTGTGTGGGAGCAAGGAGAGCTGTGCAGAGGCAGCAGACCCCCTCCCCGGGGCACTGGGACATGTCAATATTGGTTTCACCATGATTTGGACCCAGACCCATAAATCTCCAAGTTCCCCATGATGGAGCCAGGCAGAGGTCCTGGCAGGTAGCCCTCAGCAAGGTGGGCGGCTGGAAGGGTTCAGGCACGTCTCCTTTGGCCCTCTGCCTGCTTCCCATCAGAAACGCAGAAAACCGAACCCTCTCTTCGAAAACTTTTCAATTTTGGTGAGTCAGCAAAGGTGTTGGCAGGTTTTGTGACTTGCCTGCAAGTGAATGCTGGCTGATTCTCGCCCTCCTCCAGGAGGTCCAGGCTGACCTTGGGCTCTGCTTTCCACATAAGCACATTAAATCATGCAGGTACTGGCCCAGTGCCTTATGCCCAGATGAAGGCTGGAGCTTTGCAGCAGAAAGTCTAGGGTTAAAAGCTGTTTCATGCTAATATTGTCCATAAACTCATGTGAGAGATGAAAGCAAGTGCCTCCAGTGACAGGAAGCTGCCTTTATCACCCTGTGCTGATAGTGCAGCAGGAGGCAGCCACTGCCCCTTTGCCAGCCTGGGAAAAGAGGGAATTGCATAGCTCGTTGCTTGTGGGAGGTTGCCCTCAGGGCCTGTGCCCTGTGCTGCAGGTCTGAGAGTGCAGTGACCCAGCGTACAGGTGACAGAGACGGGCTGGAGCCACCCAGGGCCCCACAGCTTCGATAGCATCCTCTGTGCAGGCAGCAAGGCCACCACTCTTTTGCTACGGCCACATTTGGGAAGCAGAGGAGGGTATTTGTGTCAATTATGCCAGTGGGAAAGCTGTGCCCACCAGCTCTCCATGGCTTGTCCATCCTCCTGTCCCACCCACACAGCAAAGCACCGTATGCTTTACCAGGGGAGCAGACCAACTCCAGCCTTGTGCAAAGGGTGCTGTAGGGCAACTGTGCAGGACAGGGGCTGGGCATGAAGTTCAGACCCCTGTCCCAGGGAAGGCCCATGTCCATGCTGCCAACACTGTCCCCTGGACCTCAGCATCTCCTGCAGGTTGTCCTGGTGGAGGAGCACTCCTGATGGTGCTGCTTTCACACAGGGAAGAGCCCTTTCGTGCTCTCCATGGGGCAGAACAAGGGAATGGGCAGAGCATCCCATGTCCCATGTGCATCCCCCTCCCACGATGGCAGCCGCTCCCCTCATGGGGTGTACCCCAACACCCCAGCACAAGGTCCTCATGCCAGTGAGAGGCCAGGCCAGTGCCTTGCTTGGCCAGTCACCCCCAAAATGTTTGGGACCCTCCGAGCACATCTTGGAGTGCTGGGGTGCAGACTTGGTGCCCCTCCCCAAACTCAGCCAGCGGCAAAGGAGCTTTCTTCTGCTTGGGATCTGATACCCAGACTTCCCTGCGGCCACCATGCCCAGCCAGCCCAGCATCTGCTCTCCTCCCCAGCTCTCCCCACATGGGTTCCCACGGCGCATCCCGCCCGAGGCTATCTCCCTGCTTCCAGCGCCATCGCCGGCCACCGCAGCCCGTCCCACCCAGCTCCTCGGCACATCCTGGATGATTAAATCCGGCTGGTGTTGCTGTCTTCCTCCCACACCCATCCCCAGGCATACGCCTTCTGGGGCCAGTGAGGGCAGCCCAGCTCCCAGGGCTCTTGGAAAGGGTCTGTCGTGGGAGATAAGGTGGCCGTGTGCCACTGCGGTGGCAGGGAGGAGCCCTGCCAGACTGAGCTTTATCCCAAACCAAACAGGCTGGCCAGCTCCAGGAGTTATAAACAGATGCTGAGGCAAGGCTCTGGCTCTGGGAGGGTCTGTGAAGGGGAGAGGATTTGGTATCTGGCTTCCTGGAGAGCCACAGCCCTGGGGAATCTGCTGAGCCTCCCACGGCAACACCCCAAATAGCACCGAGAGGAAGCAGCTGCCCCGGGGCGGCTGCAGGGATGGGCACAGGGAGGACAAAGCGGCCAGCTGGGTGGTAGGCTCGATGCTCAAATTGACACGGGGCTCAGTTGCCCAGGGTGGACATCACATGCATCACGTGGACTGGGTCATGCTGGAGCTGCCCAGGCAGGGCAAGGGCAAGAAATGAGACCCCAGCCACACATCTGCCCCTGCCTTCAGGGTGCTGGTGCAATCCATTTCCCAGCCATTTCCAACGCGTATGCAAACCTGGGGTGCAACAGCAGAGCAAGCAGCATTGCAAGGCTCCATGCAGGAGACCACAGGCGCACCAAGAGATGTCCGTGACTCCCCACCACATGTGGGCTGTGCAGAAAAGCCATCCTTTCGCCTTTATTTTTTTCCCCTTGCCTTTATTAGGCAGCACAAGAGTTCAGAAAACTCAGGAAGTTAAAGTCAGGTCTACATTACAAAAAGCCCATGTTCCCCTTGAGCCCTGCCTGAGGATCTCCACTCTGGTGCTCCAGGCACCAGCCTCTGCCACCAGGTTGCTGATGAAGAGGATAATTTAACAATATTCAAGTACAACTGGGACAGGTAGGGGACTTGCAAGGGACTTATGCTATGGGCTTACACCTCCCTCTCCTTCTTTCTGATACTGGGAAAAAGAGTGGCAAGAATTCGCATTTCATGAAGACAGTGTTTTGCTCAATTTTCCCCCTAGAAATGTTGGGAAGGTGGAAATGGGGCCACCTGGGGGAGTCAAGCTGACTCAAGGATTTAAAGAGGAATAAGGGGATGCTGCATGTTGTGTCTTCACAGGTCCGTGACAAGGAGTGAGAATCTGTCCTTCAAGGCTCCCTTTAGTCAAAATATTCATTAAGCCACTGCAGTTCACAGAAACCTCTGATAAAGAAGTCTGGAAAAGTCTGGTTCCTTACAAGTACCTTAGATTTCATCCGCTTTTGCTCAGCAGCGTCAGTGTTTTACTTCCCTTGTCATCATCTAGTCTCCCAGCCTAAACAAGGACCAAAATGCGAACGCAAACATCCAGTCGGAGGGGGGGAAAACAGAACAAGAGAATGGAGCAGAACAGCAGCTCTCAGGCCATCTGCTCCCGTGATAACAGAGCAGGGCAGGATGGCAGCCAAGGCTGTTTTGTTCCCTTTGCAGGTTGTCTGCAGCTAGCCCTTCACCTAGCCCTGAGGCTGGGTTCTCCCTCGGTCCTTCCCTTCCAGTCTCTCCCTGGCAATGCGGTACCCAGAAGCCACCAGGCTGGTCCCTCCTGAGGTCTGTCAGCTCAGGGGGCTGTGAGTTTTCCATCCGCATCTGTGCCCATGCCGTTGTCTTTTATCCTGTTGCCAGATCACGTTATAGATTTATTCTCTGGCTTCACTTTGCAGTGTTACAGCTCTTTCTGTTTCCCAGGTTTCTTCCTCCACATCACTCCAGCGGGCCCATGCCAGCTTACCAGGACCCAGATGCATTACCAGCCTTCTCCTCACTCCTAAAATATGAATTTGTATGCATTGTCTAGAGGGGAAAAACACGCCTTTCGAGAGCAGGCATTTGGGAGTTGAACAGGCAAACGAGGCCAGGAAATACCTGACCGAGGCGCACGTCCTTGAGAGCAGCCACAAGCCACCATGGGCTTGACTGATGATGAAGGCAGGTTACAATGGTACAGAGGGAGATTCACCTTAGAGAGACCCTCCAATATCACTGAAAAAGATGCTGTGCATACCTGCAGGGTGGCTCCACCGCATGTTTAGGGCTATGGCCTGTGGGAATGGGAGGTCTGAGGGTCTGTGGAGGAGGTTTACATGATGGGAAGTCCAGCCTTAGGTCACCATCTTTTGTATTCGTACTGTACTTGAAGGTTTTGTGCAGCATCTTCAGTGCCTGGTCCCTGAATACCAGGCACCTTTCCCATTAAGTAGCCCTGCTAAAGCTTTGACATCGCCCCAGCTGCAGAAGATGCCTGTTTTGGAGAAGCTGCGTTATAGTAATGCCCCGTCGCTTTGTACTCAGCGATTCCCAGTGCTCAGAGATGCCCTTCTTGGCATCCTCCTGAGCACAGCAGTAGCCAGGGTGTGTTCGCAGCCGGGTACCTGCTAGCTGTGACTCTCTGCCCACCTGCATCCTCCTGCAACGTCTCTGTGAGCAACGTGCTCCCTGCAGCGCAGCACTGGCTACAGCCACAGGCTTTGGGAAAATGCCCAGTTGCCAGCACACAGACTCAGAGTGTCCTTGCTGAAGCAACTCACATCTCCTCAAGCAACTATTTCAGGCTCCCTATGGATTCAGGAAAGCATTGCTTTTCTGGTTAGCTGTTCGTTTCCCAAGTTCATCTGGACCAAAGGTAGACTTGGGGTCCCGGTTCAGTAGCCATGCAGGATGGGGGTACCCATTTATGTTTCCCTCTGTCAAGCCCTCCCAGGGGAGGCTCAGACACCAGGGCTGGCACCATCCCAGGTGCTCTGTGATGGGATGTAGCTGCTGATCCATTCCTCCATGCCTCTCCTGTGAGCACGCTGCACACTCGGCTACAGCGGCCAATGAGGAGAAGTCGAGCCCTAAAGTTTTAACAAGAGCGCTGGGCTTCATAAGGGGAGCTTTACACTCAGCGTCGGTCAGCCAGCGCTCGCAGCTTTCCACTGGCTTCACACGCTTGCTCAGTAATCGGGCCCTGCTCGCCACAGTTAACAAAAGCGATAAATTATCGGCCAGGCTGCACGCACCCGCCCCACCACAGCCCCGCGCTGCAACCTCCTGGGGTTAACCCCGATTAACTCCCCCTGCAGACAGACCACCCCATGGACCTGTCTCAAGTGCTCCCGGAGGTAACGGGGCAATATTTGCCAGCCCCCCGCAACCAAGCATCTTTTACCATCATGTGCGAGTAAGGACTGAGAGCTCCCTGCAGCAGGATTTACGGGGGGCTTTCCAGCTGCAAGGCACTGAGTGACCCCAGCACAAGCACCACAGACCTCTCCTGGACCCAGAGAGTTGCAAGAGACTCCCAGGGATCCCAGTCTCAGCCCAGCCTGTCCTAACCTTGGCACCAGCTTTGCTCCCCGCTGTCCTCAGTTAATCTTGCACATGCTAGCAAGCGCCCTGTGGTACTCCAGCATCCCTGAGCCCCCCAACACCCTCTCTCCTCTTGCAAAAGCATCCACACCTGGGGTTCACTTTGGAAGGACCCCCCCAGATCTCCAGGGTCACGCTGGGGAGCTGTGGGGCAGCCCGTGCCATGGGTGGGAGCGTTGGCGGAGGTCCCTTTGCTCCCACAAGGCCCCGGGGATCCGGAGGAGCCCAAGCCTGATCAGCGGGTGTCAGTTTGTGTCCTTGGGGCTCTGGCGGGGAAGGGATCAGCTGCAGTAATTGAGGTAGGAGGAATGAGAGGTATGCTCCAAAGCAGCGGGCGGGGGGTGCCGGGGGCCGCACTGGGATCAGCCCGACCCGGAGCCCATGGTGATTTCCCAAACGCACCCTCCTTCCGAGCCCACCCCGAGCCTCACAGACCCCGGGAAGAGCCTCCCCAGAACAACCAGCCCTTTGAGAAACCTAAACCACTTTCTCCAACACCTCTGAACTCTGTCAGGAACATCCTTCGTCAGAAAGCTGCAAGTGCCAAGCGGTTTCCCCTGGAGGGCAAATCTCCCTCGTGCTGTCAGGAGCAAAGCCGCCTGGGTTCACATTGCTGCTTAAGGTGAATGCGTGGTGTGTTTTACCAACTAATTGTGAAATTGCAGGCTGCTCCAGAGGCAAAGGAGAAGCATTTTATTGTGAGCAGAAGAATTAATCATACCTGGGGCAGTACAGATGTCAGCAAAAAACAATGCAGAAAGGATTTCTCAGGAAGATTGCTTGACATGAATAGGAAGGGTTTTTTCAGGTCTTTTTAGATATGAATGAAAGATTCTCGATGGCTGTTATGACCCCTATTTTTACCCTTGCTTTCTAGATCTAAAAGAGGGGGGGTGTGCCGAAACCAAAAAACCATAAGGGGAAGCAATGTTTTATTCAAGAAATGGAAACTCCCCAAGCCAAGGCGTCTGCTGTAGCACTAATTCATGACGTGTCCTGTATAGTTTATGGCAGAGATTAAAAAACACAAAGGATAAAACATTTCAAAAATGGCATTTAACTAGGAAAACAAGAACAGACTAGATTCCAGCCCTTCACTTGTGCAATGCTGAGCTGTTGAGCTCTCAGCCCCAGCATTCAGGTCCTGCTCAAGGAAATACCTCTGGCTGCTGTTTGCATATGTGCAACATAGCGTTTCGTCACACCTTGTTGTTTGTTGCGGAGCGAATCCCCTAGGTAACATGGCCACCCCCTTTTCCTCCCTTTCTTTGTGCATTTTTCTCTGCCTGGGGCTCGTTACCCTGGTCCCAAGGGATATGCTTTCCCATGGCTGATTCCCATTTGGAGGCTACATATGCGTGCACTGAGGAGTGGAAGAAGAGAGGGACTCGGTCTTCTAGTTCACTGCAGCTTTTCCCTATACTTTAAAAAGATATCAGTTATGGTCAGCCAAGCTCTGCTGAGCACAGGTTTATACCCTGACTCTCTGAGCTTGCCCCCATCAGCCAGGTCCACTCTGTAGGGCAGAGGAGGCAGTGGCAGGGCTGAGCTGTAGCACTGGGGATGCAGCATCTTCCCGGCAGCTCTGGGACTACCACTCCAGCCAGGGAGGGAAAGAAGAAATGGTCATAAGTGCAAGAATCGAGGTTAAAAAACAAAAAAGAAAGTCTGAAGTGTCTTGTGTGAAACCAAGCCATATATGTGGAAGGTGAGGAGAAAAAGGGAGAAGATGCAGGCAACACCAAGTGGGGCTGTATAAAGAAACAGGAGAAGGATGCTTCCTAATGTGGAGTGTATTTGGTGACAGATTCCCAAAATTTGCAGTCAAACCTCTCCTCACAGTTCCATTTAGGCTCAGGTGTCCATGAACCTGGAGCTGAGAACAACAGAGTCCCCTCCCTCGTGCCTTCCTCATCCATGCCCCCACGCGCACCCAACATTGAGGCTTGTCCGTGGCCTTAACACCAGGTTCCCCTGCACATAGACTTGACCTCAGCAAATGAAAGGCAATAACAAAGTGAAGAGGATGGGAAGCATCACGAAAAGCAATGGCAGGACATGGTAGGGATGCAAGACTTCTCCAGAGAGGTGCCCTGACCAGGAGGTGAAGAGGGTGAACAATGTAGCATTTCCTCCTCCAAGTTTTCTTACCAAGCATTGCTTTTGCTTTCTAGGAGGCTCTGCCCATGCTCTGTGGGGTCGGGATAGGGGTACCAAAGTCAGTCCAAACTACAGAGGCGACATGAACATCAGAAGTCTGGTCTTTCCCTCTTTATTATCCTTATTTGCCACATCCGGATGACGTGGGGCATGACACAAGTTCATGGTGATGTCGTTTACCTGCACGTGCTCCCATACCAACACCAATGACATCAGTCTTGGGGTTTGCACAGGGGACCCACTACCAGGAAATGACTTCTCTTTAAACACGAGGAAAGCTCGGTGCAGCCTTTGTAGCTTCTAGTCCAACAAGCCTGTAATATTCACAGGAATGAGACTCAAATTTCTAATTATTGGCTGAGTTATTTGTAGCTTCATATATTTTAAGGCCAGAAGGGACCATCATCTAGTCTGGCCTCCTTAAATGGAAAGCTCCATAACCAACAACCAATTCCCTGAGCTTCGTTACATTAATGAGCTCAGGAGTCCTGCCGTCTCGTCTCCGGCTCTAACCGCTAGACCCCGCCATGCCAAACACAGCTGCTCAGATCTGCCTCCAGCTCTGAAGGGAAGTCTAAGAGTTCCTCCTGAATAGGTAATAAATCAAATACCAATGTCCGCAGCAATGGGGAAGGGTGCCTGGCTGCACATGCTGGCTCAGCCTGCCCAACAGGGATCTTGGGTCCTCGGTGCCTCACCCAGGAGCAAGCACCAGCAAGGACGTGCATCCAGCCAGCAGGATGAGACGGAGGGAGTTACTTTGCAGTGATGTAGTTTCCCCTGTGTGGGGGTTATTTTGTGGAAGGAAGAGGGAACCACTGACACTTGCCCAGTCTCACACTCTGGCCAGTGCATCTCACCCCACTCTGCTCCTGGCGGCCCTGGGCACGGAGCTGGGATCATTCCAAGGCATGCGGTGCTGGTAACCAGAGATCCGGTGGGGTTGCGCAGCAGCTCTGGCAGGCTTTGTCCCTGCCCAGGCTCTTTACATCGAATGGCATTGGGAACAATACGGCGACTGCTCTCCTCTGTGCCATGTGTCAGAGGCAGGTGTTGAAAAACCACCCAGCACCTCCCAGCACGGGCTGCACTAACCACCTCCCTCTGCAGCGCGGGGGAAGGTGGCCTCCAACTGCTGCCACCAAATCCCGGGAGGCACAGCCCAGCTCTCTGCAGATTCATAGGAAACCACCTGGCTCCAGCACAGCACGGTGTGGAGGGCAGGAAGATCTCCCTGAACTAGGACATGGCCAGGACAAGGGCTGGGACCTGTCGGGGATGAGCCACCCATCTTGTCCTGCTGCACCTCACCCGGCTCCATGCTGGGCCCGCCCTGCGCAGCAGATGCTCAAAGACCACGTTGGACATGAGAATGAGAGGGGCCCTGGGATGGGAGATGTGTTGGTACAGGTTCTCAGGGGCAAGGGGGAGCAGGATTTGGAGATCACGCACCTGAACAACATGCAGTGGGAGGGCAGCCCCATACCCACACCCTTAGGGCACTTCAGGAGCCACCAGCCAAGGGCAGAAGCTCATGCTCACATTGGGGAAGGAAAGCTTGATGGACAGGACACTAACATTCGTATTAAACTGGTGTTCACACCTTCTTCCAGGTGTCCTTTCTGACCACTATAGCAATTTGCTTTTTCAGAGGCAGCAGTGGCTCAAGGGAGCACCTTGGGGTCTTCTCTGTTTCCCATTCAGGCCCCTCCTTTGTAGGATGAAATAAGTGTCACTGTAGTGGCTTATGGTCGCCAGTAGCAACCACAGATATGGGCAGATGGATGGGATGGGGCACACACAGCTTCATGAAAACTGAAGGCCACCCACTGCGTGACCAGTTCACGGAGGAAGAAGCAGGAAGGAGGTGCTCCAAGTCCTTGGTCAGGACGCTAACCACAGCCTGTGTCTGCAACATGACCACTGGAAAGAGGCAGGGAAGCAACAAGCCAACAAAACCAGAGCTTTGGACATGTTCCCTGGAGGCAGCCGTAAATATTATCAGCAGAAGAGCACTCATCCCATCAATCAGCAAGGCTGTGCCAAGCACCATGGGCACTTCCCACGTACCAGCTTGGACCGCGCTGGCTGTGACACCCCAATGAGTCACTGCCCCGGGGTCTACCTGGTGGGATGAGTTGGCTGCTGGTCACGCTGCGCAGCACAAGTTGCTTACTTGCGTTGTCAGGGCTACCACCCATCCTTCCCCGCTACCATGGTGTTTGTGGTGATAACAGAGGCAGCTCAAGACTTCTCCTTCCTGCAGGCAAAAGGCAATTTAGTGGCGGCAGAGAAGCAGGCTCCGGGGAGAAGGAGGGCTGGGTTAGAGGTGTGGCAGAGAAAGCGTGGAGTTTTGGGGAACTCTGCTTACCCATGCCTTGAATTGAACCAGCCATCACCCTGTGTGCCCTTGGATGTGCCCGTCACCTCTTTGGGTGCCAGGCACACAGACGCGGCATGCCAGATGTGTTGGCATGAAGGTACCGTGAGGGACCTGCTGCTCATCCCGTACTGTTTGCTGCTCAGGATAACTCGGCTCCCTCCACAGGAGCCTGAACAGGCAGACTCCTGTGGTGTGCAGAGCCCTGCAAAACCCAGCCCAGTCCCTTCAGGGTCCAGTAAGAAGCATCCTCATGGACAGGGTTTCACTGTGGAGATGGGAGATATGGGCACGCAGGGCTTTCTCCCAGTCTGCCCCCCCTCAGAGCACATTACAAGGGCTGGAGGGTCTGTAGCAGCCTGGGCACCCCTTACCCCCTCATCCAAGCAGCAACAGGCAGGGGCAGGAGCCTGGCATCCATGCAGTGTGTAAAGTCCTGCCATTCTCTGCAGTACGGTGTAAAAGTCGAGGAGGGGGGTGGAGGTGGGAGAGCAGGACAGCAGCTCTAAGCCTCCCTCTGCATGCTCTCCACTACCTGAGCAAACCATCCTACCTCCATCGTCTGGGGGACCACAAGCCCTGCTTGGACCAGGTGACCCAGAGGAATATGCAGTGCAAGATGAGGGCTGCAACAGGGATGCACAGACAGAGGTATGGAAAAAGCCCAGCTCCTGCAGGCCCTGCTGAACTGACTGTGACTCCTATCCCAGGGCAGCCTTTGCTAGTGTGAAGGGTGAAGTGTGGTCCTAAATTGGTCCTGCCAGGCACTGTCTCATCAGCCTTTATGCTTAGTTGCCGCTTTTCTGTAGCAGCGAACATCAACAAAATGTGGAAACTGAGTCTCAGTGGAATACGAGGCTGGACTTTGAGGGCATCTCGTCGCAGCATCACTTTGCACCAGCATCCTCACTGAGCCTAGCTCTCCTCACATGAGTCTTTGGCTAAGGCTCAGCCAGATGAGCTCTCTCTGTATGAGGGGAGAACATCACCAAGTTCATCCAAGACCCTTGTCCATGACCTTGAGCCCAAGAGCACAAAACAAGCTGGGTAAAATGGTGGAGAGAGAAGCACAGGGAGCTCTGCACCCTGCTTGACATGAAGCACGGCTGGACGTTCTTCTGCAAGGTACGATTAACCATACCCAAAGTGCCTGCTTCTCCCCCATGACTATGCAGAGACCTCAGTCCCAACCAGGGTTTGCCCAGCACGAGCAGGATGAGCAGGGTGGTGAGGACAGCTGGTCTTGCCTGGCCTGGGAGCCGGGATGGTGGGGAAGGAGCAACCTCCTCCACCCTGAGCCCACACAAAGGGTAGGCGGCCACCTAATTGCCTACCCATGGGAAAGAGGAGACTCGCACTCTGGAAACGGAGGGGCTGGGCAGTCTCAGGCGGCCGAGTGACTTATTGCAGGCTCCTGGGGTGATAAATTGTGCCTAATTGTGGGCAGGTGACAAAGGCAGACTAAGGGAAAGGGAGCGGGGACATTCACTCCCCTGGCAGCTGCTGCCCAGCCCTACCCCCTCCTTTCACTGCTCCTTTCAGGCCATTTGAATTGTGCAAGCTCAGCGCTTTCCAAAACCTGCCCAACCTCCCGCTCAGGGCTCCTCTCCCCCTCCTCCCCCCCCTGCCTTCCCACTCCCTCCCTTGCTGCCTGCTCTCACTCCTTTCTCTGCGGTGGGAGATCCTAGAGGGGGGGCAGCCCTGCCAGCCACGGGAGCATGCCGTGGGGCAGCCCTTATGATGCCATGGCACGGGACTCCAGAGGATGTTTCTCCATCCTGCTGAGACCAACGTGTCCTCTCCAGGTCCTGCTCCCAGCCCTGGTGCAGGGGGCTCACCTGGGCAGAAGGAACAGTACCATGTTCTGGCTATCTTCAACATCTCACTGAAGAAAGCACCAGGTGCTGCCACCCTGGGGTGGCTCCGATTTGGACCCGATGAAGGGAAAAGGCCACTTTGACCCACACCTTACTCTGATCTCAGGTCACAATGGGGCTAAGTTGAAAACAGAGCCTGTGAGGGGAGGATCCAAGGGTTTAGCCTGAGGCGATGGGCTTTGTCCAGCAAGCATTGTGAAAGGCCAGGAGGCAGCAGGTGCCCACCAGTCCATGTTGGACCCTACAGGGATGACCCAGGCTGCCTGCCCTTATCCCACACTTCTGGTAGCTCTTTCCTCCTTGCTCCATGCACACGCCCTGCTGAGCTAGAAAAACAGGCGCTAACGGGGAACATCAGCAGCAAAGAGTTTTCACTGGTGCCAAGCCCTGGTTTTCCAGAGCCCTCTGGGAAGAGCCAGATCAGGGCTTACCACAACCTGGAGGAAAGCATCCCACAGATGGGCCAGGGAGTGTGATGACCCTTAGGAGAGGCTGGATAATACATAGGACAGCATCAAGCAAGGTCCCTAGCCCAGCCGAGCCCACTGTAAGAGCCCAGTGCTCCTGCAGGGTCTGCAGTCCCAGACACGTTTGTGCCTGGCTCTTTGAACAGGTTGGATGGGTCAATCAGGGCAGATACTTCATACCCAACCCACTCCAGGCTGCTTTCATGAGGGGTGTCCTCAGTTCCTCTGTGCTGTGTTTGAAGACAATATTCTGCATTTCTCCACTTCTCACTTCCCCTTGGACAGCCTCGCTCACACTTGCCTGCTTCTTCACAGCTTGTCAGAAGATGATACCCACACTGGAAAAGCAGTTTAAAATCAAGTCTTAGCAGGCAGCTGAAAATTAGCAAGTGATATGCTATGCAAAAGAGCTAGAATTAACTCTTTCTTCCACTCTACAGGGGCTGCTCCGCTCCACACACCGCCATCCACCCTAAGCTGTTTGAACTCAGTCAATAGCCTGATAGCAATTAGTTGGAGAGAAGCAGCTGGCAAACATCAGCAACTTGTAACCATGCATTAACTGGATTTATCACATGCTTGGAAATTATGAGTATTTGCCTGTAAATTCACCATTTCCATTTCACTCAGCCACAAATGCCCAGAAGTTAAAAGCTGATATCTAAGTATGTCCCTCAGCTCCCTTTATACACGGTGGTGACCTCTTTTAAGTATCTGTCTTGGGATGAGCTGGATCACTCTGTGGAGGGCTATATTCCTTAGCACTGACTTACAGAAGTCTGTGGTGAAGGCTTGGAGTTACCAAACTGTCCCATGAAAAGCAAGCACTCACTGGATGGTGGAGCTTTTCCTCAAGGCTTTCCCAAGAATATTTCAACATTTAGCAGCTGCTTGCTAGGAGCTGGATATAGACACATTTCTGGGAGATCAGACATGCATCCGTGTTTAACCCAACACATTGACCCTGGGGCAAACCGCTAGTTACTGACCTCCAGCTAGACTTCGTTCCACTGATGACCATCTGTGGGTCTGGCCGTTCAGCCAGTTTTCAATCCACCTTGCTGTCTGCGCATCCAGCCCATACCTCCACAGCTTGTTTATGAGGATCTTATGGGAGACAAAGGCCTTACTGAAGTCCAGGCAGACAATATCTGCTGGTCTCCCCTCATTTACCAGGCCAGTTTTTTCATCGTAGAAGTTTATCATGTTGATCAAGCATGACTTTCCCTTGGTGAAGCCATGCTGACTACTCCTGATGATTTTCTTGCCCATCGTGTGCCTGATCTGTGTCCTTTGTAACCTCAGCCTTTTCCATGTCCTTTGTAACCAGGTCCCCCATCTTGTTGAGCAATGAACCCACATTACATGGTCTTCCTTCTGTCGCCTATGTACTTGTAGAAGCCTACCTTGCTGTTTTTGACATCCCCAGCCAGATTCAATTCCAGTTGGGCTTTAGCTTTCCTAACTTCAACCCTGGATGCTCAGACAGCATTTCTGCATTGCTCCGTTATCCATCCTTACTTCCACCCTCTCTATGCTTGTTTTTTGTGTTTGAGTTCAGCTAGGAGCAATTTTTTCATCCATGCAGACCTCCTGGCATTTTTGCCTGACTTAGTATTTGTTGGGATGGAAGTTTCTTGAGCTTGCAAAAGAAACTCAAAGAAATTTATCCATCAGAAGTATTTATTAGTCCTGGTGTCTCTATATATTCAGGAAAATTTCCTTCCAAGGCTGGATGTGATTGAATCAAGCCTGCCCAGGCTAACATGATTGCAGGTAAGACTACATCCCCACAACACGTGACAACAGGAGCTGAGCCATCTTTACATGCAGCTCAATCCCTTCCAGCAGAAAGCCTCCCATGTAAAGGTGTCTCTGTGCACCACTCAAATGCTGCATAGGCAACTGCAGTACAAGATGGGAAGAAATTTGTGCGATCAGAAACGATTGCTGCCAGGCTCTGTGGCAACCAAGCTATTTCAGGGGTGAAAGCATTGTGAACTCAAGATGAAATGGATGAGCTTATAGGTGAGCTCTGCCCAAGTTTGTGCAGTTGACTTGGGGTATCTCCAATAATCTTGGCACGATTAAGCTCGTACAGATGCATGACCTCGACAGCACATCTGCAAGGTTCTCAAGAGACATGGTCCCAAAATGATTTGCTGAGTCCATCAGGGAGCCCTCTGACTTGGGCATCTGTACGATCATGCAGCAATGTCACCTGTGGGCATGCTTGTCTGCCCAGATGTCTCAGGGCTCACTGGGAACGATAGCAGTGTTATTCCAAAGCAGAAACCCAGTGTACGCTCAGACAATTTCAAGCTGCTGAAGCCTCATTAAAAGTTAATATCAGTTCAGATTTTAGCAAGTACCAATCTTTTGGGAAGCGTTTGATTTCCCTGCTTGCTAAAACTCGTTTTGAGTAATGAGGGACTTGCTCACCACCTTCCATACCCCGGTAAGGACCTTGTCCCAGAGTTGGACTGTGACGAAACAGGAGAGCAATACCTGTCTGATGAGCACACTGTGCACATCCTAGTGACAGAGACTGACTGAACAGCACCCCTCAGAAGCAGCCAGAGGTCCAACCAACACAGAATCCTAATTAAATATGACCAGGAGACAGCTTTACCCACATCACTTCCAGCCCCCTCTGCCCAGAGACATGGGTTCATTAAGGCAAAGGCCCATCTGAAGTTGTTTGGCAGCCCAGGCAAGACAGTATTAACTCATTGCCTGACATCACTTGTGTTTAGTTTCAGCCCAAGCAGGTGCCTCCACACTCCCATTCCAGTAAAGCTACAGCAGCTTTGCCACCCATCCCACACAGCTGCAGTCCCCACTTGGGCCAGCAAAGTCCCGCTCTGAAAGACCACAGTGTCCCCGTGGCACTGCCCTGTCCCTAGGGTGGCGTGGGAGGAGGGTCTCCACTTTCAGCAGCTACTTGCTGGCCCAAGGCACTGCTGCTCCAAGGGCACACTGGACAAATTAGACATTTATAGGACACCTGCCCTCACCCTGGGAAGGCAAACCAGGCAGTCTGAGCTCAGAGGGTGCACCGGGGCTGTCAAGGCTGATGCTGTCAGCCTTTCCCACACTGGCTTGCAGAGGTCCCATCTACTCTCTGCAAGCAAAGAGCAGAAAGCAATGCAAACAGAGATGTGAGTGAGGAGGCTCCAAGCAATGTTTCATGCCAGAGCTCACCCTCATGTCTACCCTGATTCCCACTGTCCCTGCCAGGCTCCATCTAGGGCTGGCATCACCCCAGCATTGTCCCCCTGGCTAGAGCTGACCCCTGGGGCTGTGGTTTGAGTTATCATGATGCACTTGTGCCCGGCCAGCTGCCACTGATCCAGGGGCAGGAGCTGATCCGGTCTGGAAGGACAGGGTAAGGAAGAGCATGGTTGGACTGGAGAGCATGTGTCAGCCTTTCCCCCAGGCCCCTGTTGTCTCACTGCTGCATTTCTCTCCTGGCTGTGATACTTCTGCTTCCTTTGCTCCCACCTCCCTCGGACACCTGCAAGACCAGGCGCTGGGAGCTAGTAAACAAAAAGCCACGTTGGCCGCTGGCAGAACCTGCACTGATGTGTTCAGATGACAAATTCTCTATTTGGGGCTGTTTTGCAGGAGGAGAGGAGAGGAGAGGAGAGGAGAGGAGAGGAGAGGAGAGGAGAGGAGAGGAGAGGAGAGGAGAGGAGAGGAGAGGAGAGGAGAGGAGAGGAGAGGAGAGGAGAGGAGAGGAGAGGAGAGGAGAGGAGAGGAGAGGAGAGGAGAGGAGAGGAGAGGAGAGGAGAGGAGAGGAGAGGAGAGGAGAGGAGAGGAGAGGAGAGGAGAGGAGAGGAGAGGAGAGGAGAGGAGAGGAGAGGAGAGGAGAGGAGAGGTCTCAGCATCCCTGCCCTCCATGCCAAGCCTTGAGCATCCTGTAGCTGCTGCCTGAGCCAGGGAAGACTTGCATTGCAACATGTCATGGACTTAATTAAACCTCTGCAATTTCCAGGGCAGCAGGACAGCTCTTCCCCGAGGGCACATCTGCCTCCCGCGCTCCACAGATCTGCTCTGAGGCAGGCTCATGGTTGCCACACTTAACCACCATCCTGCTATGGAAATTCAAGTGGTTTCCCATGATCTGGTCCCTGCACCTTGCAGAAAGTACGGACAGACAGAGCCCTGCTCCTTGCCTGGGATGGAAAGTGCCATGCACTAGGAAAAGAGACACATCAGATCCCTTCCCTCTCCCAAATCTTTCCTTGCTGCCTCTGGTCTCCTGTGACTGCCTGCACAGCTGTAGATGGCCAGACATCCTCCCTCCCATGGCCACAGTGCTCCAATCCCAAAACCTGTGAGAGGGCTGTAAACCGTCCCCTCTCCTTCAGTTGCTCATTTCCCTATTTAACTACCCTGAGGTTGTGGGGATTCAGCAAAAGTCCTTCCAGGGGGCTCAAGCACCGCAGGAATTGTCCCCCTTGGCTGGCCGTGCTCCCCGCAGCCCCAAGCTGGGGTCACAGTGGCTGCTGCAACCAGCCCTGCCAGCACCAGGGCTGCAAGAGCATCTGAATCCCGGGCTCACCAGCACCCAGCACCACTCGGTGGATGTCTGTCTGTCTGCCTCTCTCCTTTGAAAGGAGTTTCCATAGGAACAGGCAGGACAGCAGCCCGCTGCAGTGTGGTTCTGGTGCATTACCCAGCGTGAAAGCACACAGCTGCATGGCATTGTCCGGCAGCTGTTCCCACATCCCCCCGGCGCTCGCTCGGCAGAGCCGTCGGAGCATTGCAAGGCCATTTGACCATGGGGACGGCAGGACCGCAGCTCTGTCACCCAGGCGCTGGGACCCAGCCAGGGCTGGAGATGTGCCTCCTTGTGCAGTCTGTTCCCTCTCTTTCATCTGCAGCATCTGAATGTTTCCCAGCGGTGCAATAGGTGACACGGTAGAAACCTGCCCCGTGTGCTGTGTTTCCACCCTGCTACCCTGTTCAGGTCCCAGGCAGGACAGGCACAAACCCCTCACCCCAGCTGGCTCCACACCATGCACCTCAAAAGCATCCCAGACCCTCCAGGTGAGGGTGGAAGGAGTGTGGCCGTGCTCACCATCCCCTCCCACTTGCAGAGACGGGGAGATGGGTCACCGGGGCCCATCTGCGTGTGTGGCATCAGCCCAGCGCTGCGGCCGCTTGGCGTGGGATTGGCAGCGCACAGTAGCACAAGTGGCTGCGCGGGGGGCCGGGAGCAGGCTGGATCTGGCCGGAGGATGAGGCGCAGTGCATCTCCCAGAGCGACGTTGCCAGCAGAGCTGCTGTTGAGGTCCAGCCAAAACCTAAACCCGCCTTCCCCAGCTGGGAGCCGTGCAGCTCCCCTTACTCCCTCCCACCCCGTCCCCCAACACCCGGCTGCAGCTGCCTCTCCTGACACTGAAGGGCGCTCTCTGAAACCCCGGCTGGTGCAGTGCCGCTGGGAGGATGACGAAAGGGCTCGGAAACCCCCAGCCGGCTCTCACAGTGCCTGTGTGTGTGCCCGCACGTACCCCGGCCAACGCGGGGCTGCACCCGTGGGAATGCCTCAGCAGAGGGGGTCTCTGCAGCCTGGCTTTAGGATGGGGTCTCGTCCTTCCAGCAGGTTTTTCAGCTGGGAGAAACTGCCTTAGTGGCCATTTCCTTCCAAATCTCCCTTTTCCCTGGAAGCCAGATGTTCCCCTGCAGCTCCCAAAGGGATAGGAGCAGCAGGTCTCTCATTCCTTCTTCCCCACCTATTTCCTGTTCATCCTATTTCTCCATTTCCTATTTCATCCTGTTTCCCCATTTTCTCCCTCATGTCCCATCCCTGTGATGATGATGGTGGGGAGACTGTGAGGGTGAGGGATGAGGTTTGTTGAGAGGGGGTAGAGCATGGTGGGCCACCCTGGAAAGAAAAGCAAGTGATGGAGAGCATGGGGGAAGGACAGGGAGCAGGAGAGGAGCAGGATGGGGCAGGAGAAGGCTGCATTTTACAATTCACTGCCCCGCTAACCCCGTAACTAGAGACACCCTGGCCTGGACAGGACAGACAGCTGGAGGTTAGCAAGCACCTTCTCCTCCCCCAGCCAGGGGACAGCAGGGGGGAGGCAGCTGGGGAACCCTGGCTGTCCGAAAACCCCGGCCGCCCCATTGCCGCCCCAGCTCCATCAGTCCTGGGAGCAGCCCACACGCAGCTGTGCCTGTCACATTTGCTATGGGGCAGGGTCTGCAAGCCTCCAGCCCCCTCGGCTCAGCTTACCGTTGGCGTGGGTTGGGGGCACAGAGCATGGAGCAGGGGCAGGCCTGAGCCCAGCTTTCCTTAGGCTCAGCAGGATCAAGGTCCTGCCATTTTGGACAGACTGGGTTTCAGCATCACCCAAGCCATGGTGCGATGGGGTGGGAGGTGGTGGTGCATGCTACCTGCAGCAGATCATGGGGGCTGCACTGTGGATGGCCCAGGAGATCCCATCCCATCTCTGTGGTTCTTGTGGCATGAGGTCTTCTCCCCATCCAGTCCCACCTTGCTGGCCTTAACTTACCCACAGCACGCAGGTCTCCCATGCCAGGGCAAGCTCCTTTCCTGGATGTCCTGGATGTCCCCAGGAGTCATCCCCAGCCCCTGTAGGCTGCAGTGGTCCAGAAGAAGAGGAGAGAAGATCAGTTTTAGGAAAGAGATCTCCATTCAGAGCTGTTGTGCCACACAGAAGGGTCAAAACAGGACATACTCTTCCCCCTGACACCCCAGAGGTAAATGTAAAAGGACGTCGGGACCACTGCTGTGACTTGAACTGAATTTGGAGCTTGACTTATCTCAGCCCAAGAGATGTTGGAGCAAAATCCTTCTGGACATCTATGAAGGGGAAAGATTTTTTTTATTTTTTTTTTTAATTTTAGAAACGTGGCTGCCCTGGCTCATCCTGTGCATGTCTACAGCATGCTTTGGAGCGCGAGCAGAGCCTCCCACCCGTGCTGGTCACACCAACCTTGCAGGCTGCAGCCCTTGGTGAACGTGTCTCCATGAGACCTTTCTTTTTGTTCTTGTTGTTTTCAAACTCAAAGTATTTGCTCCAGGGAGCAGCTGGGAACAGCCACGTGGGCAGGCTCATGTTAACAACCAAAAAGGGACCTTGGCATCCCCTTGGCATGGGTACCAGGGCAGCTTCTCTCCTACTCTCACACCCACTGGGTCAGAATCTGACAGAGGAGCTAATGCTGGTGCCCATAAGCAGGGAAATAGCTGAAGAACTGAACAAGAGGGAAGTTTTGCACCTTGTTTCTTGAACAGCATCTGTAGAAAAATTGGTCAGAAATTTTCACCCGAATGCATCCTTTTCATTAAAACATCTGCTTTCAGAGGAAATGTTCAGTGTTTCATCTGAAAAAAGAAAAAGCATCAAATTTGAAAAGGCCACTGCAACATCTCCCAGCAAAGGGAAGGCTGGGTAGACCCTGCCATCCAGCTGAAGAGTGCAAACCCAAAACACCTGAAGGGCAAACATCACCTTCTAGCGGAAAGGAGTCTGCCCTCCCCAATAGTCAGATTGTCATTTTTTTTGCCAGAGAGCTCAAATATCCCATAAAAACAAATGTCCAGAACGTGCTCATGTGCCACTGGCCTTTGAACTGTTGTGGACCCAGCAGCGTTGACAGAGGGGCAACTAGGGGATCTCTGGTAATTGTTCCTATACATGAGGCCACCCTGCAAGAACATTTTAAGACATCGTAGCATGGAAAGGAGCGACGCCAGGGGCACCCAGGGAGAGCAGCTTGCTCAGCGCACCAGCCCAACCATCGCACAAGGCATCTCGCTTCACCCCAGCACTGGGCTCCCACATCCTCTGCCCCCCAACTCAGCAAAAGCTCCCTTGCATGTACCTTGTTAACGCAGCACAAAGCTCAGCCCCAAAGCCTGGCGGGGAGCCAGGGCATAAAAGCAAGACCCTGCGACATGCACCAGAAGGACAGTCCTGGCTGACAGCACCTGGGGCTTGGCTGGCACCCAGAGATGCTGCTCCAGCCGACATCCCCAGCAGCCGCCCCAGCAAGGCCAGGTTGGGCGCCGCGAGATGCGGTTTGCATGGAGTTATTGTTCCATGGGAAACTGGCTGTCTTCCTGCTCTTCATCTGTCAGCAGGATTTTCAGAGAATATGCTCCCAAATATGAAGTGAATGTGGCAGGCTGGGCTGGAGCCCTTTGCTAGAAAACCTGGACGTCAGAGTGTGTCCGGTTTAATCCCAGAGTCTGTGAGAATCAGTGTAAAGTAGCATATCAAGTGAACTTTTCACTCTGTGGCAGGAGGGATTACCACATCCCCTTTGTTTGTTGTGCGCTGCGTAACCGAAAACACTTTAACCCTTTCTTGCAGCCCTTCGGCACTAAGTACCCATGAAAATTCCTAGGAAAACCGCAGCTGTCTCACTCTCTGCTGGGTGGGGGGAGATGGATACACTCGTTTTCCACGAGCCATGGCTCCTGGGCTCCCTCTTGGCTAGGGAAATGGGTCGTGCTTTAAAATGCATCACCACCGAACTCCTGGTGAAGGTTTTGCACCAGGCGGTGTGGGCAGCCCCAGCTGCTCCTGACTTGTGCATAACCCTGGCCTTGCAAAACCTCGGAGGGGGCTCCACCCGTTACATGTACCAGTGAGTTTTGCAGCTACAAAGCAGCAGTTTCAGCCCTTTCAGCACCCACACAGCTCGCCAGTCCGTCATCTTTTACAGCCCAGCATTAGCACAGTTCCAAGGAAAAAAAATACACAAGAAAATCCTGCCAAAATATTAAAGTGAGATCATTTCTATTAGAAAATGTTCCCTGTGGGGAGGCAAATTTTGATGTGAAGCAAATCAGAAAAGCTATTTTGCTTCAAAATGAATGAAAATGTAAATTCTGGTCTCTGAAAAGTTTCTTTATTTCTGATAAATCACCAGTTTCGGTCCTCCCTCCTTCTTTCTTGGTTCTTTTCCATTTAAAATGTCTCAAAATTTCAGCAGTGCTGGGGAAGTCACCGAGTGACAAAGTGTCATGGTTTTAATGTTCCTTTTCCTACTCGATAACTTTCCAGCAGTTGGAGAAAATGAAGAGGAAATAAAATGGGGGAAAGGCAGAGAAGAAAAACTCCAGGACATGAATCATCTCATTGCCCTCAGCAGCAAATTGAGATGAAAGAGGGAAAACTTCCCATTTCCAGTTTCAGAAGAAAGGCTGAAACTGAAAAGCTGAGTTTGCAACACAATTGGACTTTCCACCTCATCCTGCAATTTCCCACTGGCAACTGGGGAAAAAAAAAAAAAAACTTTTTTTTTTTTTTCCTAGGAAAAAAGCATTAAAAGAAAGCTTTCTTGGTAGGGGACTTTCTCCTTTAGGAAGTCGGTAATGCCTCCTCTGCAGCGGCTTCTCAGCAATCTCGAGCTCACTGTGCTAGCCCCACGATGCACCAATGTGCTCCCCAGGACGCAGTTTAGACTCTCTCCATCCTGCACTGTGGCCGTTGCCTCCAGTCACGCCTCAACCGATGCTCAACGACAACATGCCCTCTTGGTCACAACAAGTCCTCCCTCCAACTCCATCCTCTGGAGATGCCCATGGGAAAGCAGCTGGGTAACCCCCCACTCACCCACTTAAAAAAATATCTTTAAGGACAGCTCATGTGTAAGTGCTAGAGGAGTTTTGGGGGGGGGGGATTTTTAGTTATTTCATCCTGATGTTCACGTCCAATACTACAAGTGGGCAGTGAAGTGCTTTCAGGCCAGGTGTCTCGTCCAGCCCAGCACCGGAGCTCTCTAGATAGACAATGTGTATCTCTGAAGAGCAGTTCAAAACACCTACATGGGGCACCTGCCTCTCCAGGGAGCTTATCTGGAGCTTAACAGCCTCTAATGTTGCCTTCAGACTCCCCAACTCTGCTAGGATGTGCCTAGGACCAGTCGGTACCAGAGGCCATTCAGAAGGTGCCTCCATCCAGACGAGTGCCTGCAGCCAAATAGATGCCTGCCCTCATGTCTTCACCACAGCCTGGGTGCAGAGTATGTTGTCTCCAGCATATGAAGAAATGCATCACTAAGTGGTTCCTACAGCCACCTGCTTCTCAGCTTTCCTGAGCCCACATTAGCATCCAAGCGTCATCTCCACAGCTGAATCCCCTGCCTAACCCAGGCTGCAGGGTAGGTGGGCCCTTCTTCTTAAGGACTTGATGTGGGTCGTTATTCTGAATCACAGAGGGACAAAAGGGAATTTGAGATGCCAATTCTGACTGCAACAGAGGATGGGGAGCTGGCAAGGCAGCCCAAGGAAGACATGCAGCTGTGGTCTCCAAGAGGTTTAATCGAGGCTGAACTTACCCTGGCATTAGCACTCCACTAAATTCCCTGATCCAGGGAACTTCTGACTCTGCTTAGCGTCACCATCTGCTGCGCTCTCCTTCTCTGCCCCAGCCCAAGCAACACTGACTGGGCTCTGGAGGTTGACTTTCTCTCAGGTGGGGAACGCATATCTCTTCCCATGTGCCTATATGTAGAGCAGTGGTGGAGGATTTACTGGTGCCTTTGAGTAGGCAGTGGCTTCACACTGGTTTGTGCTCTGCAGGTTTCCTACTCCTGGGGTTGCCACAGGAGTGGAGCAACCATGTGGGAAGGTGGGGAAAGGAAAGCATCCGTCATTGTCACCTTCCCTTGGAGGGT
This sequence comes from Nipponia nippon, assembly GCF_047370975.1. Taxonomy (NCBI): domain Eukaryota; kingdom Metazoa; phylum Chordata; class Aves; order Pelecaniformes; family Threskiornithidae; genus Nipponia; species Nipponia nippon. The sequence goes on from NW_028262335.1 coordinate 784,359, forward strand.
GAGAGATCAGCAAATGCCTTTACTGTCCATCCTCACACCTCAGGGAGGAGGTAAGCAAGCCCACCCCAAAAGAGATGTGAGGATGCAGCAAGGAAGCCAAGTCGGGCTGTCGCAGAGTATAGCGATTTTCCTGTCACTGAGATATTAACATTCAGAGAATTTCTTGTGAAAAAGACGCAAGGCTGGACCCAGGGTGGGGATAAAGCGAGGGACGGCCTGGCCTCCACTGTGCTGGAGGGTCCCCAAATCCTTCAGCGGATTGTTGCTGTGGTTAATCCCCAGACGATAACATCTCTTCCTCATTTCTAGTCAGATTTTGATGAGCTTCAATTTCAAGCTGCAAGATCCTGTTATATCCTTTTTCTTTATTTTTTTTTTATAGGATTAAACAATCATCCCCCAGCAGGAATCTCTTCCCCTTGGAGGTGTGACATGAATTTCAGAGACATAGTTTCTTTAACAGCTCTTGCTGTTATGGGTCCTGCTGCTGTTTGGTGGCCTCTTTTTGAGAGGTGGCAGTGGCACCGTTGGCAGCCATAGTGCGCCCGTTGGCAGAGCATACCAAAGAGCAGCCATCTCCTCTCCAGTTCTCTGCTTGGACTCCTGGGGCTACTGAACCCATCTGGGGCTCCTCATCCACCCACACTTGGTGCCTCCCCAAAGACAAGGCATAGCCAGGCCATTGTACGTGCTCCATCTGTGGCTTTGCCATCACTCCCTCCCTCATCAACACTCAGTCGGCCCATTTGCCTTTGGAAAAGATTCATGAGAAACTCCTTTTACCTTCGCAGACCTTCCCTACTGTTTTAACAGTTGCTTTTCCAGAGATGTTGAGCAAAACTCTAGCTGGTGGAGAACTTGATTGTTTTTAGGAGGGTCCCAATAATCTGCAGCAACCCTTCGCTGTGTCTTCAGGCAGAGGGGTGAAATCTTGCACGGATCTATTCTGAGTTAGCAGGTACATGAGCTCAGCTGAGTTCTGGAGGGCTTATTCCTCCCTGTCCAGTCAAGGACACTTCTCACACTCCTGTGATTTGGTGTTTTAACAAAATCCTGTTAATTTCATCTACTCCACACTTTTCTGCTTCTCCTTATCCCAAGGGTGACTGTGCTCAGGACCCTCTGGGTCTTCACATCTTCCTGGCAGGATGAAGAGGCACTGTATACCAGGCCATGAATGGTACCCACGGGCCACTAACGCATCCATCCTCACCTCCCTATTTGTTGGGACCTCAGTAGTCACAGCCAGGCACTGCAGCTGGCGACTCAGCCTCATGGGGATAGCATCACTCCTAAAAATCAAGTGAGCCCAAGTGTTCCCAGAGATGCTCAAGCCTACCGGGCCACAGTGATGCCCTGTGCTCCCCGTTACCCCAGGTGTACTAAAAGGTGTGCCAGACAGCAACAGTGCTAGCACATTTGTCAGAAGAAGCAGATGGTGGCAGCTCAGCCACTTCCACTGAAGTCTTCTTTGCACTGAGATGATACCAGGCCCAAATGTCTTCATGGGTCCTTGTAGTTGGTGCCTGCTCAGGCTGTGACAACACTCCGTCTCAGAAAGGGTTTGAGCCTCATATGTTGACTCCAGAGCACCACTTCCATGGTGGAGTTCTCAGTGGGGACCAGCCTGCCCAACGCTCTGAACAAGGAGTCATGGAAGAATGGCATAAGATAAATGATCTGAGCCCACAGACTACAACACGAGCAGGCTGACCTTGCAGAGATGAGCCAGTATTTAGTGCAAAGCATGTGAGGAGGGTGATGAGACTATGACAGGCAGGCTGTGAGCACGCATGTGAGTTTATGTGAGTGAGACATGCATGCACGGGGAAGGATGCAGACGAGTCCAAGCCTGGTGGGGTATACACGATAAAGAAGATGTGCATGAGAGCACACATCAATGGGTTGCACATAAAGCGTGTTAGGCCATGGGGACACATGTGCAAGAAGTGCATGGCCCCACAGTAACGTGGGTGAGCGCCATGTGAGGTATTGCATATGCCTTAGGATCTAGGGGTGTGGGATGTGCATGGAGGGGCATATGCCCCAGGGGGTTGTGATGGTGTGAGTTTGTTAGGCAGGACATGAACACACACAAGTGAGCTGAGTATGGGAGCACACATGTGGGGGCAGGGGGAGGAGAGGAAGAGGATGCCGCACACAGATAGCACTCGGAGACATTGTGGATTACTGCTGCTAATACCTCTGGTAAGAACAGAAGTCTGCTGGCTGGGAGCGGGAGCTGAAAGCTGAGCCCCTTGTTATGTTTCCCTGTTCCCGCCTGCACTAATCCCTTTGAGCCCCCGGAAAAAACTGCAGAGAAATCAAACGGGCTGTTCATGCCGCCCCAGCGTCCCCAGGATTAATTAATTTGGGATTTGTGGGGAGTCACAAGGTCACGCTCCCCCCACTGGCAGAGCTGGCTCTGCAAGGCAATGGCAGGGCTGGGCTCTGAGTCTCCCCGTCCGGGGCAAATGCCCCGTCACGCCATGGTCTGAAGCAGGTCCCTTAGACAGCCACCCTGGGAAGGTGCTGGGCGCTGGGCAGGGGGTTGACCCAGGGTGCCAGAGCATGGAAATCACCAGGATAGGGGGGACTGACAAGCAAGAAGCATGTCCACATCCCGCAGAGATCAGCCTCCAGCTAGAGGCAGCCACTTGGATGAGATCCTGCCTGGGTCTGCCCAGGTGCTCGCTGTCTCATCGTTCATATGCATGGCCTCCTGTTTGGGCCAGCACAGAAGCAGAAACACACCCAAGAAGGATGGACGCTCCAAAGAGATGGCTTCAGCCTGGGTATTACCCTCGCCATCCTATGGGACAAGAGGATGGGGCGAGAGGGGTTGAGGACCAGGTGGAGGGTGAGGAAGGCTGTTTGCCCTGCTTATCCCTTCCAAGCAGGGAGCTCTGATTGCCTTTTGAAGATAGTGTTTCAGATGCCAGATCCCCAGTTCCCACCATTAGTGGTTACTTAAATGATTCAGAAATTTGTTTTCAGGGAGCAATTGAGCTTACTATGTGGGTTTTCTGAGTGTTTGCCTAGGAAAGCTCATTCTCAAGAGAGCATGTTGGCGCAAATGCATTTCAACTGTAATTGAATATTTGTGGTCATTTATTTGGGCGGTATCTGCCCAGCATTTGCAAGGAGCCTTCATTCATTTCCACCCAAAAGTATTTTGGGATCCAGGACCAGCATTTGTCCCAGCTGTGTTGAGTATTATGCCTAGATCTGGATGCTTTGCAGCCTCTTGGTCCCACGAAGGCACAGAGGTATGAGCACTGGGCCCATGGCCATGAAGGCACCATGAAGGAAGGAAAAGAAGGTGATTTCTAGCACCTGCAAAGAGACGTGGGAAGCCTGGGGCCTTCCTTTGGTCCCAGGGTTGGAGGGATCATTAACTCAGCTCTTCAGCTACTAACACCCAAATGAAGAACACAAAAGTGCATCATGAACAGGAACCAAAACTGGTCCAGCCGCCAGGCCTGGTCCTCATCCCCTAGTGAACAGCTACTTGCCACAGTAGCACTGAATTTGCTCCAGCAAATTCCTCCTTACAGCAAATGGGCTGCCCCGGTCACTGGCTGGTGCTGCCAGGCTGAAGAGCTTTGCACAAACCTGAACCTTAACTCTCCAAACCGAGATGTCCAGCCTTGCAATCACCCATCCCCCTGGCTCCCAGATCTGTGCTTCTTTCTGTCCCACCTCTGCTCCAAGCCTCCATAAGCAGCTCAAAATTCATTATCAGCCAAGCATGGGCAGCCTGAGGCTGGCTGCATGGACAGGATGGCAGCTCCTTGCCCAGCTCCAAGGAGTTTTGAGTCAGGGATGGCTCTGGTAGCAGGAGAAAGCCCTCACCAAACCATGACACAGTCCCTGATCAGTGATCCCTCTCCCTGATCTTCAGTCTCCATCCAGCCTGGCAGCACCCCAGTCATGATGACTATGGCCATCCGACCATTTCTTGGGATTATTCCAAAGTGAAATGGTTCTGCACAGTGGGATTGGAAAAAATAGCCAAGACTTGGTGCAAACAGAATCTCTTCTGTTTAGGGTCAGTACAGATTGATAACCCTGTGGGACAGAGGCATTTCAGCTTCCCCCTAGCTGTCACTCCCACACTTTGATGCAATGTGTCCTCCTCAAACCAAAGATCTTGCTTTCCAGTGGTCACAGAGATTTGTCTTCGCTCTAGACTGGCTGAGCTGGAGTCAAAGCTGAGAACATCAAGACCAACAAAATGGTGCCTCCCACCCCTGGGTGGAGCAGGCGATGTATAAAGCCCTTGCTTTCTGCTTGGCATGGGCAGCTCCCATGGGGAACAGGCTGCCCAGAGGCAGAGGAAACTGCCCCAAGTGCAGATGGACAGGCAGAAGCTCTGAAACCCAGAGCTCGATGAGCCACAAATTCAGCCCTCAGCTCAGTATCAACCTGCTTACAAGATGTGCACGGTACACCCCAGGTCTGGGCCTCCACGTCTGGGACCAGCTAACATAATTAATTATTTGTGCAAATTGCTCACGTGAAATGGACCAGGGGCTCAGAGCCGGAGGAGTGCTTGTCGGTAACTCCATCCTAGTGACCAGTTTGGGGCTGATGGGGAGACATAGAGGTCTGAAGTAACAAAATATTCAGTTCTCCAAAGTGCCAGCCTCCCCATGCTGGCCCAGACTTGGACCAGCATGGCCTCATGCTGCTAGCCCACTTCTCTGATCATACTCAGCACCTTTCTCTGGGTCTTTTCTAGTTTTCCTCCATCCTTTCTGAGACTAAACAATCAACACCGTACACACCAACAGTGGATTTTCTGCAGGGCTATAATACATCCCATTTATTGTACCTATTTATTGCACAGTGTTATTGACCTGCTCATTCAAACCCAAATCCATCCCTCCTGAGGCTGCCATACCCCATGCTAAGGGTGTGTTATATGAAGGCTCTTGTGCAGTATCTAAAGGCGAGGGATGAAACCTAGTGGAGTTATAAGCCGTGACACCACCAGGTACGTTCCCCACTGCTCTGGGCTCGACAGAAACCTGGGCTTGCAGGGTCTGCGCATTGAACATGGCAAAATGCCTCTAGGAAGGACAACTGGGGGTCACGCTTACAAGACAGGGTCTTTTCCCTCAGAAAACAGCAGCACTGAAAGGGCCTTAGGCAATTGTGGAAACAACATGAGCTGAGCATAAGCTCCCAGGACAAAAGGGGGCTTAGCTGGCAAACAGTCTTACAGGCTTTAGCAAAGGGGCAGTGAATAGGGAGGAAGCAGCCTATCTCCGTGCATGGCAGGAGCAAGTCCATCGCTGCGATATGAGCATGGCTCTCTTGTCTGCACTTCAAAGCAGTTGTTGACAACGTGGAGGAAATGCGGGAGAGGGGCACAGGCACGATTCAAGTTCTCGAAAAGCTGCCTCTGAGCAAAAGGCAGCTGCGGCTTTGGGTGGTTGGAGAGACGCTCAAGGTGCAGCTCAACCTGCACACCTGCAAGGAGGCTTTTGAGAGCAGACAAGTTTCAGTTCTGCAGAGACCAGATGGTGAAATGCAGCAGACACACAGGCTTTGCAGCAGGGGAAGCAATAAAATACGGGAACAAGTGACTTGGGGACCTCGTTGCTCACTGCTTCGCTGGACTCAAGGCTGGCCATCTTGCTTTCAGAGCCCTGTTCCAGGTTTGGCGATGGATCTGGGCTGGACACACAATTCTTCAGCAAGGTCTTGGCAGAAGGTGAGACCAGAAGATCAGACCTGTCCCTCTGTGCCACCCTCTCTGCCTTGCACAGCTCAGGGGAACAGAAAGCTCAGGAGGGTGTGCAAGGCACACACTCGTTTTTTCGGACAGAGCCTTGGATAAAGAGCAGGGCCAGGATTAACACAGCTGCTGCCCCCAGGCCAACTGCTCTACAAGCTTGTCTGCTGGAGCACAGCAGGGTGAAGCACTCAAACCTGCCCACCTTTGTCTGGCAACTGATCCAGAGGCTCGGCCCTCCCCAACTACGTGCCCCCCCGGCCCGGCCTGCTTGCATGTCTTCTCCAGCGCCTGCTTTTCAGCCAAGCGTGTTTCTGACGGCTGGTTTTAGGTGTCTGGAAGCCCTCCTGGTATGGCAGGGGCTGGGTCTGGTATTCTGACCCTGCAGCCATCTCCCCGATACTGTTATCAACCTGGTGTGGCCTCGGGTTTCGTGGGGGCCAGTGCTGTCCATCAGGGTTTGCTAGGGAAGAAATTGCTAGGGCAGCAGCACTGCTGGTGCTCGAGGGGCATCCATCCTCCAGGGCATCCTTCCCCGCCCCCACGGGACCCCCAGCCCTGCAGGCGCTGAGCCACTGCGTTGTCACGTTGGAGCTCTTCCAGAGGCTCCGTGAGGACCACACCAGCCTGCTCCCATCGTCTCCCTGCCCTGGCCCACAGCCTGCCCAGCCCCGTCAGCGCGCAGGACCACTCAAGCAGCACAGGGACGCCTCTGCATCCAGCTATGGGCTCAGGCATGAGCAACACGGGTCTTTGAGAAAGAGATGCCAAGAAAAGCCCAAGGAACATCAGAATACAGCAGCTACTGGGGTGAGGGGACACAAATAAAAAACAAGCTCACTTATCCCATCCCACCCCTTCACAGCCAGTAAGACATGATATGGGTCAGCACAAACTGCAGAAATTGAAATATGTGTCCCGGCTGTGGTTCAGATACCTCCCAGCCACTGATAGGCAGTGGATGTTGGATGAATCTGTCCCCCGTGGCTTTATCTGCTTGCTTTTTGGAGCCTTTAATGCACCTGGCCTTCACAAACACTGCATGGCAGTGAGTGCCACTGTTGAGTGACACATCGTAGAAAAATACTTCCTTTAGCTAGATTTAAATCTGCTAGCATCTCCCCTTTGCAAAGTCTGCTTCTCCACCCGTTCCTAACTCATGAAATGACATTTTTGCTCAGGCTGTGACAAAATAAGAGCTTTTAGTGATGGAGCTTGTCAGGAGCTTTTGGAAAACCAAGGACACTTTTTCAAGAGACTCTCCCTGATTTACACACACATTTCTTCCTTCAGCTAGCTGCGTTGGAGAGGCACCACCTCCTCAGCAAGAAGTCATCTTAACCTTCTCACAAGCTAACACGCACATGTCTATTTGTTTGGTCTTTTATTATAATATTGGTAATTTGCTCAGTGCAGAAGTCAGATTCACTGACCTTTAGTTTTCCAGGTCATTCTTTCAAAGACGGGTATCATATTTACCAGCTTCCAGTCTTCTGGGACAGAAATTTAGACAGCAGGGCCCACAAAACATCTGACTTGGCTCCAACCCTGGTGATTGCGGTATGCCCCAGTGGCTGTTTCTGTCCATTTTATCAGTTCACTTTGCAGCTTTCCAGCTTGAATCCTCAGCACCAGGAAACTTCTCAGCTCTTTTTCCTGGGAAGCAGTGCTGCAAACTCCAGAGACTGGCAGGGGTTTCCCACACAGCTGTGCCCACCTCTTCCAGTGGTGGGCACAGGGCACCTCCCTGCCCAGCCTGCAGGAATTGTGCATCACTTCTGGGACACCTAATACCCACTTCCTTGTGGAGGGAGCCCCAGCTCCTCCTCGGATCTGCTTTGGGACCAGGTGCCACGCCCCAGGGCAGAGGCTGGCGCAGGCAACCCAGTTCCCTGCCTAGTCTCAGGGAGCAGGATAAACCCCAGCAAAGAGAAAGGGTATTTTCCAGGTGCAGATTTCAGCATTTCCCCTGCCAGTGGCTGCAGAGGCAGCGTGAGCTTTATACTCATATGCTCTGCTTGCCCCATCCCACCATGCAGCCCCCTGCTTTATACGTCTCTGCTGGCGGTGATGTTTCGGGGTGGTAAGACAAGAGCACACCCGTGCATGTGCCTCACCCTGCAGACAAGTCTGGGTGTGCAAGGTGTATATATGACCCATCATATATAGATTTCATACCTCTCCCTGATCCAGGCAGGGAGTTATCCAGGTAAAGCCCCTGCTCACACCTCTCCATGGCTACTACCAGAGCAGAAGTGAGTTTCTCCCATGCCAGGACCAGTGTTAGCCTACAGAAAGCCCTTCCTCTTCTTCCCCACCGGCAGGGGTTTAGCACTGGCCCACCAGCTCCCTGGGAGTAGGGCAGGTGAAGCCAAATACTTTTGCTAATCCCAGCTCCGAAGAGCTGCTCTCAGGTTACAGACGATGTGAATAGGATCTATGTTCCAGGGTGATCAGACTTCCTGGAATTTCTGCAGGACCAGTTATCTGTTCCTGTAACCATCTGCAGCTGAATGTGCTGGTATGGCCCAAGTCCAAAATGCCCCCATCTCTTCAGAGCCCGATCTAATGTCTTTGGGTGAAGCACGGCTAGCAGCAGAAAAACTACCCTGCAGCTTCACACATGGGTCACCCTTATTGAACGGCCCAGAGCACCTCGGAAACCTGATCTTGCAGCCTCCAACGGCCCAGACGAGAAGAGACAAAGAGCCCCCTGGCCACCAGACGTGCCGAATGTGACTCACTAACTTAAATCCAACCACAACCTGACACTGCCTGTGGAGATTCATTTAGGGTTGACTCAGCTCCCCAGCATCACCGAGAGCTTGCAGCACTCCTGAAATGTCCCCGTGCCGTCCCTGTCCCTGGAGGAGTGTCTCAGATGAGGAGGAATCCTCACGTTGTAGCCTGCTCCTCTCCTAGTAGGTCTGATGCCTCTTTTTGGATGTCATGAGGTCCCTAGGGCTGGGCTGATGGTGGGATATTGTCCCTTGCTCAGGGCAAAGTGAACTGCAGTGAGCAAACAGCTCAGGCCATGTGAATCCAGCCAGTGAATTTCTCTCCACACGCCTTGCAGAAGATGCTGCAGTCTGGCGCTGCAGTGCAGACCACAGTGTTTTCTCCTCATCACCACCCATGTTGGCTTTCTGGAAAGAGCATGAGCCTTAAGGCATCACTGCAGGACTTAGGGGCCACACAGGCTGGCACGCGTACCCTGTCCGCAGGCCCTCCTCCTGCCGATCAGGCAGCTTTCAAGCCTCTGAGTACCTTACGGCAGCCGAGCTGAGCAGAGGTGTGGTCTGTCACCCAGCTGCGCTCGCTGGAGATCCGCAGATGCAGTTCTGCTAGTTGAACGGCACGGTTGCATCCACATGAAAAATGCTTCACGCAGCACATGTGTCTAAACTTGGGCCTGACGAGAACAGCAACCCAAAGGCAGGAGGATGGAGCTGAGCAGCCGCGGTTTATGGGATGACCTCGATCCTGCTCCCCATTGCAGTCACTAGCACCGGTACAGTGGGTAGCACAGCGCTGCTGATCCCGATCTAGGAAGGTGCTGTGTGTCCTTTCTGCCACCAGTCACTTCAATTAGGACCCCAGTGCTGTTTCATTTGCAGGTCCACTGACTTCATTCCCTGCCCAGCTCATAGCTGACCCTTCCTCGTTTTGTAGAGCTCTCTGCTTGCCCATGAATTTGCCTCTCCCCTTTCCAGCCTGAGAGACTGCAGTCAGAAAGAGGTGCCAGCGAACCATGGAGGAAATGTCCTCTTTACCCCATTTCCCACAATCCTGCACCCCTGTACTTCTCCAGCCTTCGCAGCCATCGCATATGTGGTGACATGCATCCCTAGGGATGTCTCTGGGTATCCATGGATCAGCCTTAGTAGCTGCCTGACAGCACATCAGGGTAACCAGCCTGTCCTCTCATGGCAAATACTGCCCAGGGCTTTGCACATTAACAGACAGCAATTAACCAGGTGAAAAATAACAGAAAAGTCTGTGAAGCGAGCGTCACTTTGATCTGTGCTCCCTGCTCCTCAGCGAAGCACGTTCCTTGCCAGGCTTTGCAGGGGAGAACACACTTCTGTGTGGGAGAAGCTGTGTCTGGCAATAGCGGCCTCAGCAGCATGAGCCTTATAAATCTGACGGCAGAGCATCCTTAGCTGGATCACACCATCCTGTGAGGGCTCTGTCTGCTGCTCCTGGGACAAAATCCCACAGAAGGAGCTGGAAACAGCTCCTCCAGAGCATCCCAAGCAGAAAAGAGGGAATCCATCTCCACTACCAGCAAGCCCAAATCCTGGTGCCACTCTAGACCCTCAGTCAGGAGAAGATGGACAGAGACGCGGCATCCGAGCGGGGTTTCTAGGAGAGCTCGATCCTCGCCGCTGCAATCCGGCTCCCGGGGAGCAGGCTGTGTCCTGAGGAATGTGGCTCTTGAACTGAACTCCAAAGGCTTTTGCAAGCCTTTCAATCCCAAACACAGAGGCTGAAAAGGGGCGAGTGCCCCCGCGGAGGGGAGAGCGGTGGGGTGGGATTAAAGCCGGCACTAACGCCCTGCTCTCAGCAGCGGCGTCTGAGCAGCGCGGGGAGAGGTCAGGATTAGGGGAAATCCTTTCAGACCAAAGGGGAGTTAAGCAGCTCTCTCCTTGCGCTCACAGAGGGGGCACCCCCGAATCTCTCCCCTGCAAAAGGCTGTGCTGGGGGCAGGAGGCAAGGGGCAGCCTTTGTCCCTTTGATTCAAAGCAGAGGGCAATTAGGTGATGGACTTAGAGCCCAGGGAGCACCGCTCCCCGCCTCCGCAGGCATCTCTCCCTCTTTCTCTGCTTTCTTTCATCCTCCACCCCAGCTCCTAAATCCATCTGCACTAGGCTTTTAATTGAATTAGCCCAGCACCTTTCACTGGGAACAAGTTAAGACGATTTCAGTACAGTGTGATTGCTTTTTACAGCCCCAGATGGGTTTGACAGCGACCACAAGGCTGAGTTTAACGCGGGGCAATTTATCCTGGGTGCCTCTTACACCTGAAGTACTGTAGGAACTCTTAAAAACTCAGCCTCTGGAGCCCCGCAACAGCCTGGAATCACAGTTTTCATGAAAAAAACCCATATTTCTCAACTTTGTGAGAAGACAGATCTTGAAAATAGGAATCCCAAAGGGACAACCCAGAGGCTCTGGTCTCTGCAACTCTGAGGACCTGATGGCTGGTGTTTGCAACACTGAACGTCACTACAGGTCGCTTGGACACAACTTTGGAGACCAGAGTACCCCTCGAGCTCCAGAGGCACGGCTCAGCTGGGCCAGCACAGCAGCTAAGGCAGCCCTGTGGGGGCTGGGAAGGTGCTGCTGCTGGCCCCAAAACCTCCTCCATCCTTTTCCACTTCTGTGGTGGTTCCCCACCCCTGTAGAGCTGCAGGCACCAACTGCTGCCAGGTCTTTCCTGCTCACCCAGCTCCTCTCCCTTTCATTTTAATGAATTCACATAAGATGCTCTGGAAATGCCTCTGTTAACACACCACATTTTTAAGTCAAATCAGCTTCCAGCAGGATAAATCTCTCTGGATTGATCCTTCCAGTCACCAGGCACTTTGGGGAGGAATTTCTCTTGCGTACATGTGCACAGCACGAGGGAGGGAGGCAGGCCAGGGGCGTATCAGTACCCGCCACGTCTCCATGCATATGTCTGCCTGCTGCCTGCAATGCGGGATGGCTAAGCTCCCACCTCTTACCCCCCAGAAGGGACTGTCCTGAGCAAATAGAGATGGATTTCAAACCAGCCAGACCCCCACACTGCAACAACACACGAGACTTCTGTCTTTCTACTGGCTCGTGATTTCAGGGTATGTTACAGAGGCGTTGAGATAGGTGTGTTAGCGATCCCTACGGAGACAGCTGGTGAGGAGGTGGGTTGTGAACGAGGCTGTCTGGATGGGTTTGCGTGCAGATCTGGGCTGCTCCAGACCCATCCACTCAAAGACAAGCCTGAGGAGACACCCTCTAAATCACAAACACCCCTACCCTGACCGACGTGCTGCCCCCAGGGGATTTATGCAACAACTTTACCAAAGGAAAGATGGTATCAAACCAGCCTTCACTGCCTCCTCCTCCCCGTTTCCCATGTTCCTTGCCTGGCAGCATTTAATAACAAATGCACTGCAGCCTGGGATGGATACGGGGTGCTCAGCCCATGCAAGTGAGCGACCTTGCTCTGCTCAGATCCTGATCCCTGCTCTAATTTGGTCAAGGACAGGAGACATCCCACTGTCTGGGAATGGTCACAGACCTGCTCTGTGTCCATCTCCATTCCCAGATCAGCTTTGAGAGGCCAGGATCTCGGCAGGGGCAGGGGAAGCTGCTCCAAAGGGCTCAGGAGAAGCAGCCTGGTCTTTGCCTAGAGATTTCACCCCCAGTGCTGCTTGCACCCATCCTGTGAGCTGGTTACATGGAAGCACCAAGGATATTTTTAATAAGAGGAGGGCAAGGAGCAGGTAGACAGAACTGTGCAATTAATCATCCCTTTCACAGGCTAAAAACATCCCTTTCTTTTTCCCAGCCCCAAGCTGTTTTTTATGAAAATCTTTCATCTCTGCTCGGGCTGAGCTGTGTGGTCCTGCACCCCGCGCCCTCATCCCTGCATCCCTGGGGAGAGGACAGTGCTGGAAGGTGGGTGGCTGTAATAGGATTTGGGAGCATCTGCAAGTCTTATCGTACAGATGCTGTAATGGTGAATGGCACATGGGTCATTTGCACTTAAGGATGGAGAAGACGCCCCGACCCAGTCCTTCCTTTCCTCTTAGTATAGCTGCGTGAGAGCCAAAAGCAAGCAGACCTTGGAGGAAATGGAGAAGAAACGGCAGATTTCAAGGGATTTCACTCTCATCCTTCTGAAAGGTTGTCTCCATATTTCCTCCAAGGCCGAGATGCACAGTCCAACATCTGTCCTGCCACCCAGGAGTGAGCAGTGGCATCTCACCCTCCTCCTCCCAGCACCTTGGCCAGTGTAGCGGTGGGTTTGACTGGAGATTGAAGGCAAATAGTAGAAATGCTGAAGTGCAGGAGAGGCAGTCTGACAGGCTTTCCCATATGACAAACCAACATTTGCAGGCGTGGAGGTACGGCTGATGCACCTGAAAAGCCAATCATGACTTGAACAGTCTGGGGCAAAAATGTCCAGATATGCTTTAAGCTGAAAGGCAGTGAAACAGGCCAGATTCATTATTGCTATATTTGTCACAGGAAGGTTATAAGATCTATAGGATCTCCATCTTATAAAAAGGCGAGGCATAGTTTCACTCCCTGTCCCCCTGTACATGTTCACAATGCTGGGGAATCTCACCCGTGCAAAGCAGAGCTCTGCATAGGTACGACCTTCTCTCTGGATTGGAGAGACTAGGAAGATTTGTGTCTCCTGATGCTCCCACAGTACGTTTTCCAATCCCCACTGTGCAAAAAAAAATATCCAGGCCTCATTTTGCTAGGTGCTGGAAATGCACTTACAGTCAGTGTAGGGTAAAAAGTATTATTACCTAGAAACTTGTCCAGAACCCCTCAGGGAACAAATGACAAACTCAAGAACTGAACTAAGCTGTAGGGCACTCCTGTCTAATACCTTAGCTCCAGCCCATTTTCCCTCTCCTGCTATCTTTCATTTAATGCACACCTTGGAATTGCACTGAGTAATTACAGATGTTCTGGGCAAAACTGCAGGTTACGCCTCTAGCCGCATGGCTTGTGATTTGCAAGGCAGAATGTGTACAAGTGAAGATACCTTGAAGAAGCAATTTGCAAATCATTTTACATGACGAATTATAGGATTGAACAAAAATGTAGGTCAGATAGGCCCTCTGGAGGTCTCTCATCCAACCCCCTGCTCAACACAGAGCTAAATTTTAATTTAGATCTGATTGCTCAGGGCCTTGTCTAGTTGAGTGCTGAAAATCCCCAAGGATGGAGGGGGGTTTTGGCCACAGCCTCTCAGGGCCCCTGTTCCAGTGCTTGACCACTTTCAGGATGAAGAAATTTCTCCTTATGTCCCATCAGAATTTCGCAGGGCGCAACATGTTCCCATTGCCACTGTCCTTTCTCTGTGCACCTGAGTCGGCGTTTTCTTCTGTACAATCACCTTTAGGTAGTGGCATGGGCAGCTAGATTCCCATCAGGCTCCTCTTCTCCATGCCCAGCAAACCTCGTTCCTTCCATCTCTGCTCAGACATCACATCCTCCAGCCCCTGAACACCTCTGTGGCCCTCAGCCAGACCCACTCCAGCTTGCAGACACCTTTATTTTTTAGATGAGCCCAACACTGGGCACAGGATCCCAATTTGTCCTTCCTAGCATCCTGTTACATGAGGATAATCCATCCCAGGTGCCAGGATCTGCGTTTGCCCCGACCCTCATGAATTCCCTGCCAGCTTCTTGAGAATGTTGAGGTTCCTCTGAACAGCAGCTCTGGCCTCCAACGTATCATCCCCTTCCCTCAATTTGGTGTCACCCTCAAATTTGCTGAGGTTGCATCCCCTCCTCTCATTTAGGTCACAACAAGCCAGGGTATCTTCATTTTTTCCTCCTAAACAGAAAAAACCTAGATGTTTCCAAAGAAAAAAGGCCTGCGATTTTGGACAGGCATAGTGTTGGTCAGTGCATTGTTCAGCTATGCCTTTGGAGAGCAGGGATGGGATGGTTTCAGAGAGCAATGGGGCCAGCCTGCCCTCCGCCAGCACAAACCATGGGATGAAACTTCTCACCAAGCGGGAAGTCGACAAGCCCCTAAAAGGCTGCTGCAAAGAAAATAAATCCTCCCCCAGGGGTACAACATGGGGCATAAACTGCAGCAAGGGATACTGGAGGGTGAGATGCTGGGGGAAACGTCTAGCAGGAGAGCAGGAGCAGAACGGCAGGAGCTTGCTGGCTGATCTTTCAGCTCATGGTGACCTTTTCAGCAGGAGACCTGGACAATGTGCATTTTGCCAGGTCTCAGCTTGGCTTCACCTCTGAGGAGCTGAGGTTGTGCAGGGAGTCCAAGAAGCTGCTGGGCTGCAGCTCCTTTGGTGTCTAAAGGAAAAAACCAGCTTGAGATGGACAGCACAGCACTTTATCCTCTCCTCCTCTACTGGGAGACAAAAGGGGTCCTCAAGGGCAACGGGACCTGGGAGCCAGAGACATGCACAGGCAGGAGAAGCCCTACAAGGTGCAAAGAAGCCCAGAGGGAAAGCCCATGCCACCACTCTCCAAGTGCTTCCTGCCCAGATGCCGGCACCTCAGGGTCGGAGCAGCAGCAAACAGCCCCCAGCTCCTGCCTGCAGGGCCGGGGCGGGTGAAGGCAGGCTCCTGGGCTGCCAGCGGTGTGAGCAGGGTGCAGGCAGCAGCGAGCCAGTGGCAGGGACCGACAGCCGGGCAGCCCACAGCTGAGAGCTGTCAGGCAGCTGCCCACTGGGGTGGGCTGGCCAGCCTCTCTGGCAGGAAGATCAAGGGCTGGAGGGTGGGAGGAGGACAATAGTCCATTTAGGGGGTGAGTAGGAAGGGTCTTTCAGAGGAGAGAGGCTGAGCAGAAAAGGGCAGAGCCTGCTGGAGAAGGAGGTTTTGCAAGGAGGAAGAGCCTGTGTGGTGCAACGAGGGATGCCTTGCAATGCATGGGGAATCTGGGCTCTTCCCCACTGGCCTGGGCAACCGCAGGACACTTCTGACTTCCCACGACGCTCAGCACAGGGTGACACGAGGCTCCGGAACCCTTTTGTGCCATGCCAGGATGTTGTGCAGGGGGGACCCCAAAGAGCCTGGGGCTGGCCAGGCTCTGCAAATAACCTCAGAAACCAAGGAGGCAGCCAAAACGTGTCGCATAATCGCAGATAAACACATAGTCTACTCAGGTTACACTGGGGGAAAACCACAAACCACGAGCAGACAGGAGAGGAGAGAAACAACAAGCCAAAGGGAGATAGGAAAATCCACCAGGAGAGACGAAAGCAAGTCAGTAAATCACAGGGGCTGCTGCTCTTCGCCTGACCCTCCCCTTGTCTTCCCTGCCCAGGAAATTTCATCCTTGCAGATTTTGCAAGGAGGAGCTCAGAAACTGGGAGTATGAAGCTCAGGCAGGAGCCCCACCAAGAGTCCGTGTCTCTGTCAGACATCTCTGCCAAGGTGCATGGAGAAGTGCATGGAGATTTACTGCTGGGTCCAAGCACCCAGGGCAACAGGGATGGTGGCCAAGCTCTGCACTCCAGCAACAGGCTCTGCAGCTCCCTCCAGCTCCAAGAAACCAAAGGTCTTGGAAATACTTTGGAAATAGCCATACTGGTGGCTATTTCTGGTATTTCTGGCTATCACTGGCAGCGGGACCAGTTCCTGCTGCAAAGCCCAGTTCCCACAGAAAGGAACCAGGGAGGATGCCATGAGCCGGGCTGAGCGGAGACAACCACTCTCATCCAGGGAAAACTTTTCAGAGAGCATTGGACTGAAGATGTGCAGATGGTCTGGAGTAAGAAAACTGCAGGCATTTCCTCCTTTCCTGCTGGCGCCTCCTGACCAGCCCCGTGCTGGTCTGCCGGAGCAGATTCACAGATGAGTGCAGGCGCAGGAATGCAGTGGGAGTAGAGGCTCCTTTGAACATCCCAGCCACGGCACGGCCGGTGGGAACGCGTAGCCAGAGAGGCCGAGCTGGGAGATAGCCACTGCTATGAGATCTTCCGTGAAATCGGTTCCCGGGAACGTTCTGCCAACCAGCCACGGCTTTCCCGGCAGGGGTAAACATCCACCAAAACAAAAGAAGATTTTGCTTTTCTTTCGGAAACATGGAAGTAAATGCAATCCAAAGAATATCTTCACCCTTTGCACTCCTGCCCCAGCCCTCCAAGGCCTGGGTGAGCTTCAGCAGGTCCTTATAGGGTGGATGTTGGGCATTGCTCACTGGAGGAGAGCCCTTCCCGAAAAAAGAGAGGAGCACCTGGCACAAAAGACCCCACCGGCGCTGTCGCCATCCCTTTGCCTGTGGGTTCCCTTAGCTCTTTCTGTGGTGCAGGGGTCTCCAGGCTGCCCACAAGTTGCATTACCCTGACAGCAACACATACGTGAGACCTGTCACAGTTCACCCTTCTCCAATACCTGGCAATGTTACCAAAACACAGATGAGCTGGAGGGTTAGGGTTAGACTTTTAGGGACCAACCTGAGACCAAAAGGTGACAAGTGGAAACATGTGAAGTTCCTGGCTTTTCTGGCACTTGAGGACCAAGTACCTGCCCAGGTGTCCTCCATCCAGTTGCAGCCTGGACACCAGAGCAGGGGGCTCAGCACTGATGATGAAGCATCCTCTCACCCTGGAAAACCAGGCAGGGTCTGTCCCCGCCATGGGATGCACAGTCCTGTCCCTCTACATGCCTGTAGGGACTGTCCCTCCATTCAAACGCTATGTCCCAGGTGCTCCAGATGAAGCCAGGACATTCCCTGTCTCAGGACAACGGGTGGCCTGCTTGGGAGTAAGTGATGCTCTTCTGGGATCCAGCACCAGGGCTGCAGGAGGGCTGCCCTGACCCTGTTCTTCTGCCGTGGTAACAGGTATACAAAAAGACAGAATACATAAAATATTTTCCAGCCATCAGCCAAACATCCCTCCTGCTAAACGCATGACCTCTCTGCATTACCAGCTTTCTGTAGAGACCACACATAATGCCCGTGGATAAATCTCCCCTCTCCGGTTTCCGTTTCCATGAGGCCAAACTGCTGGCTCACACCTTCCTCTGCTCTTCACGGGGCATCATGCCCTGAGCGAGAAAAACCACCTGCTGCTTCGCTTCCCTCCCAAGACACCCACAAGGGACCACAGCCCCAGCCCTCCCCGCGTCCCCCTGCGGCCCGGGCAATGCTTAAGAAGCTCCACCAGTCCAGGCTGAAGGATACTGCAAGCAGCAGCGTGGGGAGGATGCTTGTGAGAGCAGAGGCACTTTTTGCCTCCCCATAGAGGAGACAGGAAAAGTACGGCTTTCCTCAGCCTGTCTGTAAGTGAGGACTCCTCGCCCTTTTCCCGAAGGCTTACTTGACCAGGTGTAGCCATCCATGGGGCAGGAGATCGGACCACGCAGCCAGGACCATCCCAGGTGGGTTTGAACCCTGTGGGAAATGGATGCCAATTGGTAAGGAAAGAGGATGTGGAAGGATGTCAGATACTGGGATGGTGGTTTGGGTGAACCTGGGCAGATAACTGGGGGTAGAGGGAGAGTTGTGTGGGTGAACTGGGACCCCAGAGCTCAGAGGAGACAGTGAGCATGGGTGTCCCCAGCTGGCAAAGGACTGGAGGTGGCTGATGGGTTCCCTGTGTGAAGACGATGGGAGCGGGTGGTAGGGTGTCCCACCGGGGTCTGTGGCTGGATGCAGGGCTGCCACGTCCTCAATTCACAGGAGGGCAGGCGGCCCCCACCCACACGAGCAGCAGTGCAGGATGAGACTGGAATATCTCCTGAAGGGAGGTGAAAGGCCAGAGAGAGCCCAGCTTCCTCTCTTCATCACTGGCCTTAGCCAAGCTGCTCAGACATAGATGAAACACACCTTCAAACAACCAGGCTGAGCGTCTTTGCAGCCTAAATCCTGCCCAGAGGGGCTGCAGAGACCATGAGTCAGCTCTGTATTAATAGCAGGGCAGAAGGCAGGCAGGTGTCAGGGGCTAACAAGGGCACGACAGACACCCCACTCCCCTGGCCTGAGAAGTTCTTATTCCTCCGAGGAGTGAATATTTCCTGTGCTCCAGCCGTTCCCCACCTCCCTCCTTCCTAAGGGGCTGGATGGGTCTCGCCGTCCCCACCAGCTCCTATCTGCTGCACCGGATGGATGTGGCTTCCCACGGGGAGGGAAGGACCCACCACTGCTGGCAGCATCCCAGGCAGAGGAGCAGCTTGGGGAGGGGTGCAGAGCTCAGTTCCAAAATGAACCCCAGGGCAGGGGAGCTCCCTGAATGCACATCCCCCAGCCTGCCCTCGCCCATCCCGTGGCAGGGGGCTGCGGGGCGCATCCCTCGGAGGCTCCCGGCATGCTGTCCTGGAGGGCTGGGAAAGCCTCGGCTCGCACATGCCGACCGGAGCAGACTCCCAGCTCACTTCCACCTGTTTCCGATAAGCTCGCTAATCCGTCCCCATAATGATTCTTTATTAATGGATGCTGCTGTCTTCATTACATGCCTTAATTAGTGTTTTGTGAGCAAATTCAAGGGGATAAGAAGCGTGTCACATTTTCCAATGGGGGGTTTGCGCACAGCTACCAAAATAACCTTGTCTGTGAAGCTGGAGTTCCTGTTTCACCCTGCCCATGAGCCGTCGTCGCGAGAGCTGTTTCTGCCTAATCCGGCAGGCAGGCTGGGCGAGCTGAGCTGCTGCCTGCTGCCGAGCCTCCCCTCCCTTCCTCCCTGGCTGGGCTCGCTGAGCTCCCATGAGCCAAGATGAATTTCAGTCATGCACAGACTTGAAGAGAGATTTGTCGCCAGGAATCAAAAAATCCTGGAAAAGTCCAGACCACTGCTGCCCTGCTTGCCAGACCACTCTCCCCCTGCCGCACTCTGTCTGGGGATGGGGATGGAGGGCAACTGGGGCTGCTGTGGTCCCTGCTGACCAGTGCTGCTCCAGCTGGTCACTCGAGCTTAAAGTATGAGGATGTTCCCTAAGATACCCCCAGCGTCCTTAGGGAAATGGCAAAATCCCATCAGAGGCTGCTTTCTCCTGGCCCAGGGGCAGGAGTGACCTGGGATGGCTCCGGCACAAGAGGACCCACAGAGCTGCATCCACAGCAGGAGCAGCGCTGGCCACCACCAGCCTTCCTGGGCAGAGGGAGACTGACGCAAGCCGGTCCCATGCAGGCAGCGCTGCCGGGATGGGAGCTGGCATGGCCAGCCCTCAGCTCCACCCGAAAGGGAAAAAAAGCCAAAGCAATTTGTTAATGTGACCAGCACCACTCCTGCCCCGGGCAGGAGGGGTCCTCTCCTGGCACAGGCTGTTCTGTACCCAGCACCCTCCTGAAGCCAGCGCAGTCCCTGGCACCCATGGGTGCTTTGGGACCAGCCCCTGCCCCTCATAGAGGTGAGCCCACAAGCAGGGACATGGCAGAGGTGCCCCAGTCATCCTGACCCCTTCCTTGGGGCCGGCCACCATCCCACCAGCACAGCACAGCAGGTCTGGAGACCCACAACTTCACGTGGCCCTGACCCAGGCCTGTAAACCCTCTATCTTGATCCCACGGGTACACCAACGCCAGGTCTTGGTGTCAGAAATTTCCAAAAATCTAATTTCATCTTAAAAAAAATTTTAAAATAGTGTCGCTTGCCATTGTGCAGTAACAACCCGAGTCTCCTCCTGGCTTGTGCCTGATCC
This sequence comes from Nipponia nippon, assembly GCF_047370975.1. NCBI lineage: Eukaryota > Metazoa > Chordata > Aves > Pelecaniformes > Threskiornithidae > Nipponia > Nipponia nippon. The sequence goes on from NW_028262335.1 coordinate 804,445, forward strand.
GAGGGTCCTTATGCCAGAATAAGGGAGAGGATCCCAGCGCTGGGGAAAGCTCTCCTGCATGAAGCAAGCAGGGATGCCGAGTCCTGGCATTACATGGAGACTCAGCACAGCCAGCATGAACACGGATCATCTGCCCAGGTGCTGCCATCCTTCCCCTCTGCATTAACCCTTGACATCCCCGCCAACGTATTTCAGTTCCCATTAGGGCTTTTCCCACTTGCCCCGAGAGTGAAATGAACCAAAACTTGCCCCTTCGTCATGGCTCTGAGGAGAATTTAATTCCAAGGTTCAAAGCTTCCTCATCCCTTCCCAGATAAAAGGGTGATCAGCAAAAGGGGATGAGCTGGTTAATAAAAGCCAAAGAAGAAAGCAGGACAGAAGGGCTGCGCCTATAGAGCACAACCCAGCAGGAGAGAAGTAGCTTTTCTCCGCACAAGCCTTTCCCCAGTTAATAATTACAAGCAAGGCCCGCCAGTTCCAACCCGCTGCTCTGCAAGAAAAGGCAATTAATTTAAGACTAATAGGATTTTAAAATCAAAACAATCCCAAGCGGGTTTGTATGGTGGGCTGTGAATGCGCCGGAGAGCCAGCCAGCAGCAGGCGGGATGGAGGCTGGATTTGGCAGAGCGGCTGGAGGAATTAAGGGTGAGGAGATGAAATCTCGTCTCCTGCAGCCGCTGGGCTGGTGATGGCAGCTCCTCATTCACCGGGCAGCTCAGCGGGGGGCTCTCCTCAATGGGAGGACAGCGAGGAGGCGTTTCATTGAGCTCACACCAGTGGCAGCAGCTGGACACAAAGAGGAGCCGCTAGCCCATGCCGAGCCCAGACCACCTCTGGTGCTGGGGCCAAAGGACCCCACAGCCCATCCCCGCCAGAGACAGCCCTGTGTTGGCCCAGGAACCACAACCATCCCCTGAGAGAAGCTCTCTTCTGAGGTGTAAGCATGCCCCAGCCACCCTCCTTCTGTCCTGGCATGGAGACCTGGGGTCCTGGGAAGGTCAAGGTGGGCCTGGGGCTCACCTACAGCTCAGCCTGCAATGGCAGAGATGCTCTCAGCCCCTGCAGGCACCTCATGGCTGGGTTTCCACCTCCCATCCCAGATGGGCTGGTAGAAAATTTCCTCCCAGTCCCTGGAGGTCTCTCCAGCAGCACCCAGCCAGGCTGAGCTCAGAAAAAGGGAGCAATGCCAGCCCATGTCCTAGGAGAGGGCTGGGAGGGCAGGGGCAGGGGACTCATCTGTCATGGGAGTTGCATGGTGATGGCGGGGAAGGGACGGGCACAGGGGCCCTGCCCTCATCCCCTCCTTGGCAGCCAGAGCTCTGCCGACTCACCAGCATCTGCTGGGAGATGCTGGAGCAGGAATCCATGTGGAGCCACCCAGCACCAGAAATGTATGCAGAAACAAGAGAACAAGGGAAATAATAAAGTGCTCTGCTATGGGCTGTGCTGACAGGGATCTGCAGCCTTGCTGACCAGAGCTGTGAATGGGGCTTGAGCCCACAGTTCCTCCCTCTTTGCACTGCAACCCTGCAAGGTCTGGGATTTACCATTGCTGCAAAGAAAGGCTCCTCTAAGACTGACTCAAACAGCCTCTCCTGAAGTATTTTAGCATGAAGGCGTCTCTTCATTTCACTCCAGAGCACGTGGAGATGTGGGCTCAGACTCACAAGGGGGCTTAGATGTCACAACACACCCAAATACCCTTGTGAATTTGGGTTTTGGCAGCTGGTGTCACCGGAGCAATTCCCTGCTGTGTCTGCAGGGACCCCAGGGACACAGGGATAATCCCATGCATCTTCGGTGCCATCAGCCATCATGGGAGCATCTGCCTCTCACAGTGCATGTTCAAGGCAGGAAAAGGGAGGTTACATTTAGGAACACACAGCTCTTCCATGGGTGCGTGAAGAACATTTTATGAAGGTCCCCATGCAAGTCAAAGGGATTGGTGTTAAGCCCTCCCAAGATCCCAGGGAGTTCAGCCTGGTAAATAAGGACTGTTGGTGTCTGCGCAGTGCCCTGCACCAACCCCAGTCCCTCTGGGCTACGGAGAACCACTCGCATTGAACCGCAGCAACCCTGTCCCCCACCAGGTCCCCGAGGAAGCGCTGTCCAGACTAGGGGCTGAGGTCATGTCTCGCACACCGTATCCATCTCCAAGGCAAGACAGATGGAAAAGATGGCCCTCGGCCAGGCATGGGAAACGTTCAAGAGGGTAATGAAGAAGAGCTTCCCAACACCAGACTGTTCCTCCAACAAACTTTCCGCACCCAGAGGCACCAAGCCTGTTCCTAACCTGGGTCACGCAGTGCATTCCTCCTGGCCTTATTTTGAGAGATCATTTTTACCAAATTTCCCACTTTCTTTAGCAAAACAAACCCCAAACACAAACCTGAGGGACAACTCCAGCCTCAGCTATGAGAGTTGGCAGACTTGTGAAGCACTCAACACTGAGTCTTTCATTGTGGGAAACACGGAGCAACCTACATGCAATGGGTGGAGTTTCACCAGGCAAACAGGAGGAACTTATGGACCTGGCCACAAGCTGGGGGAAAGCTCCCATGAAATGTCTTTGTCACTAGCCACAGGAAGGACATGGCCTATGGTGCTGCCCTCATGGGCCAAGGATCTGCATGAAGCAGGGAGGTGGTCCCACATAGACATCCACGTCCCACAAGAATGAGACGAAAAGCCAGGGAGGTTCATCCAGTTGCTACCATCAAAGGAGTTCCAGCTGGACACACTTAGCAGGGAGATATAGGGATAAAGAAGAGCGAGACCCCAAACACACAAGACTGATTATGGAGGGAGGAAGATGAAGGTGGGCTGATACTTTGCCCTACTGCAAAACGTTACTTGTCCTTGCAAAGCTGATAAAGGAAGCTGTCAAAAAAGTAGGACAGCAGATGAAGAGACACAGTGGAGGGGGAAATGGAGGGAGATGCCAGAGGCCTGAGGAAACAGTCATTGCCAAGGCTCCCCAAAATCTTGCTGCATCCTCTCATCTGAAAGCACCAGTGGGAGGAGGAAAATCCAGTGGCTTGCAAGATGGCCAAGAAGTCCAAGAAAAAGTGGCCACATGGTTCTAGCACAGAGAAGAAGGAAAAGAAAATCTGTCTTTGCTGCAGGTTTTGGTGAGGAGGGCGTAGAGCACCATTCTACTAATCCGACATCAATAGCCAGACAAGCAACCTCTGGTTTGGTTGGATGTCGATGGGACAACAACCAGCTGCTTCTCCTCCACAAGAGGAGTGAAGCTTTGTCCCGGCTGGACATCATGGTGAGAGAGACAGCGCCCAAAGTCAAGGGTCCTGCTCTGCTCAAAGCACAGTGTGCAGAGGGTAGGGATCCCATACAAGTCTGGGACTAGATGTGAAGGAAGCCTGGGGAAAACACAGATGCAACGTTTCTTGGAGCAGGAGGAGGACCTCACATCCCTGGTGCAGAGACAGGCCAAAGTGTTATTAGAAAGCATCACCCAGCAGAGAACAGCCGCCCTGTGGAGCAGGAGTGCTTTCTAGCTATGGCTTATGCCACGGTAGGGAAAACTAAAAGCTAGCAAGAAAGGCAGAAAGAAAACACACGGTTGTTCTAAGAGCAAAAGCAGCAAGAGGCTCATGGCTGGTGGAGGAGAAGCCTGTCGGGACATGACGCAGAGCTCTGCCGCTGACATGGGGTCAACCCAGCTGAGAAGAAGCCCATTCTCCTGGGTCAATAACGTCGATTGGGTTTGGGATGCTCAGAGGACCAGTGACAAATGCTGGCCACCAGCCATTCAAATAAACAGTAGGCAGCCAGTTGGCCAGTGGCCACTCAAATAACCAGCCCCAAGCTAAAAAAATACAGTAAGCTAGTAAATTTAGTAACCTAAAGAGAAACATTCCTCTACCAACCAGCATGCAAATAAGCCAGAAGGGGATATAGAGCTGACACAGTCCCCTGTTCGGCTTTTGATATTCGATGGCCCTTATCCAACTGGCTGCCAGTTGGTTATTTGCATTGGAACAGGAAACAAATTTTTCTCCTATTTATACTGCTTACCTCAGGAATAAACTAATTACTGTTATAAAATCCCATTCCCACAGTGTCCAGCACACATCTGTAACCCCTGGAAGGGACAAATACGCAGAACTTGCCAGCTGGACTGTCCCATCAAAAACGGCCAAATCCCAACTTGCCTTTCGCTGGCTCTCCCCACTGGATGATGAAGCAAAGCCGTCGCTGCAAATACCCCACTGCATCAGCTGTTTACCTTGCTTGTAAACAGATCGCTGCTACAAAAAGCTGTTCCAAAACTGCCCAGTGCACGGCAAGAAGCCTGGGGATGGGGAAGAGGAGCAGGGAGCAATCTGCTGGTGTTTCGGTTCCTGCGGCCAAGGACAGGGCCAGCTGGTTGCTCCAAGTGTCCAAGCTGTGGAGCGGCTGGGATGAAGATGGTCCGGCCATGCCGAGGCCCAGACATGCCACTAGATGGAGTTCGACAGCGAGACAGCGCTGCGTCCCTGTCCAGCTGCAGAGATGGTCTCCAGTGAAGATGGTCTCTGGCTGCACTGGGAGAAGGGGATTTCCGAGGTCCAGCACTGGCAAAGGACTCCAAGCCCCACTACGGTGGAAACCATCCCATGCAAGTGTCATGCCATGTGCTCTTGGCAGAGACCCTGTGGTGCCCGATGCCTTTCCTAGTGTGGAAATCCCACCCAGTACCTTCCCACCAGCTCAAACACAAGAGGAAGCTCCAACACCAACCACTGCCCCATGTGCATGAAGGGACCCAACAGCCATGGCCGTGCCCAGAAGCCCTAGTCAGGATGGGCCGAGCAATGCCCAGCAGTGCAGCAAGAGACCAGGCTTCCAAGGACACTGTGGTCTGGCCAACTCTCAGCACACATTTTGCAGGATTTGCTGTTTCCTTCAAGACCCAGCTGCTGGAGTCAGGGGATTAGTAAAGAAACGCTGCATTCTTCCTCTTTATCCCCATCTGTAAAGCTTTCTTGTAGCATGCCGCTTGCAGATGGCACCTAAGGAGCATGCAGAGTGTATGCTTTGCTTTCATCTCATTTTTAAAGCAAGACTTGTGACTTGCCAGGTCCAGACCCATGAACACTTTGCAAGCGCGTGCTTTCCTCACTGCAAACTCCCTGCTGCCTTTGGCTCCCTCCCAACAGGGACTCTGCTCTGCCTGGCAGAGGGAAGATGCTCTGTGGTTCCCCCGTGCCAGACCCCAGCTCACCTGAGCCAGCAGAGCCCCGATCTTCATGAGGTGCCATGCCGTGGCATCCCCTCTGCAGGGCCCTTGTGGGCTCCACATGGCTCTCTGGATTTGGAGGCAGGGAAGAAGTGATGGGTGATACCCAGTCCCCTGGCTGAGCTGCCTGCAGGTTCAGGCAGATGTGGCCACGTACACCAGACACAGGTTGAAGAGTCACTCCGCAGGGCTGGGAACTGGCGTAACAAAGTGCAAGTGGCAGGGAGGCAGTCTCACAAGGGATCCTTAGCTTACCTGGGGTGCACCTCATCTGGCATTCTTCATGCAAGCTTGTGAAACCAGGCTACAGGAACAGACTAGCAGAGACGAGGTGAGAAGATGAGGAGGAAGGTGGACTGGGGGACAAGGAACACAGCGCTAGCTCGATACTGCATCCAGAGGCTTGTCTGCTGGGATGTGGATGGAGCAACAAAGATAGTCCTGCTCTGGGCTCGCCTGGTTACTGACAGCTGGCGATTTCCTCACCTTTGGCATTTAAGTACTTCGGCATTCTTCGCCTGTGTGTGAGTTTGTCCGCAAGTGTGACCAGGCAGAAGCGTGCATGCATCTTTAAATACAGCAACATGGATGGGGGCAAGCATTAACCGAAATGTGCACGGCTGGAAATGACACAATGGTACATTTTTCTGTGAGGGCACAGTAGTCCCTTCACACGTTTAGAAACAGCTTTCTATTCATATGTTATGGAGATGCTAGGAGGAGCCACATCGGGAGAGATCACACCGTCATGCTGAGGAGCCTTTTCACATCAGAGTGAACACTTGCTGAAAGCATTCGACTTCTCTTTCCACTTCCAGGTGTGGGTGTGTGGGCTGTTTTCCATCCTCCCTCTCCCCTGGAGTGTTTGTCTGTCTGCTGTCTGCACATCCCACTCCCAAGTACATCTACCCTCCTGCTCCCATTGCCCAGAGCACCAGCAGAGGGAGAATCAGTGAAGCTCATCCAGTTTGGATGAAATACCAGTTATGACCCACACCAGTGAGCCTGGTCTGGATAAACCCCCAGCCCTCTAGGACTCTGTCATAACAGTCCACAGTCAGCCCAGGAAGGTGGCCTGGCACTGGTCCTTGCTGTGGACATCAGATCCAGGAGAAGGCTTGGGCAATGTATTTCTGAAGGTTCATTCCTGCATGTTGAGGCTTCACCTCAGGGGGTTCAGGACCCATGGAGGGTCCTGGAGAGCAGCTCTAAGTGTTAGGGGCCCGGGTGACAATAGAAGATGTTACATGGGTAAAGCTTATCACCCAGTCCTTGCTTGAGGTCCCATGAAGGTTGTTGCCTGCCAGAGCCCAGCCTCTACCCAGGGAGAGGCTCTAAAAGCAAGGTGCTGGAGGGGCTTGGAGTAAGTCCCCCACATTTCTCATCTGCATTTGGACTGGCCAGCTCCCAGGGAGAAACCAATATCTTCAACATCACTGGGGCTTGTGACAAGGGCTAGATGTGTCCCTAGCACCGGCCCAAGCCATCCCTGCATGGGACAGCTCAGGCAAAGAGCATCTCTGCTGGAGCAGAATCATTAACCCAGGAAAATAGCCATAGGACATTCAGAGGGCCATGCAGCCTTGCTGGCTGCCATCATCGGGCCACAATGCCTGTTTAGTCGCCAGGCATCCAGACGGATGTATTGAAATGAGCTATAAAGAGACCTAGGCAGAGAAATCCAGCCCAAACAGCTTGCTAAGCTGACAGGCAGGCCCCGGCAGAAAGCAAGGCTGACATGAGCTGAAGAGACTGTCCTGGTCTTCCTTGGAGCTGTTGGCATTGCAAGAAGCTGGGAAAAGAGAGCAGAGCTCAGGGCTGCGGAGCAGGACCACTCCTTGGCAATGGGAGAGAGAGCAAGCAACAGCAGCAGGAGGGGTGGGGTATTGGAGCAAGAGCAACCTGTGCTGGGCAAGGGAGGCAGGAGAGCAGGGACACATGGGATGGAGCCGGCTGAAGGTGGCCTGCAGGAAAAGATGGAGATTTGTCATCGCAGGTGAAAGCAGAGGGAGTGGGATAGGTGCATGCCTGGTCCCGCAGGAGGCAAGCGGTGGGTGAACATGGAGTCAGGATGGGTGATGGATCGGTGAGCTTCCTGGGTCCATTTCCCAGTGATGTGTTTTCCTGTCATCCCTCCTATCTCATGTCCACCATAATGTGCTTTCCTGTCATGAGCAGGGCTGAATGAGAAAGGTCCTTCCCATGACCCAGGGCATGGCTGAAAGGTCTCTGTCACGCAGAGCAGCCGTGCACCAGGTCAGAAGGGTCCCTGAGCTCTGACAGCAGCTTGGAAACTTTGTGCTGCAAGATTTGAGCTATTTCTGAGCTGGCAAGCCCAACCCAGCAGAATGCCAAATCCCCCTCCCCACCTGCAAATCCCAAATCCAGACACCTTCCCTGGGACCTGAGCAGAGACAGCCCCACGGCCTGGAGTCCACCCAAGACGGAGAAAGAACCTCTGAGGTTGGGGGGAAGCCAGTGGTGACCCCGGGGATGGTTCCACTGGGCTCCCTGTGCAGCACCACAGCCAGCTTCTTCATGCAACGTCTCTCCACAGTGACGGTCTCCTGAGAGGGCCCTGAGCATCTCCCAGGATAACTCAGGAGAGTCAGATGGACTCAGACTCAGAGCTCAAGGCCCTCTACAGTAGATGGTGTCTCAGACAATCCTAAACAAAGAGATAGAAAGCTGGAAAACTGAGAAGGGAATTTGCATTTAGAACACATCCCTTGTCAGGAGGGCCATGGAGGAGGTGTGCAAGAGCCTTTCCTCTCTCCTGCAGGAGGGACACCACGCTGAAGAGAAAGCAAAGCCTACAGATGTGGCAAAAGGCCTTTTTGGAAGGATGCTCCTGCGGGGAGCTGGCAGAGGTAGAAGACCCAAGTGGCTCACAGCAAGAGGGACGTGAAAAGGGGAATTGGTGTGACCAGGCCAGAAAGTGTTCAGAGGGACAGCTCAGTCCTGGGGACATCTGACAGCTCTGTGGAGTCAGCCCTGAACAAAGCAGAGTGGTTGGTGGAAAAGGGCACATTTCTCCTCTGCTTTGGCCATGGCAACATGCGTGGTGAACGGGGCTGGGAGTCCACACAAGGCCATCTAGAGCCTCATGATCACCTTGGACTTGCCATAGCTCACCAAAGACCCCGGACCTCCTGCTCTTTGTAGAGCACCTCTCTGCCCCTACTCTTGTGTCCCACAGCCATCACTGTGGTCTTGGAGATGGTGGTGTGTGACCTGATACCTCCCCACTCATGATCTCAGCCTCATGTCATACCTTCCCCATCCGCATGCTGGTGCAAGGCTGCTGCCACACAAGCGTGTGATCTTCACTTCAGGCTCAGCCTGCACCAGCAGCACCATCACCAGTCCCCCATTTCCAGCTCCTGTCATTTGCTTTATTGGCCAAGTGTCCGACGCCTCCTCACACATATCTGGAGGCAAGTCACCACCATGTGGAGCAGGCAGAGCCCAGGACAGAGAGGCACTCAGAGCGGATTAGATTTGAGATTGGGTTAATTGCGCCTTTCCATCATTTGTTTGGCTTGGGATAGGTCCAAAACATATGAATGAAATCCCCCCATGCACACTACGCTGCTGACAAGCGGATATTGCATCTGGTTTGAATATGGCAAGTGGCTGCAGAGGCAGAGACAGTGTGGAGCTGCTTGAAATACAACACACGCCTCCTCACGCTCCCGGCCCCCCTTGACCATGTGCCCTGCAGTTACGTTATGCTGCAAGACCCCACCCTGCATCCCCAAACATTTGCCACCACCTCCGCACGCCATCATCTCAGGCCCCCGTCACCCTGGCCCACGCCGCTGCCGGGTGGTTCATACCCCTGGCCAAAAGGCAGGAGCAGAAGATGGAGGAGGAGGAAGACAACCCCTCGGCCCAGCACTGGGTGATGTCTGTAGGGTGGGCTGTGATGGCCAGGATGGCTGTGGATGACACAGATGAAATTGAGACATTCCCTGGCATTGGGAGAGGGTGGGAGGGGAGATGCAAAGGGAAAAGAAAGTAGGGTGGATGCCAAAGGCTTATTTCTCTAACCCTCCCCAGAGCGCCCCGTCAGCCCATGAGCAGCGGTGTGTGATCACTGTGGGGGCTGCAGCATGTGGGACATGAAAGGACTGGCGGCCGAGCTGTCCCCAGGGTGCTGAGGCTGGCTCAGGAGGAGGTGGAGCTGATGCCAGGAGAATTTCAGTGCAGGAGAGTAACCTTTGGTCTAACATCACTGGCTACAGGGTGCAAGGGGAAGGGGGCAGCCTCTGAGGCAGTGGCACCCACAGCGCCGGAGAGCACAGGATGCCCTTGTTCCCCCTGTATTCACACCCTGATCTGCAGCTAGCGCAGGTCAGGGACTTTGCAGGGGCTCCAGTGAAGCAAGAGAGATCCACCAGGGCTTTGCAACGTTGCATGAAGATGTGCGAGCCTGCAAGAGCTGCTTGCATAGAGCCCCTTGGATCATGCTGCCATGCAGCTGCTGGAGGTGCAGGGAAGGATGCTCCGTGAAGGGGCACCCCGACAGAGGGAAGCACATGCTAGAGAAGATACAGGCTGGGAAAACACTTTTCCCAGGGTGAACGTACCCAGGAAATAAAAAGGGGTCTGGTGTTGAGGCACAACATTGGGATTTGGCAAAATAGGTTTTACTCACAGACAACACAAAAGTTCATGAATAAACTGAAAGCAAGCCCAAACCGCAGTCCCCTCCCTGCAGTGCTTCCGCTTCTTGCTTTTCAGGAGGAAGATGGGAAAACATTGGCCTACATGGAGGTGCACCTCATACCTTCTCATTTCAGTCTGTCTCACACAGGGAAACGTGCCCCCGAGGTGCGGCGGTCACTTTGTTGGTCACTGCCGCAGCACCGTGCCCAGAGGACAAGGGTAGAAGCAGGGTCCAGGCATGGAGATGATGGATGTGCACTGGTTTCCCGCCTGGGCATTGCTGCTGGCACATGCCCCCTGGTCCATCCCTGCCCCAAAGCTTAGCTGCCTCCTCTCACCTCCCCTCACCATGAGCAGCTGCAGAAGTGGGAGATGGGGCAGCCAGGAGCTTTTCACCGTGGTTGCATGTGGTCCCTGGCCACTGCCTGGAGGGCAAAGGGATTCCCCTGCTGCCACCAGCGCCCAGTCGTAGGTTCGCTCCAGCTCCCGCCGTGGCACAGAGGAATGCTGATATCCATGCCGGGAAAGCCACGTAGGACCAGCCCTTCCTCCTCCTTGCAGGACAGCTGAGCCCTGATTTGCACAGGTGTTGAGCACCCTCCGTCCCCAGCAGCCCTCAGGGCTGTCACGATCACTCAGCACCTCCCAGGATCTGGCCTTTTTTCCCCTGTTCTTTTATGAAGACATTATTTTACGGCTTGTTAATTTGTACTTTTTCGAGCTTTTAACAGGGAGCAGGGGCCAAGTCCCCAGGCAGCCCATTGGCCGTGAGAAATCCCATTTGGTATCATATAAATTATTGCAGATATTACTAATATTGCGTCTATTGTGTAAATACTGACTAAATGTTTGAAAAACACAAATAAATACGAGCTGAGCTGATGGCTGGAGCAGCTGCCTATGAGCCATTCTGGGCCCCCGGGGGAAAGAATCCACATTTTAAACTAATGTGTAAATATGTAACCTGCCTCCATCCCCCGCCAGATCGGCGTGAGCAGTCCTTGGAAGCAGCCCAGTCCCTCAGCTGCACAGCTATGATTTAAGAACAGCTATAAATACATCTCATCCGCCGGGCAACTGCGCAAACAAGGGCTCACCTGGCAGTAAGGGGTCACCAAAAAGTCTCCCACCTGAGACCACTGCGCGTGGAGAGGCACGTGTTGGTGGGAAGTGCTCAGGGCTGCCCAGTCCTCAAAGCCTCCCTTGGGCCCAGCCTAGCAGACCTCAGTGCTGCATGTTGCAGCCAGGTATGATCTGATGGACCACTGTCAACTGATGGGCCACCAGGAGCGATGATACTGCCTCCAAGCCAAGCAAGCTTCCCTTGTTGGGGCTCCTCGCTTGTAAGCTCTTTTCCCCATTCCCCATTGTTGCAAAAAAGTCACAGAGTCCTCTAGTATCCCGGTCCCTCAGCGCCATCCAAAGCTCCTGAGCAACATGCCCCTTGCCAGAGGGCAGAAGGACCAGCCAAGGATCGTGTCCCTGCATCCCACTGCCTCCCAGCCTCAGATGCTGGAAGTTTCCAGCCCCTCCTTGCAAGTCCCCAGTTCCTCCCCATCACTCAGGGCTGGCTCTGAATGGCATGAGGAACCCCCTTAATCTCTTCCCCACCCAAACCAGGGGTACTGCAAATTGTCCTCTTGGCACAGCAGATGGAGTGGTGAACCACAGGCTGCAGACAAGGGAGAGGAGACAGCCTGTATCCCTGGGCTTTGCCTTTGTTGGATGTGGAATGATGCTGGGTTTTTTCCCAGCCTTTTATTTTGTGACCTTCCCAATCTTTTCAATTAAGTTTAACCCATGGCCACTACGCAGTTGGGTACAAACACTTCTGGGTTTGCCCAGAGCCGCAGAGCTCCTGCAGAGGGTGAGAACTGCTGGGTTGGCTACAAGCAACGCCGTGGGGTGGATTTGCTCCTCAGCTGATGGACAACAGCACAGCAAAGGTGGTGCCAGGCTGTGTAATGGGTCCTATCACCCAGGACTGCAGAGGGAGGTGCCAGCAGCCGCAGGGCCCCCAGCACCCTGCCAGCAGGCGGGTAGTGCAGGCAGGGAGGGAGAGGAGAAGCCAGGCCAGGAAGATGTGAGTCAGGGCAATAAGGTCATTGCAGTGGAAGCCGCTCAAGACACTTCTGGGCGGATGTCTGTCCCCTGGGGCAAAACATGGGATTTAATGCCATTTCTCTTGAGAAAGGTGAAGATCATGGTATGGGTTCCCGTTTCCAAAGCTGCAGGTATTTTTCAGGCATGGGGTGCCAGCTCTGATCTTGGCTCCAGATGACAAAGACTAAACCCACATGATCTCCATGGGACCAAATGCTGCAGGGAAACTTTCCCCAACTTGTTCTGCCTCCTACCACCTCTCTGGGACAGCCAGAGAGATGTTTCCCCACTGATTTTCTTAGCTTCTCCCACGTCCTGGGGATCAGGCCAGTGCAGCATCTGCTTGTGAGCTTGGACCCTCCCAGGGACCACCATGGCCACAGACTCCTCCAAAACCCAGTCTGGCGCCTCCAAGCCAATGCAGCTGGTGTAGGTGCCCAGGTGCCCAGGCTTGGCTCAAAAGGAGCAAATCCCTCTCCCAGAACTACCCTTTTGGCTCTTACATGCCACATCTCTGAGCCCTTGTATAGGTCCAAGCATGGGTCCTTGGCCAAATGCACCGAAGGGAGCCAAGCAGGGTGAGGGCCCAGGGGCAGGACAGTGCAGGACTGGGTTATGCATCAGGGCTCAGCTCTTCCCCTGTAACTACAGATTAAAATAATAAACTCAGAGAGATCCAGTGTTTGGCAGGGCCTATGAAGAACCGATGTTTGACTGGCCCTCAGCTCACAGGCACACCCAAATAAATAGCATTGTTTATAAGGACTGAAAATTAAAAATTAAGGGCTGTGATTTTCAAAGCTCCCTGAGGAGCCCTGACATTGAACTCCCATAAAAATTAATGGCAAGAAATCCCGTCCCTACATTTCTCTGGAGTGATAAAAAGAGCTATTCATTGTGCAATCAATTGCAGAAATTCATAATAATTTTTACTAAAGAAATCCACTGCTATGGAGCGTTTCAGTTAGCAATAAATCTAATAAATAAAGTACCTACCATTTGAGTAGAAGAAATTACTGTAAGATTCAGCAAATCAGCTAACAGAATGCAAAGTAATTCCACTTCTTATTATCTGCTGGGAATTGCAAGCCACCAATTGAAATTCATTTACTCTAGTTTGAATTTTAAGTCATTTTTGCCTTCAGATGAAAAGCAAAACTTCTGTGGCTGATTGGAAAGCATTTGAGGAAAATGTGGGGGGTCGTGTGGTTTTTGACAAAATCATGAGCTGTCAATCAAACCGCATTGACCGCTGCTTCTTGTAACAGCCTCAGTTTTGTCCAGAGAAAAACATAACCAGGAGAGATTTTGATGCGGAGACTTTGGCCTTCCCTAGACATTTCTGCTGAGTTTCTGCATATTTGCATGCACCTGTGGGTACCGGGATCCTCTGCCATCCCCCCTCACTTGCGGAGAATTGTTCAATTTGGTATCAGGCACCCTCGTCACCCTTTTGTGTGGTCTGCTCAGGATGAGATAGATGGTGCACGGGACTAGATACGCCACATGAAATGCCACCGCTGGAGACATGCTGTGGAGTCAGTTGATCCAAACAAACACACACAAACACACACGTGCAAGTCCCATGTCCATCCAGACCACCCGTGTCCATACTGCAGGCGTACAATGGGAGGTCACCAAAGCCACACGTGCCCCACTGACACTCACAAGCAACCGGGAGGGACACTCCTCCTCATCCCATCCTTGGAGATCACCCGTGCTAAACAAGCATGTGAAATGCACCCAGAGCATCAAACGCCATGGTTGGACCCTACATCCCTTTCTGAACACCATGGTCCTCTCTCCACAGCATGTCTAGAGCTGGGCATTGCATTCTGGCTCTGCTCGGGAGATGGACCCTGCAGCCACGCAAACAGCTACCTCACTTCCAGATGAAGAGAAGATCAGCAGCATCATTCATGCCCAGGTACAATCCTTTTTTGGGTAATTTGATGCACAAAACTTTAGCTTTCAAAGTTGGGTGAAGAATTAAGCATTGATCCCATAATAATTTAGTAGGAATCATGTCCCATCCTTCTTTAGATTCCTCTGAAACCCTGCCCTACCTTCAGGTCTTTACATAGGTGTACATCCAAGCTCAAATTAGCTGTACCATCAGAAGTCACTACAGATGAGAGTCCCCAAGAAAAGGTCCATAAGGAAAGCGAAGCAGGAGGCTGCAGGTCACAATACCAGGCGCACACACAGCATGGTTATCCCAAATTAGTTACCTCTTTTTAAAGATATGCCACAGTAAAGGGAAAGATAAAGAGGAAAACTCTTGAAACTCTTCCTCTCATTTGAGTCATTTTTGGGTCTTCCCCACAGGTCACATCCCACCGTGCCATATGCCCGCTCCACACACTAAGCAGACACAATACAGGGTATCCCAGATTTGCAGACCTGGAAAATGCCAGCCAACCTCCGGAGTCATACCAATGACGAGCGGGAAGAGTGAAGAGCGAAGTCCGCCCCATCCCACACCACAGCCATTGGCTTCACCATCAACCAAAGGGACAGAGACTTTCACATGCACGTTGCCTTCCTGTGGCTGGGTATGAGCTGGCTGTAAACACCATGGGCAATCAAGGTCCAGAAGGTCTGAGACGGCAATGGCTCATGCTGGCCACCTGGTCACTGGGCCACCGAGTCTGCCCCACAGGTCCACGCTCGTGGCTGGTGGCCACGTCCCATTACACGTGGCTGTGTCCCCCTCTAGTGGCGTGTCCCAGCCAGCACGCTTCTGGCCACTGCGGTGAGCTGGACACGCTCACCCTTGGCGTGGTCACCACGAATTCACACCTCCATGACTCCTCAGTGGTCCTGTGCTGGGTGGAAGCATGGTCAGACCTGCGATGCACAAAGAGGACCTCCAAGAAAATGGCGAGCGCCAGCCTCCATCGGCCATGGCAGGACAAGGTTTTCCTGTAGGGAAAGGCTGGTCCATCAAGGCGAGCAGGACATTCCCAATCCACCAAACCTCTCCAGCAGCTGGACTAGGAAGGGCTAGAGGATGGCTTGGCCAAGCAGGACAATGTTACAGCCAGTCACAGGTAGCAGAGTTTGTAACAGCTCCCCTGCCTCATATGAAGGGGTTTGGGTTTTTTTTGAGAGGGCTGGCAGGATTAAGTGGAATTCACTTCTGGCAGCTGCTGCCTGCAGATGAAGAGATGAGTTACAGCCATCCAGGCTGCAAAGTTAGCAAGACACCTCCTTGCTACAACTAGGATGTAGCACTCTGCATCACTGTTAACTTGGACTTCCTTAGCAGTTCTGGTTTCGTGTTCCCCCATCCATAGTATCACCACAGGGCAGGATCAAAACTTGGTTCCTTGCTGCATTTATGGCTGAAGATTGTGTTTAATCCTGAAAAACACAGCAGGTCAGGCTCCCTGTTAGCTGCGTGTGCACCATGGGATGTAGCTGTTCTTGCTTTCCTAAACATTTAGTGTTTGTTTTGCTGGCTGATTCTCTTAAGCAACCGTAATTGTTTCACAGCTTCGTGTTTCCATATATCCTGGTGGAGTAAGCAGTGTAAACTGTCCTGGTTTGCTCAAGAGAGCAGAACCGTGTTGAATCAGCACGGCATTTCCTTCGGTGGGAGGACAGACCCCCTCTTGAGTTTGAAGCGGTGCTAAAGCAGGTGACCATAAGAGCTCTAAGAGACGATGGGACACCACGGGAACCTGCTGAGCACGCTGGGATTGGGCCAGGTCCTTAAAAGTGCATCTCACCAAAGTGTGTTTCAGTTTCTTTCTAAATTGGGTCCCCAAACAAGGCGCCCTTGTACACTTAGCAGCAGAATGTCCGCTGACAAGGATGCTGTGAGTGCTGCAGGCTCTGCTAGCGTTCACTGTGAGGCTCTTGCCATCATCTCCTGCACCTCTGGAGAGGAACTGCTTGCAAATCAGCACTCTCAATATTTTCTAATTTTCTTGAAAACTAGAAATTTCCCCAAACAAGAGAAATCAGTAATCAGAAAAATGAAGAAATGACAAAAAAAAAATGCACTTTGGGGAGGAAAAAATAAAAATGGAAACTTTTGAGTATTTTTCTGCTCATTTCAGCAGGCCTGAGTCCATGCACACTGGCCACTCTGTACTGCTCATCTCAGCTTGGTAGAAAGCCAGAGAGATGGTTAAACACCTTCCCTTTGGCTCTCCCTCGATACCAGATGTGCACCAAGGTATTTCCTGAATCATGCAACATTTTTGGGCTGTATGAAGTCTGTCACTTTGTACAGTGTTTCTAGGATGGAAGATGACCCATACATCAATGTCAGCGTTTACAACTGGGAGTCCTTTGAGACCCTTGAGTCACCCACGACTGCACTTATGAATTCTGGCATCTGTGACAGCAGCTCTGTGGGCCTGGGTAGCCTGACTTGCTGCTGTAATTTCCCCTTCAGAGACATCCAGGGAAAATGCCTCAAATCAGCAAGCGGGTCACAAATTTCATTTTTGAGTCCTTTGCACATGGGCTGCCAGGGATGAATTCATTTCACCCACTCACCCAAAAAAAAGTCCAGTCTTGAGAGCTTACATGGGCTTCTCTACAGCTTTGCCAAGCATTGCCCCAGGCTCTGCAAGAACAATCCGCTGGGGAGAGATGGGGTGGATGCCTGCTGGAGCGGCCAGCATTTCTCTATAGATTAAGAAGGGACCCTGGCTGATTATCTTACAGTTGACACCCGTTTTATGGGTGGTTACACTTAAGGAAGATGTGTTGAACCCTTTGTGGTGGACTGCCATGTGTGAGCTCCCCACAGTGTGCTGGGTGTCTGGCCTTTGTGGGATGGTACATCTGCAAAGGACCTGTCTAAGGACCTCAAAGGGGTCCAGCAGGCCAACGATGCCCTCCAGGCTCTCTGATGTTTCACTGTAGTGTGTTACACATCTCAGCATGGCATCCCCACACGAAACCTCAGCATCCCCAAGGCCTTCCTTCCCCCCATAGGTTCTGCTATTTCTCCCTCCCCAGGGGAGGAATAGGGGCCTGTGAGGGGAAGGAACCCGCCAGGGTCCAAGTCAGAGAACACTGAAGAAACCCTTGGGAGGAGGAACATGGCCAGCCTCTCAGCTTCAGTCTCCAGGTTATTTACTGCCTAGAGGGCCTTGACCTAGGACATTTCCCTTGATGCTGAGCATCTGCCTCAGAAAATATCTGTGTTAGGAAGCTCATATACCTATAACATCCCTCTTCCCTGAGGCACCGCTTACCCAGACACCCAGGGGTGGTGGGAAGCCCTGCATCCTCTGTCTGCACTGCTGGGTTTCTGTGCTGTGCCCTTCTGCTCCTGGCATCTCTTCCTCATCAGCTGTGACTCAATAGCCCCTCTGTTGGTGTGTTCCTGGTAGGTAGCCCCAGACCACTGCTCTTCTGTGTCTTCATCGCTAACGTCACCCCGGTAGGACTCCTGCATCTCAGCACTCAGTGGTCCACCCCGTGGCTGGACACTCTTGTGATGCTGGTAGCCCACAGTGCTCTTCGTGTGTTCAGGCCACAAAGACCAAGTGCTACCCCTTTGATGGGAGAGGATATCGGGTCTAGCAGCCCTAGAAACAGTTCTCAGCTCCTCCTCATCCCCCGCCAGCCATCCCTTCACTGGCCTTTGCCCAGAAGCCCCCCAGGAGTTACTCTGGAGGTGCTGCTCCCCTCATCAGGGAGACAAGACGTTGCTCCACTATCCATCACCACCAGGTTACTGAGTACAAGAAACACAGGTACATGGACAACACAATCTATCATTTTTAATCTCCTCTCCACTTGCTATTTAACCTTGTCCAAGGAGTCCTGGCTCCTTCCACCCGTCCATGGCTTGTCCCCCAAACATGTGGAGTTTCCCCTCTCTTTCCTCCAGCCGTTTCATTCTTTGCCACTAACCTGAGTGAGACTGTGACCATGCGCCTTTCCGATCCCATCTCCTCCCCAAATTTCCTGTGTCTGAGCCCCTCTGCATTTCCCCCCTTTCCCTGGCTCTGCAGTATTTACGACTTATCTCTTTGTTCTGCTCTGGAGAAATCCCAGTGCTGCAGACTCGGCTGGCCGGGCTCCCTAGGCTGCAGCCACCACATCGTCCCCAGGAGCTTTCCCATGAACAGGGGACAGGCGATGGATGCAGCACTGCCAGTGCGGGCCTGATTTCCCATCCCCTGACCCATGCAACATTTCCCTCACTTCAGGCTGAATTCATAGATCAAAATAGATATACATATGCATATTCATAGGTCAAACATGCAAGCACCCACAGCCATTGCTCACCTCACCAGTCCCATTCTTGGTGATTTCTGTTAAGAGGTTTTCCGGAGCACATCTGCCCCGTGACTCAGGAACCCCTCTAAATTCAATATGCGAAACAATTCACGTCTAACTGATTGACTGTCTCCCCTGTATCTCTTGGATCTGCACTTTTGAACCTCTGATCTGCAAATCCCTACTTATGCGGGGTCCACAGAAAGTAACTCATCAACCTGGAGTCTGTTATCAGTACAGTTAAGTTGCTTTAGAAGGGCTGCATTGCCACAGGAAAATTTTTCGGGCTCAGCAAACCGAAGCAGGTTGAAAACCACTGACCAGAGGTTTTGGGATGCTGGGGAATGTCTAAGACGATTCAGAGGCTCTGCACTTCTAGAGATGAAATTTTAATAAGAAACCATTGACTTTAGTTGGGATGAACACTGCTATATTGACAGGAGAAGGAAGTACCGACCAAGAAAAAAAAAATGAAGTCAATATTTGCCAGGTGGGATAATTAATCCTGATTTATGATCAATGCAAAACGCAGTGACTGCGTTGCTTTATACAGGCCATCAGGTAAACCAAGCCACTGTGTTTCCTTTATTTCAATTAGCTGCAAGTAATTTGCTGAGATATTCAGGGTAATGTGTAACCGAGATGTTCTGAGGGCTGTTCCCAGCCTACGGCTAAATAACCTGACACCTCTAAGTGATGTGGAACATTTTTAGCCTTTGCTGGAGGCGAAACCGAAAGTTAGACAGTGTGACCCTAATTCTTCCCCAGATTGCTGGGATGGTTTCTGCTGGGTCCCTGCCCCACAGCCGCGCAGCCTGGGTGGGAGCCAGGGGTAAGGCGGCTGGCCGAACATGCCGGGGGAGGTTGGGTGCAAGTGGGGGTCCTGTGCTACCGCTCCTCCCAGTCTTCACAACCAACCCAGGCAAAAGGCAGCTCATGTCGGCATGGAAAATTTGCCCCGTTGTCTCTGACCACAAAGTGACTTTTAGCAGACGGCAGATCAGCGGTCGCCTTCCTCCATGCGTGTTAGGCGGCTTTTTTGTCTGTTCTTCTGTACACCTCCGTAGAGCCATAAAACTCTGCCTTTCTTCCCTGCCACAGATGTTTCAAGCTCCACTGATTAGGTTTGCATTGTATGTAGCTAGCTATTAAAGCCAAGCATTTACGGTCCTTCCAGTTTTGCAGGATAATTTCAGAAGCAACAGCCCCAAAGAAGTCCTTTGCTGTAGTTGAATAACCTGATTTGCACAAATATTTTAGCAAAAATCTGGACTACTCTGATTTCTACGTGGCTTCCCTCCCTTCCTAAGAGTAATTGCGCCAAATCCTCCAAGACACAGGATAAACACAGTGGTTTCACTTTATTATAACAAAGTATAGATTTTTCACTGCTGCATCACCAGGTCTGTCGCTCGCCTGCGTCTCCAAAAGGTTTTGTTTTCATCATCTTACCACCATATTTACGTAGAAATGCGCTGGACAGCTGAGGGGATTTTACTGTCTCTTACATTTCCTGTTCTGTTGTTTAATTGGTCATTTCTGAAAAGAACATGACTTAAAATAAGAAGTTTCCTGCTACAAGAGAAAATTAAAGAGCCCCAGACAGCCCAACACTGCTGTGCGAGCTTCATTCCTGATGTGTTTCAGGAGAAACAAGGATTTGGATAGGGAATCGGATTCAATTATCGATTGCATTTTGGCAAAGCAGCGGACTCAAAGTTGGTCTGAGTGCAGAAACCTGTCCCTTGGTTATCTATCTCCCAAAGCCCAGCCCTGCATCTTCCTCCCAACCAGGAGACTGCGCTATCCATGCACCTTCCTCAGCCACCAGCATGAAGAAGCTGCAAAGCCACAGCCAATACCTTGCTCCATGTGCACCTGAGAGGCCCCATTAAGCAAAGGACCAGCTCTCCAGGAGATGCTGCTCATACCTCAGGTTCCTGTTTCCTCCACTCTGGGGATGCAGATTGTACATTAAGGCAATAGAAGAGATGGTTCAGCACAACCATTGGGACCTCCTGGAGATGGATGTGGAGGGGAAATGCTGTCCTCATTTAAAACATTCCCCACTCAGGGAAGGGGAAGACAGGTTGATGTCCTCCAAACATAGCCATGCTCTGCCGTAAGGCCGGTGTCTTGTCCTTTGTCTGATAGCCAAAGACAGAAAAAATGCTGTTCCTTACTGATAGGCCACATGGCCTTCAAAGGGCTTGGCCAAGGCAGCTCTGCAGCCTCTTTGCCGAAGAAAAGAGGGGGAATTCATGCATGGAGAAGGCAGACACCGTGGGCAAGATGCGGCAGGGGACTTTGGTCCTGGACTTCTCCACCGGCACAGACAAGCTCACTTGTCTCTTTCTGCCCTTGTCCCAGGAAGAAGCTTGGAGGCTCCTTCCAGGCTCTAGTGCGCAATTTTTCTTGCTGCCTGAGATTGAGCGGATTTTCTCCAGCAGCACTTTATTCACCATCAGTAGGCCCAATATCCCAATCAGCATCTCTCTTTTCCTTTATTTTCTTCTGTTCCTTCCCACCTCTGGGTTTGTAAAAGGCTGTGGCTGCATGATGAAGCAAAACAGGCCAGGGAATGGTCGCACAGAGGGTTAAATGGTATGGACCTGCTAGGGACCTTATAGCTAAGCCTAAAACAAAGCTGCCTCGTCTGCCCCATTCCTTGGGACAAGACCTCCCTTGAACTTTGCCTAGCCACTGCCTGGTGGGGTGCAAGTTGGCTGGGCCAAAGCCACACCAGCAAGAGCTTTAACAGGTTGGGTTGTGCCAGGAGAGAGCTGGAGCAAGACACGTCCCCACAACCTCCTTTAAAAACAGTCACACGTGGGAAGAGACATGCGGACATCACTTAAGGTGAGCACCTTGGCATTGATAACACCACCTGGTGTGGGAGTAGGTCTTATCTGCAACATGCTGAATGTGAAGACAACTCCACTGCAAGTCACCCATGGTCAGAAGCGTTCATCCCTGCTCAGTCCTTTCCTGGCCATCACCAGCCGGGAAGACCCTTTGCAACCCTGGTGGCCACCATCCCTCCTCCCACCCTGCTCAGCTGAGCGTGGCTCCCCCCCAGCTCCCGCGACGGGGGATGAAGTCTCCTGAATGCCTGGAGGTATAATTAAGCACTGAAGAGGAGTCAATCACGGTGTTATGCATCCGACCAGCCGGCAATCTTGTTTTCTGCCTGGGCAGGGTGAGCAGGGCAAAGGTTGCAGTAGCTGGCTGTCACTCCGTCACTGGCTCGCTGCACGTGCACCGCCGTTTATGACCACTTGTCCGGCACCTAGATCAAGATTTGTTTCAGCAGCGCTACGATCTGTTTGGTTTGGACGGCACCCGGGTGAGCGGTGAAGTCAGTTGTGGTATTTTAAACCCCGGAGCCTGGAATCGTGATACAATCTCCTTTGAAGATAGCACAAGCCAGGAGACAATTCATTCACAGTCCTGTACAACAGGATATATTTGGCTGGTCAAAAACTTGGCTCTTTCTGCAATGGTATGGTTTGAAAGCATTCACCATATTCAGAGATGCTCTTCAGCCGGAGCACCCACAAATTCACCATAGACACTCACTTTTCCCAGAGAAACTTTCCTGGTGTGTTCAGAGGCAACATCCAAAAGCAAAGACCTTAAATCCCAAGCCACTCCGCCTTTTTTTCGGTGCCGTGTTTGACAATAAACTCAGAGGAGTGAATTTTTCCAGCCTCGGCGCCGGATTTCAGGTGACGGCACGGCAGATTTGTTAGGCCTGAACGTCTGCGCCTGCGGTTTCTGAAGACTCGCACAAATAAATGCACATCCCCACGCAGGCATGCTGAAGTGCTCTGCAGTCCACACGGAGCTAAAGGCTTCCTGTGGCAGCTGAAAAAGGACCGTCTTGATTTTCTAGTGACCGTCACGTTGTGTTTAGTCGACCAGGTGAGCACGGGTTACAGCAACCACGCGCTTTCTGTTTATAATGCACTGGACACAGTTCTTTTGTCAGAGCAATTTTCATCTTTGCAAAGCTGCTTCTGTTTGTGAACTGCACTCCTGTACAGCACCTTCTCTGAGCAGTCATCAGCGCCGCTCTGAAATGTTTGGATAGTTTGAAATAAATTTCATCAGAAAAACCACAGGTTTCTATAAAGGAGTACAATTGTCCTGTGTTTTCTGGTACGGAGGCTCTCAGAACAGCTTCTCCTTTCTCCAGGACAGGATTAATACATGTACTGTTGCTAAGTGTCCGATATTTATGTTCCATTAAGTTCAAAACAGAATTTATTTCTATTCAGCATCAACCCCCGCAGCCTCAGATTCACCCCTGAGTTCTGCCTCCCTCTTTCTCGCAGCTCTTCTCCCCATCGCATGGCTGAGACCACCACCCAGATTGCAGACTACCCCACTTTCAATCCCATTTGGTAAGCCCTAGGGGCATCAGAAAGTCGAAAACCTGTAAAATATCTCCCACAACCTCTGTGACTAATAGCACTGGTCAGATCCAGGAATTGAGCAAGAGTGCTACCTGCCTGCACTTATTCTTCGGTGTAGTTGGATTTACATTGCTTAAATCCGGAGTCTGGCTACACCTTTGCACAGGCCTTTGCAAGCTCTGTGCTTTCATGCGGGTCTCAAAGTTGGAAACTCCCTTTCTGCTCCCACTGCTGGGACCTTTTCCTCGCCTGTCATATGGCGATGGTAATTTCTCTGCAGCTTTTGAATAGAGAAGCACCTGGGCAAGCCTACGAAACACTCCTCAGGTGCATTTTATTCCTCTTCCTGTCCGCTGAAATATTTACACATCAAAGGGAGCCTTCTTATCTAATGGGGTTTTGATGTTCATTAAAGCAACGCATGGGCAGTAATAAAAAGCGATGCCTTGCAGCGCTGGGGTCGTCGGCAGGATCTGAGCTCCAAGCCACACCGGGGGTGACAAGGGCTCTTCGCCCCCGGCTGCTGTCCTGAGAGGGTGGCAAAGGGGGGGCTCCGCTGTGCAGGATGCTCTGCGCCAACGCACAAGGCCGGGAGACCTGGTACCTCCTTAAATGCTCTCCTGGATCTGGGCCTTCCTCTCTTCCAAACCAGCTGTGCTTTGAAGTCTTTACAGCAACCTGGCATCTTCTGAATAAGAGGCCAGCTTGCAGAAAGCACCTAGTCTGCAGGTAACGACAGAGCAGTGTTTCATGGGCATCTTTGAAAAGGCCAAGGCACCCCCCTCTCCTGGTGAGTGCCCATTTCCATATTCCATCCGTTCACACTCATCGTCTCCTCCACCGCAGAGGCTGTAAAATAAACACCCCTCCTGCCCTGCCACGCTGTTATCTCCGCAGACAGCTCACGCTGCACTTCCCTTCGGGGTGACTCACTCCAGATGTGTCTGCATCTGCCTTCCCTCCGGCGTGGGGCTCGCACCCATCACCCTGTGGACACCCTGGTCCCAACGCAACCCGTGGATGTGATCCCACGCTCTGACTGCTGCAAACGGCCTAGCGTTCATGCCCTCTGCATATACCTCCCTTCCTGCTGGGTAGGTTGGGACGTTCCCCTCTGCTCTACCTGCTGTGCTGGAGACGGTGGCTTGAATGTGCTGCAGAGGCAGGTGGACATGCTCTGCAACTCCTCGCCCAGGCCAGGAGAGGCGTCAAGGCGGGCACGTTGCAGGCAGAAGGTGGGAAGTGAAAGGGAGGAGGGAGCAGACCCGGGGGAGCACCTCCAGGGGCGCTGGGGACAAGCAGCTGGCAACCTCTGCTGCTGCTAGCAGGATGAGGAGCAGAGCGACTGGGGATGTGCCTTCCCGAACACCTCCTTGGCCCACCTAACCTCCCCTTAACACAGGGCCAGCGAAACGAGCCTGCAGGCAGGGGCTGGGAGGGGGCACCATCGGGCGGAGGAGCATCTCACATCACCCGGAGCACACGGGGCGCGTAGGGAGGGCCCTGGGAAACCACACTGTGGCATCTCACAGAGGTCTTCCAGCTCACGTCAGGCACTCGCCGCACCATCCTGCCATCACAGCAACCCCGACACAGCGACCCCGACGCGAGCAGCGCCGCCAGCCCGGGCACCAGGAGCACCTCGGCCAGGGATGCTCCTCGGGCTGCAGGTGTCCGCACCGGCCAGGGTGCGCCCACGACCCATGCAGAAATCTGGGAGCATGCCCACCTCTCTGGCTTCTGTTGAACTCCGGTGTTTCTCCTTGGGGGGGGGGAATAACACATCTGAGGCCCAAAAATATGATCTGCCCATGGACCCACGTGGCTCTGGCCAGCCAGCCGCGGCCCTCTAACCTCTCATTCCCCTTAGCCTTTCAATTAGCTCTTGCCTTCCTGACGACTTCACTCAACACCCAGAGCGATTAGAAGCCAGAGGAAGGCCACGGCTTTGTCTCGAACGATGAGCCAGATTAATCAGCTCCAGTTGCACTGAATTACCCAGTCGGGGCTCACAGCAACAACCTCCGATTCACCGGCAAAGCAGCCAGCATCCCGCTTTCAGCCGGGATAATCAGCAAGGACGTGAAAGCCAGATGAATGACTAGGTGAGGGTGGGCTGCCGCCTGTCAGGAGCTGGAATATAAGTCAAAGCACTTTGAAATTAAATCCTCGCTTTGACAGGGAACTAATGCAGAGATTTTAAAGTAGGTGTAATACACTTAGACAGGCATGTGCGCAGCCCAGCGCAAGTTGCCATGCTTTGAATGAGTGGGTCCCGGCTACACTGAGAGCAGGAAAATGGAGTTGAAAAGACAAAGAGAATTTTGAATAGCTCCAAACCAGCTTGGCAAGATTTTAGAGATGGCAGCAAGAGGTTTTAGTAATGGACCTAACTAATAACATTGTCAGGAGGAGATTTGGTGCACGGTTGTTGGCCACCTGGGATCTTGGATTTCGTACCGAGCAGCCATCTCGCGTCGCTCCTGGCTTTAAATTAAGCCATTTGTGCCCACGTGGACCACTGGGGATAGATGGAGGCATGGTGGACGGGGGAGGAGACGGGGATCATCTCTTGGCCTCCAGGGTGGGCAAGCCGTGCTGCCAATAGCTCCTGGGATTCCAAGAGCTGACCTCTCTAGACAACTTCAGAGGTGGGTTTAAGCCTCGATACTTGGTCAAGCATCACCCTGCACATGCACAGCCCGGAGCCCATCACCAGGTCACCGTGGCTGGCTGCTCTCCACGGGGGCAGACCAAGAGCATTTGCAACCTCGTCCCTGCTGCCGGCTCTGGCCGCTATGCCCTCCTGATAGAACCCCCCCAGACCCCTCTCCTTGTTTGTGAATTATCAAATGCCAAAAGTCGGCCTTTACGGTGAAGCCTCAGAAACTGGGATTTGGGAAATCCCTCCCGATCCAGCGGGTGGTGGTTAACCGGGAACGCAGGCTCGGCGATGCCCGGGCTGCTCCCAGCAATACGGAGACCCGAGGCAGCGCCAGGCCCCATCCCGAGGGCTCTGCTCTTCCACAGCCACGCTTTTATTTTTAGGGAATTTTTTTAGGGAAATTACCCTAAAAGCATCAAATGCGAGAGGAAAAAACCCTCCTCGCCTCCTCCCGATGCTGCCTCCCGGGGGAGCGCACCCCGCCGCGCCCCGACCCCGCCGCACCCACCGCACCCACCCGGGGGGTCCCGGCGGCCGCGGCGGGGCGGAGGGGGGGCCCGCGGCGGGGCAGGGGGCTCCGCCAGAGCCCCCGGTGCCCTCCCCGCCGCCGTCCCGCCTCCGGGGGTGTCCCCGGCGGCGGGTCCCGCCCAGGTAGCGGCGGAGCTGGGGCGGCCCCCGGGGCTGCCCCCGCCCCCGGCCCGCCCCCGGCCCGCCGCTCCATCCCGGGATGGGCCGGCCGAGCTGACAGTCGGGCTCGGCGGCCGCCGCGGGCGCATCCACCGGGCAGCGCCCGCCGCCGCCGCCGCCGCCGCCTCCTGCCCGGCGCCCACCTGCGGCGGCGGCCGCGGCTGCCCCGGGCGGGCGCGGGGGGAGCTGCCGCTGGCTCCGGCTCCGGCTCCGGCTCCGGCTCCGGCTCCGCTCGCTCTCCCCCTGCCTGCCCTCCAGGATGAGCCCGGAGTATTTCCTGCGCTCCTTGCTGCTCATCATCCTCGCCACCTTCTCGGCCAACGCCAGCAACTGGCTGTGAGTAGCCGCGGGGCGAGGGGACCGGGGGCGACCGGGGAGGGGCCGCCGCCGCCGCCACTTGTTGATACCCGCCGGGGCGGCGGAGCAGGTGCCGCCGGGGGCGGCGACGTTGGGGCGCGACCCCCCGCAACGATGCTGCTCGGTAGCCGGCGGGGCATCGGGCTTCGGTCCCCATCGCGCCGGGCACCCGCTGGCCCTGCTGACCCCCAGACCGGTGGCGGCGGGGGTCGCAGCCTGCCTCCCCGGGCAGGTGGGCTGCGGGGGATGCCGACCCTCCCCGGCCGCTCGGGCGTCTCATCGAGGCGGTTTGGACCAGGGCTGGTTATCGAGCCCCCGTCCCCTTTTTGTCCTTAAGTTACGAACCTGGGCCACGCCGGCGGAGGACGGAGGTCAGGGCATGGGGTCAGAGCAGGGCCCGGGGCTTGGCGAGGTGCCGCGTGAGGGCCAGCGGTCCAGGGAAGGATTTGGCAGGGCTGGGGCGGCCGAGCGTGCCAGCCCCGGGGATTTGCGGCGGGCAGGGCTGCCCGCGCTGTGGACCCCCGTTCCCGGTGGGCAGATAGGTGGCGGGGGGCTGCTGCACGCCGCAGAGGAGCCCGGTGACACTGGGAACCCACTGAACAAACACTGAAATAATGTGTAAGGTAAACAGGGGCGGAAATCGTTCTGGAAAATTCCTGCGTGTTTGCCGAGGCGGTGGGACTGTCTTCTGGGGAGACCCCTCCCGGGGCAGAGGGAATGGAGCACGACAGCACTTTCCCACCTAACTTTGAACGAAGGCGCCAGTTCCTCCCCATTAATCTTCTCTGGTGGGAGATGGCGCTTCCCCTGCTCCCAGTGTCGCCGGCTGCCATGAGCTAATTAGCTCCCGGTGCACGCACCCAGCAGACCCACTCTCAGGCTGGGAACGCGAGCCACCTCCATCTCACCTCCCCGGCTCGCCACCGGCAAGGGCAGGTACGCTGTGGCCGGGTGCGGAGTCCCCGGGGCTGCCGGCATGAAAGATCCCGAGTGGCTTGTGCCTCTCCTGACACCTGTGCCCAGGTGGGCACGGTCCCACAAGCACATCCCCTGCGCGAGGCGTCCTCTCCGCGTCCGGATATGGCTCCCGTCTCTCCTGCCTTTAGATTTGGCTTGCTGGAGGCTGTGGGACGTGGGTGGGTTTTGGAGGATGCTCCCTACGCCCCGGGAAAGCGCCAGGTCAGCGGCATTCTCCAAGTGTCCTGCCCGTGGGAAAAGGTGCTCGCCCGTCGGTAGCTGCTGGGGATGCGTTAGCACTTAGTCCTCCTCCCCTCCTCCTTTGCCAGATGGAGCGACTTGCGTACCACGCGTCTCCGGCAAGCGGTGGGTGGATCATAGCAGCTATCAAGGTGGTCTTTTAAGCTGCCACGCTTCTGGTGAAGGTATATTGGGAACTGTGGGAGTGTTTTTCCTGCAGGGAGAAAGTCCTGCTGAGGAAGCCCTGGGGGATGATGTCAGGTCCCTGGAGAGGAGCAGCCTCGGCTGCCCCGGCACAGGCACGGGGAAGCACCTGGCAAAGGGGGAGTTCATGAGCGAGGTCGACAAGCCGCCCGGTGCGGATGCGCAGAGGTGGGACCCCGCACGCAGCCGGGATCGTATTTGGGAAGCCGAGGTGGAGGGGGGTTCGCTGCAACGGCCGGGGAGGGCTGCGTGCAGCCCTCCGTGCTGGCGAAGCAAGGGGTGGGCGCCGGGGCTCGGCCGCGGGAGAGCGGAGGGCTCGTTCCTGCCAACCGGGGAGGAAAAGCAGATGCATTTCAGTGCGTTTGAAAGGAAGGGGAGCAGGTTTTTTTGATGTTGCAAATGTATCGTGATAAAAGGATCGTCCCCCGCTCGGTGCTTTTTATTCTTTGCCTTTAGGATTAAGACAATTCCCATTGTTTATCTTCTCACATCAGAAACAAAGGCTGCCAGAGGCAATAAACAGAGTTAGAAGGATCCCAGGAGTTATCAGATATTCAAGGAATGAGTGTGCCTCGTACGTCTTCGCGAAGCCTCACGCGTGTGGGCTCCGGCGTGCTCTGCGTTATCGCGGAGCTGCCCGGGCGCTGCCAGCCCGCGCCCAGCACACCGGGGCCAGATCCAGCCTCGCCGGGCGCATACTTCTGCGCATAGGTGTGTGCGCTGGGTGGCAGCGCGCGGTGAAGTTTGCTTTTCCAGAAACCTGCTGGATTAGTGATTAAGCTCAGTTGTGACTTCTTTTTTTTTTTTTTTTCCCCCTAAAGCTTCTTTCGACCTGTCCAGACTCGCATTCCCCCAGCGCTTCGGAGAGACGCCGCTTGCAACACTTGAGCTGAAGGTTTTCTGTAAGCCTGGCTTTGTGGGGAAGGGCTCGTTTTGGCCATGCAAATGGTGTCCTCCGAGCCACCCCATCCCATAGAAAAGGGAGACGGTGTAGGTATCTCAGAGGGATCGCTCTGCTACAGCGACCGTTGAGCTGGAAGGGACTTTGCCAAATCTTTTCATTAAACAGACCAAGGTACTTTCTCTCTGGTTAGGAAGCAAACCTCAGGTGTGTTTTCTCAGTGTCTGAGTTTTGGGAGTCGCTGCTTGGCTTGCTGCCTATCCAGAAAACCTCTGTTCTCCAAAACTGAAGAGATGCTCTGTTCTTCCTTCTCGTGAAAGCCTCAAGTTTGCTCTTCCTCCTGCCTTTGGAGGCTCAGAGAGTTTTAAAGCTCTTCCTCCTGCCTCTTCAGGCACAGAACTGTAAAATTAAATAAAGGGCTGTAGCTAGTGCCTTTTAGATCTAGCTGGTTGTGCGCGGGAGGAGTCCAGGGACACCCTTTATACAGGGGAAACAGCCGAGTTACTTTCCAAAGCAACTCACATTTCACAGACTCGATTCAGCTCTTCAACCTGGCCATGCAGCAACGTGGTTGGATTTGGAAGCGTGTTCTCTCAATGGTCCAAAACCATCCCAGTGCTGGGAGTGTTTTGTAGAGGGTTTCAGCCAAACGAGCACCTCTCTGAAGCCAGCATGGGAGTGCAGGGCTCCGGTTTCAGTGGGAGGTAAGGGGCGAGCAGTCATTATTTATTTATTCATTTATTTATCTGTTTTGGAGGGAGGGAAGTCCACCTGAAGAGGTGAACTAGAAAATGTGCGAAGTGGCGCGTGGATGTGAGCATCCCCTAACTGCACGTGGCGTTGGGGCGGCTGGGATCTGTGGCTGTGTGGGTGGTTTGAATGATGAGAGTCAATTCCCATGCCCGGAAAGCATCGGATACAACAGGGCAGGGGTCCTTTATGGGTGAGACCCCTGGTTATCAGGCTATCTGGGAATCAGCCTCTCTCCATTTTCTTGCAGCCAAAACTGGCTTTGGAGGAGGCTCTCCGTGCGGACGCTGAATAGCCGGAGATGCGGTTATGCCATTGCAGAGCAGGGTGTGCCACCAGCAGCTCTGTCTACCCCCTATTTACAGGGGTTTAAAACTTCCGTCTGGGCTTGAGTCTTGGCTTAAAGGGCCAGGAGCACAGATGGGCTTTTAAACCCTTTAAAAAAAAAATGAATTTGAGCACTCAGGGAAAGCTTGAAGACCTTGCAAGTGTCCGAACAAGCCTGGCTAAGCAGCTGCCCTCTAATAGTAACCACTTTAAAGGGCTGGAGAGGGAGGGATAAAAGGAGTTTGGGTTTCTCTGGCCCCCTTTCATCTGAACATCACAAAGTGCTTTACAAATGCAGGGCCTGATTCTCCATGCTCACCCCTGCCAGCTTTGCAGTGGGGATGTTGCAAGAGCAGCCTGAACGCTCATTTTGTGCCAGTTTGGGTCATTGTGCAATGTAGAGGATTTGGGAAGAAGCATGCCTGGGTCCTACACTTGCATCCCTCTGGTTTCAAACCAGACTTGGTTTTTTTTTTTAAGGTGAATCTCCCCAGCTGTGGTAGGGGGGAGAGGCCACTTCGCTTTGAGCCTGGCTTGGTTGAATTTTGTACGAGATTCTTTGCATTGTCAGTGCGACCCTCCCATTTTTCCACCTGGTGAGGAACCGGTCCAGCATTTTCCCAGCAGATGCCATGCCGCCACGGCGCTGATTCAGCAGATGCAGCTAGCTCCGGGGCAGAGCTGCGCCCGCCGAGCCCCGCTCCCCTCCCTGCGCTCTTGTTTTTGGGTGCGAGGATGGCATCGAGAAGGTTCCCCGGTCACGTCTGGTCTGGCAGGCGGGATGGCGGATTGCACCGATTGGGTTGGATGGAGAACTTCCTTGCTTTGAGGGCCACTGCGGGGGTGGGTGAGTCGCTCTCCACTTTTGGGGTACCCAGAGCATCTTTGCATTGCTCTGGGAACCTGCCGGGTCTGTGAGGTTGGTGCGTGCAACCAGTGGCACCCATTCCCCAAGGGTGTGGGGAGGGAGAGCGAAACCAGCAGCCTCCAATGGAAATATTTTTTAATTTCTATTCATTCATTTATTTATAAGTCTTGCCGCTTTTGACAAAACCAGCTTATTTTAGCTCAGCAATGAAAACAGACTGGCTTTAAGGGTTGCATCCTGCAGAGGCAAGAGACCTCCGCCAATTTTGGCGCTGGACTTCCAACCAGCTTGGCTTGTCTCCGAGCTCTGGTCCTGCCTGGCGGGAAGGTTCAGGGCGGCGTGTGCCAGGGTGTAGGAGGGATCCGTGCTCTCGGGCTCCTCGGCGGTGATGGGCATTTTTGTCTTTTCCAAAGGATGCCTTAAATAAAGCTACTCCCCAGTCTTTAGTAGCAGGGCCTTATTCGAGGGAGGATGGACATGAGTGAGATAAAACCACCCTGCACCCCAGGTTGTGCAGAATTGGGTCAGCTCCAAATACCAGCAATAGCAAGAAGCAGATTTCTTTTTTGCAATGGTTTGCTCTGACTCCATGAGTCAGAACTGGACTTTTGCATTGAAGCAAAAAAATGTTTATGTTACTCTGCTGAGAGCTACTGTCCTCTCAATTAATTCATCCTTGCAGATGGAGAGAAATGAATTACAGCCATTTATTTGGGATTTCTTAAAATGATGAAATTGCTGAGCAATCCTGGAAGTTAACAGTTTCCAGGAGGTTCTTCCGTGTTTCCTTACAAGTGCAACGACGCTGGCTCTTACAATATTTGGTGATTTTTTTTCTTAAAGCTTGAAAGCCTTGCGAACCCACAAAAATCTCAGTCATCTAAGGCTGCTCGAATGACAAGCTCTGCTCTGGATACAAAGTGCAGGTAACCTTTGCTTGGCTCCAGCCCCAGGGTCTCTCCCCCCACGCCTGTGGGTGACCCCCGACAGCGTCCTCCAGGCGCTGCTGCCATGCAGCTGGGAAGGTGGCCTGCAGGATCTGGCTGGCTCAGCAGAACCGAAGCCAGTATTGTGCTTTCATGAAATTACTTGGGGGGAAAAAAATTAATTGAGTATCTTGGCCGATGGAGAGCAGCCTGGGGTCTCTCGCAAGTGGGGCGAGATCAAACTAATCCTGCAGAAGTCTCCTCTCACCACCTATTTGTAAATTCTGATCGAAACAAAAAGCTCATCAGATTCTCTCCAACCAGGTCTAGCCTGAAGCACTGCATGAGGGGAATTCCCGCAGAGCTCAGCCCGGTGGCCTGCACTTGCTTCCTCTTGCAACAAGGCATTGCTGGTGTGCTCAAGCCCAGGCGTAGCTTCTATTAACTTGCAAAGGAAGATGCAGTAAAAGATATTTCCTACACATCCAAAGCAGATTTCCAAAGTGGTTGCTGCTCTCAGGGTCTTCCCAGCTTCCACCCCGGTCTTCCCAGCTTCCACCCCGGTCTTCCCAGCTTCCACCCTGGTCTTCCCCATCACAAAGTGGAGATGTTGCCCCGGGATGCTCAGAAAGCCAAGCAGCGCTGGCTTGGGACCAGCAGCCGGGCCATCACACTGTCCCCAGAGACTTGTGATGGGGGAAGCAGGCCACCAGCAATGTTTGGTGCATGGGTAGATGGGTGTTTGCTAGGTGCAGATGGTGTTAGGTGCAGGGTCCAAGATGTGGGAGGACAGGATTTGAGCTGTAGGGTCACGTTTGAGCTCAGGCTCCTACAGCTGCACACTCAGGTCTGTAGGCAGGTAGTGGTGAGCATGGCAATGCCTCCTCCTGGGAGACCGTTTTGGCAATTGGAGGTGGAGATTAGGGTGTGAAAAGCATGGTTTCAGCCAAGAGATGAAATGTGCAGGAACTGTGGCAGGAAGGACTGAGCCAGAGAGCTGCTCTTCTTCCAGGGAAGAAACCAGACAGCCTCTCAGATGATGACTTTGTAAATCATGGTCTACACTTAGAAGGGATGGAAAGGTGGGATATCTAATCCCAGGAGGGGATGCCTGGTATCTGGGAGGGACATGTCCTGCTGCAGAGCCATCAGCTGGATGAGGGCAGTCCTGCAGGTTGCAGGTCTCCAGCAGATCCTGACAGGACCATGCCCAAGTTGGCAGACCTGCTGAACCATGCCAAGGCTGTGGGTGGTACCTACAAGCCTGGCCCTGTTGGCACAGGCTCCTTGCGGTGCCTGGTCAGTACCCTTCTCTGCATGCATCTGTCTGTCTATCTTTATGCACTTTTGGTTTTTCCGTCCCAAACAAGCCTTTTCTTCTTCCTCAGAAGAAACCTGTCTGCACAAGGCAGTCTCAACCCCAAGTACACCCCTGAGTCACTGGCTGACCATACGTCCAGC
Source organism: Nipponia nippon (assembly GCF_047370975.1). Taxonomy (NCBI): domain Eukaryota; kingdom Metazoa; phylum Chordata; class Aves; order Pelecaniformes; family Threskiornithidae; genus Nipponia; species Nipponia nippon. The sequence continues at coordinate 837,474 of NW_028262335.1, forward strand.
CACAAGAGGCACAGAGATGCGCTGCTGATCCGGGCTGACTTTGTTCCTCCACGAGCAGGGAGGGCGTTGGCAGAGGGTGACCCTCAGAGAGGAGCAGAGCTGGAGCATCTTTGCAATTTAAGACCTGAGCAAGCCTTTTGTGGCCTTGCCCAGGCAGGTATCCCAGGCAGGTTGAGTGTTTGCTGAACAGGGTGAAGCTTCTGAGCTCATCTGACTTCTCAGCATCTCTAAGTGACCTATCAGTGATGCCACTGGCCTGGGTCTGACTGTTACCATCTTCAGGAAAATATTCCCAAAATGAGACAATATGAAGAGTTCTCACACTTGAAACTCATTTGTTTAAATAAAAGAAACACCAGAGATTTCTGCTTTCTCCAAGACATCTGCTACATCTTCCCTGACCCGCCTCTGTTGAGAATTTGTCAATGACTCAAATTTCCACACCTTCCCACAGCAGGGAATCCCCTCCCCTCTCCTTCTGGCTGTATCTGCCAACCGCTGTGGCTCTTCCAATGTCGGCTTGTCATTCCACCGATTAGTCTTCCTCCTGAAATTATTATCGTCATTTTTATTTACGTAGGGCTTTCCCCCCTGCCCCACCTTTTCAAAGCTCCCTGGATTTGAGGTTTCCTTATTTGCCATCTTGCAGGGTGGATCAACTGCAGCTGCTTACATTATGGGGCTTCAATCTTGATCTATATATTGTGGATGGAAAAAAAGGAAGGGCCTTCCATCATTTTTGTGTTAAATCGATGACTTTTATTAAAAGGGAGTGACTCATCTGCATTTAAAGGCAGGAGAAAAGAAACATAAATGCCATGATGAAGCAAGAAGACAAAACTTGAACAAATGGCTTGGGCAGCAGCTCACCCCTTGAAACATTATTTATTTGCCCAGTCTTGAAAAAGGAAGAAAATACGCCATTATTGGGGTTTTTTTCCACAAGCAGGGCTGTTTGGAGGCTGCACGTGAGACTGAAGTCATAACCTAGAGCTCTGCACAGCTCTGCACAGCATTCGAGATGTGAACCAGGATGGAGATCTGCACCGAGACCTTGCAGAGGGCAGGAACTGTTGAGTTTGTGCCTGTCTCGCTGTGTGTGCAGGTAGACAAAGGCTTTGTCTGTGGTTTCTACCACCTCAGTCCAGGAAAATGAAGTTTGGAGCAAGTTCCTCCTTAAGGACCAGGCGAAGTGCTAGAGCCAGGTTTCCATGGTGACCGTGGGATGCTGCGGGTGGGTTTGGTGCCTTGCTTGTGCTCCACAGCCCTGAGAAACACTCTGTGAGTCGCGGGGTAGAAGTATCTTTGAGGTCTGGTGAAGGCAGAGCACGTTTCCCAGCTCTTATCTCGCCCTTCACCTGCCCCAGAGAGGGGAAAAGAGGCGAGATGTTCCTGTCCAGCGCCCCTGAACATGGTGGGGAGAGATGCCATGTGAAAGCCTCAAAGCTGAGGTCCTTCAGCAAAGGTCCTTCCCTACATCCTTGACTCAACCTCCGGATCCCTCCGGGACCAAGGAACAGGATGGGAGCCTCCCCCCACCAAGAAACGCACCTTGTTTGGAAAGGGGTGGGACGCATGGGATGTAGGAAACTGGTAGCAAGCTGGGAGTTTGATGGGGCCGTGGCATTTTAGGCCCAGTTGCCTCCATCCCCAAGGAGAGGCAGACACGCATGGGCTGAGGAGGGATGATGGCATACAGAGGATCTGTCACGGGGGAGAGAGGCCAGAGCACCATTCTGGATAACTTCATCTTATTTGCCTGCCTTGCAAAACAAATTACCAGACCTGTTCTTGGAGAGCTGTACCTATCTTTGAAGCATCCTTGGCCTTCGTTTTATCATCCCAAACAGCATTAAATGCTTGTTGGGGAGGCATCTTATCAGGCACATCTACTTGGAAAGGCTTGAAAGGCTCTTGTCACGCTTGTCTTGTGCGTGCTTTGAATTTATAGCTCCCCATTGCCTGGAGAAACCCACCAAGCTGGGAAATATATTAGAAAAGGAGATGATGCCCCCATCCTGAGCAGAGCTGATATTAATGTGGCTGTTACACCTGCGGCACAGCTCTCTCCTGCCAAGGTGCCTGCAGTCGGACGGGGCACTGACTCATCGGCAGGACCGGCCGTGCTGCTTTGCCGGAGCTGGTTCTCTGCTATGATAAATGCTGCTTAAGTTGCAGCAGGGGGGGAAAAACCAAATCAGCACAAGGGCTTAGTACTGGAGGCAGAATCTGGTTTTCTTGGCTTCCAGGCTCAAAGCTGATCAACCAACCCACGGTGTCTTGGGATGAATCCCACCACTCTGCCCCGTGTCAGCTTCCCCATGCCCACACTGAAGCCATGGCTGGACCTGTGAGGGGACAGAGCTGTCACAGTCACTCCGGGCTTGCTCGGCATCAAACATCCTCAAAGCTCCGGAGGATGGTTTGCTGCCTTCATCCTGGCTCAGACGAGAGCAGCAAGATGCTGGAACAGCAATTGTCACATTCCATGTCCAGGACCACAGCACGGGAACAAGGATGCTCGTTGCATGGTGTGGGGGCCAGCAGAAACGTGACAGCCCTGGGCTTGGCCACGGTGGCGTTTCCAAGCCAGCAGTGGGCATCAGGGAGCCACGCGGCCAGTCCTCTGCAAACAGGGCTGTGCCCTTGGAGGAGCAGAAGGCTTTGGGCAAAGATGCTTAGCTGGTATAAAGGCTAGAAAAGAACTTGGCTCTGAAAGCACGGCAGCCTGCCACTTCCCGCTGTCCGAGAGGCATTGCATCAAGTGATCTCCACGCACAAGGAAAGCTGAATGCTTTTGACGGCTCGCCATGCAGACTCCCCACGGACGCTGCAAGCCAAGTGGGCTTTCTCACCGTCTCCCACGGCCCCCCAGTTGTGAGCGTGAAACCAAGCTGGTGAATAATTCTGCTGATGCACAGAAGAGAAAATCCTGTTCTCTCCTCCTGGGGCAAACTGGCAGGGCTAATGGGAGGAAGAGGCTGTGACAACTTGATTTTGTGGCTGAAGTCAGCATATCTGCCTCCTGGGACACATGGGAACAGGCAGGGAGCAGGAGCCACTTTTGCACAGTCACTTCTCGGAGGCGAGCAGGGCTTCAAAGGAAAAATTCTTAGCAGGATGTCGCAACTTGGGAGGAGGAGGAAAAAAACAAGCAAACAAAAAAACCCACAAGCTCTGTAGGGCTGGGAAATGCAGAGTCAAGGAATGAGGCTTCCAAAAAGCCTCTGCTCGGTACTCGCATCTCTCGGTGCAGACGAGGTAGCAACGTGAGCTGACGCTGGCGATTCCTGAGGATGTTAAAGCTCGGTGCGGTCAGCGGGTGCAAGCGTGAGTTTTGCCTGTCCAGTGCAGGGATCTCCCTTCTCCACAGCAGGATGGGGCTCCACCCGTGGCAGCGTCACTTAAAGTGGGTGCCGGCAGCCACGGGAAGGAGGGAGGCTCAGGTAGGCGCGTGCCAGCACAGGTACAGACAGAAGAACTGGAATTACACAGCAGCCTGACCGAGCTGTGCGGGTCTGTTAAAACCCCTCTGGGATGCAGAGGCTGGGGCAGGAGGATGGACCTGGGAGATGGGCAAGCACGCACGTGTGCAGGGCGCGGTGGGTTGGGTTACTGGGATGTGCAGGATGGACCACCGTGCTCACGTGCTCAGTGGGGAGATGCCAAGAGCTTGCGGGGTGCTTGCCCCAAAAGGGTAAGATTCTTCTTCCTCCTAATGCTGTCACTTGAGAGCAGCTCTGTAACTCCTTCTGCTGAGGATGGGACGGTGGAAAGCAGAGCACATGGTCATCTCCACGCAGGGCCAGTCTTTTCCAGGTCAGCAAAGACCTCGTGGCCATGTTCACGAGCTGGGCTGGTGGAGGAGATGCCCAGCATGTGCCGGCTCCTGACTCTGTCCTCCCCACTTCAAGCCCTGCTCAAATCCCAAGTGGTGGGAAACCTGGCAGCTCCCAGAGCCCATCCTTGCCTGCTGGGGGCCGGGGGAGCTAAAAGCAGGCTCCAGGAGGGAAGTGGTTTGGAGGGTGATGTTTGTCCGTGATGAGCACACAGCCACGCTGCGGGAGCAGTGTGGCAGCTGGAGCTGGCAGCCGAGCGCCTGTCCTGCTTGTTTTGGCTGACTTCAGAGACCTCTGGCTTTTCCTAGTAGCACTTGGATGTGCCGGTACTCAGGAGACCTGACCGGGCACATTCAGACAACGCCGAAAATATCTTCCTTGCAGGCAATAGAGGCAAAGGGGAGCCAGCAGCTGGGCTCCCCAAGAGACAGGGGACCAGGCTGCAGAGGGATGGTTGTTTTGCTTGGGCTTGCTCTCTGCCAGCCAAAAACGCATCCTGTGGATTTAAGGTGACCCCAGATGGGCACCAGCTCTCAGCTACGGAGGGGAGGAGAGGCTAGGTCTCCTCGCTTTCTGCGGTGCACGGTGTCCCAGCTGAACGTGGATTCATGCTCCCCCAACCCTTGCCTCCTAACCAGTTGTGCTGGCTGTCACGGCAGGTACCTGGCGAAGCTGTCTTCAGTGGGAAGCATCTCCGAGGAGGAGACCTGCGAGAAGCTGAAGGGCTTGATCCAGCGCCAGGTGCAGATGTGCAAGAGGAACCTGGAGGTGATGGACTCGGTGCGGCGTGGAGCCCAGCTGGCCATCGAGGAGTGCCAGTACCAGTTCCGCAACCGCCGCTGGAACTGCTCCACGCTGGACACCCTGCCCGTCTTTGGCAAGGTGGTAACGCAAGGTGAGCCGAGAGGACATGTGCCTGGGGTGCTGCTGCGTGGGGAATGGCTACAGCAGCAGTCTGGTGGGCTGCAGGCAGGTTTTGCTTGCTTGCCCCTGAGCCAGCGGCTGGGGAGCATAGGGAACAGCCCAGCGTTGGATCTTGGGGAGGACAGGTCTTCCCTGGGCATTTCAGCAGGGCTCTTTTGACTGTATTAGGGGCAGCAAATCCAGACCCTTGCAGTTGCTGGGTGCTTCCTCTCCCAAACGTTTTTCACACCCAGCAGGTGCCCATCACATGGAGGCACCAGGCCAGGGCCTCCGGAGAGCCTGGACGTTTTACAAGGACATGCTAAGTTCGAGCAGGGATCTAAAGTCACCCTGCGGTCCAATCTCTGCCCCGCCAAGCTCGGGAGCTTCGCTCCGCAAAGCCGTGGCTGCAGCGGGATGCTGGATTCAGTCGGTCTCTTCTCCGGGCAGCCCTGAAGCGGTGACCACTGCCAGGCTGGCGCGCCGCTCACCAGCGGAGCCGTCTGCGGGTGAGACCTTGGGAGGACAGCCCTCTGCCGCCCGATGCGAGTAAAACACACGGTGGCTGGACCCTCTGAGGACAGCATCATCGCCCGCCGCCATCACCCAGCTGCCAGCCTTCAGCGGGGATTTATGGCCAGGGCAGCCCCCAGCCCCTCCGATCCCAGCGGTGCGCAGGCATCTCGGAGGCACGGGGGTGTGATCAAACCAAGCAAGGACCCAGAGCATCGGGGTGAGGAGGCGGAGGGGGAAGCCCCTCTGCAACTCCTGGAGACCACCGAAGCGGCCCTTGCCTCCCCTCGGGTGCCTCTGCCACCTCTGATGCACCGTCTCGCTTCCCATCCCAGGACCCATAGACCAAAGCCTCCCCCCCCCCAGCTCCTTGTTTGACTTTCCTCCCCTCAACGCAGGGGTGAAGATCTCTTCTTGTGAAGGTTCAGGGACTGGAAATACCAGAAATACCAGAAACTAAAAGTCGTCTCTTTTTAGGCAGCCACAGCACAAACCGACCAACACGATCCTACTATTAACCTCGATTAACTTGGAGGCGGTTCAGTCCCCGCACTGGCTGGGTCCTCCCCAGCCACTGCCGCCCGGGCCAGATTACAGCTGGGCCACCAAAGTCTGGGCTGCGACCACCAAAGTAGCTGCCCTCCGTCCGACCGGCGAGCTGGGGCGATGTCTGCTTGCAAGCCATGCCCCCCTCTACCCCTAGCATGGGACTACCCCAAATGCCAACCCTACTTGCTCGGAAACGAGGGGCTGTGTCCTCAACCAGCCTCGGAGGATGGTGGGGATTTGGGTGTTGCAAGGGCTGATCCCTGGCCACGCTGCCCTGTGTGTTTATGCCCAGGGCTGTCCCGTGACTTCCCAAACAAGCTCTTCCTAACTGTGGGACGCCGCAACGGTAGACGCAAGAGCTGGGAAGGGGCTGCACCCTGGGGGCCAGCGTCATTTTCCAAGGCACTTTGGGAGCAGAGTGGAGCGTTGCAGGGTAGTTTGGGAGGTGCTGGGAGCTACAGGACCCTGGGTGAGAGGATGGCAAGGATCTGCAGCTGCAGGAGATGTTCCTGGATGTGGAAAGCAGCCAGCTATTTTGGATGCAGGAGGGATTTCATGGCAGAGGTGTCCTGCAAGCACCAGGCAAGACAGTCTCTTCATATAAGCTCTGGAGGGCTCTCCCCACGTTGGCAATACAGCCTTTGCATCGCCCTCATTGCCAAGTTATAATTTGCCCATCGCATTCATGTTTTTAACCTTGTGGGGCAGTTCCCAGCTCCCTCGCTATTGCAAGACAGGGCTCTCACTGCAAACGACAGAGCTGCAAACAATCTCCCAGCGTCGAGGCGTCTCTGCTGAGACTGGCGCGGGCTTGGCACTAAGCAGGCAGCGTGCCTGGGAGTAGGGGGGATGAGTGTCCTGCCTGGGGTACCCCACCTTGGGAGGAAGAGACGGAGCAAAGGCCTTGACTTGATAGCTCGGCATAGCGTATTTTGTCGAGAACCAGTTTTCAGACCAGCTTTTCAAGGGGGTTTATGTGCAACACCAGTGTTAGGAGGGAAGAGGAGCAGAGACACAGTAACCACCCACCAAGGGTCTTTGGCCACCTGGCTGCATGCCTTCCAGAAAGCCCTCTCGCATGTCTCAGACTTGCTGCCACATTTCCCACCATCATTTGTGCTGTTGCAGGGACGCGGGAGGCAGCATTCGTCTATGCCATCTCTTCGGCAGGGGTGGCCTTCGCAGTGACCCGAGCCTGCAGCAGCGGCGAGCTGGACAAGTGTGGATGTGACCGCACGGTGCAGGGCGGCAGCCCACAGGGTGAGCATGCAGGGCCGGGGGCAATCGAGCGGGGATGCAAAAAGGCCAAGCATGGAAATGCACACTCCCTGGAGCCATCCAGAAAGGAGGTAAAAGAAAAAGCCTCCTGTTAGTCTACGTGAGTCCCTCAAAAAGGCATCTGGGAGCATCACCCATGGGACAGAGAAAGCATCTTGTCCATGTCCCCCCCCCAGGTCCACACTCCCCAGCTTCCCCAGTCCCCTTAGGCAGCCCAGCCCAGTGGGTAGTGAGACAGAAGAGGGGGCAGGTCAGCTGTATTTTAGCAAGAGTGGGGCTGGAGAGGACGAGCAAGGCAGGCTGGCTGTATCTGTCTCATCCGTGCTCTCTGCCTTAGGCTTCCAGTGGTCGGGCTGCTCCGATAACATCGCCTACGGCGTGGCCTTCTCGCAGTCCTTCGTCGACGTCCGTGAGAGGAGCAAAGGGGCTTCTTCCAACAGAGCGTTAATGAACCTCCACAACAACGAGGCAGGGAGGAAGGTAATGGTGAGGGGGAAACCCCGGCAGCCAGTGCGGCTCTGCAGCATCCCAGCTGGGGTCTGCAGCCGCTGCTGGAACCTGTTTGGCTTCATTTAATCCCATCAGCTCACGTGCATCAGCATCGCTTTCTGCACAACCCTTCCAGACCCCGCATGTCGCACCCTTCTTGCTGTGTCCATCCCGAGCTGACTGTCCCGTCTCGTTTCTTGTGTCCGTTCCTCCAGGCGATCCTGAACAACATGCGGGTGGAGTGCAAGTGTCACGGCGTCTCAGGCTCGTGTGAGTTCAAGACGTGCTGGAAAGCCATGCCCCCCTTCCGCAAAGTGGGCAACGTCCTGAAGGAGAAATTCGACGGTGCCACGGAGGTCGAGCAGAGCGAGATCGGGTCCACCAAAGTGCTGGTGCCCAAAAACTCCCAGTTCAAGCCGCACACGGATGAGGACCTTGTCTACCTGGACTCCAGCCCCGACTTCTGTGACCACGACCTCAAGAACGGGGTGCTGGGCACCAGCGGCCGGCAGTGCAACAAGACCTCCAAGGCTATCGATGGCTGCGAGCTGATGTGCTGCGGCCGCGGCTTTCATACGGACGAAGTGGAGGTTGTGGAAAGGTGCAGCTGCAAATTCCACTGGTGCTGCTCCGTCAAGTGCAAACCCTGCCATCGGGTGGTGGAAATCCATACGTGCCGGTGATGCACGGAGGGGAGCACCCATCCGTCCCCCTCTCTAACTGACCCTGCTTCTCCCTTGCCCCACGGCCAGGACTGGGGAAGTGACCCAGACGCTGCAGGGAGAGCACAGCTCTTTACAGAGACAGAGCCCCAGAAGAAAACAGATTTTAAAGAAAAAAAAATATTTAAAGTTTCAAAAAATTGATCATTGTTGGCTTTTTTTTATTTTGTTTTGTTTGCTTGCTTTATTTATTGCCGAAGCCAGAGCCCCTGGTGTCCTGTGCCAGCAGGGACGTGTCTGCTCTCGGCGGCTGGCTGGGGACCTGCGTGATGCCTGCTCTCATCGGATGAGCTCCTGCTGACTCTGGAGCATTGCAAACGGGAGGTGTTTAAGCCGAGGCTAGCATTAGGCACTCGGTATCTTCTCTCACAGTTATTTTTATTTGTTTAAGGCATGCGCTGAGCATCCCAGAGCACTGCTTGGCTTGGCTGAGCCTCGGGAGGGGATGGAGCGCAGCCAGCGCATGCAGCCCGGTGCACGACGGTGACGGGGTGGCACTGTCCCTGGGAGTTAAGCTCAACGCGGGGACAGCCCAGCCAGGGTGATCAGTAATGAGGGGGACGTGGGACACTGCTGCATCCCCTTGTTGTGGGATGCTCGATGGCCTCCTGGGCGTTGGATGGATTTTGGAGCAGCTCCAGTGGCCACTCTGATTTACAGAAGCTCCTCAGCAGCTGCCCAGGGCTGTTGGAGGACGCAATGTTCCCCCCACGCTCCCCTTCCCCTTGCAAGGCCCCTTCCCCCCTCGTTTCTCCAGCACCTTCTTTAACTGGAGACTGTGAAGAGGGTCCAGAGAGGCCATGGTACCCGCAATCCAGTGACTCTTAATGGAGCTGGGAGCTGATGGGAAGAAATCCCAGGGGATTTCTTTTCCTCTGTCCCATAACTGCCCCCACCTTGCTCACCAGCATCCCACAACCAGGCCTCCTCTTCTTCCTCCACATGCCTGCTCTCCACACCCAGTGAGGGCCCTGGGGACAGCCCCCATCTCCTGGGCTGCTGAGAAAAGCAAAAGGATAAAGTGGAGCAATTGCTGGGGGTGGGGAAAGATGCTGCTGGGGGGAAAGGCACTGCTCGTGCTCTGCCGCTACCCTCGGGCAGCAGGAGAGGAGGGCTGAGCCGGAGGGATGCTGCCATGTGTGCCCCGACCACCGGGATTTAGTGCAGCAGGGCCCCAGCTGCCCTGTCTTGCTCCCCGCGGGCTGGCCTGGAGCGATGCCATGAGGATAACGCGCTGTCCTACCCGCTCCGGCTTCCCTTCTGCCTGGGATCGGGTTAGTGCAGAGTCCTTGCTGCCGGGCTGCAGGACGAAATATTTGGAGAACTAATAAGCAGAGGGGCACTGCGAGGGGAGGTGGAAAGCGAACTGGTTCCTCTCTCCCTCACCCACTTGTCTGCGAGTCGAGAGGCAAAAAGAGAGTGGAGAAAAACCTCGAAATGGCACCTCGAGCCAACAGGAACATCTGCCCACAGTGCAGCGAGGAGCTGGCATGGGGTGGCATCGCCGAGCCCTCCGGTGCAAGCTGGGAGCTCTCTGCATGGTCCAGAAAAGCCCGGAGCTGAGACCATCACCCTCTGGGCTGGGGGGCGTCTTCGCAAACCTGCAGTCTTGTTTTTCTTCATTGCTTCATCTTCAGAGGGGAAAGGTTGGGGGAACGCGCAGACATACATTAAATCCCGTCTGTGCTGTGGCAGTGATGGGCTGGGGGAGAGTCTGTGGTCGCTGGAAAGCCTCCAGACACCATCCGGCTGGACGGCTGCTGACAACTGACTCGAAGCAGCGCAGGGCGAGGGAGCTTTGCATCGCGGCATCCCCCCGATACCCCCCGGCTGCCTCCCCCCTGCCTGCCCGGCCCCAGCTCCAAAAATCCTTCAGCAAAGGGTGCCAGGCGGCGGCGGGGCTGACACCAGGGGAGACCCCGAGGTGGAGCCACCATGGGTGGATCCACTTCAATGCAAACCAGAGATCTCCTCACCAGAGCAGTGCAGAGCAGGGATTGCCCCTCTCAACGGCTCGGTTGGCCAAGGGTGCAGTATTAAACCCTCAGGGGAGGAACAAAGCGTTGCCCCCCCAGCTCCATCTCTTTCACTGCAAGTTCTCAAGTACCTTGGAGGCTGTTCCTCCTCTTCCCAGCTCATGCAGAGAGGCCACAGACCTCAGGCCACTGGCCAAGGTTTCTGCTCGTTGTCCATCTAGGATGAAGGCCAAAGCTGAACAAGACAATCCAGATCAGTGTGGAGATAATCTCTGCACAAGGGATTTTTTCAAGCTGCGATGAAAGCTGAGCCCTGTAAATGTCACCCGGAGATACCCCAGCTCCGCAGCGCTCTGGCTCTTCTCACAACTGTAAATTTCAGCACCAGAGCGGGGAGGAAATGCCTTTTTTTCATATTTACTTTCTCTATTAAATAAGGATTTTGTGCTGAATGAGCCACGGGCTTTTCTTCTCCTAGCAATCAGGCTCCACTGGGCTGTGTAAAACCAGGACGTGCTGCAAACACCTGACAGTTGTTGGTCTCCTCCAGAGAGTCCTTGACCAGGAAGAGAGGTGCCCAGGTGAGGCCTCTTGACAGTGTAAAGGGGACACCAAGGACGTCCTTGTCCCTCCTCCTGCCTCCCCTCGGGAGATGCTGGTGTTTGGACCACAGGCTGCATCCCTGCTTTCCCATCGGTGGGAGGAGAGCTTGCTCACTAATCTTCTGCCTTAACCACTTGACACACCGCTGGCTTAAGAGGCCACTTATCTTAGATTTCAGTAAGTCTGCGACTTCCTCCTGTCGAGAGGGTGGTGATATTCATCTGCTAAAACAGTGCTCTCCTGCCTGCAGCCAAGGGGCCACAGCTGCTACGTGTGCTGCTGGAAACATCTCACCATGGTCTCGAGGTGCGTTTGAGCCGGGAGTGGGCAAGAACTGCCCGTAGATGCGGAGTCAGGGACCCGCCGCCTCTTGCCTTCATCCCTGTGCTGCAGGGTGCTGGATTTGGAGGGACTGCGGTGCCAGGCGCCCGGCACGCTCCAAGCTGCCCCCGGCCAGTGCATTTCACTTGTCCCTTGTCCTTCCACAAGCCGGGCGCACTCAGCTGCATCCTCTTCATGCCGTTCCCTATGGTCCAGAGCTGCCCGCTTCAGCACGGGCTGGTGCTGGGTCCGGCTGCACTGACACTCTGCCTTATCTCCTTTCTTTAGCTGTAGCTCTCCGGTTTTGTGCTCTCCAAGCTCACCTTTCCCCAGGGTTCATGGTAAAACCAAGGGCTTCTCTCACTTTGGCCTCCACGGGTTGCAGGGGTTGAGGGCTATTCTTTTAAGTTTAACTGTTGTTGCAGAAATAGGATGGTAGGATGGGAGCAAATGAGCCCCGAGCCTCCCAGAAACCCTTCCTTCACACGGCTTCTCTGGTGGATCCCACCCCACAACCTCCCAGCTCCATCCCTTCCCCTCCCCACTCCCGCTTCGGCCCCAGGTGAGGGACTGCCTCCATTCCCCCACACCACCTCCCAGCACGGCGGTGAAACGAAGACATGCATCACCCCTGTGCTGAAACAAGGTGCAAGGAGATGCCAGCTTCTCTGTGACCATGGATGGAGCAAGACATTCATGTCCTCCTCCTCCACCCGCTCAGCCCGTCCCTTACATCCCCCACGCATCTGAGGACATCCCGCTAAGCCCCTCCCCACCACCGCACCCCTCCACACGCTCGCCCCCGTGCCAGCCCCACAGGCTCAGCACTCGGCCCTCCTCCTCGGCCCTCTCGACACCCTCTCCCTGGTGAGCTCATCCCTCCTCCGAGGACTCGCAGGCCAACGTCTCCACCCAGCCTCTCCCGCTCGTAAACCTTCCTGGATGTCCCACTGCCAACTCGAGATCATCGTGGCAGAAACAGGACATCCCCTCCAAGTCCTCCCCACCCTGCTCCAGCGGATGGGTAACTCCATGATTTCTTCCCATTCTCCAAACTCCCAACTTCACCACCATCTTCTGCTCCTTCTTTTTTCTTCACCTTTTCTCCTGGAAAACCCACCCCATGTGTCACATACCTTCAGCCTCAGCTACTCCATGCTCTGGGCTTCACGTTTGCCAACTCTCCGCCCTCCGGTCTGAGCACGACACGGACATGGGCAGAGCTGGTATTTCTCTCCAGCTGTTTTGGCCACATCACCCTCGTGCCCTTTATTGGCCACAAACACTTTCATCACTCCCAACTATCTCATCCTCCCTCCCCGGGCATGCTCAGCCTCACCCGCCGCTCTCCTCGCAAAGCAATTATATCACCATGGATGACATTAATAACGTTCACACAGAGCACGAATTAGCACTCGCATCCTTTCCCCCCCTTACACCGTCAGCGAACGTAATAGCAGATCCTACTGCATATTCCTGCAGCAACAACCACAGTAATTTTCCTGTATCTATCTCCTGCCCTCCCTTTATCCACACGAATTTACCAGCTGGCTGTAGGGAAGGCGAGTGATGGAGACAGCAGGAAACAAGAGCCTGGGACTGGTGAGTAAGGATGCTTTAAGGATGGGATGGTGCCTCTCTGCATGGGCAGATGGCAGAAGTGGATGAGTCCTCCTTATAGCTGCCACGCCATGGGAATTGGAGATGATGGGCCTCACCTCGGTCTGGCATAAGAGCACCCATGCTGGGATGACCACTGCTCCCACCTACCTTGCTGAAGATGTCCGTGGTGTCTCGGCCGCCTGGGCACTGCCTCCATCAGCCCCAAAGCTGCGGCAGAAGGCCACGCTGAAGGACGCCCGGCAGAGCAGAGCCTTTGACAGCAGCGTGATCCCGTGACAGTGGGAGGGCGCCCAGCCAGCGCTCCTCAGAGAGGCCTCCCGACCCTGACTGCCAAAATCCCGCTTTAAGTACAGGAAAATAAATTGTGCAACCTGCCTTAGACCAGATCGTAACACCCCGTGCGGGTGGAGGGGGAGGAAGGGGCAGGAGCCAGGCTGAGGATCAGGCCCCACATCACAGCATTTAGGCTGGACCATGCTACCATCTGGTGCCTGAGCAGCACCTGCACCAGGCGCTCCCCTCCTCGTCTCTCACAGGTACGCCCGGGATGTTTCTGCAGCCACAGAGCCCCTCCTCAGGGTCCCAGAGATGTGGCCACACACAAGCCCCATCCCTGTGCCTGTGCTCGGACCTCAGGAGCCACAAGCTCCCCTAGGCTTGGCCTCCTGGCCTGGCGAGACATCCCTCCCCCCATCCCAGATCGGACCATTAATATCTCCTCGAGCGCAGGAGCAAGGCCTGTTGGTTGGGGGACTGCAAAGAGTCTCCGTACCACCGCAGATCCCCAACCTGCCCTGGGCAGTGCCTCAACGCCAGACGCTTGGTCCAAAGCAGCTAAATCATACATCAGGGGTCCTCTCCTTCCAGACCTCCAAAAGCACAAATTGCGAGCCTTAATTAGAATCAGCAGTGCCAAAAAGAAACCCACCCAAAAGCCCTGAGCGGCTGTTGAGCCCACTTGCTCCTCCGGCTCTGGTCTAGGACGGTTGTTACACCATCGCAGCTTTGCTCCTGTAACTGCGGCCAGGCGAAGCGGAGGCTAGACAGCACGGAAACGTCCCTGTGAGCTCCTCCACACCACACGTGAGAGCTATTAGAGCCAGGCATAGTAAGAAGAGGCTGGAAAATGCAACGTCCTGTTTCTTCAGATATCCCAGCCTCCCTGAGCTGGGTGGTAGCCAAACTCCGTCGATGAGAAGGTCTCACCACTGCCTCCAGCCCTTTCCAAAAGAAGACTGTGAAGAAGGCAACTCCCAGTTAGATAAACTCCCTTCACAAGTGACTACTGGTGTACAGACCAAGAACCAAAACCATGATGGCTGGTCACCTCTCTCACCTACCTTATCATCCCCAGGTGCCCAGAAGATGGTCTCATGCACTCTTTGCCAGAACAGGACCACTGCTTACCAAGCAGGAGCTCAGCAGAACTGTGACTTCTTCCCCACACCATAACCCAAGAAGCCACCAGCTTCTCCAGGTCCCATCTTTTGGCCTGCAAGATGATTTCAACTACATGTACGTACAAGCATTGCCTTGCTGGTCCAGAAACGAGATGCATGATCCGTTCCCACCAAATGTCAAGGAACTGTCAGAAGAATTGCCAAGGCCAGGAAAGGATGTAGGCCACCAAAAGTGCTACTGCATCTTCTCTCTTATCTACAGTTTCCACCAAAGAAACCCAGGAGACTCAGCACCTGACAACGCATGCAATTTACAGCCTCAAAACCTCAACTTTTCTGATGGAGAGCAAGTTGGTGTGTGGAGGTCTATCAGCGAATGGCTCTTGAACCCAAGAATTAGAAATTTAAAAGGGAGTTTTCAGGCTGCTTCTGAAAAAGACAGTTCAGGCACCCTGTTGTACTGCAAAAAGCTGCTTGCTGAGTTACTGCCCAGGAAGGAAATTGTGCAGAAAATTCAGTGTGGCAGGATTATAGATATCTTCAAACTTGAAACTTGGCTATAAAACAAGATGTCCAAGAAAGACCACAGAAATATAAAACATGTTCAGAGCAGTGCCGGGGGTCAAGGCACTGTGGTTTATATGCAGCTCAGTTGGAAGAGTGAAAAAATCTGGATTTGTGGAAAAAAAGGAACATCAATATCCATGTTGCCACAGAATTACCAGGGAGAACAGACCTTGCACAGACAAGCTATCTGAGGCCAACCACAGGGCGACTGTCAGCTTGCAGCCACTTCCAAGGACACCATGAAGACGTTCTGGAGTCTCTCCCTGCAGCAGGATATTCAACTTATTTTGCATGGTAACAACACTCTCCAGGCTCACAGGGGGCTGTACGAAATGCATCTCAGAAGGCTTCATGGTGCAGCTTTGTACTCTAGATCAAAGTCCTCTCTCTGGAAAGTCAGAGGCAGGTGAACTCGAGCACTTCATCTTTTGCTTCATTAGCAATGAGCCATGCTTCCTTCCACCTGGTTTGCTTTGTTTTGGAGCAGAAGGCAGGCGTGTTCCAAGTCCATCAGCAGACCTTGCTAGATCTCCAGTAATAAAGACAACTGGGTACCAGCATGGAAGAGGAGGTCTTGCACCTCCAGGGCTGCCTCTCGCATTCATGGAAGCCGGCGTGATGGTGCTGCGTCTTTGCTGTTTCATCAAAGCCAAGCAAAGAAAGACACCAGGTCTGGACAGAAAACAGGAGGAACAAGTAACCGCTGGGGCAAAAGAAGGAGGAAAACATACAACCCATGGCACCGCAGGAAGACGCATACTCTCCAGGGGACTGGGACCACAAGGGGAAGAGTGGGACAGACAGGACTCCCAGGATGCTATTAAGAAAAATGAACTTTGAGATGAACATGGGGAAAGG
Organism: Nipponia nippon; assembly: GCF_047370975.1. NCBI lineage: Eukaryota > Metazoa > Chordata > Aves > Pelecaniformes > Threskiornithidae > Nipponia > Nipponia nippon. The sequence goes on from NW_028262335.1 coordinate 853,115, forward strand.
CAGAACAGCCGAAGCGAAACAGCAGCAGTGGAAGCCCTGCAGATAGCTCATTTGGGACTTGGCCTGGTGTAAGTGCTCTGCTTTCCGTGGCCAGCTGGAAAATCTGCAGCCGTTTCATTTCCACCAAGAAACCCGGAACATCTGGGAGGGCCTCAGAACTGAATTAGATGCAAAATAAATCAGTCCTTTGTGTCTTTTTTTCTCAATAAAGTCACTTTGCCATCTCAGTTTTCCACGTGCTGCAGCTAGGAAAAGTCAGGCTGATGAAGAAGCCCGCTGGGATGATGGTACACCTCGGAGTCCTTGCTCTGGGCTGCCTGCAGATTCGGGAAGCCAATGCATCAATTACACGCCGCTGTAGGGCTTTTTCCTTTTACCTTCTCTTGGTCAGAGAAGGTGGGCAGATATTTTTGTACCTGCAAACTACATGGAGGTTTGAACACAATCCTGGTCTCCTTGGTGAGTGTCAAAGGCACAGAAGCCCTGAGAAGAGAGGACAGTCAGCAATGGGAGGGGATTTCCCAATACCATGGCCGTGAGAGAGCTGCCAACATAAAGGCTTTAGCAGGTGAAGATGCTGCGGGTGACAACGTACCATCTAGAGGAGCAGAGGTCAGGACAAAGACGTGGCTGAGGAGGCAAATGGAGATTTTGGAGCTGAGGAGCCTGTCCAGGCAGGAGGCTCAGGGCAGAGGCAGTGGTGGAGGTGCTGCGACTTCCCCAAGGCCTCTCTGAGTTTCACAGCCAGCATGAGCTGGAAACCTCCCAGAGCCAGGCAAACAGCCCAGGAGAAGCTGAGCTCCGGGCTAGTAAGGATGGTGCCTGGAGAGGAGATGAAGCCGAGGTCGTAACAGGGGTTGGACCAGATGATCTTTGAAGGTCCCCTCCAACCCAAACCACTCTGTGAGTCTATGTGAGCCTGCAAAAGCCAGTTGTGTGGGCAGTGGGACAAATTTACCTGAAATCTTCCTGCATGGCTCTGCCACAGTTTTAAGAGGAGCTCTTTGGAGGTGCCCAAGCTTTCTTGGCAGAGCAGTTTCCCAGCTGCATCCCCTGCCTCTTCCCATGGTGCCAAGACCCACCTGCCCATGTGCTTCCCCATGAAGAAGACCCCCCAACGCTACGGAGGCAAGAGCAGAAGTAGACGCTTGGTTGGGTAGGTGGAGAGCTGCTGCTTCGTCGCTGCTGTAGAAAGCGCTCAGCCCATTGGAGATCTGGGGGGAATGCAATTCTGCTGCGGTGCTGAGCACCCGCAGCCCAGCACACCGGAGGAAGAAGGGAAGGATCCCAGCACTCGGTCGGGGATGCCGCTGGGCGTTTCGCAGGTCATCTGAGCCCAGCGGCCATTTCCAGGGATGTTCTCGGGCACAGTAACAGGCTCTGCCCACGTTTTTCCAGCCAAACCCAGCTCAGGAGGGGCTGTTCTGCACCCTGGTGTAGCAGAGGCCCTGAGCTTAATTCTGAAAGTACACTAAAAATCCCCTCTAATAAGCAAATTCACAATGGTCTTAATAATGCCAATCCCTTTTTTTCCTTTGGAGCAACCAATGGGGAAGCCACCTCAAGCTGTTTTTTCCCCATCCTATTTCTGTCTCCATCTCCCATTTCCTTCTATCCAATATTACCTTCCAAATTCCAGCTCTGATCCTTGGATAATTCAAACATATTGCATTGCTTTACAAACTGTGTTATTTTATCCCTTTCACCTGCCACTTTTGTTTTAGATAAACACTCATAACTCCCAACATATCACTTTAACTCTTTGACCGTCACTGGAAATTGAACCAGCCGGGACTTTCACAGGGGAAATTCCTTCCTCTCCTTTTCTTCTCTGTTTTGTGCATTAAAGCCAAGAAAAATGTCACCTGCCTTAGCACTGTCTTCAGATCATTTTACTTAAGCTCTACCTAATAATTTCACCAACTTCTGGGGTTATTGTATCTGTCCAGGCTGGACTCTTGGTGTAAAGCTGTCTTAATCACAGCTCCCTGTCGAGGGCTACTTATTTCCCGCCCCAACCATCACCTCCCAGGATGTGAAGACCCAGATTTAGATACAGGCATGCCCCCAGCAAAGCAGGGAGCTGACACATCTCACACCCATTTTCCATCCCAATGCAATGGGCACGGACGGCACCATGAGCAGGAGCTGAGCAAAATGCTCCCAAATGAGGAGCTCATGCTCCTTCCATATCACTGCCAGCACTCAAAGTCCAGCCCCGCCTCGTCCTTGCTGTTGGATCTAAGCTCAGAGTTGCTCCAGCATCACCTCTGGCACATCAGCAGCGTCCTGGCGAGCCAAAAACGAGCCGTGGTGGAGCTGGGGAACAACAAAAACATGGGGCAAAGGGAAAAAGCTGCAAGCTAGAAATCCTCTTTTCCCCTACAAAGAAAACTCAGGAGCACTTCACTCATCATTCTCACACCCCTCACCCAGGTTCAGCTCCTTGGGCCTGCCCTCCTCAGGACCCAGATCCACCTCCTGTAATCATGGGATCAGCTAAATCACCGTCCTTCAAAACGTCTGATCCCCTCAGTCTTCCCAACCTTAACCGCCTTAAAATCTGTTGTCCTTCCCCAAACTTTGTCCGTCAGGACACTGGACCAAAGAGGGTTTTGGTTGGAGTTTGCCAAGGCGGGGGTTTGGCAGGGAAGTCACCCACCTTGCCCGGAGTCCCTGCACAGGTCAGAGCCGACAGCAGCCGCTCAGCTGTGCTAAAAGGAGACCAGCATTGAACATCTCCCTCTTCACCCTGCACCAGCTGGACCCACACTGAGTCCTGCTGAAAATCCGACCCTGGCCAAGTGCTCCTCACTGCTGGGCCACCATGGCTGGCAGCCTGGTCCTCTGTCTCCCATGCGCCTCACCACCACCATGTCCTCGGTTTGGGTGTCATCCCAGTCCAGATGGGCTATGGGAACATGTCGCACATGGGGCACGTGAGGTGGTAATGGACAGAAGCTACTTGGAGCACAACTTTCTTGCTCCCACGTGAAAGCATCTCCTGGCATTCACCAGTGGATGCAGCACTTACTGTCACCTTCCTCCAGGGCCACCTTCACCATCCTTCAGACATCATTTGGGAGGAAAAGAGCCAAAACATGAGGGTCTTGGGGGGTCCCACACTGATGCAGACTGACCTCCTGGCCTCAGCGCTCCACCGCGGAGCCAGCACCCCCTTCCCACCAGCACCACTCCAAATCAGAACTCGGGAGCCACCAGTGGGACCAGATGGACTAAAGCTCTGACATGAGGGATAGCTGGGACACCTCACAGTTCAGGAGTGAACCCACAACCCTCTGAAAACTGCTGCTGGCTCCCTCACCAAAAGTCTCAAAAGGCTGCCGGGAGGTGCCTGGGTTAACAGGGCTGCTCCACAGAGACCCACCAGCTCAGCCAGGGGTCACAGCCGATCTGTGTCGCAACGTCTCTCTGAGTCATCCGCTTCCTCCCCTCACCGAAAATGGCCTCAAAGTTTGCACAGATGGTGCTTAATCCCCGTTTGGACAATGGGCGTTTGGGCTTTTAAAGGACAATTACTAAATGAAAGCGGGGGAGGGAGGGGAGGCAGCCAGGGGTGGGCGAGGGCACAGGCAGGACTGCAGGATGGAGGCCAGCAGCACAGCGAGGGATGCAGGCACGGGATGGGCACCCTGGGGTAGCCCACAGAGGCTCAAAGAAACAGTCAATGCTACATCTCAGAGGGATGAGGACCAGGGGACCACGTCCACACCAGAGACCTTAGCCTGCCTGGGGCTTTCTGTCCTTGACCTGGCCTAGAGCCCTCTCCCTGCACATCACCCTGGGGGTGCCATGGGTCAACAGCATGGTGATGGCTGCATGAAAGATGGTTGTGGGGTTGGTAGCCTCTTCCCAAGGCCAGGAGAGCATCTGCCAGCTCCTCCTCCTGCCCTGGATCCCACCCACCTCTGGGAAAGGACATCCCCTCCCACCACAGATGGACGGCTGATGCTGTGGTGAATTTGGCCTCCTCAAAGGGTAGCAATGCTGAATGATGCTGTGTCCGTCTTGCAAAGGGAAACGCTCAGCACCCTACGACGTGCAGCCAGGGCTCTGGTGCTGGCATGGCTGGAGGTCCCAGAGATGCTCTGTACAACATCCAGGGTGGTGCTTTCAAGGTCTCTCTTCTCCTGCCTGCGCTCAGCTGGACTCACACTGAGGTGGGGGAACCGGACCCCTCTGCACCACCGCTCCAGTCCCAGAGCTACGGCAGGACCAGGTACAGCGAAGGTTTAGGGATGGAGGGGGTCAGCCCATGCTTGCTTGCTCTGTACAACTGCCTGAAAGGAGGTTGTGGTGAGGTGGGGGTTGGTCTCTTCTCCCCAGTAACAAGCGATGGGACGAGAGGGAATGGCCTCAAGCTGCGCCAGGGGAGGTTTAGGTTGGATATTAGGAAAAACTTCTTCACTGAGAGGGTGGTCAAGCATTGGAACAGGTTGCCCAGGGCAGTGGTTGAGTCTCCATCCCTGGAGGTATTTAAAGAACGGATAGATACAGTGCTCGAGGACATGGTATAGATGGACTTGGCAGTGCTGGATTAACGGTTGGACTCGATGATCTTAAGGGTCTTTTCCAACCTTAACGATTCTATGATTCTATGATTCTAAGGGGGAAGCCCTTCTGCAGGGCAAAATCCTCCTTTCCGACCGCTCGTCCTTCTCAGCCACCAGTTCCACCAGTCGGAGCACTGGGGGATTTACAAACAAGCGTGAGAGCAAAGCTGGGCTGAGACAGGGCAGAGAGCCAGCAGGGCTCAGCACAGGGATTCAGGGCAGGGAAAGCCTCTTCCCTGCCAATTCCCCCCTCTCCGGCCCAGGAGAGATGACGTGGGGCAGGGAAAGGGGTTGCTCTTTCTCCACCAAAAGCAGAGCATCGCATCTCAGCCCCGGGGCTCCTGAGCGACTGGGTCACGGCTGAAAAACCTCTGCTCCCTGTGGGTTAAGTGGGGCTGATACAGCCAGGAGAAGGGAGATATCAAGGTCTCGAGAGCCCCGAGCGAAGTGGTACGGGGCCAGCTTTCCTCCCCGGCTGCACCCGCTGTCCCCATCACACGTCCACGTCCGTTTGACAGAGCTCCGCACTTCAGAAGCAATTAGCAGCCAAGTTGAACTAATTCCCCGCGTGGCAGGTCCAACACAAACAGCGCACGCTGGCCCGCGCCCCACACCTCCGCGCGCATTCACCTCTGTTTCGGAGGGCCAGGCTCTCTCTGCCAAGAGCAACACAAATAACCCGCTGCTTCTCCAGGTTAAGAGGCAGCCCTGGAGGGCTGGAGCTTGGTGGCCAGGGCCGTGCACGCTGCCGCCGGCTCCACAGCAGGCAGAAAAGCAGCCTCTGTTAACAGCTCGGGTCAGGACGGAGGCAGGCAACAAGGATTCGTGTATGCAGTGCTTGTCCCGGGGGGCCGGAGAGGCGTGAGGTCTGGGGGCGGGTGGCGAGGGAGTCCCGAGCCGGGGAGCGGGGGGCTTTCAGGGGCTGTCGGGGTGGAGGGGAGAAGGTACTTGCAAACAGCACCTGCGGGGTGTTTGTCAGCCCCGCAGAGGCTCCAGCAGCTGAAATAACAACTTGGGGAAGGCAGGGGGAAATAGTGCTGGGCCCCCTCACCCCAGCGCCGGTCCCTGCTGCTCGGCTCGGGCATTGCTTGGGATGCAGGCCGATGGGTCACCACGGGGATCGCCCGATCCCTTCTGCAGCCAGGGATGTTCCTGGGCTCGGTGACAGCCCCTGGCAGGGTTTTGGGACTCACCCAAGGGCTCCTGCTCCCGTTTGAACCTCACGATGCTGCAGCACAAGCAGGGTTGCCAGGCTTTTCTGAGGCGCGTCGTGATTTTGGGCGCAACAGGTTTGCAGAGTTAAAACCTCTCCAAGGAGAGAATGCAGAACACATCTTGTGACAACGAAAGGACCCAGGCTGCTCTCCAGGAGACAAACCCACGGACGGCTGAAGAGGGGAGGGGAGATGGCAGCAAATCCTCCCCCCTTGGCACGCCAGCTCTGCTTGGAGCCCTTTGGCACAGGGCACCACGCTGCCGCTGCCAGGCCAGGATGCCACCCACGCAACCCCGAGCAGGTCAGGGCTGCCCGCCTTGTGCAAGCACGCCGAGACAGCCCCAGGGCAGCAGCTGAGCACCCACCGGAGCCAGCACACAAGGAGACGTGTTGGGAGTGGTGCGGGAGAGCAGCCAGTGGGGTTACGGCAGCGCTGAGCACCACGTCTCGCCTGGGATCAGTGTGTACTGGGGATCCCAGGTGGCATCAGAGAGGCCGCGACCCCCGTGTGCCAGCTCCTCCTCAATGCTCACTGCTCCTGTGCCTGGGGACGTATTTCTCCCACCCATCATCCATGCCAGGACACGGCTGGGATCATGCTGGGAGCACCCACTAGAGGAGAGGAGAGGAGAGCTGCATCGCCAAGCATCAGCCCCAAATCCGCATCTCCCATGTGTGGCCAGGGACAAACCCCTGCCTCCGCAGGGTCCCTTCAGGTACCCTCGGACAGGCAGGGGCTTGGTTGCCCGTCCTGCCCGTACTCCCCCAGCCAGCTCCGTGACCCAGCAGAGGGGCAACCACGTCCCCCCTGCAGAAGTCGGGCTCACGCAGCCTGTCTAGACAGAGGGACCGACATCCCCAAGAGTCACAGTGTGCACACGAGATGCTCGGTCCTCTGCTGTGAGCAGAGGTCTGTCCAGCCCCTGTTGCAACGCAAGGCCGGAGATCCACCCCAGCAGAGCGATGCCTGGCTCGGGACACGTTCCCACACGCGCTGCAAAATCACAGTCGCTGCCCCAAGCAGGCGATGGAGAGGTCCCGGGGTCAAGCTATTAAGCCTCCTATCTGTTTAAACCCTTAAGCTGTCCTGTGATCTTGGCCAGGCAGTCCCGCGCTGGAGCCCATGGTGGGGAGGGAGAGGGGTGTTCAGCGAATGACGCCTCGTGCAAGCGCCCCAAGGAGCCAAGGATTGGGGGCTGCCAGGACTGGGGGGGAGTGGCAGGAGGCGGAGGCCTTGGGGGGCTGCCAGCGGGCTGGGAAGGCCCCGCGGCACAAAGCAGCCCCTTTTCCACCTCTGCCCAGCCCTTGGGCTCCTTTCCACCATGCCTGCGTGCGCCCAGCAGCTTCCAGCCCCCTGAATGCATCCGCAAAGCCACAGGACAGGAAAACGCGAGGGGGCCAGGGCAGAGGCTGGGGGATGGATGCACGTTTTGGGCTCGGTGGGAGAGCCAGCCAGCCGTACCTGGCAGGGCCAGGCTGTTCGTGGGCACTTGCCCCAGGCAGCAGGGCTTGGCCCGCTGCTCAGTGTCTCCTCAGTGTGCTCCACTGCTCCGGCGTACCCAGTGGCTGGGATCTGGCTGCTGCCACGTCCCCAGGGTCTCATCCTCAGCAGGGTGGGCAGGAGGAGGAAAGAAGCCATAAAATGTGATGCATGCCCTGAGACAGGCTATACGGATGCCACGCCAGTGCCGGCTCATTTCGGGAATGTTGTGGAGGAAGGAAAACTCCTAGGACATCTACCCACCAGATCTCCACTCTACCCACGCAAGGTCTTCAGGGACAAGTAAAGAGCCAGGGCGACAGAGGGACAAACCTCCAAAAGCCAGGAATGAACAGAGCCTGCCCAGTGAGCTCCAGGCCAGCCGGGTCTGACCCAGCCTGCTCTGCCACCGGCGGTGCCGCCAGCCAGACTTCTCCCCCAGCATCGCCAAACCTGCAGATAGGATGCACAAAGGGTATTGCCACCCACTGATGTCCCTTGAAACCAGGGGCCTGCTGCAACTGCTGCCTGGGCTCGGGGAAGCTGGGATAAACCAATGCTTCCATTTTGCCTTGGCTCCCCAGCTGCCAGCACCCCCCCAGAACCGAGGAGACCTTCCCAGCCAGCCCTTCCGAGATGCCAATACACAGGCATCCAGCCCCCACACAGCCAGGTCTCAGCCTCTGGTGTTGGCTGTGCTGTGGGCCTCTGGTCCTTCAAGCTCTGACAGCACCCGGAGTGACCAAAATGATCCATTCTGTTGCTGCAGCGACATCACGACAGATGTAAGTGCTCGTTCTGCCCGTGTCTGTGCCTTCCAACCAGCCTTCAGGAGGGAAGCAGGCAAGGAGCCAGAGCTGGCAAGCTAAGCCAGCAGGTTCAGGGGTTTTTTGGATGGGACAGTGTCAAGAGACTGACAGACCCAGCTGCATACCGGAGCCCTGGTTCCCTGAGCTGCTCCCAGGAATGAAAATAGTGACGCAGACCTTCCTAAACCAGCACCCCGGTCCCGAGACGTTCCCATGGGCCATCAGAGCCAGCAGAGGCTCCTCCAGTGTGGTTTGCTTTCACGTTCCCCCCTTACTCATCCTCATTCTCCAAGACTCCAGGTCCCAGCATCGGTCTTTGGATACAGACATCACCCAAGGAAAGCTGCAGGATTGCTTGGGTGCCCAGGAAGGAGTCTTGGTCCCCCCAGCTTTCTTGGGGTGCCTTGGGGGTAAGCCTTGGGAGAGAAGGGGTTGGCGATGAGCACACAGCACGTGGGGCCTGCCCTACAACTCCAGCCCCGACAGGACCCGCGGGGCGCACCGTGCTCCCTCCAGCCTGACATTTCCTAACTCTACCCAAGACAGTAATAAAACGCATCTGGCACAGATGGGGAATAATACGGCTGTAGCTCTCTGGCTTCGTTATCTGCACGTGATTAGATCTCCCTCCTTGAAGGCAAGAGGCAGGCCAGGAAGGGACTGGAACCCTGGCTTGGCTCACGACGCCTGCGCAGAGCAAGCCTGGAGCAAGTGCCGGGCTCCAGGGTTGGGCTGTGCCTCCTGCCAGGCAAGGCGAGGTGGGAGCCGGGCTCACCTGCACCTCCAACCAGCAATAGCTGCCCTGAGCACCGCCGCGTTGGCAAGGCAGCTCCACAAGCAGACGTGCAAGTCCTTCTGAAGATGGAAAGCTGGGGAAGGGCACCGCGCATCACCTCCGGCCACAGCAACGGCACCGCCGGGTGACTCAAAGTGACTTCAGAGACTGCCGTCACCTTGGGGCTCCCCAGGGCAGAGATGGATGTGCTCCATCCCCCTTCCCATCCCACCACTCCGAGGCAGTGCCCTGAGGCTCTGCGCTTTGGGAAGAGTGGCCAAAACCTGAGCTAACCCCCCCAGCACCCTGCCCCCATGGCAGGGATGTCCATCACCAGGTCCCCTGCTCCTTTGCAGGCTGACCCCCGCAGGGGACACGAGCAGCAGGTGAGTGAGCAACACTCATTTTGCAGTGCACTGTGCTAATTTTTAAACACCGCGAGAGCAAACTGAACCTTTTTCAGAGCTGGAGCCTACCACGTAAACTCAGTTATCTTTAGCAACCAAACCCGCAATCTCCCCCGAGAATGACATCAGGTCTGTTAGACCAGGACTATTGTTCTCAAACCCAAATTGCCATCGGTCGCAGGAGGGGCAAGGGGGCAGAGATGTGAGATGGTTGATTGTCTGGGTGGGTTTGTTAAAACCAGTTTGACAGATTAACCCACGCTGGAGCCAGGCTAGAGCCAAGCCCAAATGAAACTAGAAGGGAGCAGAGTAAGGGGCAGACGCTTAAAGCGAGCAAGGAATCAAAACCCAGGCGCTCTTCCTCCACGGAGGCGAAGGCAGCGGGGCAGGGCCCCTGCGCAGGGCTCCGAGGAGGGACCAGGGCGAAAAGCAGATGCCCGCAGCACCACGCTGAGGCTTTCCTGCATTCACAGCCAAGTTCAGCACTGAAGGGCAACGCAAGCTCTGCGTGCGCTCCACGCGTGCCCCACCAGCACTGTGGACACATCACCCGGCCCAGGCCCTTCCCCATTCCGCCCAGGGTTAGGAGTGCATCTGAACGCCCACCTGGGTCAGAGCAGGCAGCCCCAGGGCGAATCATCCCCCATCACGACTCCAGACAGGGCTCGGGAGCAGGACAGGCTTGATCAGGGCACGGGGTCAAAGCTCACATTTCCAAAAGCCCCCTCCAGCAACACAGTCCCATCTTCAAAAGCGATACTGCTTTCTAGGCAGGGCGGCTGAGCTCCGGCCAGACACCACAGCCAGATTTTTCAAAGATATTTCAGCCCCTCAAGATACAGATTTACAGTCTGGAGGGGTTTTGGGGGCACCTCAGTACCTGCATCCATCAAGCTCCTGAATGACTCGGGCATCTCCCGCTCTGCCTCAGAGGCAGCCACGGCCCCAGGTTCCCCGGGAAGCATTTGGAGCTGGTAGCAGCTCTTCCACGTCGCAGGAGACATGTCAGCCCAGCAGATTCAAGCTTCCTCGCCCTCGGGAGACAGAAGATGCTCCCACTGTTTCACTGAACCTCAAAAGTCCCAGCTCGCCAACCTGAGCGGCATCTTCCCTTCACTCAAGAACGTGGAAAGGTCCAGAAGCCAAAGCTGGGGAGAGGCATCAGCCCGGCAGCAGCGCCCTCACTGGGACAGGTTTGTCCCATCCACCTGAGCAATTTCTTTCACCAAAGAGACCAAACCACCCCAGGTTCACCAGGGCCGAGACACTGCTGAGAGCAGCACGGAAGGACATCTACGGAGAGGGACGGGGCGTCTGGGCAGCGTCGCAGCCGGTACAGGCTTCTACCAACCCCAGATCGGGGAACCCGAGAGAGGCTCAGCGCTTTCTGCCCGCTCTCCTGTCCCCATGCAGAAACCACCCCCTGGGGATGCAGCCTCAGGGCAAACAGGCGCTCGGGATGAGCTCGCTCCGGAGCCAGGGAGACGCAGGGAAACCCAGGCTGCTCAGCACAGCCCATCAGTGGAAACGCTAAACCCCCTCGCCTCTCTCCTCTTCCTCCTGAGCCTCTCCAAACCAGGGCCGGGTTCATCCGGAGGAAGCCAAAACCAACAGAGCCGAGGCTGCTCTCTGCAGTCCGGCAGCAGTCGGAGCCCAGCTGGACGCTGCTAATTCAGCCGCGCTCTGTTGATGGCGGAGCCCCGGCGCAGTTGTAAACAGCTCAGCAGTTTGTACACTCTCCAGTATTGATGTTATACAAAGGAGCTGGAAATGTAAATGATTGCGCTAGGCCTACAGCCGGTGGCTGCTGGTGCAGACGGCCTCCGGCAAAAGAAAAAAAAAAAGAAAGAAAGAAGAAAAAAATCTCTCCAGCCCACTCCTTGGCACTGCAAACAGGGCCTGACTCCGGCCAGGAGCGGAGGAGCAAAGCTTTTACGTGTTTGCCATCTAGTGGGCTTGGGAAAGCCTGCAGAGAGGTGCTGCCCTGCAGCACGAAGCCTCGCCAGGATGCGGGACGGGAACGAAAATCTCTGCCATTTGGCCAAGACAGGGCGGTTTGGTCACCGGTCAGCCCACTGCTGCTCCGCGATGGGGTCGAGGCGGGGGGGTGAGCCAGGACCTCGCAAAGCGTCCTGCTGATGAGACCCCAGCTCAGGAGGGAACACGTCATGGGACAGGACAGCATCCATCAGGGGCGAGGGGTCCATACCTGTGTGGGAAGAGCCTGAAAATCCACCCCGGAGAGCCAAGGTGGCCACATCTCAGGAAAGCAAGGATGCCGCCCGCATTACATCTGCTTCGCCTGTTCGCAAAAGAAGCTAAATACTTTTTTTAGGAATAATATTTTCATTTTTAAAATCAGCGGTTTCAAGGGAAAGGGGCTTAACATTTCCACCGTGCTCCCGGCCAACTCGGCTGCCAGCTCAATTCAAAACCATTCGGGCTGTATGGACCCACACAGGCCTGCTGCCCCACAGCTCACTGGAGCGTCTTTAGGATGGCAAAGAAAAGGGGACATAAAAAGAAAGAAAAACACATGATACTATGTAATGGCACTAACAAGTAAACTGTGTTAATTTTCACCCGAATAATAATTCCTAAGGAGGAAAAACAAAGTTTGTTCAGCTGTAGTTAAGGTTGAGCAAACATAACACTAATCACTTTTGCTTCGCCTCTTGGAAAAGGCTCTACGAGAGCGTCACATGTAAGAAAAAAAGGCAGCAGTACCAACTCTCAGCCCCTGGGAAAGCTCTGAAGAGCTGGAGCTGCTTCACCCCTGCTGAGAGAGGGGTTTAAAAGCCTCCCTGTAAGCTGGGGCAAGCTCGGGAGGCTGCGGCACCACCGGCCCAGCTTCGGCAGCACGTTTCCACCCTCCGAAAGGCTTCACCGATAGGTAACCCCGCGGGAATCGGCTGCTGGCACGCTGAGGACGAGAGGGAACGGCCTCAAGCTGCGCCAGGGCAGGTTTGGGTTGGGTATTGGGAAAAACTTCTTCCCCCAAAGGGCTGTCAGGCCCTGGCCCAGGCTGCCCAGGGCAGGGGCTGAGTCCCCATCCCTGGAGGGATTTAAAAGCCGGGGAGATGTGGTGCTTAGGGACATGGTTTAGTGGTGGCCTTGGCAGTGCTGGGTTAACAGTTGGACTCGATGACCTTAAGGGTCTTTTCCAACCTAAACGCTTCTATGATTCTATGAAAAGGGCTTGAGCAGATGGGATCTGCTGCCCGGCAGCGGCTCCTGACGCTACTTGCCGGCATCTCTCCATGCTGCTCCACAAACAGGACCCCGTCTGAGGAAGGGGGCCCGAGGAAGAGGCAGCTCAAAAGGACAGAAGGCAAAATGGGGACAGGGGGAAGACGAGAGAAGGAAGCCGCGGAGGGAGGGATAGATGGAAAGGGAGCAATTGCAGAGGCTATGAGACAGGTGGAGGGGGTTAGAGTTACAACAGAGAAGAGGAAGAGGGTCAGGGGATCCTGGGAAGACACGTGGGGAACCAAGACGTGGGAGAAGGCTGCCAGTGGGAGAAGGAGGCAGAGGGCAGTCAGCAGGAGCTTTCCCCTCCTCTCCTCCCGCCTCCCAGGGACAGCCCGGCGCACCGCAGGGCTCACTTGGGATTAACTGGAGCAGTGACAGCCCCTTTGGAAACACCAGGCTGGTCCTAAACTGCTCCTTTCAGGTCACCAAAGCAGCCCAGCAAGGAGCAGGCGATGAGCATCCTCAGAGGAGAAGAGGGAACCTCGTCCACCCCTACAAGCCCACGACTGACGCGGACAAAACACCCCTGTGGTTCATCCCCGCAGGATCCACCCGCATCAGAGGCCCGGCTCGCACGCCCTCCCCAGCCCCCGCTGCACCGAGTCCCCTCCGGCTTCGCTCTGGCGAGGGTGCCGCAGCCACCCCGCATGCGACAGGAGCGCGAGCGAGCAGGAACCCGGACAACCTGCATCCCAATGCTGGATTTGATCCCAGGGAAAGCTGCCGTGACTAGAGGCAGGGGACAGCACCATGGCTGAGGGACACCACGGCGCGGTGAGCTGCACGGGCCGTGACAACCCACGTGCCAAGCAGCAGGGAGAAATTCCAGTTTATTTCTTGCAGCCGACTCCTTGCACCCCCCATCTTGCACCCCCCATCTTGCACCCCCCATCTTGCACCCCCACTGCACGTAGGTGACAAATTACCATCTTTGTTATTCGAGCACATACCAAATCGGGGTGATCAGTATTTGTCGAATAAGGGAAGAAAAATATATTGCGCAAAACATTTCAAGGTTTATTTTAACAGGGCTTTAAACATCCGTCAGTGCCAGGTTCATAAGCACCTCTCGGGATGGTTGGCCCCAGTTTGCTGTAAGAGACTTATTTTTCTTTTTTTTTTTTTCCTTCCTTTTTCTTTAATTCAAAGGAAATAAAAAAGCCCGCTGCCTCCAGGGGCAGCAGTAAGGATGCCTATCCCATCAGGACAAACACGGTGCCAGGCAGTGCCTCACACACCGCTCGTGCTCCCCTTGCCTCCCCGCGAGCCCGACGCAGGCAGCGAAGGCTAAATCCCTGCCTGCACCTGGAAGGCAACGCTTTTCAATCCCCAAGCAACAGCAGGGCTGGCCATGCCTCCCCTGCAGCAGCAGGCAGGGCTCCCAAGAGGCGCCGGTTCGCACCGCAGAGCGGAGACCCGCACCAGCCTTGGCGGCTGCTGGTCTCCCGCCAGTGTCAGGGGCACTCACAGCACTCACGGAGCTTGGGTACCGACGGCAGATCCAGCGCGGGAGCCAGATTTATCCGCCCGAGGTAAACGCGCAGCTGGCCATCCTCAGAAGAGGTTGGTGGGCTCATTTTTTGCCCCCAAATCCAAAAGACCACCGCAAGTGCTCCCCAGTCCTGTAAAAACTGTGCCTACATCAAGCAATACCTGCCTGGTTTACCCCCCGAGCCCCGCTCCTGATGCGGAACACGAGTGAAGAAATGCAGCGTCATGGAAAAGGCTTTTTCTTGTGCTTCAGAGCCAGATCTTTGGGTGCTCGAAAGCTGCGATTGCTGCTACACGCTCTGGTGAGTTGGACTGAACGAAGGCAATGCAATACAGGACAAGCTTCAGAGCTACCCACGGGCAAATCCTGACAGCGAGCAAAGGCCGCGACGCCCCATCAGTTACACCCACGGTATCTCCGATTTACTCGACAGGAGCCACCGAGGGTCCAGTCCCACTTACACAGCGATGCCCCGTGCCTAGAGAGCTGAGCAGACCCCATCCTCCGCCAGGATCCGACCCAGGGCCAGGACAAATTCCTATTGAATCAATGCTCATTAGCTCACCCTGCACTGGCACAGGAGGCTCCAACTCCGCAGCAGGGCTGAGCGCCTCCCGGGATCTGCCACGACCCCCTCCCGCGTTGCCAAGTATTCCCAGCTGTCGGTGGCGACCTCGGCAGCCGCCTGCGCATCCCAACATTGCCACCACTCGGGATGAAGCCAGGGATGTTGCGCTCCAGGGCGGGCCAGCCGACGCCTCTCAAAACCAAATTTTGGATAAAAACAGAGAGCAGCGACCCCGCGACCGTGTCGCAGCCCCCCCTCCTGCCTGCCGGCCCTTCTGCCTCTTCCCACTTCTGCTTTTTGGAAAGCGGAGTGGCTTTTCCTCTGCAGCCGCGCTGCTCGGGCACGGCCACATCTCCCCATCAGCACAGGAGCGCACCGGAGGCCCAGCCCTCGCGTCTCCTCGCAGGAAACAAGCAACAGCCTCTTGGCTGCCGGGACGATGTCTCAGCAGTTTCTAAAAGCGGTGCCCGAGTCAGACGCTCCCCAGGAGAAAGGAAGAAGCCAGAGCATGTTTACAGGGCAAGCCTTTCCCATGCTGTTAGCTCCTACGGATATTCAAGCATCCCCTCTACACCCAGCAGAGCCCTGCACCTCCGCTGCACACATACAGCCCGCACAGGGCACGAAGGAAGGAGCTGACCGCGCCGGCAGGCCAGGGATCAGAGGGCTGGAAGGCTCCTCGAGGGCCAAAGGAGTCACTTACCTCGCTTGGAATCGGTTCTCAGCTCGTGCATGAAGGTGCTCATTGCGAGCTTCCAACCGCCACCTGATGCTTCTGGTTTTGCCCGCGTTAAAACTCTGTGCCCCCGGTTGCATTTAAAAGGAATTGCTTCCCACCCTACGCTGACCCTTGGATGTAAGGAAGGTACGCGGCCCAGAATGGGGACAGGCAGGTGAAAGACAGCAAACGACTCCGAAACCATCAAGGAGAGCACGCTGCCGAGAGCTCTGGGAAGCACGCTGCACTGCGCTGGCATCCCAGGTTCCCCTTGGGTACCAAATTATGAAAGGTGGGAGGGAGGAGATTTGGGAAACGTGCCCCAAACCAGGACTGGCGGCAGAGCGGGAGGGCAGGACTTTGTGAAGGCTCCCACCTGATGGGAAGGGGAAGAGAAACTCCTTCAAACCAGCAGAGCATCACGAAGGAGGGGGCAAGACACCTACCTGCTTCACTGCCGCCACAGCTCTTGGCAAGAGAAGCTCCCCACCGATCTGATGCACCCAAAGCATTCAGGAAAGGTCAAGAGCAGCGAGTTTCTCCTGGGTAAGCTCCCTCTAGCTGTAACCGTGTCATTGGGAGCACAGGGAGGTCACATCTACACGAGGAACAGCACCCTGGACTCTAGAGCCCATGCTAAATTCAAGGAAGACATATGCGGCACTCTGCTTACTGCCCATCTGTCTTTCCAGGGCTGTATGTCAGATAAAGTAACCGTTCCCCTCTGCGTGAACGTCAGAAATCCTCTCCCCTCCCCGCGCAATCACAGGTATGCTTTGGCGAGCATCATCACCCCAGAGTAAGAAGCGCTGATGTCCTCCCACACGTTGAGCGTTGGCAGGTCGTCGGTGTCCCGGACTTGTGCAGAAACCACTTTTATTCAGGAAAGAGAAGAGCTGGACTTTTCAGCAGCAACACTGGCAGAGATGTCAGCACGGTACCTGCAGATGTCCTACGTTTTTGTACAGCTCACCCGCTGTAACTGCTACCGGGGAAACATCAGCCCGTCGGACAACAGGCAGACAGATCTGGGGTCAGCCTGGCAGGAATAAGCCACACAAACCTGCACAGTGTTCATCCAGCTCCGACCAGTGACTGTACAGGCGGGACCAGTACACTCCTTGCACTGTGGGGTTTAGGCTTTTTGCTCGCACGCTTACCACTACCAACGAAGCTGGTGAAGGGTCTGGAGCACAAGGCTTATGAGGAGCGGCTGAGGGAGCTGGGGTTGTTTAGTTTGGAGAAAAGGAGGCTGAGAGGAGACCTTATTGCTCTCTACAGCTACCTGAAAGGAGGTTGTAGCGAGGTGGGGGTCGGTCTCTTCTCCCAAGTAACGAGTGATAGGACGAGAGGGAATGGCCTCAAGCTGCGCCAGGGCAGGTTTAGGTTGGATATTGGGAAAAACTTCTTCACCGAGAGGGTGGTCAAGCATTGGAACAGGTTGCCCAGGGCAGTGGTTGAGTCTCCATCCCTGGAGGTATTTAAAGAACGGATAGACGTGGTGCTCGAGGACATGGTATAGATGGACTTGGCAGTGCTGGGTTAACGGTTGGACTCGATGATCTTAAGGGTCTTTTCCAACCTTGACGATTCTATGATTCTATGATCTTTCACACGGGCACTTCCCTGGCCTGAGAGGTGCAGTGAGCAGAGGCACAGGAGTGAGCAGAGGCACACGCACTCCCTGTACGTGCAGGCAGTAACACCCGGCTGCGCTACACAACCCTCAGCAGGGTCCCGATTTCTTCAAAACCAAGGAAAAGCCGGAAATTCAAAACTAACAGAAGTATTTTCACACATACATAAAGTCTAGAAGTCAGGATCTTAGTAAATCTCTAGTTCAATTTTATGTTTATGTAGTTTATCCCAGCACAAACACTGATGGCAAGGGATTCAAGGTGATAGTAAACCTGTGCTTCGAAGCGCGAGCCCATGAAGAAGCTGCTGTAAGGCCTGTAGCCGGTGTTTTCCTGCTCCAGTACTCCACCACCTCACCCTGAAACATCCAGTCACCTCCCGTGCAGGTACCAAGCTGTGTGACCCTTACAGCTGATTCGTTTAGTCCCTCATCAGGCTTTCTTAGCAGCACACACACCGCCGGCACCGCTGCAGGCCATCCAGGAGGCCCCGAGGGCTGCTGGAGTCGAGCCCACCGCGTCCCACCCTGCCGGCTCCTGCTCCGAGCGCTGCTCGGCTCCAGAAGCTCCGGGGTGTGGTGCGGAGAGTGCTCAGTCCAATTCGCTGCAGAGGCTCTTACGAGTGGCTGACGTCAATAACGCAGGCTGATTTTTCATCTCAGTCCTTCTGTCCGAAACCACCAGAGGGCAGCTTGAAACATAACCATTTACGGGCTTGGCCACGTTAAATATTCCATTTCTGAGCAGCAAAACCTGCTTGCCCGGCTACCGCCCCACAATAACTAAAAAGACACCCCACCACACACTCCCTGCCCTTTAGATGGGCTTCAGGCGTGGCGAGATGAGTGCTAGTGGCTCAGGGAAGCCCTCTTCCCTCCTGCAAAGCAGTCCCAGAGGCCTCCCAGCACACACCGCAGCAGGTCTGCGTCCATTTGGTCCCTAGCAGCGATGCTTACCTTGACAATTCAGGCCCAAGAGCTCCTTGGGGTAAGGAAAAGACTTTGCTCATTTCCAGGGAGCACTGGATCAGGGGTGATCGGATGAATACACTGCCTTTGTAACGCTCGGCCTCCAACAAAGCTGAGAAGCAGGCAGAGGGCAGCAGCACGAGGCTGGGTCTAAAAAAATACAGAACCTATACCCGAGAGAGTCCTCAAAATCAGACAGGAGCCCTGCGGCGGCATCAGGAGTTTCGTTCCCCTGCCCTTCATCCAGGCTCCTCTGTCTGAGCTAAAGCCAATTTCTTTTTTACCCCAGCTTTTTATCCTGGTCCAAAGCCCATGACAGACGATCTCCTTATCTCACCTCACCATAGTGAGCAGGAGTTGGTCAGTTGATGCCAGCTTGCAAGGGAGGAGGGGAGGAGGTCCTGGACTTGCCAGCGTGCTTATGACGGGCAGCAGGATCTCCAGTTAAGATAACCTTGCTGCTGAGCCCAAGCCCGTGCCCTGCTGCCAGCTTCTTGCGCAACCTTGGACAAGTCATTTAGGGCAGGAGTTCACAGGAGAGCTCCAGCCAAGGACACTCCCTGCTCCTGGTTTCTTCTTTCCCAGGCTGGGTTTCAGGAACTGATTCAGCTCATGAAGGGGACAGATCATCACCGGGACTGAGATAACAAAACCAGCAGAAAGACATTGCCAGGAGCAGGGGCTGCTCCTTTAGCCAGCTACAACTAATTTATTCTTACTTTAACCACTTCAGGATTCTTCTTCACCATTTTTGAAGCAGCGCTTTCCTCTTTCATGCTTGATCTTCTCGATTTGTTTTACTACTCACGAGCAGGAAGGTCTCCGGGCACCCAAACGGTGACTTGCAGTCCTCAGACAGGAGACCAGGGGTTGAAGACCAACAACAGCGAGGAGTTATTTCCCAGAGGGAGCAGAGTACGTGCAGCCAGGGAAAGCAAAGCGGCGCGGCTCCCCAGCAGAGGACCCCAGAAGCACCCCACGTACAATAGCTGCACGGTGAGAGAGGGTGGTTCGTGTAAGTTAAGGCAACGGGAAGGCTGGGTCAGAGGTGCTGCTGACACAACAGCTCTCGCAAATCCCACTCCAAGTCTGTTTTTAAACGGAGGCAGCTGCTACCAGCTGCATAAGGAGACCTAGATGGTGGCCAAGTAACAGAGGACATTGCTGCCTCTTGGGAACACGCCAAAATCATCAGTCTGTTTTTAGCTGCGTCTACAGCAGCAAACGGCAGAGGCGGCAGGAGCAGATCTGCCAAGTGAAACCGTACCCAGCAGCAACACTGCGCGCTTTTCAGGGGCCCTGCGAACGAACTCTAGCCGGGTCCCGAAGACCCAAACTCCATTAGCTGCTGGAGGACAACATCCATTTAAATTTCACCTAGTACCAATCCAACTAGCACACTCCAAAAACACTCCGGGATGTTAAATAGAGCACACGGAGCACAGACAACTCGGAGATTTGCACATCGATCTGGCCTAACACGCTGAAGTAGCTGCACCTCGTCCAATCTCCCTTCTGGGAGCCCCTTAAGAAAGGGCGGGCGGGCAGACACAACCCAAGAAGAGGGAGTAAGCAATGAAGAGGACCATCCCAGGTCAGATGAGATAGCAGGCTGCTTGGAAAGCCTTGCAGGCAACGGGCAGCGTCTTCCCAGCGGTGTACCCCAGTTTGGGCAATGCCATGAAACAAACTGCTGAGGAGCCTGGGTGACTCAGCGGTGCTGGTAAAGATGCAGTTGCTCCAAAAACCTCTTCCCTGAGAGGTCTTATCAAATGTGCTCATCTTCCCTTACACGATACCCTACCCGTGTTTTAATAAGGGCCACACCTAGTTAAGTATAATGCACAGCGCTGACAGCAAGAACTAGCACACTACTGGGAAGGAGAGGGAGAAGAGGGGTAAAGAATATGGCTGAACTGGCTCCTGGGAAGGCTGCAGAGCTCAGCCTGCCTCGCTGATAAAAGCCATCTCCCAAAGGCTTAGGAAAAGACAACCCCAGCTGCGTGGGCTCTTCAGCAGCACCATTTCTTCCAAGGCATAACAGTTTCCCATTGCCCACCAGGGAAACAGGCAAGGGAGAGCAAGAAAAAGCTCACGTCTCCAACGCGTTCCTGATGGCACAGCACAGGGAAGCTTGGAGCGGGGAAAAATACAGCCACTAGCTTAACACAACCTTAGCAGCAGTCTGAGTTACAGCAGCCACGCAGAGACCATGCCTGCACCAGGAGCAGCAGGGTTAGTTAGATCAGCTTATACGCAGTGGGCAATTCCCACGTATTAACTAAATCAGCAAGGGAGGGAGGGAGCGTAAGGGTGTGCTTAAAGTTACCTGCTGCTCGGGAAAGCAACTGCTGCCCTGGAGCACCCTTCCCACCAGTAATCAACCCTGGAGTCCAACCTCTGGTTTTGGACTTCTCATCCAGGTATGTCCCTTACAAGAGAGGCGGGACTTTTCTCCACACTAACTACTTGCCTATTTAGCTGATAATCCTCAATTTCCATATTCCAACTCTGTTGACAACAGCACAGTGGAAAAACAAACTGATTCATGCTCTTTGTCACCACGGCATACAGCTGTTTACCCGCTACGGCTGAACTGGTCAGACTGTGTGCACGCTCCCACCTCCTCCCTAAGCCTCTGTATCAGATCTGGTTCTCCTACCTCCTCCCTCGCAGTCATTTTGGCATCAGCTCGACCACGAAAAACAGGCAGTAGAGTCCACCAGTTCAGCAGGAAAGTATCCTGCAAGATGGTGCATTTCCGCGCAGTTACTGAATGTACTCGTCTCCCCGCACAGCTTAATGGAGCTCATGTGAAGGGTGGTGCGGGAACAGGCAGCCGAGGCAGGGAAAGGGGACAATCGCTGCTTCAGAGACAACAAGCGGCTGCTAAAGATACCCAGAGCCACTTGTTCGGAGTAGCCAACAGAAGCAAGAGCTCCGCTCACTCGTTTTAAGCAAAACTGATTGAGTATTAGGAACTAGAGGTTCACATGAGAGCCAACCAAAAACCAGAAATCACTAACGTAGTCCTCGTGCAGGGTCAGTGGCTGTTTAATAGAAGAGTTACACGCATAACCGAAAGATTTCATTAAGAAATCGCTGTGCGTCCCAGCTATTAAAACAAGAAGCTGCTCTCCGGTTTCCATGCAAGCACTGGAGCAATTTGAATACGATTCTAAGGTGCCTGCCCATCAGAGGTTTTTGGCCCTTTACAAGAGCCACCATTAACACATGCCGGTTAAGCAGCCAGCCCAGACCTCACGTACCATTTGCGCCAGCGAGCTGCTTAGGCGTACCTCAAGAATCCTCGCAGGTGAGAAGGAAGACAGCACCGAGCTGCGGGTACATCTTCAGATAAGCGAGTCCTCTCTTGTAAAAGCAGGAACGTGAGGCAATCCCAGCTCATACCACACGCTAGCTTGCCACACGAGTATCAAGGGAAGTGCCGAGTATTCCCACCTCCCTCCAAGACCTTTGCTCTCAAACCTGCTAGCTGGAAACGGCACTCCCAGAAGGGGAAGGAAGCGGTGGTTTTGCCTGCTTTTGCCCATTTTGCACGCCTTCCCGGAGGAAGGGAGACAGTCACCAAGGTGCTCTTATGCCCACAGAACCTGCCAACACAGAGCACATCTCACACCCCCGGCCTGAGAGGGACCTCACTACTGAGCTCCAGAGAAGAAGGGCACGGTGTTCAACAGCCCGCAAGCTGAGCTGTTTGAGCTTGTTTTACCAGCTCCAGCATCTCGTCCTCTCTCTGGAGCGGGACAGCCGCGTACTAGCAGAGTCGGGGAGCTATCAGCCAGACTTCTGCAAAGCTCATGCAAGGCTGAGAGGAAGGAAGCAGCACCGCTCCTTGAAAAGGATGTTTTTCCATTATCCAGTGCCTCCAGAATTCCCTCCAGAGACAAGTTTAACCTCGTGGCACCAATTTAACAGAACGGACTTTATTGCTTAGCCAAACGGACCTGCGTGAAAGGACTGCCACAGGTCACTGCCAGAAAACGTATACAGAGGGACCAGATAGCTATAGGCAACCCCCACGTAAGGATGCATCCAGAACAGCAAAAGCTTGACAGGGTAACTACTTAAAGCAGAAGTCCTAAAGAGTTCTCCCTCCACTTCAGAGAGAGTCTCCTGCCTGATTTCACGCAGGCAATCCCTGGGGCACCAGTCAGTCTGCCGTAAGGACACGGAGCAGCCACCAATGCTCACCAAGCATCACAAGTACCAGCGGTGCTTCCACCTGGGAGCCAGGCCCACGAGCCAAGCTTCCCCGCAGAAGACAGCAATTAGAAACTGAACTGCAAAGTTTAACAGCAGCATTAATCACGAAGAAAAGCGGAAAGCACGCATTTTACACTAAGCTTTTGGATTACAGCACCCACAAGTCAGCTTCTTAAAATAAAAGTGACCTTTAATAGGGCTCTTTGGAAGGTGTTTTAATAATTAACACAAATTGTGCATCAGTGTAAGGCGCCACCATTTCTTTGCTGAATTAACAAAAAGGTGTAATAAATCCTGTGCATTTTTGGGAGGGAGATCTGTACGGTGTCACTTATTCCTTTAGGGCTTCTGCTATCTGCCCGTGAACAGGGAACAACAGGGAACTTCCAGAGAGACTGGCTTCTTGACAGAAGAGGTGCAAGAGCCCAATAAGCCCCAAAAGCCAACTTTTAATATTTGGGAACAGGCACAACGACGAGTATTCTCTTCGTTAAGAACCGCCGTGCCCTCTGTTCAGAGTTGGGTATGGCAGCAAAGACGCCGCATCAAAGATTAGAGCAATCGTGACAGCACTGAGGCCAGCAGCAGAGACGGGGGAAGGCATGAACCGACAGGATTAAGCATTAAGGAAAGACCCAAACTAACTTGCAAGGAGGAGAGCGGGGCTCGCAAGGGATAAAAGCCACATTTACAAGTCCTTCACACTCAAGAGAAAGGCAAGGGAAATAACTACCCTCAGGCAGGCTTGTCAAGATACCATGTTTAATACATCCAAAAAGAATGCATATACAAAGAACTTAGACATGAAAAAGCATTGGTTCCACACTAACGAGTCTACAAGAAATCGGAATTTTGGAAGATGGAGAAGATTCCCTACGTCTTAAAAAAAAATTTTGAATCTGCAAGCCAAAATATATTTTTGGTAAAATCCCTAGGACACTGCAGTCAGTCTACGTAAAGACCCTGCGCACAATCCCCAGCAGGCTGGAGCCCGTCCTCCAGGCTCACGATTACTTACGAGCAAAATGCAGAAAAAGGGGATTCCCTTAACTGGTCCCTATATGGTGCCACACTAAACACTAGAAACCCCTCCCTGCAGTTCCTTCCTCCCGCCACAGGTCTACCTTTCCACCCCTCCCTGCAGGATGCCAAGCCATCCAGTAAGAGATGCACCACCAGGGCCAGCTCTAAAACTCGTCTTAACATACACCAGGTCCTTTCTGAGTGTCCAAACAGCAGTGTACATGCTGGTCACTGTAAGCGTGTCTCTAATAATTAAGGATTGGCAGAAGATGGAGTTGTTAAAAACCAACTGAATCAGTTGGGCATGCTTTAAAAGGTGCAGTTATTTCTTCATCAAGTGACAAAAGCTCATGATGTCAAGGTTAAGAAAGAGACTGGCAAGCTAGTTTCAAGTCTGATGGTGCATCCAGAGAAAAAGGATTCTCCTATTCCTAAGGCTTCATAACTTAGAGGATGGGGTAGAAATTTATGACCTGCACAGTGGAAAGCCAGGGGAAGGGATACAAGGCAACTTCAGAGGAGATGCAGATACGTTTTCTACACTCCTCCTCAGAGGAGCACCAGCTTGGGACATTTTACTTTCCTGTATTTAACTTTCTTTTACCTTCTGTATTCTACTGTATTTTCCCTTCCTTTACTTTCCTTTAGTACTTTAGTACTGAAGTCTGCTCACGCCCAGGCTGCTGGCTGGCTGCAGAACAGCCCTAGAAGTTCTTGAAACCAGAAGCAAGTCTTGCCAGACTGGCATAAGGGACAAGGCTTCAGTAAAACAGCCTAGAATTAGTCTGTTACAGAAAAAGTCATCACAAGCATGCCTGGATTTTAAACAAAAAAAAAAATTAGAAACAGTGAACAAAATAAAAAACTAGTACTGATCAGTGTTTTCTGAGAATACATAATTACTCAAAATTAACTAGTTTAACTGAATTGAGGGGGCACTGGGGAATAAAGGCTAACATTCTCATCTCGCACAGGGATCGTGTGAGGGAGATGGGAGTGCAGGGCATTCGTCATTATTGCGAAAACAAATTTTAAAATTTGTATCTTTAGTTTGATTTAAACATTGCTTTTTAGTATGACATCAAACACCAGCTTTGCAGAAGGGGCTGTGAAGGGACGTTCATAGCAGCACACACCTGCGAGTCTTCTTCGGCTCCGGAGGCTCCAGGGCAGCCAATATCGCTTCGTCAAATACATTCTTTAGGCCTTTCTGAAAAGGGGCAAAGAGAGAAAGGGGCAGTCTCATTTTTGAGTTTTCACACAAACAAAACCACAGACAGCCAAGTGGCAGACAAATTCCTCTAACGACAGACCGAGGCTTGCCACCTACAACTCCCAGAGTCTCCTTTGCTCAGCTAGGCTCTGTCCAAGCCGTGTCGCTGTGGTCAGCGGTTCCTTCGCACAGCATCCGATTTTCTGAACAGGAACGCATATCCTTTGAGACCAGACCAGTATACTTCACAAGAAGCAAAAACACAGGTACCAAAGTCATCTCCTCAAGGCAATTTTTATGATTAGTTGGCTGCTCACACATTTCACATGCTAAGGACAAAGCAGAAAGTGCTGCATTCAAATGGAAGCGCTCGGTCTGGAGCACGCCGGGTAGCGCAGCGCAGACACCCGCGTGTCAGGGGAGAGAAGAGACAAGGCAAGCATGCAACGATAAATCGGTCCGGTACACGCTCTGGGCAGGCTTCACCCGACGGCTCGGAGCAGCCAGGCAGAGCCCAGAAGGTGTGCGTGGTACCAGCGAAGTCACGATGGGAGGAGTACGGAGCGGGGACTGTACGTGGCGTTAAGTGTTAAACTGAAGCCAGGAAGTGCAAATCGGAATAAAGCTTCATCAGTCATTTATACAAACAACTGCAATTTTTAATTTCAAAATTGAAAGACAAGCTACAATTGATGTTTTCTCCTTAAAACAATAAAAATCAGAAGCATGAGAGTAAGAAGCAGCTTTACATCTTACAGTAACAGGCTTTAAGGATCTATTATTGAAATGAAGAGGTCTACCATGTTAGTGAAAGCAAGAATTTTAACAGTTCATAAAGCAGTAGCAAGTACATTGATATTTCCTTCCCCCCAAGGACTGACAAATACTCCACTACAGCACAGACAGCCAAAGCAACAGCAACAGAAAAACATCTCACTGCACAAAGGAGAACCAGAAAACCCTTCACATTACAGCGTAACTTGCAGATCACCATTTCATGTACTTTTGTCATGCAAATACAGTTAACAAGAGTCACAAGTAGAAATTGAAAAAAAACACGCATTGTTTCTTCCAGTTGGATTCAGGAAGATCAAACATCATGTCTTAGTCTTTTGATCTTTCTTTAAATAATGATGTAACCAGATCCTTTCCCCAACAGCCTGAATTATAAAGCTACCCACATCTGGCAACCCAAGCAGCAGAGAGTTAAGCGAGTCCAGTTCATGTTCCACGGTCACAACGTTTTACTAAATATCTTAAGTATTGTTTTCAGTCCAAGAGCTAATACAGAGGTTGCTCTAAGATGGTAAGCAGACACAACAGCTTTCAATCAAGGTGGTTTTATTCATTTTTTTAACCAGGTTTCTACAGTAGTGGGACAGAGGAAGCAGCAGCAAGAGGGGAAGGAGAAAGTTTAGAATATACAGCACTTCCTTTTGGGCTGAGTTTCCGGAGGCTCGAGGGCAGCTAGGATAGCCTCATCAAACACATTCTTCAGACCTCTCTACAAGACAGAGGGGAGGAGAAAAAACAGCAGCCAGGTTAGCGGATTAGAGAGAAACAAGCAGATACAAAGAGCATTCAGGATAGACCGGGCTGAATTCACAGAGGCAGTAAAACAGATTTACTTTGCAAAAAAACAAAGTAGATCCCAGCAGGAAACCTCATTTCGATGACCCCAGAAGTCAGTGTCAGAGACAGACAGACAGACCATGTGATGGACCAAGTTCGACAGAACGAACACCCAGAAGGGCAGAGGCACAAACACAGCGGCAATCGGCAAGAGCACGGGGTGGGAGGGGCTCACAAAAGATGGTGGTTTCCACCTCACTGCTGAACACACACTTCGGGAGTTTACAGGGGAATAAACAGCAGAGCAGCCTGCCCCACCGCAGGGCTCCAGAAGGTCAGGTAAACCTCTGGTAGTCACCCACTGCGGCTAAGCAAGCGCCTGGACTTACTGGTCCCAAGTACCCCAGCGGCAGCTAGGCCGGAGCAAAGGCTCCGAACCACACCTCTGCTTTGTGAATTCAGCCCTGAATAACTGAAGATCTCCAGATGGCTGGGAAAACATCTGGGATCGAAGCAGGACCTCTCTGGTAAGCCATCGTCATCTTCAGACATCGCCTATCAGTCTTTTCAGAAGCGATGCAATACCTTACCAGTGCGGCTATTTTGACATTGAGAGCCAGCAGGGAAACGGTGCGTTTCAGTTATTCCGTTTAGTTACCAAAGCAAGTATAACCAACTCGAGTCACGGGAAGACAGAAACGGCGTTAGGAATTGGAATAACTGAGATCCAACCCCAGACGAGGCGTCACAGAGCTGCAGGGAGCCTGCGGGGATCGCACCGGAGCACGAAGCATGCGTTGCGTTTGCTGTAAGCGCGACAGGACGCTGCGGCGCGTTACCGCTCCCACACAACGCTGCCCAGCGGCACGCAACGCCAGAAGCGAAACCTGGCACGGTTTATGCTAACTGGACTCGCCTAAATCTACTGTCATGAGTGCAACCTTCATACATTCAGAAGAACTGCTTTGTCACAGCTAAAGGCAAACAGAAAAGCTTAAATTACTTCCTGTAAACACTTGTAGCCTTTGCAAAATTAAGATTTTTTTTCAATCATTCAAATGTAACGGGTTTCTCCCTCACAGGCTAGACAGGATATATGCCTTTTAGAAGGTCTTTAATCTTGTTTTACTGAAGCACATACATGGGAGATCTCTAAGGCAATTCCATCTGGAAGCATTTAAGTCCATCACGTTACATGCAATATTATACTTGAAAGAACAGAAGTTAAGGAAATTACCACGTACAGTCATTCTGTACATCCTCCCCAGCAACTTTTTTATTTAAAAATGAGTTGCAACCCAGGCTGACAGAAGAGCTAGAAACTTCAAATAAATAATGCTTATGTGAAGCCTGAGTACTAATTGGATTTTCTTTCTCTGCGACAATAAGGCTGTAGTATAAACTCAATTATGTACTGTTAGATAGATTAAGAACCCAGGCAGGGCAAGAGTCAAGAAAACATGCGTCCTTAATTCTCCTACTGGGGGACTCCTCTTTTGTTTGCCTATTGCACAGGAGAAATTAATTTGTTCAAGAGAACAGAATTTGGGATTTATTTTGAAGGACACAGCAAAAAATTAGGATAAGGGAAGAGGAGAAAAAAACAGGACAGGGACAAAACTGTTAGGAAAATGGGACTGGGGTTAAAAGCCCGGATGATAGGAGAGTAACCACATGAAGGGAGCTGCGTTCGACACCACTGGCACTCGAGGCTCCCGTTAAAGACACACGGCTCCTGCGCTCCTGGGGAACAGGCTGTGCTCAGGCTCCCCTTACCCCTCCGTTCACGGGCAGTTTAAGACACTTTATAAATCTGCCTGGGTCAAAACTGTCAACCCAACATCGGGGGGGAAAAAAGGAACTGAATTCAAAGTTCTCCCTTGTGTCAGGTACTAGCACTGAGCTTCAGGAAGTCTGCTCAGACATTTAACTCCTAAGTGTAACAGAAGCAGCAATCATTTCAGTTGTAATCTGTTTGTCAGTCGCCCTTTCCTAACAGCAAAGGGTTACGCGCTCTTTACAGCGGTACTGGGTGCTATTTTGCAGAGCAAGGTTGGAGACAGACACCTAAAGTGCCTTCATCACAAAAAGGGATTCCACAACCTGAGGAAAGGGGGGACAGACCTGACTCCTCGGTACGGCGGTCATCCAAACTCGGGGAAGAAAAGATATTCTGTCTCTACAGAAAAGACTCAAACTCTTACGACTCACCTAGTACTTTCAGAACACCGACTCTTCCACACAGACAAGCAAATTCTTCCTCCCATGGGGGAAAAAAAAAAAAGAAAGAAAACAACCCACACTCCGGCTCCATGATTTTATGATTACTTGCTAGTGTGTTGTCAAAGACATTTTTAAATTGGTTGGGAAGGAAAAAACCACCCTAGACTGCTGAGGTGAACTGCGTAGACAGAAGCCAAGGTAAAGAGAGATTGAACTACCCAGCTGAGTCTAGCTTCGGTTGAAACCAGCTACTACAACATTGCCTTGCAGGTAGGAAAACAACCCTCCTGGCTAGGAAAGCCAGACTGCTGTGTTTAGCAAGCTGCTGCCAGCTAGATCACCGCCGGGAACTTGAAACAACCCTTTGCAGATAATCTACATTTCTGTTTGGCAGCTGCTCCTGACAGACTGAGAAAGAGGTGTTTTGTGAGGGGAGTCAACAACAAATGAGGGAAGAAGAATAGAGCAGATGCAAACCGACTAGTCTTCCAGGTGAGAAAGCTTCTGAACCCTCCTCCCAGGTTATTCTTGATTCCTAAAACCATCAATGGGTATACAAGCACTAGTGCTCTGAAGAAATTCAGGCTGAGCTTCCAAGTGCATAAAGCTGTTCTCTGCAACAGATACAGTTTAGTCTATCTGGAAATAAAAAGAATGGACAAACACTGAAATTTTTAATCATATCAGCTCTTACTCTGGTAATTGTAAGTGCTTCCATGCGATATGAGCAGACTAAACAAGGCAAGTGTAAAGCTACAGAGGGAAGGGTCTCAGTGAGCAATACAGGACAAGAAGTCCTGGTATGTATTTAACCAGCTAGCAGGTTCTACGGCCTCGTTAGCAGCAGCATTCAGGATGTGCCAGACACCATCTAAAATGGTATTTGGGGACTGAAGGGATCTAAGAGAATTACAGCTTAAGCACAAATAACCCTCAGCTTGCACTCGGGCAGTAAGGAAGCGCAGCCAAGACCACCTTTTGATCAGGATCCCCAGGATGAACTGCAGCGGGCCTCGGCACAGCACCTCCGGTGCCAGAGTCCTGCACAACTCCATCAAAGGCCTCTTCCTTCTCAGCAAACGCTCAGGCAAAGCTTTGTTACAAAACAAGAGAGACTCAGGATCCCAAATGGAAGAGTCAACATGCAATCTGGGCAAAAGGTGCAAGACAAGCGGAACTTCAAGCTTCGTGAAGTTTAGCAATAAAGCTTTGTGCTCAAGATATTAGAGAGGAATGCGCAACAAATCTGAAAAGAGCGAGGGACTTGATACCGTGCACCCCTGGTGCCATGCACATCAGGGGACAAGTCCTTTACAGAGTAGCATTAAGGAAATTGTTAAAGAGTTGTAGTCAATTCTGCAAGAGTAGGCACGCAAGATTAAGCTCCCAGGGCATCCAAAGTCAAGGCAACACGCCAGCTAGCCAGCCGATGGCTCCCATCCCACCCCATCCTAGTATTCCTAACTTGAAGGGAAAGGATAATCAGGTTTCCTGGCCTCACATCAGCTATTTTAGTTGGCTTTAGACAAGTTCACAAGTTAGTTCACACAACATCACCACGTTTATGCCTTAAGAACTATTTCATTGGTATTTTCTGTTTCAACAGAACTTCCATCTTAAGGCAGACACAGGAAACAGCTCACCGCCGCTGCACAGAAAGAGAAAGCAGCTCTCAAGTACGAAGGCTTCTAGGCTTAGAAGTACCCCAGCTGACTTCTCTGAGAGGGTTTTTCTTTGCTTGCTCCCATCAGCAGTGAGCCGCAATTCTGTGTCCTGACCCACTTATTGTCCCTAAGACACCTTCTAAGTTTTCAATAGCTATTTTCCTCCAACACAAAAGCAAACACAGCAAGCACATCATCCTCCATCGCCCCTCTACACTATGCCTAATTTCCACAGGCTGATTTTCTTTCTACCACTGCCAAATCCTTGTACCTTGGAACAACAGGACAAAGAGAAAGCTCCTGTGTCACCAGCAGAAACAGAGCTCATCCCCTTGCACGTCCATATTGAGCTGGTTTTCCCTGTAACTGAAAAAAAGCATGGAGTACAAGCAAGCGAAAATGGTCAAAGACCAACCCTCACCTGCGTAAGTGCAGAGCATTCCACGTATTTGACAGCCTTCAGGTCCCGGGCCAGTTTTTCAGCCGTCTCTGGAGTTATGGGCTTCTGCTTGTTCTTGGCAAGTTTCTCAATTGTTGAGGGGTCATCTCTTAGATCAATTTGGGTCCCAACAAGCAGGAAAGGAGTCTTTGGACAGTGGTGAGTAATTTCAGGTACCCACTAAAGACAGAGAAGACAATATTTGTTACTAACCACCTAAGATAACTCCTCAGATGTTTCTGAAATCACTGCAGCAGCTCCCTTTTTAGGCAGAGCTTGACCAACCTTTTCTTTCACATTTTCAAATGACGAAGGAGACACCACTGAAAAACAGACCAGAAATACATCTGTCTGTGGATAGCTGAGGGGTCGTAATCTATCATAGTCTTCCTGACCTAGAAGAGGAGAAAATTAACACAGTATTAAACCCAGACACTGAAATACTGCCCCTTAAAGGTGGTTAGAATGCGTATTCCAGCACGATAGCATTATCGTGATTAATCCTAACGCTTCAGCAAATGCACGTGCCCTGAACCCAAACATTCAAAGATCATCATTTTCAAATACAGAATTCATTCAGTTGCCATGTAACCACGAGCTGCTTACAGTCACAGGAGAGCTGGGAAGTCTGATAGGGGTACGCTCTAATAAATTTTTAGATTGAACACCCTCAGACTTCCCTCACTTATAATGAAAAGCCGCAGAACATGGATCTGGTTCTAGTGAGGTCTTCTGCACCTAGTCCATTCATTAGAAGTATCATGCCATCAAATTTCATTACCCTGCAAAACCCCCGCAGATTGGAGGGAAAAAAAAAAAAGGCAGTTTTGTTCACTAGAACAATTCGATAGCAATCTGTTTTTAGAAAACAAACCTGACACAAGCCTGGCACTA
Organism: Nipponia nippon; assembly: GCF_047370975.1. Classification (NCBI taxonomy): domain Eukaryota; kingdom Metazoa; phylum Chordata; class Aves; order Pelecaniformes; family Threskiornithidae; genus Nipponia; species Nipponia nippon. The sequence continues at coordinate 884,266 of NW_028262335.1, forward strand.
CCGGTCCCTTCCAACCTGAACCATTCGACGGTTCTATGCTTCCTATGACATCTCAGTAGAGCAAGATCTACAGTTTGAGGACGGAGGTCTTGTTACAACTATCATGCTTAGCTGGCCACAGAGGAGCTAAGCACTGACCAAAATACCTTGTTGCGATTAAGAGACTACTCCAAAAAGCTTTGTCTTCATAGCACAAGTTCAAAACAAAGACTTTTTTTTAATTTGACAGCTAGTAATAGGAGTTTTATCCATTGTTAAGTTCTGTAACTTGTGCTGGCTACTGTTTAGCAAAAAGCAGGTGACCTTTAAAGAACAAAAGGCTCCCACTTCAGAAAGGAAACCCTTTATATTCACAAGTGCGTCGAGTCACCTACACACACTAAAGCCACTCGGTAAGCTTCCACAATTACCAGATGGGTTTCTGCGCTCACGTTGATCGACAGCACACCGATACACGTATCTACACACACACACACCAGTTTCCACAGGCCTGGACCCAGAGGACCTCAGCAGGAAAACGGGCAGAGAAGGACGTAACGCAGCTTTTACCCTTGCAGGTACCGGAATGCTGTAGTTGAGCCATCCAAGTACTTGTCCCTACAGCAGCCTACGCAACACGTGTCAGGAAGGAGCCTCTCCTCTCTCCTTACCCATGAGCTTGCAATAACTGACGCACAAATCACATTTGGGAGAAGAATGTGAAGAGCTAATTGAAGTTATAGTGTTTACTTGGAAGCGTAAGATCATTTCATTAATCAAATAAGACACCAATAATGCATCTGTAAGAATACAGCTGCAAACAGTCAGATTAAAGTTCTATCAAGACAATTTTAGGTAACAGCTTATCAACTAAGCTCTCTGGAAGGACTCTCCTGAGGGAGAGTTTACAATACCAGATGCTGCCGTACCGCTTCGGTGTTATTACGGGCTGGGGACCAGGTAACTAGCAGTTGTACCAGTTTCTACCCTTTCTTGCTAAATTTTCACACGTGCAAAGCCATGTGCGCGGCTGTTTAACCACTGTACATTTCTCCAGCCAGAAACTGAGATACACTCTAATAACCATAAACAAAGAAGCGTGCAGATTTATTTTTAATTTTTAAAAAAAGCACACAGTGAGAGGGCTTCTGAAACTCCACACATCCTGAGTTCATCCATGTTAAGAAGGCAGAGACACGCCACATGCACATCTAAGATGTTCTGATGTTAGTCATTCTGTCTTGGCATTTGGTCAAAAAAAATGGGCTGTTTACTAAACAAAAACCACATACAATCCACATATTTTATTCCACACAACTGTCTCCTTTAATTTTGTTTAAAAACATATAAACCCCTTATGTATCGCCTAGATTAGAGGTGAAAGTTTGAAACTTGTCACCTGGTGTCACAAAATAAAACAGCTCTAAAAGAAGTGGAAGGTTTTCTTGGTTTGGGTTTTGGGGTTGGTTTGGGTTTTGTTGTTTTGTGGTTTGTTTTTTTTTTTTAATAAACTCAATTTAGCAACTCCCCAAAGGCCAGGAAAGAAGAATCAAGAAAAATTTTTCCCTTTCATAAAAAAAAAAAAAGAACCAACTGTATGTCTTCATGTTCAACATCACCTCAACTAAATCTTGGGCAGTTACAAGGAGACAAGCACTCGATTTCTCACCTGCAGTATCAAAGAGGCCTAGGGTGTAAGGCTCTCCTCCAATCATCACCGTGACAGCATAGTTATCAAAAACCTGGTAAGAAAAGAGAAACATTTAAGCGGATGTGAATAAGCCATCTTTCAAACCATCATCCTACTCACCTTGACAGACAGCCTCCGATTTGCACAAGTCATCTGCACAGGATAACAGAAGCCATTAAGCTGACAATGCTGTTACCATGAAGGCTGTTAACAGGACAATTTAATTTGGAACAGGGATGCAAGAGCTGTTTGCATGAGGTATCTAAAGCACAGGCACACTAGGTGCACCACTGCATATAACAGGGCAAAAGCCACTGAACGAAACACCTGCACCAGCTCTTGCCTGTAATTGCAGAGGTTTCCCACACCACCACAGAAATTTCAACCTTCGCACCTGGTCTGACACAGTAAAGGCAGAGCCGATAAACGTCAGCCCTGCTCTTCAGGGCACAGAGCTACGGGCTGCTTCTCACAGGACCCGAGTCCCCTGAAGTTCATCTTTCCGAGCATCTAGGGAATCCAACACAGAGCCCACCTTTTCAACAGGAATTTCTCCTCCATCTTTGGAGGAAGCAATATAGTTGGTCAAAACCAGTCTGTGTCAAATTCGCTCTCAATCTGAATGGAGAATCTAGCTCCAGAAGACCAAGTCATACTGTCTCTCTACAGCATCTGGCACAGCCGTCCTGTCCTCAAGGGCAGGCCTGCTACACGGGGTAGCTAACGCTACCAAAAATACTTCCCCGCTAACTTGTTGACAACACAACTGAGCACGAGGACCTACCCAAAGCCTTCTCCTTCAACATCCACATACTCAGCATTAAGGAGTATACTGCCCGAGGTCAGTATCCTTAATTTCAATAACTTTTACCTTCAGAACTGCAATAGACAGTATTTTAGAATTTTACCTTTGGCAAAAAATCCTTCCCGCTGTAAAAGAACCCAGCCTGTCCCTGCATACTGCGCTGCAAGGTGATTGAGAGACAGTCGAGATCTCCGAGTAAGACTAGAGAAGCTCTGCTTCAACACAAACCTGAAGTCTGAGCAGCTCCCGCAGCTGAAGTAAACCCCAACATTGAAGAGGCCAGCAATCATCTCAAAAGCTTTTCATGGAAGCGAGGAGGGAGGGACGTGGAGAAAGAAGCAGTCACATGCATCTATTAACACAGCTTTAGTAAGAGCTTAGGTCCTTGAAAAAAATCCCACCAAAAACTGAGCTAAGACCAGCGAGACAGCACTTCAAAGCTGACCTTCCAAGAGTTCAGGTCTGTCCCCCTTCCAAGTGACAGTCCTGGTTAAAGCAATACCCGACACCCCACTAATTTTTTCAACTTGTCACAACTCACAGCATCTGAGAAAGCCGCTACGGCCACAGCACGCTGCATATCCCCAGGAACATCAGCTAGGAGCAGCAGCCCACCTCTCACGCTATTTTGGATTAGCACTCAAGATTTTAAAGTACCGCAGGAGATTTCAACATTCATCTCCATTACCTGCGGCCCAATCCTTTACACATTGCACTGAGTTTGCCTTACTGGACACCCCAGAAAGCATCCAGCTACAAATAGGATCTTCAGGCTGGAGAAGGGTGGAAGGCATTTCACAGGGCGTATCAATACGCAGCGACTACAACTTCAAGACTCCAGAGGGCCGGTCAGCATGAGAGCTCATCTGTTGCTAGGTACAGAACGAGAAACCGGCATGCTCTGCGTTGAAGGTCAGCGCGTTTGCTCTTTCAGATGTCAGAAGACGGCAGCTTAATCCTCCAAAGACATCCCCTCATTTTTGCCCAGAGAACAGCAAGTCAATAATACTACTTGTAGCTGCCCGTGAGGAGGATTAGCAGGCATCTTCCCTCACATTTTGTTTGTTTGGTGGGTTTTTTTATTTGTTTAAGCTCCCTATCTGCAAAATGGGATTTTTATTTTTTTTTTTTCGTACAGCCACTATTGAAGAGGTCTGGGGTCCAGCCCTCAGGAGGCCAGGGTTACAAGGCTAGCCTTCAGGCGAACCTGGCAACTACAGCCTCATAGCGTAATCCATGGACAGTTTCACCCTCAGTTGTGCCAAACGGGCTAAAAACCAGAGCAACAGTTAGCCCAACAAGAAGTTTTGATTCCTGCCAGTGCCAGACAGCCCACTACAGCAGGTGGCACGAGCTTTCATGTTAGAGGACTCGCACCTGACCCGCCAGCACCTTTCCACGGACCTGCCCCTCGCTGCCTTTTTTGAGAATGGCAATGACATCAAAAACATGCAGGTGACAAACCATGTGCGGCACCAGCACGAAACCCATCTCCCGCTGAGAAATATCCTCAAAAAAGAGAGAGAGCTGCAAAACACAGAGCCAAGCGAAAGAAACTCATCCATCAGCCGGAACTGGTGCATTCTCCATTGATGGTCTGGCCGCAGTGCTGCACGGCACAGCTACGCGGGGCAAAGGCTGGTTTACAGCAGCCGCTCCAGCGCCTACGCACGCAGAGCAGCTCGCTTTGAAGCCAGACTGTTACTGATTTGCTAAAGCACCCCTGCCTTCTGCTAACTGCTTTGTGCCCCGAATCCCTGGCCACCCTCGAGGAAGAAGGCTGCCACCTTCCTCTCAAGAGAGACTCGGCAGTAGCTGTTGCAACTGGATCCCCGGTGCTTGTCAGTACGCTGGCCCTGAGCTACCACCAGTATTTACCAGCTTCTCAAAATCAGAAATTTATCTCCAGGTTCTTTTCCTGCTTAAACATTTTTGTTAAGCAGTTTGAGTCCTGCCCACTTCACCCTAGGGTCCTGATTCAGCCACAAGCGTTCTGGGGATATTAAGGCTTGTCGACTCTCAGACAGCTTGCTTTCATTTTGGGAACAATGCTATCTGTTGTATCTCTTTGCTTGTTTATTACCAGAAGCGTGAGCCAGAATATCAGAGGTTCCTTACCAGTTTCCAGAGTTTGAAATACACCTCTAGGCCATACAGAGAGTGAGGAATAGGCCTGTGATATCCCCAGAACAGCGAGTTCCTCAAGCCATGAAGCTGAGGTAAATACTATTCCAGAAACATGGGACAGGTTTAAAAGGCACTAAAAATGCACCTTAGCACACCTTGACCACACTTTACTGGTAAGTAACGTCGTTTCTTTGAGGAGCTTTTCCATATTGCTTGTTAGCAGGGATTTGTAGACAGTACTACCATCTGCAGGACAGCAGACAAACTCACAAGGTTTCAAAATACACATTTTTAAGATTTAACATTTTTCATCATAATTAAGGGTCACTTCACTAAGGCTAAGCATAGAAACACTCACTGCCTGAACTCATGACCACTTTCATTTTGTCCGGTCCATAAGGAATAGCTTAAATAGGGCAAGCAGACTTCCCCAGGTTCAGCACGGGATGTGGCTGTCCGAGAAGCATCACACCAGGGTACTCGGTACCACTCTCAAAAACTTGAGAATGGCAAAACGCAGTTTCAAACACAACTTCTTCTCTACCAGTCCTTAACGAGAGGATCTCCGTGAGGCTGAACGTGGGTCTCCATGCCTACAGCACAGCCCTCGGGTTCGTAACAGTGGCTACTGCATCCAACCTGAGCACTCTCGGCTTTGGGAGTCCTTTCATCTTTAGTTCCAGATCTACAACTAAACACAAACATTTTTGTTCTGTGGAAGTCTGTCCTATTCCTAACAAGCCTCTAACGTTGAAGATCTTTGGATAGTGTACAAAGCCAATACCTCAAAAAAAGGCAACGAAGTTCACTGCGACTTCTTTTCCACAAAGAGAGGACATCTTTATAAAGAAGTAATTATTCTGCCAGAGCTAGCAGGCAGGAGCTACCCGGCATCTCAGAGGAGCTATCTGTTCTTTTAAGCTGCTTCACAGTAACAGAAAGGATCATTGACCCTTTCACCAACAGGCATTCAACCGCCTTGCGATGCATTTCCAGCCCCAAACTTGTTTGAGGCATCTGGATAAACTCTTCAATTTGTGTAGGTGTAGGAGATGGCCTTTTCAGGTCCGTAACAGAGAAAACTAATAAGAAGAGCATCCAGATGTCAAAGCCTCTTGCGGCAACCTCACTAAAAAAAATGAACCACCAGCGTCAGCACGCTGATCCTACATATGCAATATTAACAAGCAAAGCACTTTTGTATTAGAAAGGTAATGCACATGTTCCTTGTGGGCAAACTGCTCCCAACTTGATCTTTAGATAAGCCAAGCGATTCAGTATCTCAGAAAACTGAGCCTGCAAGACTCAAAAAGCTTACTCAGCAATAGTCAAGGACGATGCACAAAGTTGACAAGTGTTTGGAATTACAAATTAATGAGACTGGGCAGTCTAGATCCAAACATGACCCCGGCTAAGCATGTGAGAAATAACTAGCCACGCTCCATAGTTCACTGCATGACCTCCGGATCTTTCAGAGTTGCAAAGCAAAAATGAGCATCAGAATGCGTTAACTGCAGTCACCGACTATTCCAGCAACATAAAACTAACGACAAAAACTACTTTCCCTGAAAATGAAGATGTGGCAAGAACTGAGAGCGCAAGCTGGAGAGCAGGTGCTCCTGCTGCTTGCTCTCCACTTAGCAGCCCTAACAACTGCAAATAATCTTGTTCACAGAATCCAGCTGGTGGCCAGCAACGAACAGAGCTGACCAGATACAGGAGAGGCATCCCAGCACTACCAGGTAACGCGAAAGATGGGCAGCAGCGGTGCACCAAACGCACTGATCATTACTTTTCCATGACATATTAGTCAGTCTCCAACAGGAAAGCAGGCTATAAGAACAAGTATTAAGGCGTGCATGCCACAAAGGTTAGTTAGGAAGGAAGCCCACCATGCCCAAAGAACAAGCGGAGCCATTCTCTCACTTACCGTTGGTACGTATTCCGATGGGAATTTATTTGTTGTGTAAGAAATTAAGAGACAGGTTTTACCAACAGCACCATCACCTACGACTACGCACTTGATCGTCTGCATAGCTGAATTCTACTAGAATATCAGCTCCAGTGAGAACCTAGAAGGGAAATAAAAAAGATACACATATTTAGATGTCTCTCATTTTCACGAGATAGCGGTACCTGTCATTGACGAGCTTCGACTGGAGGCCAAACCACCAACAGCACGTATGGGATCTGAAAGTGAGACACTCCTAGATGAGTTGGTAGATCCATTCTCTCCGTCACACACCAGGATAGGAAGCTGCTTATTTTCATAAATGCAAACACCTCCTGCCTACAGCTAGACCCCTCCCACTGCATACAACTGCCAAACACCACCTAAGACTACCTTAGCCATCGTCACTTTTCTACATTGGGAAGAACAACTAGGTAAATTCAGCGTGATTTTTTTTTTTCCTAGTTACCTAGAAGTGAGGAAGAAAGGACTTGAGGCCTTCCCAGACTGTTTTGAATGCAAGGGAGCATCCAGCCTTACATGCACGGAAAGCTGGAAGTGTAAGCTTGGGTCTCGATAGCTGCTAAGTCACACACATGCCTCCCAAGGGATCTTCCCTCTGGAGAACACTTCAGTAAAAAAATCCCAGCGGGAAACGGCAGTATGAGCTTTGAAACTAGTTTATGGGATAAAAATAAGCAGGTACAGACAGAAGTAAACATGACTAATTCCTCCTCCCACTGCCTTTTTTGCGTTTTTGGGTTTTTTTGAAAGCCTAAGTACAGTTCTACAATCTTTTGGTTAAAGTTGCTACTTAATCCTTTATCCCCACTTTGAAGTGGCTAACAGCACGGAGCGGCTCAGCAGGGCATCTGGTTCCCAAGGGATCCTATTATTCTCCAGACATTTCAAAATCATGATGCACCCAGCTACTTCAACACTGACCCAGCACAGACTTTAGCACATGAACTAAATCAATATCTGCCATCAATACCTCCTCCAAACATTATTTAGCTACCTCTGGTGCCAGACACAGCTGCCCTTCATTAATATGTTACTTCAATTAGAAAAGTTCCAGGCCTCTGGCCACGCACTCCCATACAGGTGGGAAATCCTGACCCCAGCAAGCCTCCCACTGACTTTCCACATTTCCATGTTACTGGAAGTACTTTTATTTACAGCAGCAGAGACTTGCAAACTGAGTTACCCCCTGCCAGGGTGTGGGGGGAGAGGACAAGAAGAGACATCCATTGCAGCAAATTCACCCTCAGGGAGGTGGCAACGCTTTAGCCCAGCAAGGATGTTGCCGTGGCTCTCAGTTCTGGGTAACTGCATTAAAAAAATCAAATTGATCCCTACTGAACTATGCGCTTGGGCACGTCCTGGGATTTCACTTCTCAGAGTGATCTGGAAGAAATACAAAGCAATGCCAGGTTTTTGAGCGCTCTGGTCAGAGCTAGCAACATGATTTGATAGCGCATAACATCACCCCGCTTGCAAGGAAAGGTAATTGCTGGCGACTCAAACCAAACCTTATACCGCCAGCTTTTCTTCAGATGCTGCAGGGCTGCTCCAAGATTTAGACAGAGCCATCACCTTCATAATGAACATCCTCAAAAGCTCCTAAAAACAGTACTTGTAGGGGAACATCAATCACCACCGTTCCCACAAGCCTGGGAGAGATCCACAAGCAGCCAGTCTCAGGAAAGGGCAGCTTTCTCAGAGCAGGACATCAGCCAGCATCTGGTACGTCACGCACTCGCAACACTGCTATATCTATACATCTGCTTTCAGCATATACAGAGACAAAGGATTTGCGTAGGCATCAGGCGTTATCGCCAGGCCTCTACTTGGTGCCGTATTTCAATATCAAAATAATAGAATCTGTTGATTTATGCAGATCTCCGTTTCACCCCGGAGGATCAGCAGTATGCACAGCGAAGCCATATCAACGGGCCCTTCATTAACACCACAAAAAGCTCTGAAATTTGGCCCTGAAGCAAACACACATTTACTCAGAAGGACAAAGCAATCATTTCCATTTCGAAAGACATTTTCTGTGATCGGGTCAGCTCAACTGTCTCTATCTAAGTAATATTAGTCAATATTGCCTCAACCGCTAAGGTGCTCACGTGGTTCTGCCTTGCCACGCTGGTGGCACTGATCACAGAGAAAAAGTCACATTTTAGAATAAAAAAAAGTCACCAGAAAGAAAGCAGGCAATGGAACAGAGCAGCTCAGTCCCAAATTACAAAAGGCTACGTGCTCAAAACAAAGGTGGAAAGGCCTGAGTGACTTGGTAAGTAGATTTTAAACAGAAAACGCATCCAAACAGGTTCAAGCACACTCCAACTAAAACCAGCCTAAGTTACCAGAGCACGCCTCGCTAGCTTGCCAGCCTTATCCACGCAATAAGGCACCATCGTCTGCCTTCTGTTTTGGGATTTACGCAAACGCAGCCGCTCGCCTCTCTCGCTGCGCAGCACGGGCAGCAGCCTGCGTGAATTCCTGTCGGAGTTCATAAATGAAGTACAAAACAACGCTCCACGCTGGCTTTCCCAGCCACTTCTTGTGGGCTTTTTCAATTTCAACCGGAATCCATCACACTGCCCACCCAGACTCAGGAAACCTCTGCTCCGGCTGTCCTTGCTCACCCCAAGGGCTATCGCAAGAGGACGAGCCCATCCACCTCCAGCTTAACGGCACTGCGCGGCCACCCCTGCAGAGAAACCTTATCTGGCTTTCCACCCTGCCCTCCCCCAGCAGACACCTCCTCCGCCATTCTGTATTCCTCCCCTCCCTTCCTGCTCCCATTATTTGTATTTCCTTGTTTATCCATGATTTGCAGGTTACACATCACCTGCCTCAAGACCGCCTTTCCAGAACCTGGAAAGCACACTAGAGCAAACATCCAGACTCTGAAGCACTTCACACGGGCGTTGTAGCACACCAATCCATGATTAACTATCAGTCTTAAAATTCCGTATATGCACTCGTACAAGAAAAGCTCACATAAGCCTTTGCAAAAAAACAAACAAAAGAAAGGATGCGTTTAATGTTACTCTTTAAAACTCATTACTCCAGAGAGCATCAAGCAAGCAACAAAATGAACCCACAGTACCAGAAAACATATCAGATCACGCGAGTATACCGCGACCCTCCGCTGCCTTCCCGTCCTCAGGCACAGTCCCCGCACGGGCTCTGGGAGGGACGCTGCCGTGCGCTGGCAAGGGCTCAGGCCAAAGACTCCAGCTACGGCAAAGCGCGAGCTGCACACACGCCTTGCACGCGGGCTGCGTTACTCCTGCAACAGTCAGTTCTGACTCCGGCCGTGAACGATCAGCTCTATCTACAGGGTTACTCTTGTACGGTAGGGAACACCAGCAGTTCAAATTAAGAGGATTTCCCACAAAAGCACTGCTCACTCCCACCCTGCACCTTGCATTCACAGGGTTGGTATGGTCCGCATCACCCGTTCAAACATCTACCGCCCTACAGCGGGCGTGAGCGGGAGGCAAAGGCCCAGCGCCCAAACCCCACGCCGCCTTTGCCCACCAGGTACCCGACGATCCTTCAGGCTTTCTGGCAGTGGGAACAAAACAGAGCGCAAATAACCCGAGGCCTCGCTCCGGAGCGTAAAGCAGAACCTGAACCGCACAACAGGGAAACGCCTGAGAGGGGTGGTTGTCTTCTTTTTTTTCTTTCTAAAGGAAGAAGTTAACAAAATTTACCATGAAAAACATTGAACCGGCCCACTAGAAGTTCTCTGTGCACCAAGCCACTACCACGTCTCTCGCACAGCTGTTTAACTGACCCCCCCACCCCATCAGACACATCAGGATTACATCTTTAAAGGAACAAAACGCATTCGAGCACATCTTTAGGTAAAGGGATCCCCTCACCTTTTTTTTTTAATGGATATATAACTTTACCATTAAATGCTAAAATAAGATAGCCTAAGTTTTAAACAGATTTAGTCTTAAGCATAGGCCTCCCAAGTCTTACCAGGGGGAAAGCGGAGTTGTTGAATGCATTATTTTACTTGGATTAGTAGCCTTTCTAGATTGGCTGGATGAGCTACGTTGTTTTCCACTTCTAAGAGGTCCACAGACAGCTGAAAACAAGTTCATTTTTAGGGAGCTTAGATGCAGTATCCTGGGACCTACTCTTCCATGGGGAAAGCTGTAAAGACGCATACATCATTGACCTGTGGTTTAAAAGTGATTTAGCCCAATCTGAGATAACGACTAGAAAATAACTCATCCCCAGAGCGCAACGCCAAGGGAGGGAGAAACAAAGAAGCTACAAGGGGTTTGGGCTTGTTCCCCCTCCAAAGTAGCCTAATAAAAGGAAGTCTACATACACAACACCCAGCAGGACTAGAAAACACTCTGAGTAGTTTTAGATCTCTGAGGGAATTGAAACAGAGTGGAAAGCGCTGAAGTCACCCCAGTTTGAGTGCAGTGAGTAGATTCTGAGCCGTGTAATCATGAGCCATCGGCCAAGCCCAGAGAGGAGAGCTGATAAAGACTGGGAATGTAATGCAAGTCAGTATGACTTCGTTCTGTCCAACAAGATCTAAAGACTTAAAAAAAAACCCAACACTGAATTGATTTAATTTCTCAAACCTCCCTGTATTGTAATCAAAGACTTCAGTGCTTCAGTAAAGGACATGTTAACTGATCATACCGCTAACACGTTTTGGATTTTAACCTGTTCAGCATGTGATCACACCAGCGGGACTTCACAGAACTCAACGGTATCCTGGAAAACTGGGGCCTAGCATCCTGGAGACTCTGGATTACAAAGGCTTGGAAACTTTGTCAAATTCATCAGATGGTCCCATTCCAGAATAGGCCCGTTTTACAGAATTTTGCTCTAAAGCTCAGTTACACTTTTATGCAAGACAGCTGATCTGCGTTTTGGATTAATCCCAAAAAGCGGTTACCGAGAGATGCAGGTGTTGCAACGAAGAGTTAACCGAGGGCTCCAGCGGGATGCTGTAGGCAATCCTTCCCAGCGCAAAGGAAAATCTGAAATTTCACACTTTCTCCCCACAGGCCTGCACACACACCAGAAGACACTGACAGATCACAAAAGGCTGAAGAAACCCATGCTACCTATGGCAGGTTCCCGTCTGCTAAGCACAAGTTGCAAGAAATGCTGTCCCAAACGCAGCCTGACACCGAGGGCCACAACCCCTCCTGCTCAAGCCTGATTTTCCCATTTTAATGGCAAGCCCATGAAGCGTGGTGTTACTATGGGAGCTCCTTAGTTTTAAAAACCGCTTGTAAGGCAGAGTAGTCGCAATATATTCTAGCAGCAGTATGAACTACTGTGAAGAATTAACTGAAATTTTGTGGGTCTTTGTACACAATCAGTGTTCCCTCCAAAACCAAGAGGTGAGAATCTGAATGATCTTGCCTTCACTCTTGCCGTACAAGTAATTTGATGCAGAAACCACAAGCCTTCAAGCTTGCTAAGATTCCTTTTATTTTTAAGCTACTGAATTCTGTTTTCAGGTTAAAACGTGTACATTCTCCTAGCCAAAGGAAACCGAGCTGTCAAATCTGTCTACACATCCTGCGCCGGCTTCCTGCCGAGCCCCGGCAGCACCACGGCTTCCTCTTTCAGGCGGGACTGAAACTGCTGCCATTTCATCACAGGTACCGGCCGAACGCAGCTCGCCGCGAGCAACTGCCGGCTGGTGACCAAGAACCATTTCGTGATCCTCTTTAGTACACACCATTAACTCACGAGATGAAGCTTAACCAGTCCGTCACAGCTTCCAGATCTTGTTTGAGAGCCTGCTCCACATTGCGAGAAAACAAACTGAGCCGTTTCTGAAAACTGAGAATAAGACCATTCCCCCCACACACACACAATGTCATTTTTCAGTAAACAGGTTATTAACTCCTGTGGGGTCAAAGCACTCAGCAGTCCACAATGAAAGGAACAATATTCTTCACCGGATTTTACTCCTAATCTCTGTTAACCACTGTTACCCTTCCACACTACTTTCATTCATATCTTATAAAGAAGTAAATAAAGTATTTGTATTTGATAATTTGTTCCCAGATTAATCACATCCATTTCAAGGCACCCTTGCCCTACCATTCCAAGGTCCTTGCCCTCTGCCACCTCCTCTATCCCTACTACAAACTAACACTTTTGCTTTTCAAAGTGACAAGTCTCCCAAATCAGGGGCACCAAAGAGATAATCAGCTACTACGATCCAAGCAACCGGGCTTTCCCCACCAGCGTTACGTGGAGAAGGTCCTGATCTCATGCCTGTATTACAAACCTGGCGCAGCAAACGCTTCATCACAAAGATCACCGCGTACAACGCACCAGTTCTCTGCACAGATCAGAAACCACCAGTGAACACCGCACGAGTTCAGCTGTCAACCGTAGAGTTAAAAGACCTTGGACCTCTTGGTACACTGATATTGTCACAAACCTGCGATGCAAAACACCAACAGAAGCTGCTCTCCGATTAAGAGCTGAACTCCAGAAAGACTAACTGGCACAGAAGGCAAAACTGGTTTCAAGAGCAGTATTGGCGTGGCCAGCGTTCTCCTCTGCAGGCGTACAGCAGCCATTTACAGAAGTTACCCAAACCTTCCAGCCCAGAGCCCACCTTTCGGCTTGCTAGGAATCATCTCATTGACAGAGATCTCACCCCAGAACTAAACACATCTGCCACTTCTATGCTAGTAATGTGGTAAATGAAATTTAAAAGAATCTATTATGCTCTAAATCACCTGGTGCCCAAGATGACCTGCTCGCCTTCCCCACAGCCCAGACCGCTGCAGGCACACAAGCTCTATACAGAAATGCATTTGCTCCCAAAGGTTCCAAGTTGAGCTTAAGCCTGGGTATTTAATTTCTTAAACAGAGCTTAGAAAGGCTGTCCAACTACAAGCCAGCACAGGAGTTGCACTCCCTTAGAACAAGGCAAATCATGAAGTCCAAGGCAAAACCTGCAAAAAGCAGAAAGGACAGGCTGAAGAAATATCTGGTATCGCATCAGTTCAGGATCTTGAAAAAGATATCCTTCTTTTTAAGCATTGTTTGGGTTTTTTGTAACTGCCACTAACAAGTCAGACAATCCTTTAAATCCTGTCTCAGAATTTGCACTCCACAAGGGAGAACTATCTCCAAAAAACAGCGTTGCTATTTGGTTCATATGGAAGGTGTCTAATTATGAGACGTAAGGCCAAAAAAGCTCAGTTGCGCTACAAGTTGGTGTCAAGACGAGCACAAGAACTCGGGTAAAGATCCAGATCGGCAGCCGGCGGGTCTCAGTCTGAAGCTGAAGAGACTCACGGCAGCAGAGCGCGCTGGCGGGCTCCCTCTCGCACGCACCCACAGTCCCAACCTGGTGTTGGATGCAAGAATGGGAAACGTTTAGGCAGGCCCACAAAAGCAAACCGTACGAAGAGACACGGGATCACCATCACCGACGTGATGCCGTCACTGGCACCATGACAGATCTAACTGAGCTGATGTTGTTCTTGAAACCCACAAGATTTGCTATCATTACGGGAATCCCTGTTCCAAGATAAGCATGTGTCTGGGATCTTGGAGCATCCCTAAGTCTGCCACTTGACAGAGCCTGTGTATCCCAGCACCTCCGTGGTTTTGAAGCACCCGTTTCTGGACAAGGCACTACAGATTACCACGGAATAAATAAGAGATCTCTTCTCAAAATGCAACTGCCTGAGATCAACTGATATTTTCTACACTTAATGCAACTTTCTGTTTCTAATTATGTAAGAATTGACAACTACTTTGCATATCTTCACAAAAGATGTGCCAACAAACTCAAGTTGTGCCAGGGAAGGCTTAGACTGGAAAAAAACCTGAAAAACTTCTTCCCCAAAGGGCTGTCAGGCCCTGGCCCAGGCTGCCCAGGGCAGGGGCTGAGTCCCCATCCCTGGGGGGATTTAAAAGCCGGGGAGACGTGGTGCTTTGGGACATGGCTTAGTGGTGGCCTTGGCAGTGCTGGGTTAACGTTGGACTCGATGATCTGAAGGGTCTTTTCCAACCTGAACGATGCTATGATTCTATAAAGCAGAGACATACACAAGATAGGAAGTGAAGACAGCTGGGTGGGGGAATTTTAAAAGCCCGAACCTAAACTACCAACACGTTTCAAGTTCTGTAACTTCAAAAAAAGAAGGGGAAAGCCATGACATTCCGTTTTAGCCCTAAGTTCAAAACAAGCAAGCTGCCCATGCAGCCTGGCCAGACAGAGAGCACGGCTCGGTGGGCTCTTTGCTACCACACCAGTTACACTGCGGTGCAGCCATGCCTCCACCTGCCCCAGCACTGGCATCGCTGGTCGATCCCACTTCACGGCTCAAAACAACTACCTCAACTTTATCACAAACTCAACAGAAAAAAGCAAAAGCGTCAACTTCTCTGTTATCACTTTGGTTAAAGTTACACTGTCAAAAGCAGCCGTCAGCACCGGGAAAACCTGCCCCAGATTAAACACTGGGAAGTATGTGGGCTTACATTAAGTCCTTTTCTGCCAAAGGCATTTTAATCTTACATTATTACTCTTCACTTTCATACACTACAGGAAGCTGTTTTACTCTGCCGTGTAACAAAATCCTGTTCAGTATTTTAATACCACATTAAAAAAATCTGTCTTTATTAGCTTAGTCTCATACTGTTACTATTTAAAAAGAGGAGCCGTACCTATACTCCTCTTTGCACATACTACCAAATCATGGCACACACTAGCCTCGACGTTTCTCTCCCCACACCCATGGCCAACTACATTTACCAGCGGTAAAACAGACGCTGGCAGAAGTTCCTCTATTTTGAGGCACATTTTTGCATAATGGGAAGCACCCTGCATGCACATCAGTTGCAACAGATCGCTCCTCATTCCTGTTACGCTCAGGGACGGGGCAGTTGCGGGTGCTCCGGGGCAGTCGCGGGTGCTCCGGGGGCACAGCCTGAAGGGTGCCTTGAGGAAGCAGCGTGTTCGGGGCGGGGGGATAGCTCAGGCCGAGTAGCAACGTCCTGTCTGAGGACTAACGAAATGAAGCTTTGTTAATAAACAGTCCCAAAGAGACTCTTCCCAGCCACTGCGCTACCTTGGTGTTTCTACTAAAACTAACGAAGTAGCTGGAAAGCTCGCCAACAGCAGGACTGAAGCGGGAGAGGTGGCCCTGCGCTCGCCTAACCGGAGGAGGGAACCGCCCTCCCTGGCACGGCAGCAAAGCCACCCGCAGCGCCGGGGCCGCGGGACCGAGAGCCTGTTGGGCAACCGGCAGCTTCTCAGCAGTAGGTAAATGCAGAAGACGCTCAAGAAGAAGTAACAGCCCCCACACCAGGACATGGAAGAAGAGGCTCCTTCTGAGAAGAACTAAGCCTGTGCTCAGCAACACTTCACAAGCCCTAAAAAAAATATCACTAAACCCCAATTAACTGCTCAAACGCACGAAGGTGAACCACAACCAGAGCGTGCCTGCTGTCAAACCCAAGCCCAGTACGCAGCCCTCCCACAAGAAGCCCTTTTGCATTCAGCTGTTTACCAACCACAGCTGGCCCAACGCAAACAGCTACACCAGTTGATGAAGTGGCAGATGCCTTCTTTCCTTACATCCAAAGCTGCAGGAGCATTTTTGTCATTTTTTTCCCCCCAAAACAGAACACTCATCATTGGCCAAAAACACAGCACAGCATCTTTCAACTTGAGAAGAGCTGAGCAATTCAAAACAGCTTGTTACAAACCAAGACAATTCTGGCAGCCTTCGCTCTTGCTGCGAGTCTGGCACCACAGGCGACAGCGATCCTCTCCCGTTGCACCCGGCAGTCCCGCTCCACCACGCAGCCTGCGGTTTGCTCTAACGCTGTGTTAGCTTGGTAAAAACCTTCACCCTGCCGCAGTTTGGTCTACGCTTAGAAAACACGCGCTGATACCACGCAATCTGACCACGGGCACAGAAGCCTTAGTACAGATGAGGGCGGTATCTGCACCCACCTCCAGACAGAAAGGCTCCCAGGAAGCCCCTGCGTTGCTTTATTTAAAAAGGTTTTGTTTTGCTTTTTCCCGAGACAGGGGAACAGCGCGTGGAACAACTCTCGTGCTAGGAACTGCGCCGTGACGTTCAAAAGTATTGGGGTGAATTAGCAGCACAAGAGCTTAAAACAGAACAACGGGTTTTAACAGCTTTTGCAAAACTCTTTGTTTTCTCTTTATAAAATGTTACTTGTTTAGAAAAGTCAATGCATCTCAAGAAAAGGACAGCTGCTTTACTGATGAGAAAACAGGCCAAACAGCATTCTGAAGTTTTAAAACTCTTTAAAACAGAAGTCACTATCTGAAACTCAAAGGAAAGACTACAAAGATCAATTACATGGCAGCAATGTTGAAACTCTGCTTCTCATATTCACTATTTTCAGTTTACTGCACAGCCAGGAGTGGATAAACAAACCCAGTTCTTCACCCAACAACAATCTAAAGGAACCACCACCAGAAGCTGGGAATGCCTTGGCTTAATGCCATTTTTGTCACTTATCTCGGGCATTTACCTGCACGCCACCCTGCAGACGCAGGAGGGGCTGCAAGAGGCAGCTCACCACTGCGTGGGGATGGCCACACGTACGCAGGGAGGGTAACTTTGTGCCAGGCTTTAGCCCCGGGAGATACTCCGGCAAAAGGGTTTTACCTGCCATTTCCAGGGGTAATCCCTTCTGGTGGACACCCTTAGCTAGCATGGTGTAAGCTATTTGAAACAGGGCTTGAAGAAGTCGCCTAGTTAAATGATGACAGGCTGCAGAAGCGTAAAGATACTTTAAATTTCTTTAAAACTTCAGCATAAAAGCTTATCTAGTCAAGACGCTGTTTTTATTTGTCATATATTAAATACTGAAAATAGGGGGGTGTTCACCTGCGTTTGGCATAAGGGGGGGGAGAGGAGCCAAGGCAGAAGTCTACAATACGCCAAGTGGTTAAAGGGAGCTTCTTGCTACCTGGAGTACCAGACACCAATTTCACTTCCATTTAACTTGACAGCACCTTCATCTTCTACCAAAAAAAGGCTTTGTTCTTTCCTCGGGAACGAAGCCTCGAGAGCGGGGATAACTTCATCCCCCTACAATTCCTCCTTACAGGCTATTACTCTAGAAGCTCCGATCATTGAAATTCATATGATGGAGCCTAATGACAGCGTGAAAGCTCGGCTGACCACAGAAGGCAGGCGGAGGAAAGAGAGGGCCAAAATACACAAGCCCATAGGTGACTTACAAGCTGTGAGCACTCACATTAGCGTAAAACAGATTACACACACCTCAACGGCAATGATGCATATTAATTTATTGTACAAGTTCTCAGGAGCCAGAAGCAGAGTTGGAACCCAGCTACATCAATATGCTGTGCTAACTTTGAAGCTTGTAGGGTAACAGATAGCTGTTGAAGAGATTTTAATTAAGATGTCCGGCTGTCTATGCTCATAAGACTTGGAAATTTATTCTAGTACTACAGCTGCGTTTTAACCAGAGAGAACCTTTACATCAGGACTAGCGGTCAACTTTGTGCTGCATCGGCCTTTCATGTGCTTTACAGGAAAGCAAGAAAAGCACCGTTGCACACTCATCAGGGAAATCCCTAGGAGTTTCAGATGGGCTCCCTTTCTGTTTACTATTCTTCTTGTCGTAGAAGATCTACAGTTTCCATTTTAGATACTCCAGACACTCTAGGACTTCCAGAACACTTCTATTTAACAGTGAAAACACAATAAACTTCCCCAAACGGGCCATCAGTTTCAGGCAAACAAATACCCCCAGAGCAGGCTACAGAATGAACTAAGAGCATCAGTTGCAAGTCATGAATAACCAAGTTCAAAGTATGCAAATCTAACGATTAAAAGTTCTGCCTACAACACGTTACCAAACTGCAAACAAACATGTTTTATCTTGCATCGCAGTAATTTTATTCCCTGCCAAGACTTAAAAACCCTTTTCCTCATTGCTACTGAAGCATACAAGTGAACAGCTTAAACACAGAATCGTTTCTACAATTAGCAATATACCGATTTGAGTCTTACGTGCGTCCATAAGACCTGTTTCAAATATACGTTTGCCTATACTGCCTTCCCCATAATCCTTCACTAACAAGAACGAACAGTTTACAAAGCAGAACAGCGGATTCTCCACGTATAGCTAGCCGAATACAAAGGCTTTCTATCTAAAGTTGGTTTTGCATAAGACCCTTCTGCTAACTGAAAGAGAGAAGCTTTAAGTGCTTTACTGTGTTATTCCAATTAGCAATACAAGAAGCTTGATCCAGGTTTTAAATACCCTTCCAAAAAAGAAAAAAAAAAAGGACGTTTGGGGCACTCTGATTTAACACTCTGAATAAAGACAGCTAGCACCTCCTTTCCTAGGAGAGAAGCAGCACAGATGAACAGGAGACAAAGACAACCACAGATGGCCAGACCGAACTCCTCCTGACTACACACTTGTCATCTAACATGGCCTCCTCGTTAAGGCCTCATCTTCCCCGTGCTTTTGCCAAAAGCGGGTAGCAGAGCCGCTCTGGCCCCACTGGTTGCAGTACCCACACAGACAGGGCAACAGGAATTCTGACCATTTTGCAATTCTTCATTAAGCACAGGTTTCACAACGCCGGTTGTTACGCTCACAGCTACCTGGCTACACCGGCGTCTCCCGCTGCTGCCACCAGCTCCGAGTTCCACCCGCTGAGAGGAAAAAACACTAAGTCCAGATCGCTAAAAACAAGCCTTTACAACACAGCGAGGTGACACGCTGCTGCAGTATATACACCTTGATGAGGCTTTAAAGGAGGAAAGAGAAACGCGTGTCAACACCGACCCTCGAAGCAGCACTGGCTCCTACCCGAGCCAAAACCAGCCACGTCGCTGGCACTGGGTAACGACGGCTTCGGGACGGTCTTCGAGGAAGCCAACGACCTCGCACCTAGGGAGGCAAAAGACAAGCGGCACCTCCCAGCTCCTCCTCGGGTAGGAGCTGACTTTCCGCAGCGCGCACAGCTCGAGCTGAGCCTTTCGCAGCGCCCGCAGCCCGCTGCGGCTCTCGGCTACCGCGGCGCCCGGGCGCTGCTCGCCCGCAAGCAGCCAGGGCGCCCGGCCCGCAGCCCCGCAAGGCCCAGCTGAGCCCCGGGGCTTCTCCCCCCCGGCCCCCAGCGCAGCCAAGCCCCACCGCGGAGGAGGAAGCCGCCGCCAGGGCAGGGCGGCCCCCGCGGGGAGCGAGGCCCGGGCCCCCGCCACGGCCGATGCACCCAGCCCCGGAGCGGGAACGCTTCCTGCCGCCGCTCCCGACCGCCGAGGGTCCGGCCCCCGCCCGCCGCGCCAGGAAGCGGGGGAGGGGAGGAGGCGGCGGCGGCGGCCCGGCACCGCCGCCCCCGGCGGACCCGACCCCGCGAAGGCCGAGCCCCCCA
Organism: Nipponia nippon; assembly: GCF_047370975.1. NCBI lineage: Eukaryota > Metazoa > Chordata > Aves > Pelecaniformes > Threskiornithidae > Nipponia > Nipponia nippon. The sequence goes on from NW_028262335.1 coordinate 904,259, forward strand.
AAACGGGCACCGGGGGGCTCCGCGCACACACACCCCCCCCCCCGCGGCGCTGCGAAGGGCCGCCCCCCTCCCCCGCCGGCGGCTGCCCGGGGAGGCCCCGCGCACACCGCGGGCCCCGGGAGGGCGGCTCCCGCGGGGCGGCGGGGCGGCGGCGGGCCGGAGGACGGGGAAACGGGGGCGGTGGGGTCGCGGCGGGGGTCGCGGCGGTACCGTGCCCGCCCCGGCGCGGCCGCTCACCTCAGAGTCTCCGCCGGGCGTTGGCAGCTCGCTGCGGGGTCTCCGCGGCTCCGGCACAGGGGCACGCTGCCGCTGACGTCACCACGCAGCGGGCGCCGGGAGGGGCGGTGGCGGCGGCGAGGGGCGGGGCCGGAGGGGCGGGGCGTGCCGCCGAGCAGCGCCCCCTGCCGGCCGCGCCGCGCCCCACCGCGGCCGCGCGCCACCGCCCGGGGGCCGGCCCGCACCGGGGAGCGCGACCGCCCGCAGCAGCCCCCGCGCCGAGCGCGCGCCGCCCCGCAGGCACCCCCTGCGCCGCCCCGCAGGCTCCCGGGGCTGCGGGACCCCCCGCCCTGCACCTGCACCGCATGCACCCCGGGGGTTGTGGGACCCCCCACCCTGCACTTGCACCGCATGCACCCCGGGGCTGCGGGACCCCCCGCCCCGCACCACCCTGCATGCGCCCCGGGGCTGCAGGAGCACATGGAGGGCGCAAAGTCTCCCCTGCAGGGTGCACGTGCACCCCTCCATCACCCCAAATTCCCTCGATTTCTTTCTTCCCCCCCCCCCCCGGAGCTGAAGCTGAAACAAAAAGGGGCGAAGAACCCCAGCTCCTCTTGCTGGGAGACGACTCCTGGCTGGGCGACGGCCCTGCAGCGCAGTGGGCGCTCGCGGGCCGTGATAACCAAATCCCCCTAAGCCCCCCAAATAAAATAAAAACTACCCTTCGGGAACAAGAGCACAAGAAGAAAATCTCTGAAATTTGAAAAGTAGGAGCCAAAATCCAGCCTGAAACAGAAAACTCCTTTAGAGTTAATTTGATTTTTAAAAGCCAGGAAGACCTGCCGGTCTTGTAGCACGGCTCAAGAAGGTGACGTGGAAGCAGCAGAAAGCCTGTGGCTGAAAATCCCTGTTGTGGGCAGCTGAAAACCATCTGAAAAGGCTGAAAAAAAAAAAATGCTCTATATCATTTTTAATTTTGCCTGCGGTGCCTGGCCCTGCTTTGGTGCCTCCTGCAATTTTAGCCCATCCAGGAGATGTTTTCCCTCGCTCAGTTATCGTTCGTGACATCGAGCCATTCGTGAACCCGTCTCTCAGGAGCAGAAGAAGACGAGAAGGCTCCCGGCAGCCCTAAGACTCAGCAAACGTCGGCTCTGCGGAGCATCCAGCAGAGGATCGGACGGTAAGAGCATCTTTCTACCGGCCCTTTTAAACGAGCCCTGGTTTATCTGCACGGCCGAAGCTGGAGCAAAAACCGCTCTGCCCCACGGTGATGGTGTCACCTGTGTCTTCTCCTGCAAAGGCTGTCCATCCCTGGGGATTTCAGAGCGAGCCGTTGCCTCCAGACCAGCTTCACTGCTGCCCTGAGTGCTCACAAAAGGGAGAGGCATATTTTCAAAATTAATTTTAAAGATGAAACCGTGAATGGAAACGAAGTCTTGCAGGAGATGGCTGAGTTTTAACCTTTTTCTCCGGGAAATGCATTATTTACTGCAGCTGGAACTGCAGCCTCTGGTTCTGCCTCCTTCGCTCCTTACCGACCCGGTTGTTCCTCTAAGCAAAGCAGAGGGCACACGCTCGCCTAAATGAAAGGCTTGAAAAACACGTCGGAGCGAGATGTGGGCCATACCTCATCTGCGGACAACCTCTGCCCTCCGGCACCGCGTCCCGCTGACTCTTCCCAGCTGATTTTTGGATTAAATTCCCTGCCTCGTCAAGCCAAAAAACCATCAAGACAACAGCTCGGTAGAGGCCGAGCTGCGCAGATGAGATCACGAGCCTCGAGGGACTCGGGGAATCCTCCACCGAGCACCATCTCCTCGGTTCTCCAGAAACTCCTCCTCGCTGCGAGCGTTGCAGCAGGCTCCAGCTCATCTTTCTGCCTCCTGCTCCATCCTTGCCCATTTTCCACGGGACGGGTTGCTCGGCTCTGCAGCAGCACCTTCCAGTGTCTCTGACGTTGCCTCGGTTCTTTGGGTTTAATTAGATCAAAAACCAGCCAAGATGGCAACACTGGGTGAGCCGTTTCGGGGGAATCAGCCGGCATTTGGGGGGAATGGCTCCCCCTCTCCCGCATCACCTCCCTGCTCCGCAGCAGGACCGTTCGGCAGCCACATCCCCGCTTCCCGCAGCGCGGCGAGCACCGAGCGTGAGCCCACCATCTCCATCTCTTGCCTCTTGATACCTTCCGTGTATTTTCCTACGCAGCTACGTCCAGAGCGGTTTTGCTGTTTTGGGGCAAATCCAAGAAAAAGACTTGCCAGCGCAAGAGGAACTGCGGGACGCCGGGGAGCTACGGGGTACGGAGGGCCGGGGGCGTCTGCTGGAGATGCAGGAAAGCACGCGCGGGATCCCACGCCTGAAATCACAAGCTACAGAGGTCTACGGGCATCACCCCGATCCCCTCGCACATGTCATCGTACTGATGTTAATGACGGGAAACAGAGATAAAACTGGGGCAGGAATCCCCTCTTCCCAGAGGAACATAAATCAACCCATGTGAAGATCTCTGCTCTTGCTGTAATTAGCGCCATGGCGAAGCCCATGCAGTAATTAACTTCCCCCCTTCCAAGTTAAGATTTAATAACATGCAGTAAAATAAGACCTGGGGCGATGAAACAAGCAGGGAAAAAACCCATCAAATTAGTCACTTGTGACTCGATAAGGAATTAATTATACCTTGGTCTAATAATAATAATAATAATAATACGTTGCTTCTCATCTGCCCTTGTGCTCCAAGTGAGGGAGGGTGAGCTGGGAAAAGGCGCTGGAAATGTCCCGCATCGACTCCGAGGAGCGGGTTTCTGCCAACCAGAGGGTCAGCCACACTGGGACGGGGATGAGCCGCTGCACCTGGCAGAGCTGGGAGAAGAAAATCTAGGACAAAAAAAATTCCTGGGCTGCCAGAGAGCTGCCTCAGACCTCCCATCCTAGCAGGGAACTGCTCTTCCCACAGGGAACCGGTGCTGCCAGCAGCCCCGAGCATCCCTCAGGGCAACTCCCAGGGTGTGCCGGAGCGGGGGGACCAGAAGAGAGGGAGACCGGAGGCTGGAGGAGAGGCTGTGCCCTGCCGAAGGGGGAATAAACTGCAGCGATGGCAAGGCCCGGGGACGGTGCCGGTCCCCGAGGGTCTCCTGGGGATGCAAAGAGCTCCTCCCTCCCCTTGGCAGAGTCACTGCAGCACCTAACCTGAAGCAGCAGGTTCAGACATCGAGATGGAGAGGCAAGAGTCGAGGGTGACCTGGGAGAACACCCCTCCCAGCTGCAGGCGAGGGCCAGGAGGAGCAGGACACTGGGAACTTGGTGTAAGACCAACAAATCAATGCTAGAAAGGGAACAAGGAAGTTTAGAGGAGTGAAAGAGATTATTTTGAGAGAGTACGCATGAATCGACCCAAGCCTGATGCAGACTTAGCCCCGAATTGAGTCGGGCATCACCCAGCAGAGCTGAAGGCAGCGGTGTCTTCCTCGGCAGTGGTTAAGGAGAGATGGGGCAACGCTTGGGAAGGTCACCCGGAGCTGAGTGACCGCCTGGAACAAGCGAACCCCCAGGAAGGTGAGCAATCGCTGCACCCAAGGCCATGCCATGGGGAACAGAGGACACCAGTTTTCCATCACCACCTCAGAAGTGAGTAGAGCCCAACTGCAAATGTGGGTGGAGATGGTGCTTCTTGGTGGAGCCCGACCACAAGTGCACTTGCTCCACCAAGAAGCACCTCTCCACCCTTGGTGGGCCCAGACCCCAGGGTCACAATTCCCCTTCCACAAGCGGTCCCCAACCTTCACACCTCGCCAGCGGAGGAGGAGGAGGCTAAGGCCAAGTGTGCACGTGCAACGCCTTGCATCACTACCTTGTCGCCTAGGGGAGGTGAACAAGTCACAGGAGGATCCGACCAGATCTGACGTTACACGCCGGGATCCAACCTGGGCATCCCCTTCTCCATCTGTACATTCCCATCTCGGCTCCTCGCAGAGCAGGCGAGCTCCTGGAGGAGCCCTGTGCGGCTGGGCAGAGGGAGGACATCTCCTCAGCAGCTCTGATCTTTGTTTCGCCCCACCAGTTCTTGGTGGAAAAAGAGGCTGGAGATGTCCTACCAGCCCCACGTGCCACCCAGTCTCCCCGGTAAAACCAAAGGGATGTTTGCCATGCAGACAGGACACCGGGCCTGTCTCGGAGGCACGTTTGAGACCAAGATTGATTTATTTTATTGTCTCCGCTGCTCCGGCACAGAGGCATTCAGTGTGCCTGCACGTTCCTGTCTCACCCCGGCAGCTCAACCACTCGAAGGCAAGGGGCACACACGAGGACTGTGAAACACCCACCTTTTGAAGAGCACCTGACGCCTGCATGGCACTTTTGAGGACGCTCTTCCCAGAGAAGAGAGCTCCGGATCTCCCTGTGTGACAGACGCAGGGGTTTGGGCCAGCTGGGACAGAGACCAACAGACTCAGGTCACAACAGACCTTTCTGTGCGGGGTTTCAACCGCTCTTCCCAGGCCACAGAGCTTCCTGAATATCGGCGTTTTAACGAGGGGCAAAATCCAGCCCTGAACTCCTTACCTGCCGCAGGTCGTCACAGTGAGGTACGCCAGAGCCGGACAGGTAGGACATATTTTATAGCATTATCACATCTGCCCCAAGCATTTTTGCTTTTTGCCCCAAGCCCTCTTGGAATTGACTCCACCTGATATCATCTGCCTCTCGCTACAGCTTGGCATCAGTCAAAGAAATAAATTACTCAATTACTAGAAAATCCAGTAAGACTGAATGCAGAATTAGTCTCGTTAAAGCACAGAGAAAGTACCGGTGGCATCAGCATTTTTGTTTCTTGGTCTCTTTCCTCGCTCTGCCTTTGGCAGCGCGCAGGCACTGCGTGTCCTCACACAGGGTCTCTGCGCAGGGGCTCCCGCGTGGTCACTTGTGTCACTTGGTGAGGCCCTGGAAGTTGGGCTCCGTACACGGGGGCAGCGCTGCCTGCCGGCTCAGCAGCTTATCCAGGATGTTTATTTCAGCATCTCGTCTCTCAATGTCCTCAAACGGAGTCCAGGACATGTCGTGCTGGAGTTTATAGGCACCGAGAAATTCGTGGGGACTGGTCCCCCATTCCTGAAAAGAGAGATTCACGTCGCTGCTCATTTCCCCTTGGAGCTGGGCTGGGCTGTCCCTCAGCCCAACCTCTGCCCATCCCGGATAGCCCTACCACCTTTGGAGCAGTCCCAACGACGTGACCAACCCATTTTCTAACCTAAGAATAGGCTCAACTACTCTAAGACCAGGTCAAGCTACAGCACTGCTGACGCAGGGAGGCTTGAGGACAGAAGATCTCCCCGACCTGCACAGAGCACCTCTGCATGCTCGGTGCTTTGCTCTGAAGCCTTCACCCTGCACCTAAGAAAAGAGGTGGCCTGGGAGGAAGATACCTCCAAGAGCACCCCTACCAACCTGCAGACAAACTCACTCCCTGGACTGAAGCCCCTGAGAAGACCGTGCCGCCAGACAGCCACACTGGACAGGGAAGGCCCAGGGCATCTTTGCAGTTCTTTGCTTCCAGAGAAAGAACTGCAGGGACCAAAAGGCAGAATTCAGGTCCACGCACCAAAGGTCTTCTTGCCCGCCATCCACCAAGAGCTAAGAGAACTTCATAAGATGGCTCTTACACCAGCAGACCAAGGACAAACGCCAACTGAGGAGGAGCCAACAAATGCCGCCACAAAGTTGGTGCTTTGGTCTGAGGTCCAGAAGTGCCCAAGCATCAGAAATGTGTTTTTTTTCCCTCCCTGCTTCCTCAGGGGCTGTTACCACCCACCTTGGGAGACAGGATGGAGAAGTATCGCTGGCCACTCTCCCGCCTGTACATGTAGTAAATGTTTCCTGGCTTCTTCACGAGGTTGCAGGCCACGTGGTGCAGATCAGCATCTCTATTAGCTTCATCCAAGACCTAAAAAAACAAATTTAAAATTTCCACACTTGAAATAAAATGACAGCACGCTATTGCCTCTCAGCCAGAGCCCGAGATACATCACTTGACACACCACCCGCGAGGCCTCATCCTCCCTGGCACGTGTCTGGCTTCACGCGGCACATCTTTACTTGTCCCAGGAAGGAGAGGCTTTCCAAAGGGATAAAGTTTTCTCCAAGTTTCCCCTGTCAGCTGGACCTCAGAGCTCCTGCACCCCTCCACGGAGGTGCAGATACCTCCAAGCATCAAGGACCTCTTCACCACAGCCCCAGGTTCACCTCTGTGCCTGACCCCACCACATGCTGGACTCGGTCCTCGTCTCTGTACACAGCTGCCGGACCCTGGGGGCTTCCCTGCTGCGGTCCCCAAGGGAAGGGACAGCAAACAAAGGGGCTGTTGTCTCCCCAGCTCCACCAGCTGACTGCTGCACAGCTCCAGCTCCACCAGTTAACGATTATATGACGTAGTGGCCTTGATGGCAGTGGGCCAGTCGCAGTGACTGGCAGATCCTTTCCCACTCCGGCTCTGAGATTTCACCCCCAAGGGTGAAGTCTGAATTGAATTGGACAGCCCAGCCCCGCTGGGCTTGCTGCCGGAGCCACCCGCTCCAGCAAATGAGCTGGGACGAGCTGGAAAGCCAAGCCCATCGTCAGGTAACAGCTCATCTTCTCCCAAGGGCTCAGATCCAGCCAGGGCCACGTCGTCACCCCGCTGCGCCGAGTCCTCCCGGGAGCACAGCACACACGCTACGGTGACAGGAGTCACCTGTCCCCAAACCAGAGTCATCTCTCTGTCCTTCCTGACACCTGAGCTGCTTTTGACTAGCCGCCCTCGCTCCTCCGCCTTAACAGACGGCCTCCCTGCTGTGCAGAGGACTCAGAGGGAAAGCACCAAAACCAACCCTCCCCCATCCCCAGCTGATACCAGACAATAAACCCTCCTTATCTTCCCACTGAAATCTTCTCTACTTGGCTCCTGGCCACGATTCACATCCAGGCCGCAGCTCATCCCAAAGGTCTGGCAGTTAAGAGGGACGCTCATCTCCCTCCCCTCGCAAGCACAAGGCAACGACCCTTCCACCCAGCTCGCGGACACGGCCTCACCTTCCAAGCCTGCTCCTGCAAGTACCGGATCTGCTCGGCGATGACGGTCAATTTATTGCAGGCGTTCGCTCGGATGAAGTCGTCCGCCTGCAAACAAGAAGGAAGTTTGGTCGGGACGGGGAAGAGCTGCGGCCCTTCGGACCTTGCCATGCTGGGCGCGCGCTGGAGAAGCGGCAGTCGTGGCCTCACTCGAGGCTTTACCGGGGCCGTGGGTGGTGCAGGAGCTGCCCTGGCACCCCTGGGCGGGGGGGGTGACAGCTGTGGAGCAGGGACCAGGCGCTGGGGGGTGCCTGGACACGCTGGGTGGCAGTGGAAGGGAGCAGTAGGACACACTGGGAGGCACTGGGGTGGACTGAGAGGTAGTGGGATGCACTGGGAGGAGGCAGTAGGACTTACAGGGAAGCATTTAGGTGGACTGAGAAGCTCTGGGGGAGATATTGGACTAGGACAGAGTAGTGGAAGGCAGTAGGATGTACTAGGAGTCACTGGGGGGATAGTAGAACGTATCGGGAGGCACTGGCATAGGCTGAGAGGCACTGGGATGGACTGGGAGGGGCAGTAGGAGGTATCAGGAGGAACTGGGGTGGACTGAGAGGCACTGGGATGGACTGGGAGTCACTGAAGGGGAAAGAAGACATATCAGGAGGTGCTGGGATGGACTGGGGGAGCGGGCGGTAGGATGCACCTGGACACACTGGGGTGGACTAAAGGCAGTGGGACATACTGGGAGGCAGCAGGGCATACTGGGATGGACTGGGAGCTTAGTGGGATGTTCTGGGAATCACCGGGGGGCAGCAAGACACAGCGGGAGGCACTGAGGTGCAACGGGAGGTACTGGAGGCATAAATAGTGCGGCTCACTGGGAAACACAGGAAGGTACTGGGGGGCACTGGGGCATACTGGGAGGGCACAGTGGGATATGGTGGGCGGGACCACAGGGCACGCCGGCAGGCCGCCGGGGACACCGGTGAGCAGCAGGACGTGCTGGGAGGCACCAGGGCCGCCGCCGGCTGAGGAGGCCCTGGAGACGGCCGGGAGGGAGCGGGACACCGGGCACCCGCGCGGCCCCGGGCCCGGCCCTGCCTCCGCGGTGCCGCCGCCGGCGCCCTGCCCTCACCTGCTGCACCTGCCGGGCCAGGGCCACCAGGTCCCCGGGGTCCCCGACGCGGGCGGCGCGGCCAGCGCTGCCCTCCACCAGGGCCAGGCCCACGCCGCCACCGCCGCCACCGGGCTCCGCGCCGCCCTCCGCCGCCATGACCGGCCCGCCGCGCCACGCCCCTTCCGCCCAGCGAGGCGGAGCTTCCGCTGCAGGGCGGGGCTACAGCGCGGCGGCTGCGGGCGCTGATTGGTCGGCGGGTGTGAGGGGCGGGGCGGGCGTGAGGGGCGGGGCGGGCGGGGCGCGGGCGCTCCCGGTACCCGGTTCGGGGGCGGGGCGTCCGCCGGGGCGGGGCGGGGCGCGCGCGGCCCCGAGGCTCGGCCATGGCGCTGCCCGCGCTGCTGCTGCTGCCGCTGCTGCTGGTGCGGGCGGCGACCCCACCGGAGCCGGTACCGGTACCGGGGTCGGTACCGACAGACCCCCCGCTGCCGGCCCAGCCCCCGGACGCTCTGTTCGCCGCCGGCGCCGAGGCGTACGCTCGGGGCGACTGGCCCGCCGTGGTGTTGCAGATGGAGCGGGCGCTCCGGGCCCGGGCGGCCGTCCGTTCCCGGTTGGTGCGGTGCCGCCTGCGCTGCGCCAACGCCACGGCCGGACCGGCGGAGGGGGCCGAGCCCCAGCCCGACCCGGTGCTCCGCGACCTGCTCTTCTTCCGGGGGCTGCTGCGCCGTGCCGCCTGCCTGCGGGGCTGCGGGCCCGCCGCGCCCTCCCGGTACCGGCTGGGCGAGGAGCTGGACCGGGAGTTCAGCAAGCGCAGCCCCTACAACTACCTCCAGGTCGCCTATTTCAAGGTACGGGACCGGCGGCGGGACCGGGAGGGGGTCCGGGGGCGGCCCGGGAAGGGAAGGGGGCTGTGCCGGTGCGGGGGGGATGCCCGGAGGGATCCCGCGACCGAGGCGGGGGATGGTGGGACGGGGCCGGGAGAAGCGGGCGGGGGCGATCCCGGGGCGGGGGGGGGTCCCGGGGCCCGGGAGGGTCCGGCTGCCCGCCCCGGCGGGGTGGGGGGTGCCGGCCGGCGGCCCCGGGCCCTGCCCGTCCCTCCGCGGCCCCCCCCCCCCGCCGCCGTGCCACGTCGGAGCTCGCGGGAGCCGCCCCCGTCACCGCCCTCCTCCCGGCTGCGGGACCCCCGGCCTCCGCCGGGCCCCGGGGTCCCCTCCGCACCCCACCGGGGGTCCGCACCGTGGGGCGGGCGCTGCCTCACCCCCCCACCCCATCCCTCCCAGATGAACCGGCCGGCGCAGGCGGCGGCGGCGGCACACACCTTCTTCATGGCCAACCCCGGGCACCAGGAGATGAGGCAGAACCTGGAGTACTACCAAGCCATGGCCGGCGTCCGCGAGGACGACTTCACCGACCTGGAGGCCAAACCCCACCTGGTGAGGACCCCCCCCCCTCCCCCCAAACACCCGTCCACTGCTGGACCTGCGGAGGTCACACCGCGGCTGTTGGCTCGGCAAGCCCATGAGATGCCACCTTGGTGCTGTGAGGTCCATCCCGTGGGGACAAGGCGCCCCGGGTGCTCCGTCACAGGGAGCGGGGCATTGAGCACCCCCCCTCCATCATTTCTCATCCCTCCGCAGAACGAGTTTCGGCTGGGCGTCCGGTTTTACACGGAGGAGCAGCCGGCCGCCGCCATCCTGCACCTGGAGAAGGCGCTGGAGGAGTATTTTGTGGCGGACGCCGAGTGCCGCGCGCTCTGCGAGGGACCCTACGACTACGAGGGCTACAACTACCTGGAGTACAACGCGGACCTTTTCCAGGCCATCACAGGTGGGAGCTGCGCACGCTGCATCCCATCTCGGGAGTTGGGGACAATCCTGGGGGGTGGTGGTCCCCAAAGAGGTCCCCAAAGACCTGGGGGGTGGTGGGTCCCCATAAGACGCGAAACCTAGGATGGGGTTTGCCTAGGAGGAGTGTGGCCAGTAAGTGGCAGGAGGTGTTTGCCCAAGGTCAGCACTGGGGGTGATGCCCAGGGACCCCCCCAAATTCCAGAGGGATGCGGAGAACCAGGAGAGGGACCAGCAGAGGGTCACTAGGACACAAGGGGGGGGGCTGAGGGTGGTCACTGAGAGCAGCACAGCCCCACCACTGATCACGCAGAGGTGGGCGACCACCATCCTTGGGGGTTTCCACCACCAAAAAGCTGCCAACAGCCCTGCCGCCAGCAGGAGGTTGGAGTGGAGACCCCCAGGGTCCTGCCCCCGCCCCTTGGGCCACCACGTGCAGTGACACGGGGTTTTTCTCCACCAGATCACTACATGCAGGTGCTAAGCTGCAAGCAGGGCTGCGTTACGGAGCTGGCCTCCCAGCCCGGCCGGGAGAAGCCCTTGGAGGATTTCCTGCCCTCGCACTTCAACTACCTGCAGTTTGCCTACTACAACAGTAAGCAGCTCATTGCCCCGTCCTCCGTTGGCCATCGGCGCTGGCTGTCGTGCTCTGCACGGGCCGTTCTTCATGGGCAGAACTCACAGACTCACAGAATGGTTTGGGCTGGGAAGGGACCTTCAAAAACCATCTAGTCCAACCCAAGATGCAGGGACATCTTGCACGAGATCAGGTTGCTCAAAGCCCCATCCAACCTGACCTTGAACTCCTCCAGTGATGAGGCATCTACGTCTTCTCTGGGCAACCTGTTCCAGCGTCTCACCACCCTCATCATAAAAAAGTTCCGCCTTGTGGCCAACCTAAACCTACCCTCTTTCAGTTTAAAACTGTTGCCCCTTGTCCTGTCACTCCAAGCTGTCTCCATCTTTCTTGTAAGCCCCCTTTACATATGGAAAGGCTACAAGAAGGTCTCCCCGCAGCCTTCTCGTCTCCAGGCTCAACAACCCCAACTCTCTCAGCCTGTCCTCGTAGCAGAGGTGTTCCAGCCCTTGGATCATTTTTGTGGCCTCCTCTGGACCTGTTCCAACAGCTCCATGTCCTTCCCGTGCTGAGGACCCCGGAGCTGGACTCAGGGCTCCAGGGGGGTCTCCCCAGAGCGGAGCAGAGGGGCAGGATCCCCCCCCTCGCCCCGCTGCCCACGCTGCGGGGGATGCCGCCCAGGATGCGGTTGGCTTGCTGGGCTGCAAGCCCACGTTGCCGGCTCACGTCCAATGTTTTGTCCATCAGTATCTGCAAGTCCTTCTCCGCAGGGCTGCTCTAAACCCATCCATTCCCCAGTCTTTACTGATACTGGTGCAGGACCTTCCGCTTGACCTTGCTGATCTTCATGAGCTTCACGCAGCGCCGCTCCTCCGGCCTGAAATGTGCCACGGGAGAGCTGGGTCTTGCTGCGCCTGGTTGCAAGCACCCTCCACGTCACTTTGGATGCTCGATTCCCAGGCAGCTTCGCTTTCCAAGTGAAATAACAGCCTGGAGAAGCACTTGGTTTTTTCTCCTGCCAGCTCTCCACCTCTGGCTCCAGACCCCAGAGGCACCCTCCCCCTCCAGAACAGTTAGTTATAACCCAGGCAAATATACCCAATTTTATTTTATTTTTTTCTTCACCTCCTTAGAAAAATCTAAACTGTTTCTGTGCAAATTTCTCCAAAAGGAGGAAAAAAAAACCCAATGACGTCCAAGAAGATTGAAAGGCTGCAATCCTGTGCATGAAAGTGGGTCAGGGTGCTTAAGTGGCTGAAAATTGCAGGTTAGCCTGGAAATGGTTGGGTCTTGCTGCCTGGAAATAGGCTTCAAGATGTTTTCCAAGTGAGAAAACTACCCAAGCAGTGGCCCTGCTTTCTGGTGAGATGATTTCTGGAGGCAGGAGAGCGCCTCGGACTCTGAATTTTGCCTTTGTGGCAGCGGTTGTCTTTGCGCCGGGGTATCTGCCCTGCTTGGGAGACCCTTTGGAGAACAACGAGAGCTTTCTCTCTTGTTTCTCCTCCATATCCGTGCTTGCTCTGTCTCTGATGCTCTTGGACGTGCCGTAACAGCCCCGTTTCTCTTTGCAGATGGGAATTATGAAAAAGCCATTGAATGCGCCAAAACCTATTTGCTCTTCTTCCCCAACGATGAGGTGATGAACCAGAATTTGGCCTATTACACCGCCGTCCTGGGGGAAAACCTGGCAGGACCCATCCAGCCCCGAGAGGTGAGTGACCGGCCGGAATGAGCCGTTGCAGGGACATCTCCTCCCCTCCTTGGGGACCTTTGCAGAGGTTTTGGGGTCTGCTCTGGATGGATCTGCTCTGGTCCAGCCCCCCTTCCGTGGCAAGGTGGAGAGGAATGGATGGATGCAAGACCCAACAAGCTGGAAAATAGCTGAGGGACTGAAAAACGGCACTGAAAATATCTTTGGCCAAGCGAAGGCTTGATGGCTTGCACCAATGGACCAGCTCTTGTGGGAGAGGTCTGCGAGAGGCAGACGGACAGACTTTATAGGAGGATCTGAGCCCACCTCTGCTACAGAATTCCACAACCGAAATGAAATTGCTTAAAAAGGAGAAGATTTGTCTTCAAAATAGCTGTATCTGGATGCTCGGGTGCTGCCTGGGAGGTGGTAGGCCGGGATGGAGGTCTCTGCCCCATCTCAGGTGGAGCAGGGAAGGGAATCTGCTTGTAAGGAGCTTCCTGAAGGAGAGACGTGCCTGTGCCTCCGTCTCCCCCATCCTCTTCCCAGGGCTCATCCACATGGGACAGGGAAGTTCATGCAGGATGGGGAAAGCTACTTGCTTCCCAGCTGCCAGAGGGACTGGGAAACGGGCGCTGCGGGTCTGGAGCAAGGACCACGGGAATGATGTAAACCCAGCACCCTCCTGCCCTTGCTCGGGGTCTTCCCAGAGCCCTCGTGCCATGCCCTCACCCCATCCCTCTGCCCCTTGCCACAGGAGATCCAGGCATACCGCCAGCGAAGCCTGATGGAGAAGGAGCTGCTCTTCTTTAGCTACGATGTCTTCGGCATCCCCTTCGTGGACCCGGTGAGTGATGCTGGACCAGGCTGGACGCAGTGGCCAGATGGGAAGGGGATGAGGGGTCTGCGTCCCAGCCAGATCCTCGTCCAGCTCCTGATGTTGTTGTTCTTCTGGCTGCAGGACACTTGGACTCCCGAAGAGGTGATACCAAAAAGGCTGCGAGAGAAACAAAAGTGAGTGCTCTCCCAAGCTGATGGCCAAGCCTACCCAACGGGGGGACCGACAGGACGTACCCCTCTTCTTCCGCGGGGTTTGGGCCAAAGGCATGGCCATGGAGCTGCTGCCAGGGAGGTTTTTTGGTGTTGGGGCTGGAAGAGGCTGCTGGAGGGCAGAACTTTGCTCCCCATTGGCCCTTGAGGTGAGGGGGATGGGTAGGTCATCCCGAGCAGCTCAGGGTGAGGGATGCATTGAGATGACTCTCTCCAGCCTTGGGCTTTGTCACTGGCCCCTGGAGACACCTTGTCCTGCCCTTGTCCTGGTGCCCCTCGTTCCTGACACGGGGGTAGTGGGGCAGTGGAGCTGATGGCTGCTGTGTGCCCAGGGTGGAGCGGGAGACGGCGGCACGCATCTCGGAGGAGATCGGTAACCTCATGAAGGAGATCGAGACGCTGGTGGAGGAGAAGGCCAAGGAGTCTGCCGATATGAGCAAGTTCATCCGAGAAGGTGCGGAGGGCCGGGAGAGGAGGTGGGATGGGGACCTCCGTGTCCCCTGCTGCCAGTTCGTGGTCCCTCCACATGGGTGGTGGCAGGACCACAGCTTCCCCCAGCACTGCCCCCAGGGTTGGTGGCACCCATCCCTGTGTCCTCCCGATCCCATTTGCACCACAGGTGGCCCCTTGGTGTATGAAGGAGCCAGTGTCACCATGAACTCCAAGACACTGAACGGCTCCCAGCGCGTTGTGGTGGACGGGGTCCTTTCCGCCGAGGAGTGCCGCGAGCTGCAGAGACTCACCAACGTGAGCGCGGGGACGGGAGGAGCGGGCAGGGATGGGGCTGAAGGGTCCCCTCCTGTGGCTCAGAAGTCAGACCAGTAATGCCAGTTGGGTTTTGCAGGCAGCTGCCTCAGCCGGGGATGGCTATCGTGGGAAGACATCTCCTCACACCCCCAGCGAGACCTTCTACGGCGTGACTGTCCTCAAGGCCCTGAAGGTTAGGGTGGCGGCGGGGAGGGGGGAGAAAGAGGCTGTGGAGACCAGGGAGGGGGGGTTTGAATGCAGGCAGCTGCCCACGCTTGCCCAACCTGCCTGGGGCTGAGCCTGTGTCCTGTCCGTCCCCCGCAGCTGGGCCAGGAGGGCAAGGTGCCCCTGCAGAGCGCCTACCTCTACTACAATGTGACGGAGAAGGTGCGGCACATGATGGAGTCCTACTTCCGCCTGGAGGTCCCGCTCCACTTCTCCTACTCCCACCTGGTGTGCCGCACAGCCATCGATGGTGAGCATCGGAGGAGCACAACCTGAGGAGAAGCAAGTCTCCTTCAGCCCCTTGGCCTCTCTGGGTCCCCTCCAACAGCTGGGGTGGTCTGGTCATGGACCTTTCCTTGGAGACCACCTTGCTGCTCCCTAACCTGCTCCTTTTCCCAAAAGGAAGGTGTGGGGAGCTTGTCCCTAAGCCCGATTTGGGAAGATGAGCAGCTCTGTTGGTTGCCTCCAGCGGGGCGGGTGGCTTCATGCCATACAGGATTTCAGCACTCGGAGGTATTTGGGATCGGGTGCTGGGAGAGACTGTGTGTGGAGGGCCATGGAGACACCACGGGATAAGTCAATGGAGGCTTGTGCCACCCGAACGGCCTCTCGTGGTCCATGCTCCAGCGAGTGGAAAGGCTTTAGACTACAGGTGACTTTCTTGTCACCTCCAAGCATGTGGCACTTGGGGACAGACCCCAGTCCTGCAGGGGCAAAGGGGTCCTGACGTGCCAGGTCTTGTTCCACCCTAGAGAAGCAAGAAGGCCGGAGTGACAACAGCCACGAGGTGCACGTGGACAACTGCATCCTCAATGCGGAGGCCCTGGTGTGCGTGAAGGAACCTCCAGCCTACACCTTCCGGGATTACAGGTACCAGTGGTGTCCATCGGCCAGAGCTTCCCCACCGGAGGGCACCATGGCTTGGTGGGAGGGCAACCCAACCTGGGCTCTCCTGCCTCTGGTTCCTGCCATGATGTTGGGGAGGGCTCCTGGTCACTGGAGCTGTGGCCTGGGGTGATGGTCACCCCCCTCTGCTTGTCCCCTGCTTCCTTTAGTGCCATCCTCTACCTCAACGGGGACTTTGAAGGAGGAGCTTTCTACTTCACCGAGCTGGATGCCAAGACCGAGACCGTAAGTAGCTCGGCTCCTTGAGGATCCACGTGCAGCACCAAACCCAGCTCCTGCCTGCTCCCCCATCCCCTGTGCCACCGCAAGGGATGCACTTGGGTTGGGGGGGACCAACTCTCCTCCTCACCCACTGGCCGCATCCTGACTGGGGCCCCCCCTCCATTGCAGGCGGAGGTTCAGCCGCAGTGTGGCCGCGCCGTGGGCTTCTCCTCCGGCTCGGAGAACCCCCACGGGGTGAAAGCCGTGACCAAGGGCCAACGCTGCGCCATCGCTCTCTGGTTCACCCTGGACCCTCGGCACAGCGAGCGGGTAAGCTCCCTCCCCGGCAGCGGCTGGGTTTTTTTGGGGGGACGATGGCCGTGCTTATCCCCGTGGGTCTGCCCCACAGGAGCGCGTGCAGGCGGACGACCTGGTGAAGATGCTTTTCGGCACGGAAGAGGGGGATTTGCTGCGGGAGACGGAGCTGGAGCAGGAACCGCCGGCTGCCGTCACGGTGGGGAAGGACGAGCTGTGAAATCCCATGGGGACCAGGACGTCCCCGCCGGGACCAGCGACACCAGCATTGCAGCTTCAGGCTGCTCAGCCGTGGGGCTGCCGACGGGACCCCCCTCTGCCCCCAGCCCACGCGGGATGGGGAATTGGGGGATGCCCCGCACCATGCCTGCGGCATCCAGCCCCCCCTGCGGAGCTGACCTGGGGGTATCACGGAGACTCTGGGGGGCGGGGGGGTGACATGAGGGACAAGGGAGGGATGCTCTTTTGGGGGTGAGGACCCGGTGCCACGGTAGCAGCCATGTGCCTTGCCGCTCGGCTGAACCTGTGGCTATTTAAGTGCCTTCTGCAGGAAATGGGTAAATAAAGGTGGTTTTTTTTCTAAGCTGCCGCTTCCTCAGCCGGGGCTGGAGGCTGCTGTCCTGTCCCCCTCCCTCCTTGGCTGTCACTCGGTATTGGCACGCATCCTTCCCTCCTTGCAAACATTTACCCAAGGGTTTTGCAGCCATGCAACCCCAGGAAGGTGTTTTTTGGGGACAAGGGGGACTTTCTGAGGAGGCAGCAGGGCCCATGGGTGCTGGGACCCCCCTCCATTAGCCCCGCAGCATTCCCTGGACCCGGCTCCTGCAGCGTGGGAAGGGACCCACGATTTCAGGGAGGAGGGAACCGTCCTTGAACAAGAAGGACATTGAGCACCGGGGCACCCCCCAACAGGGCATCAAATTGTTCCCGTGGGTGTCTGGCCCCGGCCATTACCATAACCATCTGGGGAATGTGAGTAAATAAATCCTGCCCCACGCCGCCGGAGCTGGGCACCCCCATAATATTTAGAGAGGGCGTAGGGCAGGTCCTGCTCAGCATCGGGGTGGCAGAGGGGGGTCCTGGGGGACGGTTTCTCCAGGATGACTGGACGGTCCTGCTGGTGGTTGCCCACCATCCCGGTGTCCGACCCCGGCCGCCCGAGCGCGTGAACAGACTGCTAATGAGGCTGGGGCGGTTAACGATTGCCAGGTCCTGGGGCTGCCACTCGCTTGGTGTCACCGGGGCGGTGGCACATGTCCCCCCCACC
Source organism: Nipponia nippon (assembly GCF_047370975.1). Classification (NCBI taxonomy): domain Eukaryota; kingdom Metazoa; phylum Chordata; class Aves; order Pelecaniformes; family Threskiornithidae; genus Nipponia; species Nipponia nippon. Next base: position 921,452 of record NW_028262335.1, read on the forward strand.
CCCCGTGTCCCACTCCTGTGGGGGGGACGCCGCCATCAATGGCGGCTCTTGTTGGCGCGGCGGTGGCATGCCCGCCTTGCCCCCACGGAGAGGCGAGGGTCAGGCCTGGCGGCGTGGGGGGCACGACCCCCTTCCCTGCTTCCCTGCCGCGTTCCCGGAGCCACCCCCGGGGCCTCTGCGGCTGGAGGGGGGTCCTGGCCCCTGGCAGGAGCGCGGGGGGCCATGGGTGGGCTGGGGGCTCACCCCCCCCAGCCCCCCCTCCCTTGGGGACCCCCATTTTCCCATCTCCCTCCACTGTTGCTTGGGGGGGTCCCCATCTCCCTCAAGACCCAAATCTCCCCCCTAGGACCCAAATCTCCCCCCCAAGACCTAGTTCTTCCCCCCAGGACCCAGATCTCCACCCCGACCCAAATCTTCCCCCCAGATCCTAAATCTCCCCCGAGGCCCCAAATCTCCCCCTGCTCAGACCCAAATTCACCCCCCTCAGGCCCCAAATCCCCCTCCCAGGATCCCAATTTTCCCTCCCCAGCCCCAAATCCCCCCCCCCCCCCCGATTCGCAATTTTCCCTCCCCGTACCCAAATCTCCCCCCAGCCCCAAATTCTGCACCCCCCAGGACCCATCCCCCCCCGGGCCCCAAATCCCCCACCAGCCCCAATTCCCCCCATCCCAATTTTCCCTCCCCACACCCAAATCCCCCCCAGCCCCAAATCCTCCCCCCAGGATCCCAATTTTCCCTCCCCAGCCCCAAATCCCCCCCCCCCCAGGATCCCAGTTTTCCCTCCCAGGACCCAAATCCCCCCCCAGCCCCCAATTCCGCACCCCCCAGGACCCAAATCCCCCCCAGCCCCAAATCCTCCCCCCAGGATCCCAATTTTCCCTCCCCAGCCCCAAATCCCCCCCCCCCCCCAGGATCCCAGTTTTCCCTCCCAGGACCCAAATCCCCCCCAGCCCCCAATTCCGCACCCCCCAGGACCCAAATCCCCCCCAGCCCCAAATCCTCCCCCCAGGATCCCAATTTTCCCTCCCCAGCCCCAAATCCCCCCCCCCCCCCAGGATCCCAGTTTTCCCTCCCAGGACCCAAATCCCCCCCCCCAGCCCCCAATTCCGCACCCCCCAGGACCCAAATCCCCCCCAGCCCCAAATCCTCCCCCAGGATCCCAATTTTCCCTCCCCAGCCCCAAATCCCCCCCCCCCCCCAGGATCCCAGTTTTCCCTCCCAGGACCCAAATCCCCCCCCAGCCCCCAATTCCGCACCCCCAGGACCCAAATCCCCCCAGCCCCAAATCCTCCCCCCAGGATCCCAATTTTCCCTCCCCAGCCCCAAATCCCCCCAGGATCCCAGTTTTCCCTCCCAGGACCCAAATCCCCCCCCAGCCCCCAATTCCAGGACCCAAATCCAGCCCCAAATCCTCCCCCAGGAGCCCCAAATCCCCCCCCCCCAGGATCCCAGTCCCAGGACCCAAATCCCTCCCCGGATCCATCCCCCCCCCAGGATCCCTCCCCCCCAGCCCCAAATCCCTCCCCTCCATCCCCCCCCCGATCCCTCCACGTCCCCCTCAGCCCCCTCCCCGCCCCCCCGCCATCTCCCCAGGGGCGGGGGCGCGGGGCGGGGCCGGGGGCGGCGTGGGCGTGGCGCGGGCGTGGCGGCGGCGGCGGGCGGCGGCGGGGGAGCGCGGCGCGGCCGGGCGGGAGGCGAGGGCGATGGGCGGCGGGGCGCGGGAGCTGGCCGGGTACCTGGCGGCGCTGGGCGGCTGGGTGGCGGCGCTGGCGGCGGCCGTGCTGCCGCAGTGGAGGCAGAGCTCGTACGCCGGGGACGCCATCATCACGGCCGTGGGGCTCCACGAGGGGCTGTGGATGAGCTGCGCGGCCCAGAGCACCGGGCAGGTCCAGTGCCGCCTCCACGACTCGCTCCTCTCCCTCGACGGTGGGTACGGGGGGGTCCCGTGGGACAGAGACCCCGCTCCGGGGCTCTGAGCGCCCCGTGCGTCTGAGCTGCCCTTGCCCTGCTGCAGGTCTGAGCCCCGTTGTGGGTTTGACCCCCCCCCCCCAGCATTGGTCTGAGCCCCTCTTATGGGTTTGGCCCTTCCCCCATACGGGTCTGAGCCCCTCCTATGGGTTTGACCCTTCCCCCATATGGGTCTGAACCCCTCTTATGGATTTTACCCCCCCCATATGGATCTGAGCCACTCCTATGGGTTTGGCCCCCTCCCCAATATCGGTCTGAGCCCCTCTTACAGGTTTGAGCCCCCCCCCATTGGTCTGAACCCCTCTGTGGGTTTGCCCCCCCTCATATGGATCTGAGCCCCTCTGTGGGTTAACCCCCCCTCATGGGTCTGAACCCCTCTTACGGGTTTGAGCCCCCCCATACGGGTCTGAGCCCCTCTTATGGGTTTGACCCCCCCCCCCCATATGGGTCTGAGCCCCTCTTATGGGTTTGGCCCCCCCATATGGATCTGAGCCCCTCTGTGGGTTAACCCCCCCCATGGGTCTGAGCCCCTCTGTGGGTTTGCCCCCCCCCCAACAGGTCCGTACCCCCTCCACGTCCGAGTGCCCCCGCAGGCCTGGGCTCCCCTGGCCCCTCCGGTGGCCTGGGTCCTCAGCAGGTCTGAGCCCCTCTTGAACAGCGCCTCCGCCATGGGCCTGCGCCCCCCAATGTGCCTGAGCCCCCCTCAGAAGGGTCTCAGCCCCCTTTACCCCTCCACTGCTCTGAGCCGCGATGTGGGGCCAAGCCTCCCCCCTCCGCCCCGTGGGCCTGAGCCCCTCTTGGCCCCCAACTCCCCCCTGGGTCTGAGCCCCTCTTGGCCCCGTGGGTCTGAGCCCCTTTGCGTGTCCGAGACCCCTCCCCGGCCCCAGGGGCTGGAGCTCCAGGGTGGGCATCACGTTTGGGGCCTGACGGTGCCCCACGGGGACATCGCAACCCCCGGGGCTGGGCATCACCCTTGTGGCATTTGGGAACTGTGGTGCTGCTGCGGGCAAGGTGTTGCCCAGCCCAGGGAACCATGGGGAGGATGAGTGCGGCGGGGAGGAAGGTCAGGGAAGGCACTGGGAGCCGTGCCCTGAGTTGAGCTGAGGTCTCCCCGCCAGCCGTGCGGGGAAGGGGTGACACGGGAACCACGCAGCGAGGACAGGGTTAAGGACAGGTTCATCCCCAGCGTGGGACAGGGTGACCTTGCTTTGGGAGAGGCTGAAAGCACAAGCTGCTGAGCGGCTTTTCTTCCCCCTCCCCGCCGCCTGCAGTTCACATCCAGACCTCCCGGGCTCTCATGGTGATTTCTCTCCTCCTGGGCTTCTTCGGCATCATTGTGAGCGTGGTGGGCATGAAATGCACCAAAGTTGGCGAAGAGGATCCCGTCACCAAGAGCCGCATCGCTGTTGCCGGTGGCATCCTCTTCATCCTCTCTGGTAAGGCGGCTCCAGCCCTTGCACCTCTCTGATGTAGGCGACGTCAAACGCCTTTTAAAAGCTGTTTGGTGGAAGAAAGGGCAAGGAGCTGGTTTGGTGATGGACCCCGTGTTGCTGATGTTCAGTGGTTGACCTCCAGGTCTGTGCACGTTGGCGGCCGTGTCCTTGTACGCAGCGCAGGTGACCTACGAGTTCTTCAGAGAGAGCACCGTCCCCATCAACGCCAGGTGAGAGCCCAGCTCGGGGGATGCTCCTTATCTGAATCCCAGCTTGTCCCTGCGCTTCCCATGGGATCTTCCCTTGCCGGTTTGGGCGATGCACGGGGTCACGGGCAGATGTGCCGCACGGGGTGGGACCTGTGCCACCCCACAGCTGCCACGTTGCCGATGTCCCCGATGCTAAGCTTTAGCCGGTGCCACCGCTGACTTTGCGCTGGGACAGAGTCGGAGCGCTCACGCGGAGTTTCAGCCCAAGGGAGGATTGAAGCACGGGGAAACCTGGTAGCTGGATCCGGCCAGCGTGAAAGATGGGGATGGCCAGAGAGGAGAAGAACCAACATCTGCCCTGACGTCGCCCGTAGCCTCGTCAGGCCTTCGAGCATCCTTGTGTCCATGGGGTCCTCATCGCAGTTTGCACCTCTGCCTTTTCTGCCCCCCTCCCTGATGCTCCCCTTTCTCTCTCACCGCAGGTACGAATTCGGCTCGGCTCTCTTCATCGGCTGGGGGGCCGCCAGCCTCACCGTGCTGGGGGGCTCCCTCCTGTGCTGCTCCTGCCCCGCCAAGGAGCGGCGAGGACAGCAGTACTACCGGCAGTCGCAGCCTTCGACGGCTCGGGAGTACGTCTGATCCCTAACCCTGCCCTCCTGCCGCCCAGCGCCTCCCTCCCCTCCCAAAACCAGGCAAGACCCCGGCGCTCCCAGCCCGCGTGCTCCTGGATGCCCCATGAGACCGTTCTCCTCCTCATCTTCCAGGTTTCAGCGCCGTTTGCAGCGCCAGCCTCTAAAACAGGGTTTTTTTGGGGCCGTGGCTCCCGTATCCGTCGTTGCCAGGCTCCCCCCAGCCAGGCACCCCGCGGGGTGGCCGGGACTGTGGGTGGCTGGACCGCGTCCGTCCGATGCCGGGCCCGCGGGGGTGTGCCGCACAGAAGCGCCTTGTGCTGCCACCAGCCCCCTGCACCCTGCGGCCCTGTTTTGGGGAGCAAGCAGGGAGCGAAGCCGGCGCGTGGTTTTCCCGGGATGAAGCTACTGCCTACCTCCCTCAGACCCAGCCCAAGCCGGGGCTCGAGCATCCCTGCGCCCCGCTTTCGGCAGCGGGACGCTTTCTCGAGGCAAGCCCCCCGCCTCATGGCTACCCAAAAGCAACATTTTTTTATATTATCATTAATTCGTGATTCGAGCAGATGAGGAATTAGCAAGCACCCGGTTGTTGGCGCTCCAGCTGAGCTCTGCCAGCTCAAATCTGCCCTGGGCTTATTTCTCACCAGGCACAAGTATGTGGCCTTGTTAAGCAGAAGAATAAATGGCGTTGGGCAAATTAAAGCAGGCAAAAAGGGGGCTTTGAACACAAAGCAGCGGTTTGTTTTTATTTTTGGTGCCCAGTGCAGCTATTTCGGGATGGACAGACCCGTGAATTTTGATGCCTCCCCACCGGGTCCAAATCCTTCTTGCCCCGACGGGAGCCCCTGGAGCGGGCGGTGAAGTCTTCAAACGCTGGCGTGCTAATCGCCTCCACCTCCTCGTGCCTCGGCGCCACCGCTACTAACTGCTGGGCAAGCGCCCTAGCTCCGGTCTCATCCGTAAATCCCCCCAAACCCCCCCGACCTCCATCCATCCGTCCACGTCGCGTGTGCTATGCCAGCTAACCTGCAGGAAAAACCGGTGGAAATGATCCAAAGAGCTTGATTATATATTTTTTTATTCTTCTCCTTCTTTTTTAATCCCAATTAGCTGAAATAGCTGATTTTTTTTAAATTTCATTTCCCTCTCTCGTATTTCATTTTCCTCTCTCTTATTTTATTTCCCTCTATTTTATTTCATTTCCCTCTATTTTATTGTATTTTGCTCTATTTGATTTTATTTTACTCTACTTTGATTTTATGCCCGTGCGCTGCTTTGGGCCCTGCTCTGTGCCGGAGGGGAAGCGATGCGATTTCAGCCCGGGGGGGGGGGGGGATTTTTCTCTCTTGCGCGCGGGACTAACGGGCCTCTTTCTCTTTTAAATTGCAGACCCCCTGTAAAAATGTCTTCTTCACCCATCAGGGGAGAGCAGTGCTTATAGCCTGGCTTCACCCATCAGGGGCTTGGTTGGCTGAACCCATGGGGTTCCCCTCCAAAAATACACCCCAAAAGCTACTGCAGTGAGGATTGAAAAGGAAACGCGTGCTTTTAAAGGAAAAAAAATCAATCAAAAAGGCGTTTTTTGGTTTTTTTTTTATCAAGAGAGCAGCGTTGTGTAGAAGAATGTTTTTATTCTTTTAATATAAAATTGCATTCACTTTTCTATGGGATGCGTGGCCGTGGGAATGGGACGGGTTGGGATTTTTAAATGCATTTTTTTGCTGATTGTTTGTACTAAAAAATTGTGACTCAGTGGTATTAAAATATTTCCGATCACGGGCATCTTTCTCAAATCATCTCTTTGTTCTCCTCGCTTCCAAATCTGGGCCAGTCCCGTGCAAGCGCCTCCTTTGCTGGGTCGAAGCAACTTCTGCAGCATGGGCCGAGCAGGAGGTTCTCCCCCGTGCCGAACGGGTTTTGCCCTCCTGGGCAAGTGCTAGCCAAATATCTCGAGTTTGTTGCCATGTGTCGCTCTCGAAGGAGGGGATGCGGCCTTAAAAATTGCTTCGTTTAAGGCTAAGCCCGTGGAAAAGCCTGGCTGCCCCACGCAGCAGGGTTGCACCCGTGCTTGCAGCCACCGCTCGCTCCCTCCGCAGGGCTCTTCCCAAGGCTGCGATGCCACCAGCCCCCTCCTCTTATTGCCCCTCTGATGGACCCGCAAAGCTGGGCTCGCCCTTATGTTCTCCCATTTTCCATGAATTCAGAGCTGGCTTGTGCTCAATTGGGCGCTTTGCTCATTTAAGCTGAATTTTTGCTTTCCCCAGGGAGGGGCTGGACCCCCCCCCGTGATGCTGTGCCTGGTTTTCCTCGGGGGATGAGGCTTTCCATTCAGGTTTTTGCACAGCCAGGGGCTTATCTCAGCATCCTCAGCCTGCCCGTGGCGCCTGGTCCACCAACACCCCCCATCCCACCTCCGACAGCAGGGATTCGGGGGCCTCGGTGGCTCCCGTGACATCTCCGCGGGTCACCCGAGGGCTCCCCGGGGATGGGCGCCGGGCTGGAAGCACATCGGAGATGGGGGGGGGGGGTTGGAAAAATAGCTGAGTGGCGATAACATGTTCGGGGGTATAAAGGCCCCCACTGTCCTCCGGACAATCCCTCGTGTGTTTTGCACAGGGCAAAGCGGGATAAAATAGAGGAACGGGACGCCGGGCTCGCTGCAATACGCGGGATCTGCCTCCGTCCACACCGAATCCAGGCGAAAACATGGGGTTTCTCCCCCCAAAACACTTCTTTAATAAATAATAAATGAGGAACAATATTTATGTTTCTGGTCACACCTCTTGCTTGCATCCAAAAACCCTGCGAAATAATATACGTATTTAAATAAGCAGAAATGAGGGAAAAGGGAAAATGCCCCCCCCCCCCCCCCCCGATGCCAAGCTCACAGCAAATCGCACCAAATTGCCATGGCATTGAAACCCCACGTGAATAAGAGAGTAGGGGGGGGAGGGGAAAAATCACCTTTTTTTCTTTAAAAGAAAAAAATATTACAATAATTTTAAACTCCATTTCAGTGCCCCTCGTTATACTGAGCACGAAGATGCTTCTGCGGCAGCGCTGCCCTTGGCCGGGGCCCGCCGCCGGTCCGCACGCAGAGGGGCTTTTCTCACGCCTCTGAGCGCGGTTTTATTTGACGGTGGTTTGAAACTGGGTTTATTTGATGGTGGGTTTATTCATTTTTATTCATTTTTATTTGTTGGCCTGCCCCGCCGGCGTCTGCAGAGACTTCTCCCCCTCCATGAGATGCTCCCATCACAGAAAACAGCTTTCTCTCTCTTTTTTTCCTTCCAGCCGCAGCGGGTTTATGCTGCGCAACGTGGGCTAAAACACAAAGATTTGGGTCTCCTGTCAGCACCGTTTTTTTTTAACAGATGGGTTTTACAAACCTGGTGGGACACGGGATCTCGTTTTCGCCTTCATTAACCAGGGAAATGATCTTAATTATCCAACTACTGACAGATCTGCCCCTCCGCCCGCATCTTTTCAAGCCCCCCCGAAAGGTTTCAGTTGAGAATTGGCAAGGCAGATTGATATACAATAAACTGTTTAGATGAAGAGAAAATAAAAAATAAACCTATTTGATCGGTGTCGTCGGGGCATGCAGCCGTAGTTTTGCATTGCTTGGGGTCACACCAGAATTTCACGTCACGGATGTCCGAGTGCCGTAAATTCCTGAGCTGTAAATGTTGGGAAAGGCAGGCACCCAAACCCTCCTGGATGTTTTCAGTCCTAATGCCCAAACGTTGGCCCTGCCGTGTGCCGAAATCCCAGAAAAACAGGATAACCCAAAGTAAAGCCACAGCCATCGCAGACGTCAAGCACCCGGGTGCCTCTGCGGGGCTGAAGCGCGAGGCTTTGCGTCGCCAAAATCCCCACAGCTGGGTGCCGCAGAGGATTATCCAAAGGGATAAAAAAAACCAAACCCCAACCCTCAACAAACCTAAAAACCCCAGCGCATCTCTCAAACACAACCCGTGAAATGGAGACGCGGCTGCGTTTTCCGTGGGTCCGGGAGAGGAGGGTGCGGCGATGCCGGAGCGCCGCGGGGCACGGCTGATCCCAGGGATGCTCGGAGGAGGCCACCCCACGACGCTTTGCGAGGAAGCCTGTGCAAAAGCGATTTTTTTTCCGACTAGTAGGGGATCAGGGTCCAAACCTGCGGTTTTTAGGGCAGCTCCGAGTGCCAGGCGGCTGGGGTGCCGCTTCCCAGGGTCACAAAAACCTCCTCGGGGGCTGACCAGGCGCGTTATCTGAGCCAGAACCGCCGCAGCGGTCATCGCTTGCGTTCCACTTAACGGGAAAATAAAAAAAGGGTCTTAGTTATTGGCTGCGTGCCTGGCCAAAGGGTTTTAATGGTCCTTCTCGCAGTTCAGCTTCTTTCTCCGGCCACCTCCACCCCTCTGCCTCTCTTGCACCGGTCCTGGGGACCCAACATATCTTAGGCCACTCACTCCGAGGCAGTAATTAAAAGGTCTAATTAAAAAACGTGGGATATTCGCCCAGGACACAGAGTCCCCCACCTAGGGAGTGTTCCCAGCGCGTTCCCACAGGTTTCCCCACGTGATATTTTTTGGGGGGAGGCTCCATTCCCAACCTACCACTGTTTGAACCGCAGGGATGCCCATCACGCCTCGGAGCACAAAGCCCATCTGACGTGCCTTGGAAAAAACATAAATAGCCCAGCGCGGGCTCCGGCAGGCGTTGCATTTCTCCGACTCCATCGGGGGGGCAGGATCAAATCCCACCGGTACCTGAAAGCCTTCAAGCCCACGTCCCCAGCCCCGGTCATCGGCGACAAAGAGCTTTTGCCATCGTCCCACCCCAGCAAGGATGAGCCTGCGGTGAAGGTAACGCTCTCCCCCGAGCTCCTTTTCATTGCTAACAGGGTTCGGAGCTGGGTTTTGCCGGGGTTAAGGATTTCTTTCTTTTCTTTTTTGTTTTTTTTCTTGCCCATATAACTCAAATGGCTGAACGGATTTTCTTCAAAGGCTCCGAAACAGCCAGGGTCTAGTGGTAAAAAAATAAGGTTATGGAGAGTTTGCGCTGAAGGGAGCCGGGGAAATTAAAAAAAACTTTGTAACTTGGGGTCTAGGAGGCTGCCTGTTAAAAACAGAGACGCTGAGAGCGAAGCGGACGGAAAGGCTCAAGGAGCCGGGGTGAGCGGCACCTCTGCTCCCAGCCACGTCCCAAGAGGGGATGGGGTGGGAGCCCATGCCTACAGGGTGTGGGATCCGCGACCCTCCTCCCCCTCTGCCCACGGGGGAGCCTGGGCCAGGGCGGGCAGCATCTGGCTGAAGGCCACCAACTCTGCCATGGGGAAGAGTCATCGCCCTACGATAACTAACCCGTGCGGCTCAGAGACCCCGCCGATCTCTTTAATTAACCCACTCATGGGAACGCCTCTGCCCAAAGGGCTGCCGCAGTCGTTGCAACTTCAGGCACTAAAATATTTAGCACCTTGAGTTGCAAAACGCAGCAAAGAGGGACTCAGGGCCAGGCTGTGGAGATAGGATGGCCTCTGCTCCATACCTTGGGCACAGCTCCTTCTCTGCAAAGTCCTCAGTCTCTGGCAAGGATGGAAAACAGATGGTCCCATCCCCTCTGGTCTTTGGAAAGCCTCGGCAGCACCCAAGGGCACCCACATCAAGCCCCAGCAGCCTTCATCCACCTCCATAATGGGAGATGCTTTCTTTGGGCTTGTCGCTTGAGGTTAGGACATCTCCATGGGACGCTCATCTGTGCTCCAGCCTGGGTGTTACAACATTTCATTGCTTTTTCTTCAAAAAAAGAAGCAAGAAAAGGCAGGTGCTCTTCCCACCGAGTCACAGGGATGCGGGGATGGGGGCACCAAGAAAACCTCCGGAGCCACATGCTCAGATCACAAGCTCTGACCACAGTAGTTGTAGTAGACTACTAATGGTTGGCAACTTCAGATGGTCTATTTGGATGAGAGGACACCTAGAGAGCAACCCCACATGGGTATGTCGCCACTGCAAAATTAATGTATCTCTGAAGGCCCTGTCTGCATGCAAACCTGGTGGCCCAACCTCAGCTGAGGGTATTGGAGCATTTTGGCAGCACTGAGGACCATGAGGTGGGCCCCAGATGACTCACAGGGACCCAGAGGACACCCTGGCCTAGGTGGCACTTTGTCCCTGGTGGATCAGGTGCCTGGGAAGTGGCCAGAGCAGAGCTGACGGACGTCTCTGTGCCCTTGCAGGCAACCCCATGAGCGCAGCCTTGCAGATGACGGCCTTCGTCCTTGCTCTTCTCTCAACGCTCTTCCTGCTCCTTGCCACGTGCACCGACTGCTGGATGGTGAACGCTGATGACAGCTTGGAGGTGAGCAGAGCAACCATCTTCCAGGTTAGCAGCTGGGAGCAAGGTGGGTACCTTGACATCCATGGGGTTGCGCCATGTCTCCACGGGCTTGGAAAGGGGCCATGGTGGGACAAACCCACTGCTTTCTGCGTGAGTTTGGAGGATTAGAGAGAGAGAAACGCTGGAGCAGGAGGAGGCAGAGCGCAAGGTATGGGTAGGGAGTCACCGGGACGTGTCCAGCTGCGGTGCTGAGAGCCCGAAGATCTGCCTTGCTGGGCTGGGCCATCCCTGGGGAGCTGGGGTGCTTTTTGGTGCTTCTTGCTGGAGTGTCTTTCTCCCGCTTGCAGGTCAGTCACAAATGCCGGGGGCTTTGGAGGGAGTGTGTCACCAACATGCAGGATGGGGTCAGGACCTGCGACCAGTATGACTCCATTTTGGCGGACCACCCAGGTAAGCTGGCGTGGCCTGGAGGCATTTTTTAAGTTCACAGCTAAGGGTTTTCCCTCTTCCCTTTTCGAGAAGATGATCCGCTTTGCAAAGGGCTGATCCTCGTCAGTCAGCAATGCAGGCCCAGGGCTTCTCTTGGTCTCCTGCCCCATCAACGTGGCCTGGATGGCAACCCATGGGCCAGCCAGATCTGCCATGGGGCCACCAAGCTGGAGAGAGGCCACGAAGCCGTGCCACCTCACAACGAAGGGGTTTTGGCACAGGTGCAGCTCCTACCCCGCGTTCCATGGTGGGATCTGCAGCCCCACTGCTGTTGCGTGCAGGGGTGAGGACCATTCCCGCTGGGCAAGCGTCCGCAGCTCAGGGAGTCATCTCGTGGCATGGAGACTTCTCCTGGCCTGCACAGGGCGCATCAGGCCCTGCACAGAAGAACCCTCGTATAGGGTGTTGACACAGGAGAACACAGGTTCGGGAAGCGAAGGGAACAAGAAGTCAGCATGGACTAAGTCGGGCCGTTGTGCTGCTCTGGGGAAAAAGCCGTAGGGAGAAGTCCCATCACACGCGGCTGGTGACGTGAACCGTGCCAGCTCTCATATTTTTCACTGGTATGTTGACATTTGCTGTTCAAAACCCCAGCTACACAACTTGGAGAAGAAAAACCCCACAGTCAGGACAGCAGCATCTTCTGTCCAAGCCTGTGCAAGAAGGTCTTGAGTAGGTGACCACGTCCCAGGTGCTGGGATACACCATAAGCTGTTTGGTTCCTTGAGCTGGTCTAATAACGGGCTTATTAAGTCCTGTTGCAAGGTTTCAGATGATTTCATTTCAGCCTGATGAGCACCTTGCACGCGGCAGGCATGGGGTCGGTGGGTGCCAATGTAGGTGTCTCCTACGGACTGGTGAGCTGGATGGCTCTAGCAGGGACACAGGCAGCAATCGGGAGTGGGGAGACCAGTTCCTCTGACCGTTCCTCAGTCCCCTCTCCGGTTTTTTTGTTTTCCTTCCCTGCCCAGTGAAGATCGTGGTGACCCGGACCCTGCTGATCACAGCGGACCTCCTGGCTGGCCTGGCTTTGGCTACGTTGCTCCTTGGGCTCGACTGTGTCAAGTTCCTCAAGGAGGAGCCTCGCGGCAAACTGAAGATGTGCTACGGGGCCGGTGTCATCCTCGGCCTCGGGAGTGCGTGGCTGGGAGAGCTCAGGGGGCAGATGGACCCTGTGGCCCATGGGAAGCTGGGGAGATGCTGGGAGCTGGGGGCACCCCCCCCAGGGGGGTTTGGTGAGCATGGGGGTGTTGTATGGCTCGCTCTTACCCGGCCCCGTTCCTCCTAGGCATCCTGGGTCTTGTGGGCTCCGTGTGGTACGCGGTGGACGTCTACGTGGAGAGAGCCATGCTGGTGTCGCACAATATATTCCTGGGAGTCCACTACGACTTCGGGTGGTCGTGCTGGCTGGGGATGGCCGGCTCGACGGGCTGCTTCATGGCATCCGTCCTGCTGACCTGCTGCCTCCACGCCTGCGCAGGTCGGTCTGCCCTGCCCCCCCCATCCCACCGTACGCAGCTTTGCGCCCTGCAGGGACGTACGCGGGGCCACGGACCAGCTCAGGGGGCGCGGGCACTTCTTGCAGGGTCCAGCCGAAGCAAGGGGAAGCCCTTGGCAGCCAAGGCTGCGCCTCGGCCGGGGAGGCCGGGTCACGCCAGGCAGGACGGGGCTGCGTGGGGACCCCATGAGGGCACGGCGGGGGTGCAGAAATGCTCCATCCGCATCTGGGGGACCTCGAGGTCCTGGTGAAGGTGTGTCGACGTCTACCCAAAGCAGTGGCCGGGCTGGAGCTGTATCACTGTGACCAGCCAAAGCCTCAGCCGGTGGCCGCAAGGACGCGCCGGTGGCAATCTGGCCGTGCCACCGTCAGGGACGCGGGGCAGGCCACGTCTCGCCAGGCGTCCCCTCCAGCCCTTACGCCCCTCGGGTGGAAGCCGACCCCACAGCGTCGGCTGTTGGGGTTCATTTCTCCTGCCGTGTCCCCATGCTGTGGCCCCCCCCGAGCCCCCCTGCCGCTGCCGGCCGTGACACAACCCCAACTCTTTCCTGGCAGAGCCCAGCGGCCGCTGGCAACCCCAGAGGCTTCCCCAGCCCCGGGGCCAAACGGCCACCAGCCAGATGTACGCCATGGACTCCCGCGTGTGACGGGCAGCAGCACCTCCCGCACCTGGCCCCGCTGCGGGGTGCTCTCCCCCCCCAGCCTGACCCCATTAAAGCACCGTCGCCTATACTGGGACATCTCCGCGATTGCTTTAAGGCTCTGATCGCAGGGTCTGCGCGAGCTGTAGCTTCAGCGGCTGCAAAAAAGCAAGGGTGCTGCAGAAGTCCCCCACAGAGGAGGCTTTTTCCCCCCCGTTTCCAGCCAGGTTTCGCAAAACCAAACCCCAGGAACGCGTTGCTTTAGGACAAGAGGTCACCGAGGCCCCTGGGAAGCTGTTGGGACACTGAGGGCAAAGGAGCCGCTCCGACATCGCCCAGCTGCTGCTTTGGAGGAATTTAGGAATTTGCCTTTTCTGCGCGGAGCAAGACTGACTCCGCGTGGCTGGTGGCCCCGGTCACTCCGTGCCGGCCTGCTGGAAACCGCCCCTGCGCTCAGACGTGTGGCAGCACACGGTTTGCATTTAAAAACCGGGTAAAGCTTGCAGCCTGGAGCATTTCTCGTTATCAGCGGAGGAGCGCGGTGGCCGTACGTCTCGGGCACAAGGCGCCGAGTCAGTTTGCAGCCTAACGGAGGTGCTCTGCCTGCAAAGTTGGGGTTTTAAGTCCACAGGAAAAGGGAATTCTGTTTTCCCAGTGAATTATTATCCTTCTTCACTTGCAAACCATTATGAAAACAAACCAGAACCCAAACCCGCCACGCCCCCCGCCGCAGTCGCCGACGGCTTAGTCCTTGCCCTGATCCCTCGCCCCAAGGCTGGCGCAGAGAAACCACGGCAGCGCAGGGAAGCTGGGCAGAAACCTCCCTGGCAGGGGCTTCGCCACCCCGAAAGGCAGCAGCCCGAGCCCCCGGGCCCGCGCAGACGTTGCCGCAGGGCTGCAGCCGGTCCCTGCGGCGGGAAGGCGCAGAGGAGACTGGCAGCAGGGCTTTGGTAGCCTGGGCAGGCTGCAAAACACCCACCCCCAAGCCGCCCCTCCCCGGGGAAGATGGGGACGTCATTTCTCATCTCACACGAAGCCGAAAGGCAGCAAACCTCTCGCTGGATCGCAGCTGCCGCTTTGGGTGCTACGGGGAAACCGCCGCCGGCCAGCTGCTGCGTCCTGCGGCACGGGAGCAAGCGCGTCGGTCGTTAGCACGGGTTAAAGCAACGCCCCAGGGACCTGAAAAATGGAAGAAATCCGGTCACTAAAGCTGGGCGGCGGAAATAAAGAGCGTGACTGAAGGCGCACGGCTCACAGCCGACGCATCGGACGAGGGGCAGAAGCGCGTTCGGAGGTATTTAGAGAGAGCAAGACCTAAATGCGCGGGGCTGTTAATGGCTGGCGCTTGAGCACAATGTAAAAAAAAAAAAATTAAAGTTAAAAAGAGCAAGCGCGGAGCCCATCAGTGCATAGAAAGGAAAGCTGTCAAGAGCTGCCATCACACAACCGGATAGGCACGTTCCTCACTGGTAATTTATGCCCGGTGCTATTAGAGCACAGCACCGCGAGCGGCGGGGCGGCCGAGCGAGCAGTGGCCGGGGGAAGAACCGGCTCTCAGCCACCCCGGCGGCGGCCCCGGCTCTCAGCCACCCCCAGAGCCGGTTTCACCCCCGGGTGACAGGGGACTGCGGCACCGTGGGGAGGCCGGGAGCCTCCCAGCACCTGCGCGGGCTTCCAGGCAGCCTCCCGCTGCTCCGAGCGGGACACGGAGCCGGGCAGGACGTTAAGCCGAGCCTGGGCAGGCGCCAGGCTGCTGGTGGAGGCTCTGGCCTTCAGACCCAGGCGGGAACCTGCCTTTTCCCTGGTTTTCCCTCGATTCCCCTTCCCGCACACCAGCGGGACACCAGCCACCCTTCCCACCGAGCGCCTCCCCTCTTCGCCCCCCGAGAGCCTTTCCACCCTGTTGCCGTAGGGCTCAACGACTTCAATTTTCTTTTTTACTTTAATTTTTTTTTGCATTTTACCCCAACAGCCTGTATGCTGAAGGAATAAAGTAGTATTTTTTTCCCAAACCTTATACCAACGCTTCACTTAAAACCCTTCATACAAACGTGGGTTTAGAACGACGAAGCACACAAGGTAATTCTTTAAGACCTTTATTAACAGATGCTTGCAGTTTGACTTGAAAAAATCAGGTGTATTATTTCATACAAATTAAAAATGAGGTTCTTAAAAATCTCAACTTGACCAGATATGAAACAATTTAAAAACCTTTAAAGGTATATTGAGAAAAAACAGGCTTTTAAAAAACGTGTTTATCGTTTCCAAAAGGAGACTTCTTCAGGTAAAAATAATAAAAATCCCATGCTGCATAGATAATGCAGATAGTTCTGTAATCTGGTCAACAGCAAAAAGCAAGCACTTAAGGTCTTCAGTTCCAATTCTTTTGTTCATTTCTTATTGCTGGAATTTCATTTTCTTTTCTTCTTCATTTCTTAAGTCTTTTCTTTGATGACTAAACTGAAAAAGAGAACAGAAAGGACCATCAGGCAGGTGTCCGAGGGGGTTTTGTCTAACGAGACTCACCCGCAACGCACAAGCTCTCACCGAGCTCACCTCCACACACCTCCACACACCGACACCGCCCTCACCAGCTGCAGCTCTTCAACCAGCCCGCGACGCTCCCGCCATCAGCCCGCTCTCAGCAGCCAAAACCGCCATCTTCCACCCAAACCGAACGCAAAGGACTGCGGAAAGACGCGACGCTGAATTTAAACGCAAAGGAATCCCGCCTCCACCTCTCCCCGCACCGGCCTCCTGGGGAGAGCCGCCGACCTGGGGCTCCGCACTGCGGGACCGGGCCTGGAAGCGGAGCTGGGAACTCCGAGCCAGCCCCTGGGAAGGCACGCAGACAACCCGAGATCTTCAGGAGACGGCTGAGGAGCAGGTTTCTACCTGTGCCCAGCAGAGACAGCGCAGCATCAGCAAGCCACTGCCCAGACCACAGAAACCACAATTTATTTTCTCCGACGCTGCCGACAGACAGAAAGAGCAACCAAGGGCCATCCTGGGGTTTCGCTGAAGCCCACGAGGAAGAACTCATCCAGTTAACCATTAAGATGGACGCCAGGATAAGAGGTTCACATCAAGCGCACGGAAAACCCAGCCGCGAGGCTTGAAGAGGCATCGGGTAGCCCTGCACGACAAACCCAGCAGCGCCCAGCCCTTGAGGACCCAGCTCTCGGAGCTGGGAGGCCCGCGGCTGCCGGTGACGCCACGCTACTCCCCACGCCCAGCTCCGCGCTCCCTGGTCATCCCGTTAACGTGACCACTCGTTACCGCTCCCACCAGAGCCTAAATCCATCTTTCCACCTGCCTGCCCTCCAGGCAACGAGCGAGGCGCAAAGGGAGCGGGGTACGAACGCTGGCGAGAGGAAGAACAGCCAAGGCAGGTGCCAGGCAAAGCCCAGCAAGTAGAAAGCGACCCGGCAATGAAAATACTCCCAAATTAGCAAACTGTCCTTCAGAAGACAGCACCAAGCAAGTGCCAAGTCACAGCCAGCCTACCTTGCAGCGAAAGCAAGGTTTTAACATCAGCCTTTACGCAATCCTGCCAAGCGGCAACCGCACCAGCGCTGCAGTACCTCAGCCGCGGGCGCCCTGGATGCTCCAGAAAAAGGACCGGACCATCTCTACCAGTTGTTCCAGCACTTTTTTGTTTAGATAAAAAGCTGCTACTGAGACACTCCTGCCAATTCCGCATCAGCTTTCTAGAAATTCATGCCTAGAGGTCTTAATGCCATTCACTTCCCCTCTGGGACCGAGGGGTAAAAGCTCGGACGCTTACAGAGCTGAGTAAGTCCCAGTGCCCCTTTCTCCCAGCTCCTTTCTCGCCACTCCGCCAGCACCGCCAGAATCGCTGTACCGGGGTGGGCGAAGGCTGCCCCAGGCCTGACCTGCTCCTAAGCACAGCCCAGATTTTGAGATCAACAGTGATTTTAAGGCAGTGACTCCATCAATGAAAATTCAAGCCTGGTAACTGAGTCCTCCCAGTTAATCAGCATTTGTACAGCAAAGTCCCCCAGTTTGGTTTTGCAGACGACAGCGAGCACGCTCACAAGCGCGGCCAGTTTGGTTACAACACGCATGAGCAAGACTAGTCCAAATCTTTTAAGGCAAAAAAAACAAAGGAAAGCATCAAAAGCAACAAGTCGGTCATCAAATCGTATCCTCAAGAACCTCCGGACACGCACCCGGATGATGGTAGAGATGGTAAGCCGGTATTTACTCAGCCCCGCCCTGCTCGGCCTCGGGAGCGGACGTGTTCTCAGCTGGTGGTTCGGCTGTCTTCGTCTCTTTGCCATCTTGTGGTTTAGGGTTCTCTGGGCGTCTGCGTCGGTAGTTGAAGTTACGACGGTACCGACGTTGAGGTGGCTGCTGACTTTGGGTTTCATCCCCTTGGTTCTCTTTATCTTCTTCGTTCCCATCCTCTCTAGGCTGTCTTTGACGAGGAGGACCCCTGAAAGTCAAGCTAGGCTTTAACAATGCAGCATCTGACCATCGCCATGTTCTGTCTCTGTTGCTAAAAGGCAAAGTTTAAAAAAAAAAAAAGTCCGTCTGCAGCATACCTGCGAAATCGTGGTCTATAACCTCGATACATGTTCTGCCTGACTGGTCTGCCTTGTTCTCCTGCACCCTGGTTGTCAGCACCCTGGAAGACATCAGGTAACAAATCATCTTAGCCACAGGCAGAAGCCTGTAACACCACGAGCGGGCAAGCCGTGAGGAAGACGGCTGTAAGGGGGCTGTCAGGTCAAGCCCGAGGCGTACGACGAGGCGGGCAGAGGTCCTAGGGCACGCGAGTACGCACCATTAGAATTTCCGTTTCTTCCAGTTAATCGTATAGGAAGTTACCACAAATTCAAATTTGTGTTTCTTCCAGTTGATCGTGCGGGAAGTTACCACAAATTCAAACACATTCTTGTTTTTTTTAAAAGCTGTAACATTAAGACCTTCTTCAGCTCATCAACATCTTGCTCCAACGCTTCATCCTACCGCCAAACCTTACCAAAATCACCTTGAGTATCTACGAAAGCGGCAAAAAGCTGCGTCCCATCACCCTGCTCCAAAACAATCAAGCCAGTTTAGCCCCACACGTTAAGCAAACGTTACCTCCACTATCTCTCCCTGCACGGGAGGGTTGGAATATTGTGGTCGACGCCCGTAGGGCCTACGCATATAGTAAGGTGGGTACCGCCGCCTGCGATAGGGACGGCGTTGCTGGGCTTGACCTTCTGGTATGTTCTCTGCTCCTTCGTTCTTTTCCCCACTCTCACTATTCTGGTAGTTCTGCTGGTAGTTGCGTGGAGGACCCCTACGACGTGGATATCGTCTGTAATGGTTACGGTCTGCTGCGTATTTACTGCCTTGCACTGGAACGCCGCCAGGACCTGTAACATTAGCTGCCTCCGCACCCTAAAGAGCAGGGACAGCGTTAGGTAGGTAAACACTCAGCATCGAATCAGTTATAGCGTAATATAATTCAGTACTTAGCAACGATTTACATCCACGTTGTAAAGCAATGAAAAACCATTCATCTCCTTGGATGTCATCAGGCATCGACTCAAACCACAGGCCACACCAAAGCCTGCAGACCAAGTTTTCCGTGCGTACGCTAACACCCGAGAGGTGAGTTTACCTTTTCTCCCTCAACCACATCAAACTCCACGGTCTCTCCATCTCCTACGCTGCGGAGGTACTTCCTGGGGTTATTCTTCTTTATGGCAGTCTAACAACATAACATCGCAAAATTACATTTACAGGCACAGCATGAGAATACTACTTAGCATATCTGAAGACTTTTTTTTTTTAAAACAGTAAGTAATTTGAGTATTTAATATCTTAGCAGGAAGACCTGTACTCCTAAAAAAAGCAATTAACACTGTGCAAATCCAGGAAGCCATAGAATTTACCCATATTACTATAGTTCTGGCCTATCTGAAATGTGTAACAGCTGACTAGAAACACCTGTCAACGTGCCGCTCGCTAGCTGAAAAAGCGGTCTGAAAACAAACAAACCCCCCCACAATACACACTGGCCATAGCACGCCTAACCAGAGTTCAGCTTTAAACCCCCCCGGAGCAGTTACACTTTCCTCTGAAGCAGATACACCAGTATATAAGCCTTTCCAGTCATACACTCAGATTCCCAGCCCTCTACCACTTTCCCACACCACCGCAGCGTGCAGTAGCCTACCTACAAATGAGGCCGTCCCACGCTACGTAAACACATCCATGGCCAGAAATCACGAGATTTCTTTCTCTAGGCTTCCAATACCATCGCTTCAGCTGCGGTATTTATCAATCAATCACAAATCTGCTCCAGCCGGGTATTATGCACCAAGGATTAGCCCTTCCAAGGTGTCAGCACCAGGCAAGCCTTTGCATCGCTATCTGCGTGTTAAATGACATTACTAGAAAACACTGAATTTTCCATCCTATTCAGCAGCGGATTAAATTTCTGACAGCTGAGTTAATGCTCAATACGCACCACTCAGGCACATTGTTTATCAAACACTAACTGAACAGTTATACAAATGTAACAACTTTACAAAAAATATCAGCAACAGAATTTGACTAGATTGTTTTCCCTAAATGGAACAAAATCTATGGAAAAACATGCCCACAAGTCTCAGCCTATAAAGCAGTGGCTTCAGGGAAAGACAGGGAACCTTCTTACAACAGTAGCTGAGCGTAACAGCTCTTCACGAGACCCAAGCTTGATAACGGGGATGGGAAAAAGCATACGCAGCTATAACTCCTAACCCAAGCTGATTTCTTTCAGATTAGACCTCTCAAACTGTTTTGTCATGAAAATTATTACATTAAAACAAATCACTGCCAAAACTGTGCTTTTAGAAACACAGACAGGAGTTACATGACAAGTCCTGAAATCCGACTCATAAGTCAAGGTCACTTACAGGTTCCCCTACTTGCAAATCGAGTACTGAAGGCTGAAAGCTTCCCGTCAGGGTAAATATTCCTGCCTCGGTACACCGAAATGCAGTGGAGTCGCTTGGCCTTTCTCCACTGCCCATTACAGAACAACCTCTTCCAAACAAACGCCTCTACATTTTAACAGCAGGTAATTCAGACATAGCACAAGCAAGAAGCTGAGAGATGGCAAATCGAACTCGAGTCGAAACGCTTGCCAGGGGTTACTTTTTCCTCCCTTTGTTGACAACATCAGCAGTATATCCCTAACTCGAAACAAAAGAGCAATCCATGGGCTCCTAAATGCCAGAAGTAAGCCATGCTCCACTAAGAACTCTTTGTGGGCTGCTTGACAACAAGAGATCCTAAGACAGGGTAAAAACACAGAGCTGATCACAGAGACTTACGAGTCAGATGCAAAGGACTAAACTAAGGCCAACCCGCTCCATGAAATAAACCGCAGGTGTGGTGTGCAGTCTGACTCCGATCTAGTTTCCAGACATTTACACGCTCCCCAGAAATAATATTTAAGTGTACCTATCTGTTTAATTGAAAAAGTATCGATTAAAATGTTTTCAGGCTTTCACTGAAAGCCTGGAGCCTTAAATTCCATAAAAGTTTTGCCTAAAAAAAATAATCTTCACTGGCACTTCATCCCTATTCCAGCCCAATTAATTTCACTCCCTGCTGCAAGCTTTTCATTTAACCTTATTTCCCTGTGCTAACTCACAACTACACAAATCCACAGGGTGACTGAACTGGACTTCAAACAGTTACCCCCGAGTCAACAGAGCAGACTTGCAGACAGCGCAGTTTTCATCATCGTACAGCATCAGCCCGCTCGACCCCACGTATCTCCTGTCCTCACGATGGATGCAGGTGGATACGCAAAACCCCCGAGCACACGCAGGCTGTGCTTGCAATCCGATAGTGAGCAACAGTTGTTTGTGTTCAAGTAACACGTCTTGGAAAACGTGAGGCTCTTGCACAACTTCAACCCTAGTTCCATAGGTCAGGCATAGCAAGTTTCGGTTTCAGGGAAGTCTTACCTGATGGACAAACACATCTTCCTTGGTGTCATTCCTGCAAGACAACGGGAAATGGAAATTCATGTATGAAACGCACACTAAATTAGCCCAGTTTATGAATTCAGTTGTTTGGGGAGGGGATCAAACAGGGAACTGTCAAGACAACCAGCTATCAGCATCAGCCTCGCTCCTCAACCTGCTCCCAACCAGTCCCCTACTAGCTCACTGCCTGAAGCGAAGAGATCGTCAGGTAGCCTACGCAAGGGTCAGGGCACGGGCTGAAGCCCAGTGAGTCGCATGTGAAGGCCTCCTCTCTCCCCCCTGCACACCCCTCTATCCTTCACATCCCACCGATGGAGATGCTGGAGGAAAGAACACCGGACAGCAAGCAGTCGCTTCTGACAGGGGCTGTGTGGGAGATGGGCTATCGCAATCCTTGAAAGAAGCTACGATATCGCCACTCGAGCCTTGCCTGATCTCCCCGGAGTTCCCTCCTCCCAGCCTCCTTCATTTAAGGAGTAACAACACTAGTGGACCACTAGCAGGAGGGTTATTCAAGTTGCATTTGTCAGCAGAGAGGACAGAGCTTGGGTTTCTCCCCCCACAAGAAACAGAAAACAGCTCAAGTCTGTACCCACAAGAACCCGAAAGCACCCTTCAGCGTGAGCACAATACAGTTTCCACCAGTACCACGCTGAGTGAGGCTGGACAACCGCACCACCAGCTGAAGTCAGAAGAGTTTCTCTCCTGCCATGAAGAGGCAGAGCCCGAACAGCCGCCGCGCTGGTTTGGGCGCTGTACGTGCCGTTTCCACCACCCGTAACAAACTTAGAGCCATACACCCAAGCATCGTACCCACTGAACCTCGCTGCAGTGTTAGTTTCATTACTCTGTGGAATGGTTTGAATCAATAGCAAAGCGGCTTTTAATTCCTAGAATGACTGGTTAAAGACATCACAAAGCGTGCTCAGAACTGGAGAGCTGACAGTTATCGGTAACAGAATAAAGATTTTTTTTTTTTTTTTTTTTTTTAAGATAAAGCCAAGTGTTCCTCACCACCGGCTTTAAAACACGAGGATAACAATGAAGACTTTTTCAAAAACTCAATCCGAGCTATGGCTCTTCTGCCAGACAGCACCAGTAAAAATAAGTCACCTTGTTTCCTCATGGAACTGATGCCTACAAGCCTCAAAGGCTCCTGCAAAAAGGTAGTCAAAAGGCAAACAAAGCCGAGCCAGCCTGATCATCACGAGGCAGCGTAGCTCCGAGGCCCCACGATGCAGCATCCAGAAGCCCTTGCAAAGCCTGAGCCTGAATACTTTCTTCTCTGCAATCTAAGATCTCTTACCAGAGGCTCCAAGAGCTGAAAACCTTCAGAAGAGCCCGGTAACAGGTTTTCAGTTAAAAAAAAAAGAAAAAGCTTAGCCCATTCCTTCACCCTCAACTGAAAACCGGTGGTAGGAAGTGCTTCACCATCTATGCTCTGCAAGCGTGGATGCTCTACGCGCTGGTGCAAGTTTGATGTTGGACAACCATACCAGATGCTTGTTTGCAAAGGCTGTTTGAAAATGCAATTTCCATTTGAGAGGACACAGGAGCTTTAGATCAACGAATGCCTCAGTTACACAGATACAGCTCAAGGCATATCCATGGTTAGTTAAAAAAAAAAGAAATCTCCTGGTCCATTTTGAAGCCCAGTGCCTGCCATGTGATTCCTGACGGTGGTTTCCAGCAAGCCTGCTGCCGCCTGGACGGAGTCAGAGTAACCGCCATCACTTTCTCAAAGAAAACTTGAAATGGTACGAGAGCAACCCCCATCCCGAAGGCCTAACAACCCTTTAGCTTATCTTTGCGCTAAACGCTTCTCCCCTCAACACCACCTTTAACACCCAAAATTTAAAAAAAAAAAAAAAGGAATCAGACAAGCACAGATGAAGAAAACGCCACTGCTAAGCTGAGGAGAGCACTAAATAGAAGCCAGCTCCAATTATGGTAAGAGGACCAAGTCAGTGGCCTGCACATCCATTTATTACTTTGACAACTGTGAGAAACAACTGACAGATACTCCGAATTCAAGCTAGCGTTTCAGAACAGAAATGCACTTTTAACGTTAAAAAACCACAGAAAATACTGGAAGTTAACGTGCACCTATACCAAAGCTAAATTTTAGTTCCAAAGCTAATTTTAGCTGCAAGCGGACCCGGCTGAAGCAAAGACAAGCAAGGGCAGGAGCTCCCGCAAAGTTTCCCTTGCAGCAAGCCAGAGAGATTCCAGAGTTGAGGAAATGTCCTCCAGTTCGGTTCCCATGCTGCGGCTCTAATCTCTTGATAACACGAGATCACGCTGGGTTTCTCATTAAAAATGGCAACCTCAGGGATTAAACAGCTGCCAAATTAATGACTGGGGAAGCCATTCGGATGTCTTAACTAGCTGCTGCCGCTTCCTTGCTTGACTCACATCACCGAGCCTTTCCACTACTGAGGGAAACAGGAAAAAAGCCTTCCCTAGAGGTAGAGTTTGTGGCCTGCGATTTTATACGCGTTTACGAAAGCCAGAGACACTGAAGCTTACAGCACCGAGGACCAGACGACATTTAACATTAAAATCTGCAAGAAGAATGCAAACTGGGCAGACTCGGAGTCAAGTTTGTAAAGCTGCAGACACAAAACCAATTAAGGAGCTTGGCAGACACTTAAGATTGGGTCATAAGGTAACAGACAATTAAAAAAAAAGCAGTATTTAAAACAAACCTAAATAAAAGGCCCAATAAAAGCACCAGTATCTACACTCGCTTCCCTGAAGAGGGGTTCCCAAGCCTTCTGCCAAATTCTGCAGCAGCGGTTGAGGCAGTAGGTGTGCAAGGGGGAACAGCTCTTCGAAACAGGGCCTCTGCAGCACAGCGCCCGGAGGCCTCCAGAACCGGCGGGTACAACTGTTTCCCATTTTTCCAGAACTGGTTTCAGAGCAATTCCAGGACTCCTCCACTACTGGATAGCTTCACCGATATGCCCGTTTTAAGTATTTACACAACTCTCTAAGTGTTCAAATTTTTCTTTAAAATCGACGACTGTCATAAAAAGAATCCTCTAGGCACTTGTTTCTTGAGAGCCCTTTACACACTCCGGTCTCGCGATGTGAAAGAAACCTGGATTTTGCTCATTTCCCCTACGTTTAGGGTTTCCTCAAGAGAGCGTGCTTTTAACTACCAAGCGCTCAAAGCAATTTTTGCTCGCATCGATGCGACTGAACTTCACGCAGGAGTTTAAACGAATACTCTGTGCGTGCTAAGAGCCAGCAGACTTTTATACCCTTAAGAGCAAAAAAAAAAAAACAAAAAAAAAAAACCCCCACAAAACCCCAAACCACCGTAAATAACAGAATCGCCACGGAAGAAATTACCGCCATGAGAATACCTTCACTGAGAGCAAGGCCATAAAAAGCCAACCCAACAAACCCCACGGGGCAGGGGGTGCTGGGGTGGGGGTGGGAGGCCCCTGCCCGGGGTGGCGGGGGGACAGGGGCTGCCAGCCCCCCCGAGGCGCGCACCCCCCCCCCCCCCCGCGCCCCTCACCTGTTGATGAAGCCGTAACCGTTCCTCACGTTGAACCATTTCACTGTTCCCAAAACCTTCGTTGCTGCGGGGAAAGGGGGGGGGGGGGGGGGGGGGGAGAGAAAGCGGCAGCGGCGTCAGGGCGGCACGTGGCGGGGCGGGGCACACAAAGGCCCCGCGTGGCGGACATTTTGAGCCGCCCCGCCCCCACCCGCCGACACGCGGGGCCCGGCGGCGCGCGCGGGAGGAGGAGGAAGAGGAGGAGGAGGAGGAGGAAGAGGGCGCCCAACGGCCGCCGCGGGCGCGCGCGCCGTGAGGAGGCGGCGGCGGCGGCGCGCGCCGCCCCTCAGCGAAGGGGAGCTCGCGCCGCCCCTCAGCGATGGCGGGGGGGGAGGGGGCTCGCGCCGCCGCCGGGGCCTCCCAACCGCCGCGGACCCCCCCCCCCCCCCTCACCGATGACCTTCTTGTCCCCGCCGGCGGGAGGCGCCGCCGAGGCCAGGCCGCTGCCCCCGTTCCCGGTCCCGCCGTTAGGTTTAGAGTCGGCGGGAGCGGCGGGGGCCGCCGCGGGGACGGGGGCGGCGGGCGGTTGGGTCTCGGCCTCGCTGCTCATGGCGGCGGCTTGTTCGGTGCGGACGGTGGTGGTGACTGGCTGTTTGCGCCGCCTCCCGCGGTGTGATGGTGACTGAGGCCGGCCGTGGGGGGGCTGCTCCCTGCTCCGGGCTCGCTGAGCTCCGCTCTCCGCTCCCGATACCGATCGAACTGGCCACAATGGCGGCCCGCACCGGCTAGCCACCCCGCGCGCCCCGCCCGCGCGCGACGCTATTCGCCGCTCCGCCCGTCCGTTAGGCGGCCAGCGCATCTATTGGCTCTTCCCCTCATAGCCACCGCCCCTCCCGGAACGCCTATTGGCGGCGGCGCCTGCCTTTCCTCAGGAGCGCGCGCCCATTGGCTGCCTCGGCCGCGGCTGCCAGGCTCGCTTTTCTTACCGGCCTACCCGGAGTCCCCGCCCCCGCGCCCTGATTGGCCGCTGCCGCCGCGGCTCCCGCCCCTAACGGGCCCGACCGGGGAAGTGCGGGCGACCATGTGGCGGCGGCGGCGCCGTCCCCTCCCGCCCCGGCTCAGCCGCCGCCCCAGCCCCGCCGTTACCGGCACCCGGCCCAGCGGACGCGCTGCCGGCGCTTCCCCTCGCTTTAAAAAGACGGGGCCGAGCGGTGGAGCCGCCGCCGGCCCCGTTACAAGGGCTGGGGGCGGCCCCGGTTAGGTAAAACACTCATCAGAAGGAAGGAGCCCGGGAGCGTTAATTAACGGTGGGGAATGAGGGATCCGGAGACGTGGCGGAGCTGCTGAAAACGTCTCATTACGGGCAATTAACGCGTTGTCATCAGCCCCCGGAGGAACGGCGGCGGGGCCGCGCCGGCGGGCGACGAATTGGCCCAAGTGCCGCGGCTGGCGCTTGAAGTGGGGTGGGGGACCCGGCCTAACCCCCCAGGGAGCGGGCAGCCCGGCCTAACGCCCCTCCAAGGGAGCGGGCAGCCCGGCCTGACCCCCTGCAAGGGAGCGGGCAGCCCGGCCTGACCCCTCCAAGGGAGCGGGCAGCTTGATCTAAGGCCCCCAGGCAGCCGGGCCTAACGCCCCACCTCAGAGGCCCCGAGCCCTGTGCCAGGCCTCCTGGTGAGGAAGGGAAAGGGTCTGGCCTTCCCCTACAGAAGCCCGGGACCCGGCTGAGGCGCTCCCCCAGCCCCTGCGCGCCAGAGATGTGCGGCACGGCTGTGGCTCTGGTTCCTCCCCAGGGAGCTCCTTTGACTGCACCTGCCTGGGTAGCTCCTCAAGATAAATGCCTCCTAATTGAGCCATTTGAGAGCGAGGCTGTCGCCCTGGGTCAGAGGTCTCTGAAAAGGCTTGTCTTTAATTAGCCTCTCCCTAAGCATCCCATCCTTCCTTCCCAGTGGAGCTTCTCTGCCAGAGGGATGAGGAGAGACTGGGGGGGGCAGCTTCCCCTTACCCTGAGCCCTCCTCCCCTTACCCCGAGCCCTTCTCCCCTTACCCCGAGCCCTCCTCCCCTTACCCCGAGCCCTCCTCCCCTTACCCCGAGCCC
Source organism: Nipponia nippon (assembly GCF_047370975.1). NCBI lineage: Eukaryota > Metazoa > Chordata > Aves > Pelecaniformes > Threskiornithidae > Nipponia > Nipponia nippon. Next base: position 948,249 of record NW_028262335.1, read on the forward strand.
TCCTCCCCTTACCCCGAGCCCTCCTCCCCTTACCCCGAGCCCTTCTCCCCTTACCCCGAGCCCTCCTCCCCTTACCCCGAGCCCTTCTCCCCTTACCCCGAGCCCTCCTCCCCTTACCCCGAGCCCTCCTCCCCTTACCCTGAGCCCTCCTCCCCTTACCCCGAGCCCTTCTCCCCATCCCGGCAGTCAGGAAAGCATCGCTGCTGGGTTCTTCACCTCGGTGGAGCCCTTCTCTAACGACCACCTTTCACCTCCTCTTTGCCTCCATTCCCTATGTCTTCACCTCACAGCCGCTCAGAGAGCTCCAAGATCTCTGCTGGATTCCTCAGAGGGAAGGTCCAGGGGAAACCCAGCATTCCTGTCCGCCAAGTCATTTTCCTTGGGCACTTGAAAAAATGTGGTTGTTGGCTGCAGATTCCCAGCCCTGCCCTTGGCAATGTCATTCCTCCCACGTAAGAGGAGGGAAAGGTCACCAGCAACCACCAAGAAGGTCTCTGGGAGCTGACCCATCGCTCCACCATCTTTGCAACCAACATGTACCCCCTTGGGATCAGCCCTTCCAGCATCCCGCACAAATCACTCCGGATTTCCCCATCCCAGCGTGAAGAAGAGATGCCAGTTCCCCACATTACGCCACGGCCAGGCGAGGGGCTCAGGCGGCGCCAAGCTCAACCCAGCACAACAACCAGTGTGGGTTTATGGACATAGGTCTTGTCAAGCTACCTTGGTGACTTTTCCACGAGATCTCCAACTCAGCCAAAGAAGGAAAGAGCTTTAAAACAATAATATAATCCTGCAAGGGATCTGCATCAGAATTCTGACCTTAATGAAGAAATTAGAATGGTATCAAAATTGGATGTTGCTCAGTAAATCAATTGAAAAATAAAATATAATGGCAAATAGGGAATCCAGCATGCGAGACCCTAGAGGGAGAAAACTTCAAATCTCAGTGATGAAGGCTGTGAGGAAGACGTAGTGTGAAGATATTGTTAGCTGCTGAGTGGCCCACATTTTCTTCTGTAAGCTAACAATATCTTCTGGGGGGCAACGCTGTAGGGCCCAGAGGCTCATCTGATCCTCAGGTGAATAAAGAGGCAATCAGAAACGCTGTCTTCAGTTGCAGCATCCACAGCTGGAGGAAGACGCTGGAGCTCAGAGAGAGAAGATCCATCATCTGCTCTACAGCACGAGATTCCAGGACTTGCTACATACAACATAACTGAAGGGGGGCTTCATCATCGGGGAATTAAGCCCAAAAACGTGGTCTTTGAGAAACCTTTCAGCCAGCAGATAAGGAACAGCAAGATACATAAGCTGGAAAGCTGGAACTCTGCACATCCAGCATCAAAGAGAAACATAACGGGATATAATTAGCCATTGGAACAACTTTCAAAGAGGTTGTAATGGATTTGCCGCTGTTAATTAATTTGGGGAAGCTCTGTGACCCCTGCTATGCGGGAAGTGAGACTGAGAAAGTGCTGCTGAGCGGACCCAGAAATAAGCTGCTTTCCCTGGTGAAAAAGTACAGTGAGTTTGGGTACCTGCAGGCAGGACTGCAAGCCTCAGCACCGCAGCTGGCAGGCAGAGCTCCCTCGAGCCACCTGGAACCAAGCTCCTGCCTAAAGCCCAGAGGCAAGGGCCATCTGGACACGTTTCCTGAGCAGGACCGGCAGCTGAGTTTCTCTTTTTTGGTCACTTCTATCTCACAGCTGTCACCTGAGTCTGGTTTCCTCCTCCCTGTTGGGAATTTTCAACCCTCATCTTACAGGAAAGAACCCTCTGCAAAGTCTTTTTGGGCCTGGAGAGGAAAGGGATGGTGCGCTTCGTCTTTCTTTCATCAGCTGATGTTCTGCAGGTACAAGAAGATGAGATGCTTCGGGCTGCAGAGAAGTGAGCACGAGTGTCCTCAGCAACTGTGCAGTCCCAGGAACGGAGATCTGGAAATTCTGACAGCCAGAGTCTGCTTCAAGGACTTCAAACAGCCACGAGATAGAAGGGCACGCCAAAGCACGCCTGCGGGTCTGCCCTCCGGTACGTCGGCGCTTGCTCTCCAGTGCTGGATGACGCAAAGACTGCACCTCCCAGGACAGCCCCGCACCACTCTCCTGCTGCCCAAGGAGCGATGGGATGTATCCGGATGGGACGAGGCGCCTGCACAGAACAGACTTTGGCCCAACTCCTCAAGTTGAATCGGCTGGATGAGAAAACTCGCGCTGTAGCCCAGCCCCCAGGAGGGCTGCTTTCTTGTCCCTCGGCGGGTAGGTGAGCTTGCAACCCAATTCTGGGAGAAGAAAGTCAGTTTCTCCACCAACCTGCAGCCTCAGCTGTGCTCTTTGTAACCATGCAGGACAAGGAGCCCCGATTTCGACTCCTACAGCATAATCGTTCTCTGCTTTCCAGCCCAAAGCCTTGCTCTAACACCCTTGTGGCACGCAGGTGAATTCCCCTAACACCCATGGCATGTAACAGCCTGAGGGCCTAGCGCCGCGACGTGCCAGGGGAGCTTTTACAAACGACGCTCATTTCCAACACAACTCACCTCAGAGCCCAGCAAACTCATGGTGATGGCAGGCTGTGCCATACCAATTTCTTGTCCTTCAATAAGGCTGCACGTAGAAAGGTTCCGGAGATTCCTAAGATGCCAAAAACCTCGCTGCCGGGCAGCCTTATTTACCTGCTGAGTAAAGGAGCTGGTGGGGCACAGCACTGCCACGCTCCTTTCACCCCTTCTTTCCCATTTTGCAAATGCCCAGCAGCAATGCCCCTCAACACCACGCACAGTCAATGTCCCCTACCGAACCAGCTAGGGATAACCCGCGTCGCTGGAGATGCTATAGCCCTTCTCACCTGAAGAATCTGTTCCCAAGCACGTTAACTGATGTGCGCTGCACACGTATTTAACAAAATTCTTTATTTACATTTCAAAATGTAAAAAAAAAAAAAAAAAGATGCCAATTATTAAATAATTTCAGAAGAACGTCAAGAGCGCAGATCTGGCCTGCGAAGGACTGGTGCAGTGGGGGGAACTGGCTGGAGTTGGAACTGCACGGGACCAGCACAGGCCTAACCACCGGTGAAGGAGCACTGAAACGAAGAAGAAACAGGTCTGAAACGTCCGACAGCCATTCCCAACTCATCCTACAACAGCAGGACTGCGCAGCAACACTGGATGCCGCTACGGGGATATTCAAGCGAGTGCTGGTTGCTGCATGCACTAGCTCACGTCAAACCCGAGCTAGAGAAGCCAGAAGTCCTCCTGGGTCTCCATGCCAGGCATCTGCATCTACCTCTGAACTTAAAACCAACAGCGCCTGTTTCTCCGGGCTGATTTTAAAGCATCTCGACAAGTAGCGGATTTAGCTGTCTGAAGCTGGGCGAGACGAATGCCGTTCCTGTCTACAGGCAGCTGAGAGGGAGCAGGGTGCAGAAAGGCAGTTGCTAAGACCTGGCTGGGACGTAAGCAAGGTGGCACCAGCCTCGTACCTAGAAATGAAAAGCTTCCAGGCTCAAGTTGGATGTTGGCCAGAGATCACGCACTCCAAATTGAAATGATCAACACGTCCGGGCCTGAGGACAACCCTAAAGAGGCCCGGACCCATCAGCACAGCTCTGTCCATCTGCAAGAAGGCCTGTTAGCAAGGTTGTCCCTATCTTCAAAAGCCTATAAACGCCACCAGAAGTACCAGGGAAACGAAAGAATGATTACATTCCCTGGTGTCGCTTCATCAAACAGGAGGAGCTCCCAAGAGTCTGAAGCGCTGCAGATCTGAAAGACTTTATTATTGAAGCAGGGCCGCGTCTTCGTGGGCAATTCCAGATGTCTTTGGAAATCACTTAATGGAAGGTCAAAAATTGTGGGGATTTGCTTTTGTCAGTGCCTGCCTGCCTGCTGAAATTTGAAAAATCAGCAACCAAAAGGCTAATACAGCAGATTTTTGACAAGCTGCAGCCTGACACATTGAAATCTAGACAGATTTGTTTAAATGCTTGTGTTTTTTACGGTGAAGTGGGCGGACAAAAGGAAACAGAACACTGTACGTTAGCCTGAGCTCTGTCTTGAGCCTACTGGTTCAACCACGAAGCCTGAATAATAGTAGATGTTGGAAACAGCTCCCTTCAGATGAGGACAGTGGTATTTTTTCCGAGTTAAGGTAAGACTATGCAACATGATAATTCCTCGGCCCTTCAGTGGTGGCAGTCCTATGGCTGCACTGAGCAAGGAGGCTCAAGTCCTCTCTTTCTCCTCTTCTTTCCTTGATCCCTGCCTGCCCCACACATGGATGCTCCGCTTTCTGTAGCAATCGGAGCGGTCATCAACCTGCAGGTCAAAGTGAAGCCTCCCACCCCCCCAGACCGTCTGGGTAATACCAGCTGGATTCCTGCTGCAGTTCCCTTTCATCCACCGGTTTCTAAAGCCGAGGCTTCAAGGCAGCCCAACCCCATCCGAGGCACAGCTCCCACAACCCCATCTTCCCCTTGACCGCAGCCGCAAAATCTTATCCCTCTAGCGCTGCCTTTGGTGTCTGCGTAGCTCGGAGGGAAGCCAGTTCAGGGAGTTGAGCTGGCAAAAACCTAACGCTGTTAGAGAGGCATTTTCTGGTGTTTCACTGAGCTGAGTCAGCTCTCTGCAGACTCGAATGTGAAAATAAGTCAAGAGAAAAGTAAGGAGCAGAGCAGCCCACAGTTCAATTGCACTGGGTGCCCGTGAAGACTGAGACTTACCACACTTGTGTTTCGTTGCTTCACATCTCTCCACACTGAGAGATCACAACTGGCAGCTTGGGTTTGTTATTTGGACCCGTAGGCACGTTCTGGGGACAAACAAATACGTAACGTTAAACCTCACAGAAGCACAGCAAATCCAGTGAGCGACAGGGACTTGAAGACTGGCTAAGAGCTGTCTGTGCACCATCAGGAACAGGGAAATCTAGACACAGCTCTGCGTAACACAGAGGCACCGTCATGCGTTTTGGCAACGAACCTGGCCCTAAGGCGGTGAACTCTCTCTGTGCGCAGAGGTTTGGGATACAGACCAGACCCTGATCCTTTGAATGGGAGGGAAGGAACAGAGCAAAGACGGGAGAGCTCCTCATGAGATACAGCAGGCATCCTGTCCCTTGAGGCTGCTCTGGCTTAAATCTTTCAAGTTACTAATTACAGCTGCGACATGCAAAGCAAACTTGTGTTTGTACAGAAGGGGAATCCAAATAAGAAACAGTCACAAAGCAACCCTCGTTCTGAACCTCTCGTTCTGCTGGACTCGGCTGCTCTTTCATGAGTCTCTTGCTTGTTTCCTTTCATTTAGTGATGGCACAACGCAGGCACACCACAACCCTTCCATCGGTGCTTTTGGGGAAGAGGGCTGGCAACACATGGATTGTATTATGCTGTACAGTTCCTTGCGTGCGACCTTTTCTCAATGCCTAACGGTTGTCAGCTCTGTTTGCACCCCACTTCTTGGATTCACTGACGGCAGAGGCCCTTGTGCACACGATCCCATGCGTGTGCCATGAAGTTAGCGTCTGCTGTCTTGAAGAACTCACTGCTATTTGTTAAATCTACTCATCATCCTGCCGTGACACCCAGTCACAACGTTGGCAGCAACCACCACCCCGAGCGTATTTATCTTCAGCTTCTGGAAGCCCATCAGAAGATTAGTTTAATTTTTCTTATTAAACATGCTGATCACGGATCAGCAGAACTGATGATTTAGCATCCACTGAATAATCCCAGGCAATGGCACAGAAGTGATCTGCTTTACGCTCTTGTCTGAGTTGCTGATGGAACAGCTTTTCAATTCAGCTTCCCGAACAAATGCAAAGCGTTGCAAATAAAGCCACAAGAACACAATCCCCGCTCAAAGACTAACCAGCAACCACGGGACCATAGCGTTTCTAAAGTCAATCTACATGAGCCTTTGCCTCAACAGATTTCCTGCTATTTTATAATGATGACAACCGATAATACCAGTTATCAGCACTGGTATTCCCCGGTATCCTGTAAACAGATAGCGGGAGAGAACAGAACAACCCTTGTTAATCTTCTACGTGACTTTTCAATGTGGACATTCACAGAAAAATAGGTGAATTCAACTTACTTCGATTTTTCTCATGACCAACAGCCCGTCGACAATTTTACCTAGAATGAGAAAAGGTATCCATTTCAATATGGCCAGTTTTCACCTTTGCTCCCCGCCCCTCGTCACAGGTACGCGTGTTTTTGTTCCTCCTGAAAAGTCCTGTGCAGTGTATAGCTATTGGGCACTTCAGGGTTCGTCACTGATCTCTAAACTGATGAAGGAAACACTCCCTCTTAAAACATCTTCCACATTCAGAACAGATTAAGTGCATTTTCCCATGTGTAGAAATCTAGGGTTTGAGACCTACTGCCACCAGCTGTGCTAAAACACAGCACGAACTACCTCTCTATCAACACAACCTTTGTAACGATGCAAAAACGGCAATGAACGATATCAGTGTTACTTAAGAACTGGAGGAAGTACTAAGTAGGACACCAGTTTAAAGGCTGGCCTTGAAATCCTACAGCTCAAGTGGCAGTAGCTGAAAAGTCAGCGGATGTGGTTTCACAGAATCACTATCTAAAGCTGAAAGCTCAGTCCTCCCTGACAGCGGAGAAGAAAGGTATCCCTTCGCTCATCTGCCTGTCCCTTCTGCACCGGCACGAGGATTTATGTAGTAACGTGGTACACCGATCAAGGAACCGATCTGGATTAAAGCTAACCTGGGAAAAAAAATGTTTCATTTCAACACTGATCCATCTCAGTATCTGGCTTCACAGACACCTCCGCTAGCACAAGCAAGGGGGGGAAGAAGAAGCGGTCCACGGCTGTTGATTTTAGCAGCTGCGCCACAGGAGCGTCCGTGAGCTGGTACGCCAGGCCTCCGCTGCAGGTACTCACCAAACACAACGTGTTTTCCATCCAACCAGTCACATTTGGAGCACGTAATGAAAAACTGGCAGCCGTTGGTACTCGGACCACTGTTTGCCTGGGGGTTGAGAATGGCAAAATATGAAAAGTATACCAATTAGGAGTTGCCAAAACTGAAGGCAGAGGCATCTCACATAGGAAAGAGCTGTTGCTCTAGACCTAGCCTAGCTTATTTTTAGCTTATTGCTACAAAAACCAAAGGAAGCAAGATACTCATCTGCAGGAGAGCGGCCTGTGCTGGGACATGGCACGCCAGCAAGTCTGGTGGTGCCAGCGCGCGCAAGAGCCCCGCCACCAACTTTTTATTATACTTCTGCGAAGGCATGTTCAGCACAAGACTGTGCTGAAATCCGGGCTCTAGAGCATGCTCCTGAAAAAAGGCTAAATTTTTTGACAATGAGTACTTACTGCTGCCGTATTGTCCTGGGGAAAACTGAAAGCCAGGAACCAGGGCAGAAAAAAAGAAGCTGATTTCTGCTACTTGGAAAGTTTCCTCAGAATAAAAAAAAAACAAACAGGTGTCTGTTCTGATGATCAGGATGAGAAAGGTAACAATCATATTGGCACAGGGTTCACAGGAAGGGTGTCACGCAGATGTGAAATTTAATTCGCACACGAGCATTTGCGCTCTGCTAAGAAAACTTCCCTGCAACACTGAAGTCCATTTCAATTTTTCAAAGCTCTTTTGACAACCAGGAGGTACCGAAGCATGTTTCTGTGCTGACAAGTGAACTGGGCAAATTTTGCAGCTGCAGGACTGCACAGGACACAGTCACATTGGATCTTTTACTTACTGCTAGCCACCTTCGAAGGATCCAGCTGGGATGGACCATGGTTTGGCCCAGCAGAATGACTCCAGAGCCATGCCGCTTTAACACGAAGCTGGTAATACCAGCGTGGGATCCCTTCTCCCACACTACAGTACGCTGGTTGCTTAGCTGTGTCATGACACCTCTTTTTGGGCCACGTTTTGAACTGGATGAACAACTAATCCAAACGGTAAATGCCCAAAGCAAGTGGTTTTAAGGGCAGGGCAGCTGAAAGAGCTGGGGAAGAAGCAGTTCTGGATAGGAACACACCGAAGCACTGGCTCCACTTGCTTTCTATTGCAAAAGTCAGTGTATTGTTCCTACCAGACAACATGCAATGGTTGCAGTTTTTCCCACAGTGTTGAACAGGAAGCGTATGTTATAAAAGATACCATGGTAACGCTGCTATGGCTTTGAAACTCCCAAATCTCTTTGTTTCATCCTTGCTGAGGTCAGTGTTTGATAACAGTATCAGGGAAGAAAAAACGCCACCACTTGCCACTGTAGGAAAACCCTAAGAATCAAGCTGTTCTGAAAGCTGATGAAAGCCTGCCCCAGCACTGGGACAGGTAAAAAAGAAAGGATGCTGCAGGATCGGGACTGTTGTGTTACTCAACACATTAACCCATGAGTAGCCTTCTGACTAGTAGTTACGAAGCAGGTCTTTCAGACCTCGTATCCAATGGTGAGATTTCTGTTGTCTGGCGAATAGTTTATACGCTTGGGAAAAGGGCACAGAGGAAGTAGCAAAAGTTTTTTTAGACTCACCATAGAGAGCAGCCCAGGAGCAGAGTGTTTCAGCTTGAAGTTTTCATCTGCAAAAGGACCCCTATATATACTGGCTACTCCAGTGCCATCTCCCTGCATGAGAGAGGTGTCCAGTCAGCCACAGCACTCAATTCAATTTAAAATTTAAATTTAAAATCCCCAAGCAAAAGGACAGGGTTAAACTCAGCCCAAAATGGATGTTGTACTGCCATTTACATACACCAGCAGTGAACACATTCAAGGTTTCATTTCTGAAGAGGAACAGAGACTGGTTTCTAACTATCCGGTACATCGTTTGCCATCCATACGTTGGCAGAACCCCCCCGAGACAGTAAGCATTAAGTACAAGCCTCCCAGAGTGAGACGAAGGCTATAGATCGCTTGGTATGGACCCACCTGGACTGGCAGGGAAAAGGGAGGGGACGTAGAAGTATGGGCTGGTGTGACAAGGAAAGCAGAAGTGGTTGTGTGGAAAAAGTCAGCAGATGGTACGCTTACTTATTTCACCTTATTTTCTGTGATTTTACTGGAAATAGGGAAGCGATGTCTCTGTTCATCAGGGACAGTTTCTAATTTTTGCTGTACTTTCTAGCAAGTCGAGACATCTTGTACTTGCTACAAGCCCTAGCACTCAGATCTCAAGACCCTTATAAATTAAAGCAGCATGGTACATAACAGCTGCGGACTGCAAGCTTTGACTGCTCACGGGTTTAAAACTTTGCAGAAGCCTGACGCACGGTTCACGTAAGACACGCCGCTTGTGCGACTGCTGAAAGGCCACTCTGCCCTTTGGTCCGGCGTTGCAGAGACACTCCTGGACGATGCCAAAAGGACCGGGCAAGGACCCTTCAGCAGAACAGCCCTCAAGATGCTGCAGTGGGGGACCCTTCAGGGAAAGCTGCAGAAGCAGCGCAAACAGGTACCCCTGGCAGGGGTCAGTTAAATTTCCTATTCCGACAGTAATTTCCCTTTCTGTGTTGGTTTTCCCCTTCTGTGTCGCTTCAGCCCCATTTCTTCTGCCTTACTGCAACCTGTCTCCCTTCATTGCCTTTCTACTTAACGTATACTTTCTTTATTAGGCCAAACTTAACAGGAAAATAAGATCCCAGTAATACACCGTGCACAGCTCCACACCTTTCGCTCTGCTTGCCTAGCCCTTGCTCCTTTTCCTCCTATTCTCTCTGGTTTTCTGAAACTGTCAGCTCTGAGACAGGAACACATACCCTGTCCTAGTGGTCAATGCCACCGTTCTTGCTCCCCAAGTGGCTCTGCCAGAAGTGTAATTTATAAATTACAAATATTGGTGCAAGCTGTAATGCTTGTTGAGCTCCAGTGGAAGCACTAAAGCCCACTGGGACATCTGAGCAGCATCACAATTAGCGACTGCCTAAAAACCTGGTGTGGCTGAGCCACCCGCTGTGCGGTCAGTTCTCTCAGTGACCTGCATACAACCAAGCTTTATGAATTTTGTATTGAAAAAGCTTTATCAACCCCCTCACAGTTTGAAACACTTCCAGAAATAAAATAATTTTCCTGGGTCCTAGGACGGTGAAGAGACCCAGCGGTCCTCCGGCCTTCCCCATACACTCTGCTTACCCCCACGTCAGAGCATGACCACCACTGCGGGCACAAAGGCTTCTATTTTGAGACAATTTAATAACAAAAAAGTTAGTTTTGATTTAAACTCTCTCTTGTGCTCGATGCTTGGTTCCGTACTTTGGGTCTCTCTCCACAAAGCTAGCAGAAATTCGCAGGGTGTCTTCTTTGGGGGGGACAGGAGAAGGGAGAAGGACAACAGGGTAAAAAAAAAAAATCTCTGCAAGTCTGAAAAGCCTCTAGCTGTACTGCCACGCTTTGTTCCGAGAGGAAGTATTTTGGGAAGGAGAAGGTATTTTCACTCAAGACTCCAGATCTGTTTTCAAGTACACTACAGTCTGTTGCAGTAAGATGGCAGCAATGCTAAGAGGAAACTTCCAGTTCCTACTGGGTACCTGTCCTGGTTTCAGCTCGGATAGAGTTAATTTTCTTCTTAGTAGCTGGTATAGTGCTGTGTTTTGGATTTAGTATGAGAATAATGTTGATAACACACTGATATTTTAGTTGTTGCTAAGTAGTGCTTACACCAGTCAAGGACTTTTCAGCTTCCCATGCTCTGCGTGGCGCACAAGAAGCTGGGAGGGGGCACGGCCAGGGGGGCTGACCCAGGCTGGCCCCAGGGCTATTCCACACCGTATGACGTCATGCTCAGTACATAACTGGGGCGAGTTGGCCGGGGGGGAAGGGATTGCTGCTCGGGAACAGGCTGGGCATCAGTCAGGGGGTGGTGAGCAATTGTGTCGTGTATCACTTGCTTTGTACATTATTATTGTATTATTATTATTATTATTATTATTACTACTACTACTACTATAATTCTATTTTATTTTACTTCAATTATTAAACTGTTCTTATCTCAACCCAGGAGTTGTCTGACTTTCACCCTTCCAATTCTCTCCCCCACCCCACTGGGGGGGAGTGAGTGAGCGGCTGGGTGGTTCATAGTTGCTGGCTGGGGTTAAACCACAACAGTACCTCAAAAGAGAGCCAACAGATCCCACAAATCGGCACGGACCCTTGGAAACAGTTGCATATTACACCGTGTAGGAAAAGCACCAAAGGAATATAGAAGTACATACGTTTACAAAGTCACCTCCTTGGATCATGAAATCCTTTATTACCCTGAAGAAGTAAAAGAATACTTAGTTCTCAGGAGACAAATGCCTCGAGAAGCTTAATATGTGGTAAAAAGGAGTTCTGCTTCGCAGCACAACAGAAGTTCTCGGGGTCTATGAATGCTACAGTCTAAAATCTACAACAAATACGAACTATGGGTTGCTATCGCGTAATTTGGGACCCATTGCTGTTCGACCAGGGAGAGCGATTAGGCGACAGATGCCAGAAAACGATCTCCGACCTGGCACAGCAGGAGCGGGGGGATCCCTCCCAGCGACCGCAGCGTACACAGCTGACAGCCCCCCCGAACCCACCCAAGGACGGTATCAGCCGTGACCTACAAATGCCTCCCAGACCGTAACGCCTTGAGGCAGGCCTCAAAACCACATCTAGCTCAGACTGCTAGTTAAGTGCCGAAACAAAAGCAGATGAATTACCTGTGGAAAGTGCTTCCTTTATAACCTATAGGGACACCATCTTTCCTGCAAGGAAATAAAAAGGAAAATCACTGCAACTGCAATATCCCAACACAAAACCCTGCCAGGAACTGAGAGTCCCCCAGGGCTGCCCTGTACGTTAGGAGCTGCCTTGGCAGACAACGAGGCAGCCCAGCTGCTGGGGCCCGGCCCTGAGCTGGTGCTGTCACGAGGCCAAGGGAAACCTCCAGTGGGCTCTGCCCGTGAAACAACACGGTTCCCTCCAACATCGATCCCATCATCCGGACGGGATGCCACTGCAAGGGGCAGCAGGAGCGGGTGGGATTTGCAGACAGGGCTTTTTAAAGCAACCTGAGCACGAACAAAGCCATGCCTAAAAGGGAAAGTCTGCCATCTCCGCGACTGACCGAGCCCGTCACAATTTCACCAGAGCAGATCTCTGTAACTCTTTCATTTTGCACTGGTATAGTAAGAAAAACTTCCAAGCGAGCCTTCTTCCCACTCACCCAGCCCTGTTTCTCTGAGGAGGCTACTTAAAACCACCCTATCACCCACTTACCTGAATTCACCCGTACAAAACTGCCTGGAAAACAAAAAAGAGCCGAGCGTGAGCCCCATTGGAACTCCGAGGACACAGAGGGCTGCATTCAGCAAACACGCGCTGACCGTTGGGCAGGACCTTCCTTACTGCACCGGGGATATCCCCCATGAAACGGGAACCAGCAGTAAGTCCTCCCCACTTCCATTTCAAAACAGAGGTCTGCACTTGGTGCAGTTGAGGAGGTCAGATATTTAACACCGAGGTTGTAAGAGACGGAACATGGACCAGGCACTGTGTTTCACAGAGAACAGGGTATATTCATTTCTCCCGTGCAAGTGGGATGTCCAGGTGGCACATCGTTCGGCCAGCAGCAGAGAACTCTACCATGACATTAAGGCACTGCCTTTTATAAACGCACTGAGCGTATCAGAAGCTCCACAGAGGGAGCAGAGCGGGACTGGAGTCCTTCACCTTCCAGCCAGATGGGCTCCCCTGAGGGATCGGGCTGCTGCATATCTCTCTGGGAACGGAGAGAGGAGCAAAGCAGCTGCAGCGGTTCTGGGGGGCAGGCAGTCGCTCTGCCACCAGAGACACTCCTGCACCGTAAAGCCTCGCAGCCCAGGTCCGGGCTGAGCCGCAGGGAACGCCGGCTGCTCCTTACCTGAAGTTCTCTGCCGTTTTGGGTACGACGTCGGCGAACAGCTCGATCTTCATGCGGCCGACCTCCTGGGGAGACGGTGGCCAGATCGGCCTTCGGGGCCCCGCTCCCGCGCGCCAGCCTCCCCACCTCAGCACCCGGGGAACTCCCACAGATTCAGCCTCCTGCTGCAACCCCCCATCCCTGCGAGCCCCCTCCTGAGGCACCCCTGCACCCCCCCCCGCAGCACTGCTGCAAACCTTCCCCATTGCACCCCTGTAACCCCGCAGCCCCCCGACGCCCCCCTGCAACTCCCTCCCGCTGCACCCCCGCAGTGAACCCCCGACCCCCCCGTGCACCCCCGCTTTGCACTCCTACCCCCCCAAAGAACCCCTGCAGCCCCGCACCCTGCACCCCCGCAAGCCCCCTCCCACAGCACCCCTGCAGCCCCCGGCCCTGCACCCCTGCAGCCCCGCACCCCTGCAAGCCCCCTCCCCGCTCCCTGGGGGCCCCGTTCCCGGTGCTCCCCTGCCAGCCCCCGCCCCGCTGCACCCCCACGACCCCCGCTGCTCCCCCGCAGGCCCCGGCCCGGCCCCAGCCTCCGCCGCGCAGCTCCCGAGCCGCGCAGCTCCCGAGCTCCGCCGGGGCCGGGGCCGGGGCCGGGGCCGGGGCCGGGGCCGGGGCCGGGGCGGCGGCAGCGCCCTCGCCCACCTGCCCGCCGATGGTGACATCGAAGAAGACGACGGGGTTGTTGGGGTTGGAAGCCAGCACCGCCATTGCGGTCGCCTCTCCCGGAAGCGGAAGTGGCAGCGGAAGCGCAGGCAGGGGCAGCAGGCAGCGGCAGGGGGCGGCAGGGGGCGGCAGCAGGCAGCAGCGGGCGGCAGCAGGCAGCAGCAGGCAGCAGCCGCAGGCAGCCCCGCCCCACGGCCGGCATTGCGGGGAGCCGGTGACCCGAGAGCATTTCGCCTCCGGACCCAGCCGTCCCTGGAGCCAGTCCTGCGGCAGTCGCTGAGCCGTGGCGCCAGAAGGGTGCCAGAGACGTGCCAGAGGCGTTCGGGGTGCTGCCCCGTCTTGGTTGCCCGGGGGTCCCTCCCAGGGCAGACAGAACTCCACCAGCTGCCCCAGCGTGGGTCCCTCCCGCGGGTGCAGTCCTTCAGGAGCAGACTGCTCCAGCGTGGGTCCCCTGCAGGGTCGCCAGTCCTGCCAGCAAACCTGCTCCAGCCTGGGCTCCTCTCCACAGGGCCACAGCTCCTGCCAGGAGCCGGCTCCGGCACAGGCTTCCCATGGGGTCACAGCCTCCTTCGGGCATCCCCCTGCTCCGGCGTGGGGTCCTCCACGGGCTGCAGGTGGATCTCTGCTCCACCACAGACCTCCATAGGCTGCAGGGCACAGCCTGCCTCACCGTGGTCTGCACCATGGGCTGCAGGGGAATCTCTGCTCTGGCCCCTGGAGCACCTCCTGCCCTCCTTCTGCACTGACCTGGGTGTCTGCAGGGTTGTTCCTCTCGCATGTTCCCACTTCTCTCTTCGGCTGCAGTTGCTGTTGTGCAGTTTCCCCCCCCACCCCCGTTCTTAAATACGTTATCCCAGAGGTGCTGCCACCGTCGCTGATGGGCTCGGCCTTGGCCAGCGGCAGGTCCATCTTGGAGCCGGTGGCATTGGCTCTATCAGAGGTAGGGCAAGCTTCTAGCAGCTTCTCACAGAAGCCACCCCGGTAGCCCCCCGCTACCAAAACCTTGCCACCCAAACCCAATGCACCCTTATGGACAGCTCCAAGCTTCCCAGAAGCAAAGCCCTTATTTCCAGGGCCGGGCTGCTGCCCTCCATCCATTGGTGTCGGCTCCGCCGGGGAAACCCCTGCCTGCTCCCTCCAGGATGGCTCCCTGCCACTGGGGCTTTCCTGGGAAGCTTGGCAGGGCCGTGCTTCAGCAGGGTTCAGGGCCTGATTTTCAAGCATGCCTCCTCCTTGATTTGAGCAGACATATTGCAGTGCAGAGGGTAGATATGAAATCTCCAATGGCCGGGTTGAGATTTGCATGGGCTCTGGCAAGCGGCACCTGAGCAGAAGGTCTTGACGTGCATCAAGGCGACCGTGAAAGTCATTGCGTGGGCCTTGACGGAAGGCAAGGACTTTGACTTTGTCTTCAAGAACTTCGGCATCCTGGTGTGTCGAGGAAGGAGAGTGGTCATGAGGTTCTTCGAAGAGCTGCTCCGAGACGTGGATAAGACAGGGGTCCTGGCTGATGCTTTTCTCCGTGTACGTTTGTCATGTTTTCAGTGCTCCCTCTAACTCCCTTGCAGCCGGATCAAAACCATGACCTTGGGCAGGTTTTCCACTGTACTCGTGGCTGGCGTGCCCTCCTGCTTCCAGAAAGCCATGCCTCAGGGACGAGCTTATTATCAGGAGTATCTGGAAAGGTGACGGATGGGACCAGAGTCACCAGAAAGGCACATCCAGGGGTCTGGAGATGCCCTGAAACACACAGCCTGTGAGAATGGGACACAGTGAAACATCAAGCTGTTTGGGGTGCCCCGAAAGGGACACCCAGGGGGCTGGGGCGGCCAAAGGCACAGCGAGGGGTCTGGGGAGGCACTGAAGCGCACAATGTGGAGCCTGGGCAATGCTGACACGCACACCGAGGGGTGTGGGAGGAGGCAAAAGGCACATCCAGGGGGCCGTAACAAACCGAAAATCACATCGAGAAGTGCTGTGCAGCCCGAAAGGCCCCGAGGGGTGCGGGGAGGCCCAGCAGGCACACCCAGGGCTCCAGGGCGCACCGAAAGGCATGCTCGGGGGGACTGGGCACACCAGAAGGCAAACCAAGGCGTAGGGGCTTTCCCATCGCTGTCCCGCAGCCGGCCGCAGCGCCCAGGCACGACTGTTCCCTCGGGGGCATCTGGGAGGCCCGGTCCCGGTCCTGGGCTGGGGTGAGGGTCCCTGGGGGCTCGCCCTGGGGCCGGGGATGTTTGGGGGAGGCGAAGGCTTGAAAGGCGTGCTTGCTTTCCGACAACCAAGCAGCTTTTCCCTGCGTTGAAATACAAACTGGAGGGATTAACAGCTATGAGCTCGATCCATACGTGTGATTGAGTTTCACAGAGATTTTATAATGAAGGCAAAGCCTCTGTCGTTGAACGTTTTAACGGGATGCTCAGAGCAGAGATGTGGAGGTATCGTGCAGCACACACCACTTTTTGCTAGGTTACTTGCTATCGAGTTCATGAAGAGCTGTAAGCAGAGCTTCCACAAGCCCTAGCAGAGCCAGGCCTGCAGATGTGAACGCTTCAAACTCATCGAGAGTTTAGAAAAGCGTATATGGCGGTGCTTTTAAAGACTCCGTGCCTCTGCTCAAAAAGGAGCCCATGTCAGGGTGTCTAGAATGAAAGGCAGATTTGGGAAAGGTTATGAAGAAATGTTCACAAACGAAATGTTCATAGTAGCTGAAATTGTGAGAAGAGGACAGATACTTGCGTACCGCTTAATGATCACGAAGCAACTGAGGGGCCGTTTTACACGGAAGAACTTCAAAAAGTGAACCCTGACAAAGACAGACTCTACAAAAGCGCCATCGTTGCTGCAAGAGGGAAAGGAAGAAAGAAACAGCTTGCTGGTGAAGTGACGTGGCTGGTAACAGAAATTTAACAGTTGGGCAGAAGCCACGCAAGTCCAGGCTTGGCAGTGGAGCAGGGGAGAAAAGAATCAGAGTCACAGAGTCATAGAATCGTTCAGGTTGGAAAAGACCCTTAAGGTCATCGAGTCCAACGTTAACCCAGCACTGCCAAGGCCACCACTAAGCCATGTCCCAAAGCACCACATCTCCCCGGCTTTTAAATCCCCCCAGGGACGGGGACTCAGCCCCTGCCCTGGGCAGCCTGGGCCAGGGCCTGACAGCCCTTTGGGGAAGAAGTTTTTCCCAATACCCAACCCAAACCTGCCCTGGCGCAGCTTGAGGCCGTTCCCTCTCATCCCATCGCTTGTTCCTGGGGAGAAGAGACCGACCCCCACCTCACTAAAATAGTTTGGGTTGGAAGGGACCTTTCAAGGCCATCCAGTCCAACCCCACTGCAATAAACAGAGACATCTTCAACCAGATCAGGTTGCTCAGAGCCCCGTCCAACCCTGGCCTTGAATGTTTCCAAGGATGGGGCATCCACAGCCTCTCTGGGCAACCCCTTCCAGTGTTTCACCACCCTCACTGCAGAAAATGTCTTCCTTCTATCTAGCCTAAATCTCCCCTCTTTTAGTTTAAAACCATTCCCCCTTGTCCTGTCCCTACAAGCCTTGGTAAAAAGCTGTCTCCATCTTTCTTATAAGCCTCCTTTAAGTATTGAAAGGCCACAGGGAGGTCTCCCTGGAGCCTCCTCTTCTCCAGGCTGAACAACCTTCTCTCTCCTTTCCTCACAGCAGAGGTGCTCCAGCCCTCTGACCATTTTTGTGGCCTCCTCTGGCCCCGCTCCAACAGCTCCATGTCCTTCCCGTGCTGGGGGCCCCAGAGCTGGACGCAGGGCTCCAGGGGGGTCTCCCCAGAGCGGAGCAGAGGGGCAGAATCCCCTCCCTCTCCCTGCTGGCCATGCTGTGGGTGAGGCAGCCTAGGAGACGGTTGGCTTTCTGGGCTGCAAGAGCACATTGCCGGCTCATGGCCAGCTTTTTGTCTACCAGTCCCCCCAAGTCCTTCTCGGCGGGGCTGCACTCAATCCCTTCATCCCCCAGCCTGTGCTGATACCGGGGATTGCCCCGACCCAGGTGCAGGACCTTGCACTTGGCCTTGTTGAACCTCATGACGTTGACACAGGCCCACCTCTCCAGCCTGTCCAGGTCCCTCTGGATGCCATCCCATCCCTCAGGCGTGTCGACTGCACCGCTCAGCTTGGTGTCATCTGCAAACGTGCTGAGGGTGCACTCGATCCCCCTGTCTGTGTCGTTGATGAAGATATTGAACAGCACTGGCCCCAGTATGGACCCCTGAGGGACACCACTCGTCACTCATCTCCATCCAGACATTGACCTGTTGACCACTGCCCTCTGGATGCGACCATCCAGCCTTATCCACCAAATCCACATCCTTCCAATTCAGAGAGAAGGATGTTGTGGGGAACCATGCCAAAGGCCTTACAGAAGTCCAGAGAGGTGACATCCGTAGCTCTTCCCTCGTCCACTGATGCAGTCACTCCATCATGGAAGGCCACTGGGTTGGTCAGGGAGGACTTGCCCTTGGTGAAGCCGTGCTGGCTGTCTGGAATCACCTCCCTGTCCTCCGTGTGCCTTAGCATAGCTTCTAGGAGGATCTGTGCCATGATCTTCCCAGGCACAGAGGTGAGGCTGACAGGTCGGGAGTTCCCAGCGTCCTCCTTTCGACCCTTTTTGAAAATGGGTGCAATATTTCCCTTTTTCCAGTCCCCAGGGAACTCCACTTGACCGCCATTACGCATTCACATAACCAGCCTGGAGAGCACTGGCCAGTTATTTTCCTGGCAGACCAGAACGGCATGGAGTTCTTTGACAAAGGAAACCCGTGTGAGCGTGACTCTCTGTGATCCCAGGCCCCGGGTGTGCCTTTTGGGGCACCCCAGGCCCCGGGTGTGCCTTTCAGGGCCCCCCAGTGCCATCTGTGTGCACCCCACCAGTGCCCGGATCCTTCGCCTTCCCCTGACGGCACCCAGAAAGCCTCGGTTCCCCTCAGAGGCACCGCCGTGCCCTTCCTTACCTCTGGCAGCACTCAGAGCCCCTCCATTCCCCACGGTCTCCGTTCACGGCTCCTCTATGACCCTGGCTGCAGGCTCTCAGCCTCCCTTTCCCCTAGGTTCATGTGCACGTCCCCTTCAGTCCCGTCCGCGGCATTCAGGTGCCCACCCTTCCCCTCCTGGGAAGCTCAGAGTCCCTTCTTTCCCTCCACCCACGCTTAGATGTTCTCCTCAATTCCCATCCCTGTGAGCTCCGATGCCCTCCCTCCACCTTGCTGGGCACTGCCCTCCCCTCCTCTCCCCTTCTTGCACGCCCGCATCTCCTCTCTTCCCGTCTGAGCTACTCAGCTCCCACACTGGGCAAGACTGGGCCGAGCTGCCTCTGCACGGTCAGTCCGAGGGGTGCTGGGGATGGGCAGCACTGTGCGGGCAGGTTGCTTTTGCGCAAGAATGGGCCAGCACACGGCATCGTTAACAGCCCATCCTTGCCAAAGCCCTGCCAGTGAACGTCCTTGCAGGCACCGGCTGGTGACCACAGCCGGGAGCAGGCCCCCGGGTGTCTTTATTTGGCATCTCCAGGAGGAATACGGTGTATGGAAAGGCCCCATGCAGCTAAGGGCTCTGCTGCTGCAGAGGAGGCAGCGCTGTGCTCGTGTCCCACGCGCTGCCGTAATGGCCTCGTGCTTTTTATCGGGGCTCTCGGAGCTCCATCTTCTTCGCCAAGCTAAAGGAGAAACCAAAAGGTGTTCAGCTGGATGTCCAGAGAAGAGGGCAGAGACCTCCTGCCCACCAGCTCTGGTCTTGGAGGCTTTCTGTGGTCTCCAAGACAAGCCCTGCCCTGCAGACCCAGGCCCATCAGCCGAGAGCTGGCAGAAGAGAGGCCAAACCCCGGAGGAAGCCACCCCTGTCCCCATCCGCCCCTCTTCTGCCCGCGGACATCTCCCTGGGGCTGGAAGGCAGCTGTGACTCAGGGGCACAGCCTCAGGACCCCGCTGCTCTCCTGCCAGCCAGCTGCCAGGAACACACAGTCCTTCCCGCGTGCTGCAGTGGGAGAATGCCTCCTGTACCTGGAGCTATTTACCACTGGAACAGCTTCTGGGCCATTGCCCGCAGCCTGTTGAGCTCTACAGTCCTCCTCCACTCCTCCTGGCGGGCTCTGTATGGCTCCAGGTTTATGAGCACCTGCCTTGCTCGTGGCGACCGGAGGCTGCAACGGCAGGGACGAATTCCCTCTCGCGCCCTGCCCCGGCCCCTGTGCCCAGGCTGGGGCTGCCAAGACACCGGGCATCGGGGCTAACCCCGGGTACGCCCGTGTCAGGAGAAATCGGGTCCCTGACCCCGCAGATCAACGGTCTCTGCTGCTTGACTCTCCCCGGCCTTGCCGGGAGCGGCTGCGCACTTACTCAGGCTGTGGCGTCCCCAGCCAAGGGGCCGGTGTCTTCCCCTTCTCTGCCCAGGGATGGCAGCGAGACATCTCCTCCCCATCTCTCTTGCCCCAGGAGATGGCTTCCTCCCGTCCTGCCTGTGCTTTGGCCCTCTCCTGCCTGGTGCTTTTGAGCGAGGGGAAGCGCAGGGACAAGTCAGGCCAACGCACTTGGGGTATTTGGGACTGCCGCCTCGCCTGGGTGGGAAGAAGAGGAACACTTGGGCCCAGCTCTCAAGGGGCAAGACAGAAAGGAAGAGCCAGAAGGAGTGATGGGATGAACACGTCCGCAGGGTAGGAGGGTGTCTGTGAGGACACCCTCTCCACAGAGTCATGCTTTCCTACACGTGACATTACGTCCACCTGTAACACGTACCACCGCTGCTCCCATCTCACTGTCCAGATCAGGGAGCCTGTCTTCAGGACAGTCCGTCGCTTCGACCTCCCGGCGGACCTCCCGGCGGACCTCCTGGCGTTTCTCTGCACGGCTCCCCTCGACTGGCGGCAGCACGCTGCAAACACACCGCACGAGGAGCTTGCATGAGAGCAGCAGGAGCCTGTTCTTCAGCTGCTGCTCACCGACCGACCCCGCGCAGGCAGCACAAGGCAGCGCTGCACGAGAGCTATGCCTGGGCTAAGAACCACCCTCAAGTCAAAACCAGGACGAGACAGCCATGAGCTGTGCCGCTCAGGTGTGGCTGCAGAGTCTCACCTCACAGTAGCCTCTGCCGTCCCCGCTTTTGTCCTCTTTTCTCCCGTGAGACCAAGGCCACTCGTCCGGACGGGAGAAAGGCGCCCTCGGGAGAGCAGGCGCTTGCCAGGAGGAGCCGCTGGAAGCACAAAACCGGGAAGCTCTTCACAGCTGCACCTCTGGGACGCTTCCCGTAAGACAGACACGCCATCTGGGCACGCCGGCGCTGCTAGTGCCGGGCCCGGGCTCCTCAGCCCTTGGAGTCAGGCTTCCTAGGACGGGCTCGGCCCTTTCCGACTACCACTGTTTCCCAGCCCTCCCTTTACAGGGCCACGCTGCTCCCTGAGCAGATCCTGCCCCATCGTTTCCTTGCTTGGGTCCCCATTTGGAAAAGGGGGTGAGCTGGGACGTGCTGGTCGCTTTGGAGAACCTCTCCCATTGGGGAGGTGGAGTCGTATGTGAGGAACACGCTCTCGCGACGCTACGTGACATCGTTGTGCTCTTACGGTACCTTGTCGGGCAGCCTTTTCAGGCAGTTCTTTTTCAGACACCTTATTTTTGTAGACAAACCTGCAAATAAGAAGGTGCGAGTGGTTTCAATAAGGGGCAACATAGTCCCCTGCAGCCCCCACTACAAAGCTGCTCGAGAGCTGAGCCGCTGTCAAGTCTCCGGTTTTGCAAAGCAGAAGATAGAACGAGGTGGCCATGGATATTAGGAAACGAGCGTCACCACCCTCCGTTTGAAAATGATGACATCTTGGGCTTGGTTTGTGTGGGTTTTTCTCTATCTCATTCTCACCCAAAGGAAAGGGAAGGACCAGAGGAAGCTTTATGGAAAATGGCCCCTCGCTGCCTCTCCACGCCCCACGCAGGTGGGAAGGTAAAGCAGGCCCTCTTCCCTGGGGCTCCGCCTGACGACACCCCGCTTCCCAAAGGAGAAGTGACCGTGGACTTCATGGAGAAGCGCTCCTTGGGCACAGGTACTCCGCACCAGCTTCAGGAGGAGACCAGCCCCAGTAACTTGGTCCTTGGCACCTCTGGGTGGTCGGCCCAAAGAGGGGCCGAGAAGCTGCTTGCTTGGTCGGTCCAGGGCAACAGGAGCAACCATACTCACTGTGGGAACACGAAGATCCCCCCAGGAGGCATCTGGAAAACCGCTGTTTCCGTGTGGGCTATGACCAAGGGCCTCAGGCTTGATTTCTGCAAGAAGGACAGAGACGGGGGATTGAACGTGCCCAAGGTCATGGCTCTGACTCGCTGCAAAGGACTTGGAGGGAGCACTGAAAACATGACAAACTCACTTGGAGGAAAGCATCAGCCAGGACCCCGCTCTTATCCACGTCTCGGAGCAGCTCTTCGAAGAACCTCATGACCACTCTCCTCCCTCGGCACACCAGGATGCCGAAGTTCTTGAAGACAAAGTCAAAGTCCTTGCCTTCCGTCAAGGCCCACGCAATGACTTTCATGGTCGCCTCCACGCACTTCCAGACCTTCTTCTCAGGGATGTGGAGGCGGAAGGCGGCCTCGGCGTAGATCAGCTTTGCAACTTCCAGTTCCTCTGTGAAGAAACCACCCGGTGACCAAGTCACTTGATCAGCCTTCAGCAGACTCACATCACCCTTCAGCCCATCAATGACCCATCAAGAGCCCACCAACCCTCCTCCCACCCCACCGACTCCCCATTCAGCAGCAAGCGGCCTGCCTTTGGGGGCCAGCGCCCCGTCCCCACACAGGCTGCGGTCTCCGTCAAGAAGGAGATGGAGGGAAACCCCAGCTGTGACTCAAGGGGGAAGCACAGGTCTGAAGGTCTCTTCTTACCAGGCTGTAGTCTGGTCTCATAGCGGAGCTTGTTCCACACCAGAACTGGCTTGTCCAGGTGGAACACGGGTCTCTGGACCTTCAAACTCGCCTTCTTCTTACTATGGAAGTCCTCTTCCCTGAGGTACACAGTGGCCATGCCCATTAGCCTGACAGTCTGCAAAGAAAGAAACAGAAGTTGGAATTGGATGGTGGAAGAGCGTGAAGACTTGGCTGGGCACACTAAGGCTTCACTGTTGGCCTGTCCACCCCTGTGGTCCCCAGGGACAAGGTGGGGCCCGTTGGAAAGCTTTGGAGAAGAGCCTTGCCCTCCAGATTGTTCCCTGCTCCCTCCTCATCACCCTCCCACCCTCTTCCCGGGGCGTGCAAGGTGAAGGACAAGCAGGACACACCACCTGGAGCTTGAGAAGGTCCGAGGAGGGACAAGCCCTGGGAAAAGCCCCGAACACTGCCCCAGGCTCTCTGCCTGGCCATTGCACCCTGCCCGCAGGGCTAGGGAAGACTCCAAAGAAGAAAGCCCGCGTTCTTTGTCTACAGCAGGGCTTGGCTTTGTCTCTCCGTTCACGCAGAAGGTGCTCTCTGGCAAAGCTGTCCACTGCGGTGTCCTTCTGGGGCATTTTTCCTGCTTTCTAAGTTGGGGGGAGGAATGAAGGGCAGGGAGAGGGGTCAGGACACATCGGGGCTGAGGGAGGACGAGGAAAGCAGCCCCACCTTGTTCAGCAGCAGCTCTTGGCGACAGCACTCCGACACGCTGTCCCAAATGTTTGCAATCTCTGGGGAAGAAGAGGAAGATGGGTCATGCTTGAAGTGACGAAGCTCACCACCTTGCCAAGCCAGCAGATGCAGGCATCATCCTACACCACCGCCGCCTCCCCCTGAAATCACCCACGCAGGAACTGGCCCGCAGGGCTGAGTTCTGACTGTGTCCCCAGGAGAAGACCTCCTGTGCTGGGGACAGAGGTCTGCGCTTGAAATACAGACACGAGAAGGCTTTGCACAAGAACGTCCTCCCATCCACGACGGGAAGGTGTCTCCGAGTTCACAGCGATGCGTCGTGAGCACGGGGCCTTCTGGCAGCACTTACCCTCCTTTGTGAAATCCGCCAGGTGTGGAGACAGCGCATGGAGGAAGGCAGAGGAGAACCACTCCATGGCCGCAGCTCCTCTTGGCCCAGCTCCTTCACTCCTCTCCACCTCACCAAACAGCCCCGGCGCTACGGCACCGCCTGCCCCCGCCTTCTCCTCCCGGCTGCAAAGAGCAGAGCGGTGGCGAGAGCAGCCCCCACGCCTGGGCTCGTCCCTGACTCGCAGGGCAATGTGGGTTGGGGTGCCGTGGGGAGAGATAAGGCGTGCCGGTGAGGCGGGGTGTCCCATTGTGACCACGGCCCGTGTCACAGGCGGGCTGCAGGTGACCACGGCCCGTGTCACGGGGGGCTGCAGGGATCGCCTCCATCCAGGCTTCACCCTACCAGGGGAAGGGGCTGCACCGGGCATTTTGGGGAGCCGTCTCCATCCACCCACTGCCCGCTCCGCAGGGAGACCCAAAGAGTCGCGGACGAGCACCGTTGACCCTCACCGGAGCAGACACAAACACGGTGCCTCTCTTGCCAGAGAAACAAGATTAGACTTGAAGGATAAAAAAAAGTTGAAAATAAAAAAACCCTCAAAGATAATTTAAGTTTCAGGAGTCCTCGCCCCCAGGTAGCCCAGGCCGAGAACATCAGATGCAGGGGACCACGTGCTTTTGGAAGAGATTGCTCAAAATTGTTTTGAGATGGGTATGAAAAGTGGCCTGAGCAGAGAGCAAGACGACAAATTCCAAGCAAGGATCTTTAACGCTGGGTTTCGGCACGGCTACAAAAGAGCATGGCGGATTGGAAAAAAAATTTTGTTTGGAAGGGCAGTTGCAGCCAAGGAGGCTTTGACTAAACCTCAACTGATGTGTGCTCAGATCCTCTTCATTCTCCTCAGAGATCCTCTGTTCCCTCCCTTGGGAGGAGAGAACTGCTCTCTTCCCACTGGGGACCGCTCTTACCCCCGCCGTGGCCCTCTGCGCCGGTTCAGGTCCCCTCTGTCCCCCTCCAGGCACGCTCAGATGCCCTCCAGGCTGATTCATTAGTTTTGAGGACCTCTCCCCTTCCTCCAAGCACTGAGATTTCCTTGGTTCACTGTGCAAACTGTGATTCCTCTTCACCCCACGTCCTGCTGAGTATGCAGAGACCTCTTCCATCCCCGCTCATGTGCATTCAGACCCCCTCTTCCCCACGGCTCACGCTCTGATCCTTTCTGCTTCCCTCTTGGCCTACACAGATCCCCTCGCACCCCTGTTCTGCATGATCTGATTCCTTCTACCCGCCCCAAGCATCCCCACAGACCCTCCATCGCTCTTGGTAAGCGCTCAAGATCGACCCTCTTTCCTCCTCCTGGCCATGGAGGGACTGGAGCGTGGCCAGAGCAGGGCAGCGAGGCTGGGGCAGGGGCTGGAGCCCAAGGCTGGGGAGGAGCGGCTGGGGGAGCTGGGGGGGCTCAGCCTGGAGAAGAGGAGGCTGAGGGGAGCCCTCATCGCTCTCTGCAACGGCCTGAAAGGAGGCTGGAGCCGGGGGGGGTCGGTCTCTGCTCCCCAGGAACAAGCGATGGGACGAGAGGGAACGGCCTCAAGCTGCGCCAGGGCAGGTTTGGGTTGGGTATTGGGAAAAACTTCTTCCCCCAAAGGGCTGTCAGGCCCTGGCACAGGCTGCCCAGGGCAGGGGCTGAGTCCCCATCCCTGGGGGGATTTAAAAGCCGGGGAGATGTGGTGCTGAGGGACATGGGTTAGTGGTGGCCTTGGCAGTGCTGGGTTAACGTTGGACTCGATGATCTGAAGGGTCTTTTCCAACCTTAACAATTCTGTGATTCTATGTTCAGATCCCCTCCTTCCTGCTCCACGCATGCTCCTATTCCCTTTCCCTCGTCCCCTCCATCTCCCTTCATGTGCACAGACCGAGGGGGACGGAGAAAAGCAGGCACATGGCAGGGAGCGGTCGGGATCAGAGAGCACGGAAGGGAACTTTTCCGAGTTTTATTTACAAAGCTTGTAGTTTTTGACTGGCCAAGGAATTAGGGTTCAGGGGAAGATACGCTTCACCCCACCCCTCTTCCACTTTACTGAGTTTATCTACAAATTCCAGCCTCCGGGTGGATCTGGGATCACACACACACATTTACAGTTGGGTAAGTTGGGAAAAAAAAAAAAGCTGTTGAATAATTTAGTTGAAATATATCACAGAAATCACCAGGTCCGTCCATTTGGCAATTCTCCCCCTGCAGTCCTTGTCATCCCACAGCAACAGGAGCCCAAAACCTTGCAGTCCAGCTGATATTTTACAAACGTCTTTCCCCGTTTAGAAGTTCTCGGAGCTGATGCTCTGACTCTCCTCCTGCAGCTGGGAGGCTGTGGTGTCTCCAGGCGAAGCTACGTTTAAGTACCCGATCTCAGAAGGTTGAGAGGGGGATAAGCAAAAGGATGAGTCTTGGCTTTCAGCTTCTCCTTCAGGCTTCGTGTCTTGCGCGGCCTTCAGGGTGCTGAGAGAGTCTGGCGGTTCTCGTGGTGGGAAGCTGAAAAGAAAATTTCCTCTCTTCAGTCATTCTGCAAACTATCTGACCCTCTGCCACCGGCACAACGCTCCTCCCAACGTCTCCGCGAGGCAGTGCAGGGCTACGGTCAATGCCTGTCACTTGGACGAAGGCTCCCATAGTCTTCCTCCAGTCAAGCAGCTGACAGCCCCCACCTTACCCAGAACCTGCTCTGACTTGCGACGGACTGTCCGTCACCCTCCACAGCACCCGAAGGCTGTAAGCAAGCCCGCCGCCCTGGGTCTCCAGCGAGCAGAGAGCAGAGTTGCAGGGTCTCTCCGCTTCCCCCTCGCCCGTTTTGGCAGGGATCGCGGTGGCGATCGCGGTGGTGAAACAGCTCAAGCCCCCTCCTGCCCCACAGCCTGGGACGCGGGGGACGCAGCTCCGGCAGCAGCGGTCCTCTGAGCCTCATCGCCTCTTGTGCAAAGACGCTCCTCCAAAAGCACTGCGCACCGAGCTGATTTCTAAATCCCACAGAGTTCCCCGACATATTTTGAAAATTTTACTTCTCCATCCCGCTAGTTTCATAGACTCTTTTTAATACCATTTTCCCTACAATTTGACACAAAACAAACAAACAAAAAGACCCTCGGAGGTGAAAGCACAGGGTGGAGCAGCCAAAACGCTGACCTTCTCCCTCACTACATGCAGAGAGGCATTCCCTGCCTCCTCCTTTTACCCCACGGTACCTGGCACGGGGAGATGGCAACACCTTACTCTGTAGTTGGCGTTCGGAGAAGTTAACGCTCTTCGAGTCCTGGAAGGAGGAACAGAGACTTTCAAAGGAGGAGGTGCAGGTCAGACCCTGAATTTCAACATACAGTTTTGGTCTGCCAAGTGCCCCCAGCTCCACGGACAGTTCTCCCCAAGACCTCCAGCCGCACAGAGGAACTAATCATAGATTTGTCCTTTGGGTCTGAATTTAAACTAAAAAAAAACCCCTACCTAGCACAGGTGAAACAAAGAGAAAGAAATAAAACACTGTGGGACACAAAACCAGCACTTTCATCCTTAACAGCTCACTTCCAACCAAACCGGGTTCCCTCCAAATTTCAACGTGTAGCAATAAACTTCCAAATCCACCTGTTTTATTTGAAGACTTGTGGAAACGCAATCTTTCACTTCCCTGGATTTTTCTCCCTTTCTCCCCCCAAAGCTCTTCATTAACTTGGTCAATCTGAACCCGAGTTTTTAGGAGAGGCATGTCGTCATTCGGTTCAATGCGGTCGATGCTATCGGTCAGCTTGGTCTGAGGTTTTTTGGCTTACAGGAGTAACATTCCCAACCACGCTGCTCTGGGTTATTTCTCCTAATTTTAGAGCTAACTTTAAAACTAAGGTCTTTTAACAACTCTAAATGGGCAAAAGAGCCAAAGTGAGATTTCTGTCCTTGGGAACACAGATCTCACCGCACAGCAGCTCGGGGATGGAGCGGTGCGGCAAGCGTATTGAGCTTGCAGCTCCCCGCAAAGTCCCTCCTCGCCGACAAAGCTGCTGCAGCCTGCCGTGCGTTTGGTGCCCCTTTCCGTCCCCGCCGAAGGATCGACTCAGCTCTTCTCCGGCACCCTCAGCTGCAGCTACAAACACCAGCCCTCACTCGCAGGAGACATCAGCTCCTGCAACCTGTGTGCTGAGACCGAGTCTCACCTCCGTGTTGGGAGCGTGGATGCTCCTCGGAGCACGCTGCGGGGCGGGCACGTGGCCGGAGAGCTGGAGTTTGCTCTCGTGCAGCCGCACGTTCTCCTCGTCCGGGATCTTCACTCTGAGCACGTCACACATACAAGGCACAAGTTATTTTCCTTCCGGCCATGCTACGTTTTCAAAGGGGTGTTTTCTTTTGCAACCTCAGACCCTTTGGCCTCCGCAGCCTTCAGCTGTATGCCGAGGGCTTTGCTGGGGAAGGGGGCTCATTACATCCCACAGCAATGAAAAGCCGCAGCACTAGTGACTGGGGTACAGTTCGGGCTTTCCTCGGGATTTCTTAAGAGAAATAGGCATAAAACTGGAGAAGTGCTGGGAAGAGGCAGGCTCCCGGGGGCATGGACATCGTTAAGTGCCTACCTGCTCTGCAGGGTGGCAATCGTAGAGCGGTTGCTCCAAGGGGTCTCCTCTTGGTCAGTTATCTTCTGGAGGAGCCGTCTTCTTTCCTGGAGTAATTTCTCATTCTCGGCAGCGATCTGTGCAATCAGCACCTTCCCCTGAGCAGCGGCGCAGAAGGAAATAACCAGCGGTTACGCTTCGCTCTTCTCTGTCCTCTGTGAGCCTTAGAGCACTTCGCCAAAGGGGTCACCACCAAGCGTGGTCACTCCTAGAAGCGATATGCTGTTTGATGTAACGTACCCCAAAAAGCGTCTTTTGAGTGACTTCCAGCAGTAATACTTCTGAGGCAAAAGAGCTCAGGGAGTTTCTGGATGGGATTTGAGGACACGGGTTCCCCCCAAGGACAAACTTGAGCCAGGAATTTCCTTTTGGCTTTTTGGTGCTACAAGGACGGGCTGGAGCCCTTGGCACTGCCAGCTGTTTCCCAGGGCAGCGCCAGTCCTGCGCACGGAGCAGGAGCAGCCCATCAG
This sequence comes from Nipponia nippon, assembly GCF_047370975.1. Taxonomy (NCBI): domain Eukaryota; kingdom Metazoa; phylum Chordata; class Aves; order Pelecaniformes; family Threskiornithidae; genus Nipponia; species Nipponia nippon. Next base: position 976,892 of record NW_028262335.1, read on the forward strand.
GCAGAGCTCCCCGTGCTCCAACCGCCTGGCTGTTTAGCACTGCAATCCCATTGCCTGCAAACCAGCTCTTCCTAAACCTCTTTTCCCTTTTTTTTTTTCCTAACTGCATTTCTTTTTGGAAGAAGGGATGCTCCCGCAGCCACGCTGTAGCCTGCTCCCCTGCCTTCCCTCGCGCGAGGAGCCCTTGGTGTCTTCTCTCACCTTTTCCACTTGGAGCTTTGACTCGCTGAGCTCGTTTTCAAGCTGCTTAATTCTGCTGTCCCTTTGTTTCACCTCGTGGATAAAGGTCTCTTTGGCTCTGCGGATCTTGTCTTTGTGGCGGAGCTGCATTTCATTATATTTCCTGAGGAGGCAGAGAGACGAACATCAAGCTGTGAAATGCTTTTGCGTTCTGGGTCAAGAGCAAGGCAGGAGATGTCCTGTATTTATTCAGGCTCTTCAAAGCCTGAACTGGGAGCCTCAGCCACCTACCCAGCTCCTTTTGGGTTGGTTTTTTTGTTGCAAAGGTTATATTGTTAAGTGTCAACCAAATGGAAATTGCTTGAGGGAAAGGGACCCAAAGCATTCCTAAAACTGATTCCCAGTTTTCCAAATCCTTGTGCTCACCCCTCTCAGCTCTTCATAGCAAACAGGGTTATAAAGTCACCAAAACTGGAAGTAACAGGGAAAGGGTAAATGGGAGCAAGCTGTTTATTTGTGTGGGGATACGGGTGGTTAAGGGAATTACTTGTGTATGGGGGGAAAAAGGCAGACAAAGAAAAATCCTAAACAGCGAGGGTCAGGCAAACAGGTTGCAGAAAGAGCTACTTCAGAGGGCACTTCTTAGAGCTGCGACGCTGGGGCTAAATATTTGTGTCTACCGAGACTTGTGATCCTTGCTCTTCCCCTCAAACTTGTCCCATTTAGGCAGTGCTCTTGTTTATTTTCATCCAATTGGGATAGAAGGGAAAATTATCCCAAAAAAAAGAGAAAGCTCTACCATGTAAGGGACATTTGCCCACGTTTGCTCAAAACTCGTGACAAAAAAAGCTACTGGGCTTCAAACGAGAACAAAAGGACTCTGGGGAGAAACGAGCGGGTCCACGGAGCATCTCTGCCAACGCCAGACCCTAAACAGCAGCACCCACAGCCCTCCCTAGGCACCCACTCGTTTTCTGCACCGCCTTCAGCTGCCAGGGAGAACGCGACAGCAGGCATGCGATGCGTAACGTAACCGCACGCCGGGGCGTCGGGTTAAGGCAGATCTCTCCAGGCTAAATGCCTTGAGCAGGAGAGACAAGAAAGGCTCCAGAACAGTCAAATCCAGCATCACTGCCAGGCACGTAAACAGCAATTTCTGGGTAGGTTTTTTTGTGCCTACGTATCCGCTGCTGCTCCCGCCATTACCTGACATACAGGTCCTTCTGGTTCAGGAGACGGACTCCTTCCTCGTAAAGGGCTTTGTTTTCCTCCTTCAGCAGTGAAAGTTGCTCTGCAAGCTTCTGGTTCTCCTTCTGACACTGGAGGTGCTGGAAAACATCTATTTTTTATTTGTGTGTGTGTGTCCTCAGCTGTAGGGGCCCTTCTGCCTCCTTTCAGTCTGGTCTCCAAAGCTTCTCTGTCATAAATCCTAGTGGTTCCCACTACAGATAACATCCATCCATTCTGCCCCCCAAAGCCACTGCCTCCTCCCCTTAAAGAAGGGGGAGTGTGGATTTCTGTGCTGCGGGGGGGGCCGTAGGCTTCAACACGGCAGAGAGAGGTAACGCATCCTCCCAGACAGCGGACTCTGCCGAAATTTTCCTGCAAAAAGCTCCACGCTCTGCAAGAAAAGGGGAAGAAGCCATCAAGTTCTCCTTCTGTGCCCTCAGAGCGGCATCCCCAGGAAGCCTACACAAGATGGGATGGTGTTTTTCCTCCAGCTCCTGTTTAAATCAGTGGGATCTGCAAGGGCTCAGCACCTGGCTGGGTCTGACCCCATTTCAGCAGTTCCCAGGTAGATTTCACACTGGGATGGCCCCATCTCCCCCGAGAGCTCGGCGGTCTGCTTTGGAGTCAGCCACCAGCACGGCATCCCCTCGGGTGCCGAGGACCCCTCCGTGCTGCAGCTCACCTCACGGGAGTCAGTTTTCCTCTCATCTTCTAGGACGTGCAGAGCCTTGGCCTGCAGCTCCACGTGCATCTTGGCCAGCGACGCCTCCGTCTCCCGCGACTGCAGCCGCAGCTCCTCCACCTGCTGCTCCAGGAGCTTCCTAAAAGCACGGTGGGGTGACGGTGAGACACCGACGTGGAGGCCAGCCCCTGATGCACCACCGTGAAGTCAAGGCTGGCTGTGATCTAAAAACAACATCACCCTGCTCTGCACCTGCCCCGGGCAACGCTGGGGGTAGAAAGAAATCAGTGCATCCTGGTTGTCCCCATGTCCCAGTGGCACGTGAAAGGGGGCATGATGCATCTGCAATCATCAATCCCAGCTGCACAAGAAAGGAGACTGCTGGCATCTAGAGGGTAAACCAAATTGCTGGGCTGGCAGGAGGGGCCACACGCCTTCTGAGGCAGCTGAAGTCTCCAAAAATCTTTTAAATCTCATAAAGAGGGGATCCTGCGGAGTTCTGCCAGGGACACTGGCAGATCAAAAGGAGAAATAGGAAGCGAAACCAGTGGTACAGTGACTGTGAGCCCACCAAGGGCCAGGAACAGAGCTGCAGGAGATCGCTGGCAGGCTGGCACAGCAGCGTTCGCTGGCACGCACCTGCCCTCCGCACGCAGAACGGCTCTTACCCAGCTCTGGGTACCTTTTCAGCTGCTCCTCGTGAAGTTCTTGCTGCACACGAGCTTCATTTTCTCGGGCCTCCTTCAGTTCCTCCTCCAGGAGTTTCTTGTCTGAAACACGGGCCTCTGCCAGCAGGAGCTGGTGTTGGGAATCTTTTAGCTTTTGCTGGAGTTTTGACATCTTGGATTAAAATTGGACACGGATTAAACTTCCTGAATTCATAGGCCAATATCTAAGGGATTCAGATCCCTTTGATCCCACAGTATGCAAGTCACGGGAATGAAAGATTTGCTTGCTTCTACTCAAAAGTACTTCTGCATGTCTTTGTGTCAAAGTCCATTAAAAGTAAAGCCTTTCCAACAGCTACCAGATTTTGGATCAGATACTATGACATTAGCAACAATCCTTTTTGCACCTAATTTGATCTTGCACTTCAAAACCAAATCCAACGATTAGAGCAGGAACATGGCAGAACCGATGCCACGGAAAACACAAGCTTTTGCAATTTACCCGACAGCAAACAGCAGCAAAGCTCCTTGGCAAGAACGGGAGCTGGGCTCCCTGCGCCTGCCAGCCCTACCACCACAGTATTCTCGGAGATATTGAGCTTTAGAGACGGGAGCTGAGCCATCAGATTTGGCTCCTGTTGTCTTGATTATGCTCCCACTAACAGCAGACATTTTTCCTAAAATATTCAGCCAAGTGCTCTCAGAATGGACTAGCAAAATGGACTTCAGGGAACTGATTCATGAGGCGCTAGTTCTTCTTTTTTCTGAACTACAGCCGTGCGAAACTGCTACAAACACACCTCCTGTTCACTTAGCTCACGCTGACTAGTTACCTTTTTTTGTGCTTCGCATACTTTGGATTTCTCCTGTGCAAGTTTCTCTTGCAGACTGCTCTGCAGTTTATCAGCCTGGGAGCACTTCAAGAGCTCTTGTTCGAGTTCTTTGACCTTCTGCTGGCTTTTTTCCCACTGTGCTGAGAGAGAGGAGCATGTTTCAGTTGTGTCCGAGAGTTTTGCCCGGGCTTGCTTCAGCTCAGCTTTGACCTGAGTTTCAAAAGAAGAAGAAATCAAGTTTGCACTTCAACGTATATCATCTGAAATGGCTTGATTAGGAAAGGGGCAACAGGATTACCAGAGAGTGAACAAGAATAAAGAAGAAATACAGGGAGCAAGTACAGCACACGCAAAGTTTTATCTGGAGGCAGTGCAATTTCCATGGAGCTGAGACAGAGCGTGCTTGAGAGCCCCAGGTACCGTGCGGTCAAATGTAAATGAGGTCCAGTCTGTTGAAACCAGCACCTCAGACCCCTCATAGCTTGTAAAATGACGTGATGCTGTCTTCAAACAGTTCTCCCTGCTCTGTTCCTACCTTGGTGCATTCCTGTTGGAGCAAGAGGTTTTGCTTTTGTAAGTCGACGTTCTTCTCCCTTTCGTATCTCAGCTCCCTCTCGGCCGAGCTGCACAAGTTCTGAACGCGACGCAGGTCCTGCCGCAATTGCCGCATTTTTTCCTCCTGCTGCTGGAATCTCTCGTCAGACAGACTCTGCAGAAACAGTAAAACAACAAAGGTTACGTGGAAGTTAACTTCAAGGAAAGATGACGACTGGTAATTAAGAAAGGTAGAAGTATCCCAGTAGGATTTAAGGGCATTTAAGTAGGAAGATGGGTAAAGCCGGGCAAGCGTTTCTTCTGCCCCCACGCTATGTCCTGCTCCCTGCCCTGTCCATCCCCTTGGAGAAGCTCGCACAACTCCTGAGGCCGAGGGAAAAGATGCAATAACCTGGATGAGGGAACAAATCCCGGTTAAAACTAACCTGTCAAACAGAAGCACCACCACCCAGGTTACTCTTAACTCTCGTGCCAGAGTCTCACTAAGGCAACTATGCAGGAGCGGCACATCCAGCCGCAGCTCCCAGAGGCAGCAGGACCAGAGCGAGTCCGGGCAGCGGTACGGGAACAGACACGCTGGCACAATGCAACAGCAGCCTGGACACCGTGAGGTGGTCGCTGACGGTCTGTGATGGCTTTCAGAAGATAACGGAGCTCTTTGGTTCACCCATCTTCTTCCAAGTGCCTTGTACACAGCCCAGAAATTCTTCCCGTGTTTGGTGTACCAAAACCCTGCTTCCCCGCATCACTTTCAGCCATCTGTCGATCTGCATTCCCGCTTTGTGTCTTCACCCTCTGGTCTTGGGACCAGATGAAATCCACTGAAGATCGAGCTTCACTTCTCAGATAAATCCCCAGATAAATTCCCAAGCTGGGAAGTCTTGCTCCGGCACTGTGGGATCTGGCAATGTCATTTGCCCTTGAGATCACTTAGGTTTTGTGGGGTTTTTCCCCACCTGCTTCTATCAGGATCCTTTTCAGCATCCCCTCTACACCTTGTATCTTGCTTCGGTCTGCTCTGGCTGTACAGACGTGCTGCTTCTTGGTATCAGCATGACTCTGATCCTCTCCTTTCCACTCCCACTCCTGCCTACAGGCCACCCTGTCCTCTCTTCTCTTCCAAACTCTTGCATATAATCCTTAGGCCTTCTCAGAGTCCCTGTCCTGGGTACCTTCATCATTTCTTCCCCTCTTGGCAGGGCTAGCTGCTCTTCCCCTTCTTTTTTTATATCGCACGGTAAGAAAGGTGAACAAATTGCATTTAAAACACAGCTAAACCTAGAGACAAATAGGGGTCTTGCCTATTGGAGAGCAGTACCTGAGACACGGGCACAGGGCCGCAGCAAAACCCAGCTGCTCGTGAGGATGAGTTCAAGCACGGGAGTGCGAGAGCAGAAAATGCCAAGGAGGAGCAGGGAAGAGGAACAGCTTCTGCCTACAGCAAGAGCAAGACCGTTCTGGGAATAGCAAGCCAGCTCTATTGCTCACGCTCCAAAAAGCAGCTGAGGAAGAGCTCCAAAAGGTTTAAAACATCATCTAAGGACTGTATAACTTCTTTCTTTCACGTGTACTAAGGGGGCCATTCAGTTTATCCAAGTTCCCACCACATCCAAAAACATAATGGAAGGAAATGATGACATTCCTAATTTCCAAACATTTTCCCCAAGCAAATCAGTCAGCCTCTCATCTCCCCCAGCATGCTAACACTACAACGCTGCAAGGACCGCTTCTGGTACACTTTAATTAGGTTTTGCCACTAAATTAGTGAACAAAAGTAGGGTGCAGATGGCAAAGCTGCCCATACCTGTTTAAAGCTCCCATCTAAACCGCCTGCAGAGCTCTGCGACACGAGAAACCTGTTCTCTCTATGCGCCATGCCTCGATTCATCCTCCAAGCCTCTTCAAGCGTGCTGTCGCCCTGCTCCCGCGTAGTCAGGATATCTTGTTTCAGCTGGGCAACTTCTTCCAGTAACAACCGTTTTTCTTCATTGCTCTCTTTTAGCTGCTTTTCTAGCTCCTCCCTCTTCTTGTTGCTTTCTAGCAATTCAGAACTTGAAGGAGAAATAGTAAAGGAGAGAGATAACTATACATATCGAAGGGAAACCACCCCCGGAAGCAGAAAAACTTGGGATACGGGAGTCCAGTGAAATGCTCAAGTGTCTCGGGAGGCTCCAAAGGGGATTTAATCCTGGGTCTGGCAGTTCTGGGCAAGGGTCAGTCTCCCCTGGACAGCGGCCCGCAAAAAAATGTGTGTCAGCTCTCAGTTCATGAGCAGGTGAACTGCTGGCGAAGGAAACGCTCGCGGGGGGCCACGCGAGCTGCTCTGCGCCCACAAGCGGCACAGAAGCACTCACACCATGCCTCGCTGGATGGAAGTGCAGGCTCAGGTCTCCCGATCAAGCTGTCTCACTTATCTCAATCCAAACTTTATGTCCCTATAAGCTAACCCACCTCTTTCGGTTTTACTTTATCTCAGTACCTAGTTATCCAGGTAACTGAGCTGACTGTAACTATACTGGATTTAATCCGAGCTTTTGCTTACTAATGAAAGCCTGAGCATGGATGCTCCAACTCCAAATTTGAATTGCTCTGCTGAAAAGGGGAGTCAGGGCACCTGTAAGAGCTTTATTTACAGCCCCAACGCCTGCCGACACCCGCCCTGCAAGGACAACCAAAATCCACAGCAGGGGGTGTATCATCGGCTGCTGGCAGCAGTGAGCCCCAAGGAGCCCCAGCCCACGATGGCAGCTTTTGGGGACCGCGTTGGTCCAAACACCACCTCGCTCCAAGAGAAGAAGCCTCCTCCCTAAGGACAGCTCTCATTTATGCCGTTCAGAATCTGCAACAGCTGCAGAAATAAAAAAGTTTACTCCTGACTGACCATGGTGTCACTAAGGGAAATGCTTATTCACCAAAATCTCTACAGAGGGATGATTACCTGATAAAGGAGACACAAAGCTGCTGTGCCCATTTTTGCCAGAAGCAGCACTATGGGGATTTTTAAAAGACTAAAAAATGAGTCAGCAAAGATAAGGAGCAGAAAGTACCACAGGCCTTGTTAAGGTTTACCAGAGCAGTTCTTGTTCATCCCTCAAGTTTTTGATCTGTTCTTCCAAAAATACTACTTTAGCCATCTGTTCTTCATACATCCTTTCGTCTGTACATAGATCTTCATCTTTCTGCTCGAGTTTGTTAATCTGTTCGCTTTCCTGTAGGATTTCAGAGACCTGTAAGGTCAGAAAACACCACGACTTTGATTTTCTTTGGTCTCGTGGAAACCTTCTCAGCAGTATAAGGCAATCTAGGGACTTCATCAAGGCATGGCGTGTGATTCCGTAGCTAAATTATTGGAGTTCTTCACCCTCGAAGACACACGTGCAAGTCCTTTTTCCTCCATGGGAAGTAGCTGTGTGTAAACTATCATCAAATCACATTTCTTTCTTTGATTTCATCCTTCTGCTGCCCATCTATAGTTCTCAGGGCTTTATATCTTGTCCCATATTTCTTTACAAAACTAGCAATTCTTGGAAAAACGGGAAGAGCACGAGTTACCTATTTAGCTGTCTCACACAGAGCGCATCCTCCATCCAACTCACCCCAAACCAACTTTCTACGGATGGCTGCTCTCCACTTTCAACGTCACCTAATGCCTTAACACCAGGCAACGGCAGACCCAAAACCTGAGACCTGAAGAGAAGATGCCAAGAAAATAAAAGGGGCAAGAAGGGGAGGCACGAGGAGTGCATGAGGACACAGGAACTCCCAGACTGGATCGGAACCAGAATCTGCCCAGTCTAATATCCCCTGCTGAGCAGCAGTGAAACCAAATCCTTCAAAGAAAAATGCTATTAAGTCCACTAAATGCTAGCAATGACTTTGATTCCTAAAGCTTTTTAATCAATAGCCCTTCCTGAGTGTATGCTAGCACTAATATTTCAATTCCAGGTCTTCTTACCTACACCAAGATGAATTTATTTATATTTGAGCGATATACACTAACAGTTTCTGCCTGCCTCAGACACCAGAACAACGGGGATTTCTTTACATTTCTCACCTCCGTATCTAACAAAGCATCATCTTTTTGTAGCTTCTCATGGGATACATTAATGAGATCCCTGCTTGCTGATGTCTTTGGAGACCTGGGAAGTTCTTACAACGGTTTGTAAACTCTGATTTTGAGTCAGGCAACCCCTGGTGAGGAACCAACAGGATGTAATACACCCCTAACTACAAGCTCAGAAAAAGCTTTCTCCTCTCAAATGTCCAAAAACCTCTTAAAAGCAAGGAGGGAGTTCCAAACAAACGCAAAGAGCTCTCTGCATAGCATCACTTCCAATATCCAATTTACTCGCCCGTTCTATGTGTTGGACGTCCTGACAAACACAACACTGAACAACCTCAAATCGTGAACCCGATGATTTCATGCCAAGCTAACTTTCCAGCACTCAGTTGGTAAATGATTCGTCCCAACACAGCCACTCTAGCAAAAGGGAACGAACCCATTTGTGAAGTCAGGCATCCCACCAAACACATGCAAAGTTCTCTGTTTTAAGGACCGTTACGGCCGTCCAGTCTAAAGCAGGTCGTTGGATTTCGTCTCGTGATCCCTTTGATGGAAAAATAGTCCTCTCCTTAGGCAAAACCACCGGCCAACTGGTGGCTGAATTACAACCAAACATACAGGGATGTATGATTTTGATTAAAAGGTCCCTGGATCGCGAGTAGATGGAATTATCGGGATACAAAGGTTAAAGAGTGACTCTTCCCGTTTTCCCCATCATCCTCCAAATCAGACAATTCCTTTTCCTATGCGTATCCATAGACTGACCTAGCCCCTTCCTAAACCGCTCTTTGGCAAGGCTTGGTCTGCATCCCGAGCTTTTGCAAGGTGAATTTGTTGCCTAACAGCACTACAAAAGTCCTGTCCTCTAGATGCCACTGTTCCTCCAGTAAGACTCTCGTGTATGTGCCGTTGCGTCAACAGTTCGGGACTTTCATTGGTTTTCACTTACGTTCAAGGAAGCGATGGGGTTTAAGGTCTCTCAGAGTGCTACAAATGGGGTTTGTAATAGATGTAAACCCCGCCTTTGCCAGTCCCCCTCAGGTCCCCCTTGTCTGCCTGATCCAGGCCACAGATCTGCAGCTCTCCTAAGTTTTTAGCCTAATTTTCAGCCCCTATCCTGCCTATGTCTGCACCAGCCCTTTTGCAGTTTTGCTGGCATCACACGCTCTCTCTCCTCTGTGGCCCAACTGGAAGACGAGAGCACCAGCAACTCTCCCAGCAGAGAGAAACCTGCCAGAAGTCTACCTAGCCGTTAAATCGCTTCAAGGAAAGCGTACCGAGGTCCTGAGGGCACGTAACAAAAGGCGGCGCCGGGATGCCAGCAAGCTGCTCATGTAGACTTCTCTGACTCTTAGGTGTTCTGACTTCTTATCGTGCCGTGTTCTGGTTAAGAAAGATACTATTAACATTAAAGGGGACCCATGTTAAACAGATTCAGAATTAGCCAGTTGATGGACCTCAGAAAAGCAATCGCTGCTAACGGGTAACCATGATGTTGCTCTGCAGGGAGGTCTTGGCTCAAATCTACAAGTACCCTGCCATGTTGTGACACGGAGAGATGAAGGCTCATGATCACGAGCCTTATGGACACAAATAACTCTGCAATAAATACCTCAGTCCGAAACCTTCCACTCTGTCCTCTAGAGAAGGGGGCTTTGGCTACAAACTTGGAATTACTGTTTTGTTATTACAGTCACTGAAAGGAAAAATAAATCCTGGAGTCAGAGACAGCTCCGTTAAAGCAGATGGATTTAAAATCACCTACCAAAGAAGCTTTGAAACTGGCCGGACTAGAGAAATGCATCAAGAGAAGCCAAGCAACACACTTGGGGGGCAACTGGGGACGTTTTATGGAGTCACAAAAGGCAGCTGCCTCCTGCAGGGAGTCCCGCTGTAGGAGCTATACGTACCTGGCTGCCCAATACCTGCTTCTCAGCCTTCAGATCTTCTCGTAACAGTTCAAGCTCAGATGCAAGTTGCTTTCTCCGTTCTCTCCGCTCTCCCAGCTGACTTCCCAACTTTTCTATCGTTTCCTGACAGCTTTCCAGCATCTGGAACAAGCAAAATTAAGAGTCACTTCTACAGCATCATTTATTCTAGCAAAAGAGAAACAAATTGCAGAAAACATGTCTTCCAGAAAACAAGGATAGGAAAAACAGTTCTCAAAAGTTGCCAGCAGGATTCCTGCACCTTATAGCCAGGGCTGGCTGGGCATCTCTGAAGGCCTGGAGCCTCCACCTGACCCAAGACACCTTGGGAGGGTCTGCTCCCGCATGTAATGAGCTCTGTCTGGCTTATACACCTGGCAGATCCACTTGTCTGGCTGGCAAGTAACAAACCGACAGCAAAGTCAGCCCAAAACCAGCTGGGAAACAGCCTTGTACACATACCTACGTGCCACGGAGGTTCCACTAAACCCTAAGCAAGAGTCAGGCACCTTTGCATGTGTAAACCCTTCGCTCTCACCAGGGAGCCAACAAGCTCCGCAGTGCTGAAGGCAAGACAATCTCACAAGAGAGATGAGTTATCAGGGAGATAACATTGGCATGTTAGCTGCTTTCCTCCAAAAGCATGAGCGGGTGGCCTACAAGTTCTTGCATGAGCGGGTCTTGCATGAGCGGGTGGCCTACAAGTTCTCAGAAGATGGTGGCAAAGAGCATTCACAGGAGGCGCTCATTTAGTACATTTCGAAACAAAACAATTTCTCTCCCAAGGCAAACCTCTTACCTCTTGCATCTCTTGTGCTCCAGACGATGCCTGCTCTTCCCCACTCATCTCAGTTTTGTTCTTCTGCACTTCGAGTAACTCTGTTTCTAAACTTGTGATCTTAACATAGACAAACCGCAAGTTAAAACCAAACCAGTACTCACCACTAGTACTAAATGCACAACTACCACTACATTGCTCCTTCTGCTGCTGTTAGAGAATAAGCCCCATGTTTGGAAACGAGGAGGAGGAGGGGACGTGGACAGCCGCCAGCGTGGGCTAGCTCCAGCTCACGTCTTTCATCCCATTGCTTCAAAGGGTGAAGGAACCATCCAAGGCCAAGTCCAAAAATGAAAGAACCCTGCTCCACAAAAGGAGAGAAACGACCCAGGCATATGGTGAAAATTCAAGGCCTCCACAGCTTGTGGGCCTTCTACGTGCTGCTCTCCCACCACGGAGGACCCCACGAGACCCTGATTTATATCACGGGCCATCCTCCTTTCCCATGCTCTTGCAGCGCTCGCTCCCCTACAGCTGGTCTCATCCAAGCAGACGTTGGACCCAGTCCACCAGGACTTGTCCTGGTCCCTCCACCACCCAAAGGAGGTTGTAACTCCCTCCTGCAAGGCTCCGAGGACGCCAGACTTGAGCCAGCAAAACGCTGACCTCTGTACTTCTCCTGGCAGAAAAGAGGTTGGACAAGCACTCCCTCCGCATTTGCACCATTCCCCCCGAGGCATCTAGCCTTGGGAGGGATCTCGTGGGAATGATTATCGGTCCTGCAGTTTTAAAGGGCTTAAAGGAGACAGGAGCAGTCCAGCTTCTCCTCCCAATTACGGTTCCTGCAGACACTTTTTCAAAATCTAAGTCTTGGCACTCACAACCCCTCTGCTCCGCTGCCAGCCGGCATGGCGTTCAGCAGCCTTTCCTTTCAGCTCCTTACGCTCAGAAGAAAGTTTGTGCTGGTTTTCTTATTTCTAAACCACCACGCTGGCCTTCCCACTGCCCGAGCTGGGCTTTCACCGAACGAGGCGGCAGAGCAAGTGGTGACACTGGAAGGAGATGAAGTCCAGCTGCAGATGCCGTCCAGCCTCATCTGTACCCGGCACACCCCATACCCATCCAAGCAACACCCGTCGCCCCACTCATACAGATGAGTGCACGGTGAAGCACGTAAGATGCCTTATGCCTTTCTCACACTCCTTTCTTTGCACTTATTCAGAGATCATCTTTCATTCCTTTCCAATGGGAAGCGAAAGCCAAAGAAGTGCCAAGTCTCTGCCAATCCCAGTCCATTTAAAGCGATTACAAAGCAGCATGTCAAAGCCCGGGAGCTTTGCTTTCACTGGCAGCCTTCAGGCACAAGATGGCTCTCTTGAAGCTCCCAGCAGCGAATGATCTCTAACAGAGGAAAGCTGCTGTGATACTGTTCTTTAAGACAGATGCCGTTACCCAGGCTGGGTGTTCAAAGGACATGAGTGGGGTGAAACACCCAGGCCTCTTACAGGAGAGCTAGAGGGCAATAAACCCCCCTCCTCTTGCACGACTAGATGATAGTTTGGGGTTCAGCAGGACATTAGAGCTGTGGAAGGGATCTTGAAAGCACAATAAACCTCCACTTCCCACCCCCCAGCCAACCTTTGGTCATGAAGTTGATACCCAGCTATGCGTTTCTATCATTTTGCTTATTTTTCCTCCAAGCTGCTAACTTTTAAGCATTTAAGTTGCACACTTAAGTCCCATGCCAACGGCAGAACAATACTCACATTGTATCCTGGTGTCCTCGTTCTGAGTCAGTGGCCTAATCAGCCCAGACTTTTGTAGGCATGCCAAAATAGAAAAGCCTTCCAAGTCGGTCTCACATGGGGCAGGCTGGCAAACACCCAGCAGCTCCAGGCTCCAGCGCACCTGCCTTCGCGCGGTCCTTCCCTCGTTACCTCCAAGGCACCCAGAAGAAGCCCCTCGGAGACGAAGGGTGCAGCTCTGCACCCCTCCATCTGAGCAGACGCTGGATTTAACTGAGGTTTAACCCACCTCCTCTTCCATCCCGCAGTCTGCTCGTCTCTCCTCCGCTGCCCTGCGTGCCTCTTTTCTGTCTCTTTTTCAGCTACGGTGGCTGCCAAGTTCATGCCAGCCAAAATGCCTTGCATCTCCTTGGCTACTCGGTGCTTCCCGCCGTTCCCGCGTTCCCCAAAGCGGCGTTCCCAGGGATCTGTTTAACAACGCACTGAGCAAAGAAGGGATTTCTCCAAACTGAAAATGCATTTTGTTTGATTTGTGGAGGGTTGCGTTTATCCTACTTCAGCGAGAAAGTGGGAAACATTTCAGTGTGTGCTGAACAAACCCTGATTTAAACAAAAGCACAGTCATGGTGGGCAGACCGTTTGCCATTCCCATCAGAGAGCCTGCCCTTGGCTCCTCAGCTACAGCCTTAGAAACATGATGTCTGCTGGCATCCTTCATTAAGATATTTGAACATGCCTTCAGTCTGTTTCACTGTATTTAAAGACTTCTTCCTCACTGCCAGAGGCTACAAGTAATTCGTCTTTTCTTCCTTTGAACAATTCATCTTGGAGATGTGTGGCTGCTTCAGCATTCACATGGGATATGCCTTCACACCTGGACTATCTCCCACATCACATTTTAACACAACCACGAGCGTAGGGACATGGCCGAGCACCGCTCACTCCTGGTTGAAAACCTGTGCGTGCCCTTCCTTCTCACCTCAGAAAACCAAGGTCCTCTACGGGCCGGTCCTGCCGCCTGGCAATCCAGGACCACGACCGCTACAGAGAGCATCTCTTAATCACGGACAGAGGGGAGAGGGCAACTCAGCCCAAGGAAGGAAGAGCTTCTGGCCAGGCAGCAGGGCTTCAGCCAGAGGAAAAGACGTCCTCAGCCAGCCTTTTGGGGGAAAAGCCCACCTACCGACCTAGCAAGACCAACTTCTGGCCTCCTCTGTTCTCTCTGGCTGTAAATTCTTCAGCTGCCCTGTCTATAAGGGATCACACACCCTGGTAGTGATGCTGTGCAAATGCTGCAAACAGTATTTGTCCCTGGGGGCAAGCAGTCACAAACCAGTCGGTAAGCGCGGGCGCTCCTCACGGAGCTACCTCCAGAGGGATGGAGAGAGAGTCCCTCCAGCAAATCGAGGCTAAAGACCACTCTGACAAAGGCAGCATCAGGCTGAGAAGCTTCAGCAATAACTTAATCCTTGCTCAAAAGGAGAAGGCTCTGCAGGTGTTGCAAGGAGACCTCTAATGTTGCCATGGTTCTGGTAAACCAGATAATCAACAGGGTGCTTCACCTCTGCAGTTTCCCAGAGGCTCCCTGACTGTCACATGCAGATGAGTGGAAATAACGAAGACTTTCTATCAACCTCCTAAAGTCAAAGGATGATCTCAATAGTCTTGTCCTATTAACAGGAAAAGATCCAGATTGCCCCGGGTTGAGGGTGCCCGAATCGCGTAGGGCACAGGAGAGAGAGACTGGTGAGATCACACCTCGATCAAGATTGAGCCGAGCTTCTCCAGATGTATCAGCTTAGCACAGCTCTTGGAAAACCTGTGTCCAGCCATGCCTGCCCCGTTCAACAGCAGATGCTGCAGCAAGAGACAGCAGGTGACGAGAGAAACTCACTGTCCCCTCAGATTTGTTATTTTCAGCAGGGATGTGCCCAGGCACTGCAGGTCCTGGCCCCCCGCACCCAGAAGCACCTTGGTGTTTGCCACACGGGCTGACAGGTCTCCAAGATGCTGTGCCTGGGGAAAAGCCAAAAGTGCAATCTTTTGTCATCAGCAGGCTTAACTGGTGACCTTTCCTGGGATCAAGGAGCATCAGTGTCCCACACTGGCCATTTTCATCTGTCGGACAGGCCTGGAGAGGGGTTAGGGATTCAAGTCAAAGCCTGGACTTCTGTCATGGGTGCCAGGTTAAGGGACAACTCATGGGCTTCAGGAAAACCTCTTGCCTCTCTTCTGAGCCTCAAGAGGACTTAGGGCTTCCTGGAACTTGCTCTTCACCAGGAACTGCAGGCAGAAGAAACGACTGTCCAAACTGGAAAAGCAGTCCCTGCAGGAGACAGACGCTGAAGTCCGTCAGGAGCTCTGATGCCATCTAGGAGAGCCTCTCAGGGGAAATAAGAGCTTCTAAGCTACAAGAGGTTCAGAAGAAATAGCTCCAGAGGAAAAAAGACGCGACTTAAAATTTGAAACAAAAAGGCTTTGCTTCAGCTCAGCCAAGAAACTGAAGGGTGCACAGCCCACACGGACAGAAAGGCTGGATGGGAAAGGAGCGCGGCCTGATCTCACGCCTGTGGGCGCAGGAGGTACGTTAGCTAGTTCACTCTGCTTGCCCAGGCACCAAGGAGGGGGGACAGGAGCTGGAAAAGACGATGCTGCTGTGACACTGGGGGAATCGGCACCTCCAAACAAGCACCATTTACTCACTGCTGGAACTTTTTCCTTCTTTTCCCCTCTTTTCTGAAACCGGCGGATTTTGCTAGTCACATTTCTTGTCAAACTAAACAAAGCAGCATGCAGGTTTAGGTCAAACATCATTTTATTTTACTAATCAACATGTAGAGAGAAAAGCAGCTAGAATTAAACAAAACCGACCCAGATTTCTTCCATTCCTTACTTACTTTCCGGTGAAGTCCCTCCACCTCACTCTCAAACTGTTCCTTCTCCTGCTTGGTTTGGATCTGCGTCTCTCCCAGAATTGATTCCAGCTCTTCATTGCGCTCAACCAAACCCTCGTGCTCCTGCTCCAGTTTTTGCAGCTTGTGAAGGAGCTGTGAATTCCTGCCCTCGATGTTTTCAATCACCTCTCGGCACCTACGCACCAAAGACCAACATCACCGAGGCTAGAACTGCTATGTAAACACACTGACCCACATCCAAACCGCTTATCGCTGGCGAGGAAGACCCAATGCGTTTTTCACTATGGGATATTTCTGTCCTGCTGATTTCGAGTCTCGCATCCAGCATGACCTGTGCCTGCTCTTATTTAGGTGGCGACGCATGGGAATTATTGGTGATGGGCTCTACACACGAGTCATGATGAAGGTCTGGGGAGAGAACTGGTCAGGCACGAGGATGCTAACAGCGGAGAGGCAATGGCAAATTCAAGTGCTTGAGGCAGAGGAACAGGCTTGGGCATTTGAGGGGGGGTGGGGGGAGGAAAAATAAAAGAGAAAGAGATGGGATGAAACCCCCTTTCCTCCTTGAACCTGCCAGAAGAGGTGCAGCAGCAGCTTCCTGAGCAGGCCACAGCAGAATGAAGCTTTGACTTCCCTTAAAAATCCCAGTCTACATATTTAAGTCTGAAAGCCAAGTTGTCTTGGTACACTCCTGGACAGGAACCAAATCCAGAGAAATCTTCCCAGCAGCAAAACAATTTTGAAAAGAACACTCTTGTCTGCAGAGAGCCACAAAAGCCCAACCCTATTCTTTTAGAAAAGCAACAAACTGGAGAAAGCACCAGCAAACAGCCCGCCTGCTTGATGCCAAGGGCTCCAGACCCACTCAGGCCTGCATTACCTCCAAACTTTCCGGTTTGGGAGCAGAGGAACAAAGCTGGTACCAAAGAGTATTCTAAAGAACCCAATACTTAAACGCACTCTGCAAGACAGAATACCAGCAACCAGAGCACCAGATAAGCCACAGTGAAAACACAAAAGATGAAGAAGGATTTTTACATTGCTCACCTTTTATGAAGTGTTTCACTACTCTGATATCTGTCGTCTTGATCTGAGCCAGCTTTGCCTGAAATGTGGTCTCCTTCAGCCCTCCCTTCGTCCTCTGTGGCCTGTGACCGAAGAGAAAATGACGAGTTAGCACATAATTAAGACTGAAATCTTAGCACACCGTGATTCCAAAGCTACCCGAGTCTCCCATAAACAAACAAGACAACCAGAAAACATAAGCTACATCTACTACTCCATCTGCATTAGATAACCCACCAGCCATAGGAGAGAAAAAAACCCCCAAGACCCATAACAATATGAAGGCACTAGTGGGTATTAGCTTACGCCAACAGACATGCTCTATGCAGGAGTGTATTTGTCCTGCCCAGCATAAATCCTCTGTCACACTGCACAGGATGCACTCACACGTGCGCAGAAAGGAGAACGCAAGCGTTTCTGCACGGCAAGCCGCGCGTCTTCGTTTACGGCACGGGGCTGAAACGCGGAAGGGGGCCTGTTTGCTCCATTTGCTTTCTAGAACGGCAGACAAAAAGCCCTTGAAAATACCTGCAGCGAGGACGCTGCAACTTCGTCAGCCTCGGTTGGCGCAGGCAATGGAAGTACTTGCTTCTCGCTCTTCTGATACTCACAGATCTCCTCTTTGAGCTGTTCAACCTTCAAAAGGAAAACATTTGCTTTTATTTTTGGTGAACGTTCATCTTGCTGTCTTAGAGAATTAAGATTCCCTTCAAATTTGCTGTAGATAAACTGCAGATTTATTAATATTAACCACTCAGCTTGAAGGATTGGTTGAGATCATGTGGCTGCTCCAACTGGGTGGCCTCAGACTATTCAGAGAGGTAAAGAACAGTAAAAGGGGCAACGCCGCGCTGCGTTCAAGGGCAAGCGATTTTTCTTCATTTATTTCAATTACTGATCATGCACATGCGGTACATTCCCTTTTACTGAATGGGATGGAGTGCAGAGAGGCAGACAGATGACGACCGCTGTTTCTGAGGACACCTTGCAGGCTTTGCTGTTATCGACAGGATCCATATAATATTATTCTTAGCAGGTAACTGTTCACGTCGCACAGTCACGTACTCACACACTCACTCTTGGCTACGGGTTGGAGGAATAGGTGGGAGGCCAACCCCAGCCTGGGAAGCGCAGGGTCACGCCGCGGTGGCTTCTGGATGGGCGTTCCTCAAGTCCTCACCTTCATCAGATGCAGATATAATCCTGTACGCTAAGTGTGCCCAGCAGCACACGCGGATGCCACCTCAGCCTCACGCAGTCGATGCCAGGGACCTTGGCACAGGTTCAGCGGACCGCTGGTGTCCCAGGTTTATCGTTTTTTGCAGATTTAACCGCACTGCTAGTCTCCGGAGCTATCAGCCGCTGCAGAGCTCTCCCACACCACCTCCTCAGCGTTTCCTTTCTTCGGCCTCGTGCTGTGCCTCCATCCACACCCACAGGCACCTGCAGAGCCCACTCACACGGACTCACTCACGCCACACAGACGCCAGCTCCCGCGCGGTTAAGGCTCGCTACTCCGAGCGGTGAAGCACACCGCAGGGCCGAGGTCCGTGTCCCACAGACACCAAACCAGAGCCGGGTGGCCAGCCTGCTCCTCACCCGGCTGTCCATCGCTCACAGGCGGAAAAAAAGGACTTTAGGATGCAGAACTCCTGTGGCTCGTAATAAAGTACGCTTTCAGCATCTACAAATGAAAAATCGTGGGTTTCTAACTTCTATGCCGACAGTTAAACCTCATTCCTAAGGAATAAAGGTAATTTGCATTTAGCTTAACAACAGGGTTGGATGGAAGTGATCTCAGTCTGGCCACATTGTTTTTTTCTGTACAGAGAAAACAATACCTTACATGTATCTGTATATTTTTTGTGTAGATGTATTTTTTTTAATATATATTAAAATATATATACACACGCACACACACGTGTGTACATAGTGACTGAAAGAAGCACTGTCCTAAAGCAAAGAAAACGTTATTTGGAATAAAAAAAAAAATGTAAGCTGAGGAATATGAACTAAATAATATTTTTTTTGCAGACCCACAAACAGACTGTCCTGTAAATACAGGGTTTGAGATTACAGATATGCTTAGACTCCACGCTAAGGAAGAACCAGCAACTTTTTTAAACGCAAGTAACAGAACTACATACTAAAATTTTTAAATCCTCTAATGTGAATAAATTACGTTCAAGAGAGTAAGTCTTCGATATTACAGTAAAGAGACGGGCATGGTATTCTCAGAGATACTTATATTAATTTAAAAATACTGGTTTTAATCCAAGAGACTCACAAGACAGCTGCTGAGCTACCTGTGCTGAGGGGGCATAAGTAATGACAGACTGCGGGCAACCAATTACAGGCTGCTGAAGGACTGATATAAAGAGTTTGAGAGTTAAGAACAGAACCAGAATTTGTGCCAAATGACACATTTTAATGGGAAACAGATTGCTATATTAATTCACTATTGGCAATCTCAGTAAGGAACTATCTTGTTGATAAAGATGATTGCATTTCAAGAATCCTACATTTATTACGTCAAACATTAAACGAATAGCAATGGCATTCACTTAAGAAAGGCCACACAAAATGGAAAGCAGTAAGTTTATCTTCTACTGACCAAATCAACATAGCCACATTAAAAAGTCAAGGAGGCTGAGAGGCATCAAAACATGAGCATAAACTTAAAATTGTTTAAAAAATAGCTAGTATTGGGCTTTAAACTTACTCGCTGTCTTTAATAACAGTCCCCAGGAAAAGGTAGAAAAGTTGCTTACTCTATTTACCCACTTGATCCGGCGCAAACATGGGCCGGTAACAGAAAGCATCGAGCTGATCCTGTACACCGGGCACAGGAGAACACGGATTTCAGGGCTCGACACTGCAAGCCCTAAAACACGCGCTCAGTTTGAGCGCGCGCAGCCCCCTCGGTGTCGGTGAAGTATCGAACTCCTCCTGCACTGAAGGGTGCTGTGAGAGACGATTTTTTTTTTCAGGGCTTCAGTAACAGCAGCTGCTTTGAAACACTCTTTGGTTATTTATTCTGCCCGTTTCCCAAAGTTTATTACTCCACGAGCCATGAAACAGCAGAACCGCAGCTCTAGAAAGACTGCCTATAGAAAAGAGAGGGGAAATAGAGAGGCAGGGCAGGTTAAGGAGTAGGGACGAATGTCAGGAGCCAGCCCAGGAGCGTCGGCTACGCAGAGGCTCGTCGGTGCCCCGGCAGATGAGGAGATCCGGCAGCAGGAGATGGGTACTCACCAGATCGAGGAACGCTTTTCTTTCCAAGTCGAGCGTTTGGACCCGTGCTCGCAGCGCCAGAATTTCCTTGTCCAGTCTGCTGTTGTGCTCCATGGCCTTCTGGAGCTCAGTCCTGTCTGTACAGAACAGAACAAACTGGTCACCCACACCGGTTCGGACCTTGACCAAGCTCAGAGAGGGGCTCTGACATAAATAAAGTTTCTGAAATCGCGTTGCCCTTATGCAGAGGTGTACGTGTGCGACAGCGCAGAGGGGAGTTCCCCTACATACGAGCGAGTAAGAACTCACATAGTAGAGGTTTACGTTTCTGGAGATCCAGGTTCAACAGCAGTGCTATGTTTGTTACAGGGGCACAGCAATCTCTCCCTAGTTATTCCAGGGATTCGGTTTACCTCTAGATCATGGAAAATGCCTCACCTCAGATATTTAGACATAGGTTTCACAAACAACTCGGGTAAGCTTTGAAAAACCCAAACAGCCCTATTTCTTATTTTCATCATAAAATTAATAATTTGCTGCAAGCAGAAACACAATCACAGTTAACGTATCAGCGTTGTGCTAGCACTAATATCTATTAAACGGCCAGTACAGTAAAAATTACAGCTGTATACCAACCCTTCGAGCCTGAATCAATAAACATATGCAGCCATCACACCAATTAATGCAGACTGTCTAGTATTTCAAGTGCAAGAAATAGGAAAAGATGTTTGTACTAGGAGCACACTGACAGAAATGTGTCCACGTATACACCGGTATCCTAATCCTAAGCAAAACTAGCGAGAAGACAGTTTTCCTTACGGAAAAGGTGAACAAAGATTTTTCCCTTTTCAGTTTAATGCTGGGCACAGGAAATTTCAGCTGAAATTTGACTGTTATTCGGGCAAAAATAAAAACATGCCTTCTTTCTTCGTCCCAATCTGGCAAAAAAACCCCAAACCCCTGTTTCAAACAAGGATTTCAATATTGGATTTTCAGTTTTGGATTTAAAATAAAAGGCAAGGAACACCTTCTACCAAAGTGTTCATTTTGCTGAAAAGCCTGCTTACCCCTACAGAAAGCCTCGATAAAATTCTGGATCTTCTCTGCTTGCAAGTAGCCTGACTTACCACTCTCTCTCCATCCTTCCTCCGGGCTCTCGGGTGCTTGCAGGGCTGACCGCAAGGCTGATCCTACAAGGATAACGAAGAGAGAGTTTTGCTGCAGCAGTCCGTTTGTATGCTTCAAAACTCAGCAACATTTTTAATGCACTTTGTTAAATACAGAGTTGAAGGAAAACTGAACAGAAAAATGAAAGCGGCAGATGGCTAGGCACACAATTTAAAATCTCTAATCACCAAAGACCCAATAACTGGGCTGCAAACTGGCCAGGAGCAATTTCGTATTTTCTCTTCCATGCAAGCAAGCAGCTGGAAGTTATCGTTGACCCAAAATACACTGTTTAAGTGGAGTTCTACTAAAGATCAGAGATTTCGTTTTACGTTTTTATTAGAAAATCAATTCATTTATAGAACAGTTGGCTCTGAAGCTCATCGGGAGGAGAAGGCATGCAGATATACATCATCGGGGAAGCCGCTAAGATGTTATAACACTAATTTTGCACACTAATACTCGCGGCATAATAAACCACACAGACATAACAAGCATTAAACCCTTACTCACAGTTTGGAAAGCCTTATATTCATTTGATACTTAAGGAGATTATAAAACACCGATTTCCCCACGCAGGCTACCATCCACTGAGAGGAGTCGCACGCTGCAGCCCGTCCGTGATCTGGAGAAGCAGTACTGTTTGCAGGCTGCAACACCGCGCTCGCTCCGTCCCCAGGGACGCACGGGTATTAATCGATACACAAAGCAGATACCCGCAGAGTGCTCATTGCCCTGCCTTTGATTAAAAGCCTGTAAATGATGGGTTTGGAGGCCGGCTAGAAGGTTTAGCTAGGCCTGAGTGCTGTGCGTGAGCCGCGAGGTCAGCGTCAGGACCTGTGATTTGCACATAAACCCTACCCAGATGGTACCGGTCTCCCTAAGTGAATCAGTCTCTGCAAAGGCACATGGGGCAGGAACACGTTATCGCATTTTGCTGTTGTCCACTGAAATTCTGCATCACAGATTTGGGGACGACGTAAGTAACCCAGAGAAAAAGCATCCAGAAAACAGTGTTTTGCTCAGGAAATCTCCTGTAGGAGGTAGCAGCGAAGCACCTGGCTTTAGGGACCACTCCAATAGGAGCTTTATCAAGTAGTTTGATTTCCCTCTAGAAAACTTTCTTTTTACAGTCAATATTTAAAAAAAAAAAAAAAAAGTAATACTTAAGGGCTGGTCAACAACAGTTATTTCAATAAGGAGGATAAGCAAATATTAGCAGTGATAAGAATCTAACCAGTCACTTCAAGACTGCTGATAAGCTCCGGCTGGGAGCACTTGTTAATGGCTCCTAAGGAGGCAGCACCCCAAACACAGCACCTGAAGAACCCAGAGATGAGTGGTCCGGCTGTGCTAACACTGTGCACGTGGTATTTTACCTCTGTTTCTGGACCAAGTCATCATTTCCCCTCCATCCCCTCCTAGGGCACGAATTTCTCCCTGTATGAGCCAGGGAGAGGAAGGCAGTCAAGACTCTGCTGCCGTCATCATGGATCCGATAACCCCATGTCTCAGCTTTCCCCACTCAGAATGAACTGATTTGTGACTGTTAACGACTGCATTCAGATCCCCTAGGTACCAGGCTAACATCTGACGCTGATTTTTCCGCATTACAAGCAGAGAGGACACAGGACAGCCTGCCTCCAGCTCCCCCGGGTGAGAAGTCCAAGGCTTACACTGACCAGGGGTGGGCTAAGTGCAGGCCAGTAATTAGGAGTGGCCACAAGAGAAGTGCTGACCTATTTTGCTCTGCTCCTTTCGTTGTGCATCCAGCTCGTCTGTCAACCTCCGGATCTCCTCCTGGGCCATCATCAGCCTCTGCGTGGCCTCATCCAGATCTCGTTCAACTCTTGCACGTGACGCTTGCTCCCTCTCCAGCTCTTCCCTGTAGGACTGAATCACAAGGGCTAACACTCCAACGGAAACGAGATAACCCTCCCGCTGATGGGACCGAGGCAGGTCCTTCCTCCGCACTACTCCTGACCCACCAGAACAAGGTGGGAACACAAACAGAGGGCAGGTGAGCTCGGGGAAGCCACTGCAGAGACAGCCACGCAGTGGATAACCCTCTTCACCACGGACACGTGCAAAACCACAGGTGTTGAACAGCATGGGGCGGCTGTTTCCCTACACAAGGCTCTGTTTTTCCCTCCCTGAGACAATGCCGTTAATTATGACGCATTTTCAAACACATAATATATGAGGTTTTCCAAGCAGAGGGCTCCACCACACCCCGTGAGAGTTTGCTCCAAGGACAAAATGTCCAGCATCCAGCTGGATCAACACCTAATGCAGCGGGCGAGCAACTGGCTGACGGGTCGGGCTCCCAGGGTTATAGGAAATGGGGTGACATCGGGCTGGCGACCAGTCACTAGCGGGGTTCCGCAGGGATCCATGGTGGGGCCAGTGCTCTTCAATATCTTCCTAAAGGACTTGGGCGCAGGACTTGGAGGTTTGTTATCGAAGTTTGCTGATGACACACAACTGGGAGGAGCCGCTGACGCTCTCGAGGGCAGAGAGGCCCTGCAGAGAGATCTGGACAAATGAGAGAGCTGGGCAATCGCCAACCGTATGAAGTTTAACAAGGGCAAGTGCCGGATTTTGCACCTGGGACATGGCAACCCTGGATGTACGTACAGCCTGGGGAAGGAGAGGCTGGAGAGCAGCCCCGCGGAGAGGGATCGGGGGGTTCTGGTTGACAGCAAGTTGAACACGAGCCAACAGTGTGCCCTGGCAGCCAGGAGGGCCAGCCGTGTCCTGGGGTGCATCAAGCGCTGCATTGCCAGCTGGGCGAGGGAGGGGATGGTCCCGCTCTGCTCTGCACTTGAGTGCTGCGTGCAGCTCTGGGCCGCACAGTACAAAAAGGATACGAAGCTACTAGAGAGGGTCCAGAGGAGAGCCACGGAGGTGGTGAAGGGTTTAGAGGGGAAGCTGTACGAGGAGCGGCTGAAGTCACTTGGTCTGTTCAGCCTGGAGAAGAGGAGACTGAGGGGAGACCTCATCGCGGTCTACAGCTTCCTCACGAGGGGGAGAGGAGGGGCAGGCGCTGATCTCTTCTCCCTGATGGCCAATGCTAGAACCCGAGGGAACGGCGGGAAGCTATGCCAGGGGAGGGTTAGGTTGGACATTAGGAAAAGGTTCTTCACCCAGAGGGTGGTGGAGCACTGGGACAGGCTCCCCCGGGAGGCAGTCATGGCGCCAAGCCTGACAACATTCAAGAAGCATTTGGACAACGCCCTCAGACACAGGGTGTGAATTTTGGGGTTGTCCTGTGCAGGGACAGGAGTTGGACTCGATGATCCTTGTGGGTCCCTTCCTACTCAGGACATTCTATGATTCTATGAATTCTGCATGTTTGTGGTCCCATGGCCGTTGTGAGAGCTAGCCCCAAGCCAGGCTGCACTGCTAACCTCCTCTTCCAGTCTGCACTTGCTCCTGGAGTGCAGGAGCCAGAGACTGCACCCACCGACCTATGATTCTGCAGAAAAGTCACTTCAGCTGATATAAAAGGAGCTATTTCTCACCCCCTCAACTTTGGTCCACTCATCTCCAATGACATTTCTTTGTGACTACCATTAAAGGCACGTGAGCACTTACAAGCCAGCCCTGACCCAAAGCTGGCGAGATGTTAGCCCTAGCTCTCAGCAGAAGCAATTAACTCGTGTAGCACCAGGCTGATGTGGTTGCACAGCCTGAAGTTCAGAGCTCACTCGCATCCTATCAGCTAAAAAACAATAAAAAACCTCACGGCACACTTAAGAACAGACCCACTGCTTGAAATCTCAACTATGTGCCATGTCATCAGCAGGAAAACATGCAAATGTGTTACCTTATGCGTTGTCTCTCCAGTAAGCTGCGTGGATTCATGTTGTTGGAGTTCATCTTCTAAGATCTGATGAATGTGATCAAACTCATCCTTGCACAGAAAGAGATGTAATAAATCACCACCACCAGAAAGCACGCTGCCACGTATCCCTCGACACCAGTGTGTAGGATTTTCAGCTTCGACATACTTTGATGAGAAGGGGGTTTGTAATCATACGTTATATTTGAAGAGAACGTTTCAACCAGAGTTACCCCAAATACTTGTGAAAATCCCTCAGTTGTCTCAGCTAGTACTGGGAAATCTGCAGGTTCACTACTTCTTTTTTTTTAAACCTGTGATCTCCTTGGCATCTTCCTTTTGGAGCCTGTGGGCTCAGCTTTGCCCACAGAACTATATGGGTGCTGAGTACACTTGACTCACTTTATGGGAGTAACACTGGGTTACTTCCCCATGGCCTCTTCTTTTGAACCACTTATCGGGTCAACAGATTCCTGCTCCCCTGCAGCCTGCACCCATGAACCGGCACCGAGGATCTGCTAACGCTCAGGAGGCTGGTTGTCATCAATATTTTACACCTTGGCCCTAGAGAGGAGAGCATGCTTGTACGTGCCATGCTTTCTACCAGAGCTCAGAAAGCATTTCCCCACGTATATACTAGAGATGACCACGCAAAGACGCATGTTTGTACCCCGGCTTTTTGCATTAGCGAGGACGTGTCAAAAAAATCAATTATGCTTGAGCAGTCTAGCTAAAAGCTGCATTCATTTCTGTAACAGACAGGAACTTATCTGGACCTCCAGTCTCAGAGCGAAACAAGTACGTAACAGATCATTTGAGAATAAGAAAGGCTACACGTTCCAGTAAACACAGTAACAAGAGTAATTAACCTATTAACCTGTAACACTGCTGTGACTCTAGTGATTCGGTAAAACAAGTGTGATGCTACCCCAAACAATGGAGGGCTTAATCAACAGTTTCTAGTTCACAAGCATGGACAGCAATGACATCATCTGGGGAGAAAAAACAGCCCGCTTCAGAGAAACTGTTTTCCTGGAAAGTGTGTCTTTCACCTGGTTTTAAAAACACAGGAAGAAAGGTGCCCAGTATAAGAACTGCAGAGAAGTCGCCTTTGGTTTGCAATGAGGAGCGTTAAGCTTATAATGTGTTTTGCTCATGCAAGAATACATGTTCCTTTGATAAGCCTCACTCCTCTAAACAGCTGCATGAAAAGTGGGTAAAAGTCAGGTAGTTACAGGCCTGCCTGCCTACCAGGGGACTCTGGCACCACACACCAGGAGGGATTCAAGTAAACTCCACGTTGTTCTTCACGCGGACAGCCTATATTATCTCCACGTCCAAGCCTTTGCCTTGGCTCTGTCCTTCACCCAGCCCAGCTGCAACAACACTCTCTCCATCTTTATCCAGCGTTCAAGAGCAGATTGTTACCGAACCACGTTCGTTACGGGATCGTTAGAAAGAACGGTCCTGAGAGGGGACTGCTAGAAGTCAGCTGCATCCTCAGCAGGACGAGCTCCACGCAAGGAGGTTCGGACTCCACATCAGACTTGCAGGCATCTGCATCCTTCGTTTGCCCTGGCCCTACTCCCCTTGCCCAGCCGTGGCACTGAAGGAAGAGCAAAGCCGATCACACCTGGCGATGCTCGGTAGCAGACGTGGTTAACTGGCATTTCTTTGGAAGGTTACAGCTCTGCTTCCCCTTTTTAACTACAGGGGAGTTTCTATTACACTGCTTCGTAGGAAAACACGCAGCAAACGTTTGTATCGAGCGGCAGGCATTCACGGGTAGATTATCCAGGATTTGCAGAGAGGCGTTTTCTATCCGAGAGTGGGAGCCAGCGCATCAGGGAAGTTTCTCTGCCTCACTGCAAACAGATTCTTTGATTGAGGTGGGTATTTACACCTGAAGGTGTTACTGTAGCACGGATGAATCCCGAATGACATCCAACCCTACAACAGTTAGGCCTGCTAGGACTCTCCAGCCAGAAGGGGATGCTCTTGAGGTCAGTAAAATGCCAAGTGGCACAGAAAAGGCAGATAAAAAGGCAATTGTTCACCGCCTCTTAATAGAAGAGCTGGAGAGCATCCAACGAAGCCAGGAGATGGCAGGCTGAAACAAAGGACCTTCACGTGACAGTAACTGAACTGTGAAAGTCCTTGTTACAAGACGTTGAGGATGTAAGAAAACTGCACGGGTTTCACAAGCAACCAAATTCATGGAAGAAAAAAATTAATCAAGGACTACCAGACACAACGATAGCACCTCTGGTTCAGACACTGCGTGCCACTGGAGGCAAGGGGAGCATTTCCGATGAACTGTCATGACATATTTGCCCTCCTATGACACTGCCTTCTGAGGTTTTGCATTTGGCTTCTGAGGTTTTGCATTTGGCTTCTGAGGTTTTGCATTTGGCTTCTGGTCAGACAGCACAACACAGCCAAAACCAAGCCGAGCCGTGCCGCAGGTATGCCGAGCCTCCCTTCTCCAGCAAGCTCGCCCAAAAAAGGCCAAGAAGCTTTTCAACTCCAAACCAGTTTTATCAGAATGAAAAACTAGAAACCTAAAACTGTAGAAAGTTCAAGGTAGCGACAGAAGATGAGACAGAAGCGAAACGGTCTGTCCACAAGTTTTCCACCTACTTGTGCCCCAGCAGGCAGCCCTTGCTTCCAGCCAAGTCCGACTTCGGAGGTCACCAAACCCTGCCGGTCCCCTCTGTCCCCAGGAGGGCTTCCCTGTGAATCCTGGCTGGCTGCTCGTTGCGGGGGCTGCAGCTCCTGGCCCTCTCATGTCCCCCTTGCAGCCTGGAGCCTTCTCCCCTAAGCTCGCCCAGGCAGGAGCAACCCCTCTCCCTCGAGAGGGGCAACCTGGCCTGGCCACTTCTGAAGTGCCAGGAGGAGATTGGGAAAAAGAAGAAAAACTTAATGCTCTGTAGTCACAAATACTGCAGGGCTAAACAGGCTCTAGACCCGGCCTAGCGCAGCAATTTTTATGCTCCTGTTCATCCAACAGCCATTGCTGTCAGAACTAAGTTATGGATGAGGCCAGCAAGCGCAGCAATGCGGGAGAAACAGCTACAAGAGCCAGCAGCTCCCGGGCTCCCGTTCTGCGAAAGGGCCATATTGAGGAGTAGGTAGAGATCGGTGGCCTTGGCGGGAGGGCGATCTCCCTAACGGAGATGATCAGTCACTAACGGTCTCTCCAACACGCAGTAGCTGCTGCTCCTCCACCATTTGTCAGCGTTCTTCTTCTCGACCTCAGAAGACAGCAAAAAATCAAGACGTGGGCGGTCCTCTCTGACCTGCCAGTCATCAAGTCATGCTGTGAAATTTATTTACTGAACTCAGTTTGGAAACAGAGATTTGTTTAACTTCCATCCTCTAGCTCAGCAGCTAGAAGACAAGGGAAGAGTTTTAACCTCACCTTATGTATAGGGAAGGGTTTTTTCTTAAATTAATGACTTGCAGGGGAACTCAGTCATCTGAAATTAAATACTGGATCATCAGGAAGTCTGGATTAGTAGAAAGTCATTATTACCCGATGAAGATCCTCAGACCAACTATATCACAAACTCTTCAACATTCGCTCTGCTAAAATTAATCCTATTCACTATCCCTATGCAAGACGTGGGAGCAAATAAAGTGTAAATACGCAAGTGTGAAAACTAATAAAGAAATCAACTTCAGCATTACGAATCCACAGCGTCCTCATAGATAGGAAAAATATTTTTTAGTTAAAAACGTATCTCAAAGACAACCTTTTCCCCGGCGCGCTTTCAGTCAGCCTGAGCAGCTAAAGCAGGAGGTACCTGAAGCTGTGGCGCACACAGCCTGTCGATGTAGCTGCGCGAATTCAACTTCTGATCTGCGATCTCCAGTTTCTCCAGCAGCGTCGTTCTTTCCACCAGTAAATAAGCAATCTGTTCGCTGGCATTACTGTGAGCTATTTCGGACAAGCCTTCCTGTTCCAGCATCTCCTCGACCTCCTTCAGCTGGGCTTCTGCAAGACAAGGCTTTCTGTGAGCAGAGGAACAAATGAAGCCCAATTCCTTCCAGATCTGCATCCTAGCTCCTCTGACCACTGCCCACCACAACAGCCCTGGAGCTCACCAACCAGCTCATAAAACATTCAGCCTCTTCTCCTGCTTCCCACCTCCCTTTCTGCCTCCTATCCCCTGTTCGTATCTCAGCCCTGTTCCCACTGTCCCAATGTTTCTGATCTGTCCCGACGTTTCTGCGCACATCCACCACCCTGCCTGCCAAGCAAGCGATAAGACCTGCTACATCTAGACGGAGTTCTCCTGCCTCGCTTTAAGTGGGAGAGTTATTACAACCATTTTCCTCTACCCAGCGGCTAAGTTTCACCTGACCCTTTTACCCCCTAATACAGGAAATTAAACAACAGATTAAAAAGGCGTTGAGAGAAACCAGACAGACAATCACACAAAGGTTGTCTTTGGAAGAAGAGACACAAAATACCGCATCACTTATATCAGCAGAACATCACTATTTTCCTAAGGACTGTCTGGTAGGGAGGCGGATCTGAATGTCTCGCGTTTCCCCATGCACGGCAGCACCCGGTGCATTGTGCGCAGCCCGTGGTGGAGACCAGGGTGTTGGATCCCATGTGATCTGGTAGGAAAGCACGGAGAGGAACCAACAAGGGCCTGAAGCAGTTGGAGAAACAGCACCCCGTGGGCACAAAGGGACTCGGGGTACTTCTTCAAACACGAGTTTAGAAATCACTCCCTGAACAGCATTCCTGACCCATTCCTCCAAAACCAGCTATAAACCCAGGCTAAGGACTGCTTCTGGTAACACAGACCTGTTGTTTGAAGGTCTCCTGTAGGATTAAAGGAGCAAAAAAGCCTTTTAGAATTACAGTGTCAATTCCTCACCGGTTATCCCAAAATTATAGCTAGGAAGACTCCGTACTGGGAAAAACTTCGCCCCCAAGGCAGATGACAACAACATTTGCAAGAGAAGCTGGTTTACGGCTAGGCACCATTGTGTTTGTGCAACAAACAGTTGTTAAAAAGAGCCCCTCGTTTGCATGGCTGGAAATTTATCTGCCAGGAGAATACAAGGAACCTTTGGTCTCCCGCCTGGTCTGGGCAGCAACGCCTGCACTGGATCCAGTAGCTTGTTAAGCTAAGGAAGGGTTTTCAAAACCTCCCTGTGCAATTTGTATTAAAAAGAAAACCAACAAACCCTGCTCCCAATTTCTAGCCCAAACCAGACTATAAAGGTTCCCAAGTGATGTAGGATGGGAACTGGGGAGGGTCGTGGGTTTTGTATGGAGGAAGGAGGGATATTCACACTCTTTCAGCGCTTAGGGAGCTAGAGTGAGACATCCGAAGTTAAGCAGAGCAAATATTCCTCATACTCTTACACAGGATACATACGCAGCTCTGGACAAGGCTGTTCCTCACTTCCATACACTGCATTTAACAGGGGACCCGGTGCAATCGCATCCTAAGGCTCCAATCAATCGCATGTTTCCACTCTGCATTTTGCAGCCGGCTCCGTCCGGCCCCGTGGATGGAAAACACCCTGCGGTTTCCCCGTTCGCCTTCCCCTGTGGTTACAAATTACAGCTTGTTCAATGAAGAGGTCAAACATGGCTGACTTGCAGCTTTCCTCTGCGAAGCAGAGCAAAATATTGTGTTTTACAGTTTAAAAATAGCTGGCCTCTTGCTCCATGTGCATTACAAAGAGCCCACAGCTCATGCTCAACTGAAAAAG
Organism: Nipponia nippon; assembly: GCF_047370975.1. Lineage (NCBI taxonomy): Eukaryota > Metazoa > Chordata > Aves > Pelecaniformes > Threskiornithidae > Nipponia > Nipponia nippon. Next base: position 1,007,521 of record NW_028262335.1, read on the forward strand.
TCCCCCTGCCTTCAACTTGCCTTGCAGTTTCCTCCCCGTTTTGCCAAATCCCATCTAAAATAAGCTGAAAGCTGCTCTGCTTTCTGGCCAAAAATGGGGTAACCATCTCCCTTTAGGACCAATGCTCTGAACCCATACGGTGGCTCCTCCACTGATCGTTTTACTTGCAAATACTTCCCCTACACCTAAACAGTACAGTTTGGGGTAACAAGACCTACAAATTTTCCACAGGCTGAAGAGGAAAAGGATTTGGGAGGATGAGGGGAGTCTGCCATACACAGCACAGATCACCTGCTTGTAAAAGCCCGCTAATTTCTTAGGAGTACCTCAAACGCCTTCCCTGCCACGTCCACCGTGTCCTATTTGAGAGGAGCAAACACTGTGCAAGCAACGTTACCCCACCGCACTGCTGTGCTCCCACCAGCACCCAGCTCCTCGCACCACCTCTGCGCTCGCTTCTTCGGAAGCCAGTTTTATATTTGCAGAGGTGTCTCACCCCAGGAAGCCTCTCAGAAATAAGCAGTTCTCCGGTATCCTCACGCCCACGACAGAAGCTGCGTCCTCTCGTCCATGCTGGGTACATTTAAGCAGTACAGCTGTTACAATAAACAAGCTCAGGCTATTTATTCTTTTTTGTTTCACTTTTTAAACAAATCAAGGCAAGCCCCCAACAGCGTTGTGTTTTACTGCCATTACATGTGTTTTTCAGAAAGGCTTTCGGTAACGCAGCGCATAAGTTATCGATCTGCCCTCCAAAAACAGCGAGGCGTATTCGACGAGAACCATCGGAAACGGATTACGAACTGCCTCGAGGAAAGGAAAAATTTCACTCTGGGCAGAGGTACCAAATGAGGTAAAGCTCGGATCGATAGCCCAACGTAAAACCAGCAGTGGCTGCTCTCTGCAGTAACCCTGCCAGCCCGTTCTAGGCAAGAAGTAAATGTGTAAGCAGAAACTTACTTTTTATCATCAGAAGCAGCTTTTAGCAGATCGAATTGCTCCCGGCAATCCTCGGACCAAGCAGAGCTGTTTGGCTGCTTTTGGAAGGGGGAGTGCACCCAGTGCCGAGAGCCCACCCACGCGATCTCCTGCATTCACCCAAGCCTTTGCCTCTTCCCTTCCCGATCTCTCGGCTCCCCACAGCTGGGACACCCAACTGTCCCTACAGGCAAGACCAGGACCGATCCTGCCCACTCGCACCTCGCCGTTCGCAGGTCAGGCCCCTCCTTAGCGCCACAGGCTTGAACCAGCCTCTGTCCTCGACTGCCCTTTCCCATCTGAACTCGTTACCATTTCACGCCTCCCAAAAGCTCCCTACCACCATCCTCTGTTCTCGCCTTGCCCGCATTTTTGTTCAACAACCCCGGGAGACCGGGGTCTGCCGTTCCACAAGGCCCTTCTCCAGCCCTGTTTCCAGCCTGATCTGCAGTACCGTCTTGTCCCTACTAAAGACAACCAGCTGCCCCTCAAAAACCAGAGGAGTAAGACCCAGAGGACAATCAGCTTCTAGTTCAGGACCTTCAGCCTGTCCTACAACTCACGGGGCTCAGGAGGCATCTCTGGGTTGGTTTGCACGAACTCTGATGACAAGCAGAGGCCCAGGGAACAGACACAGCGATGCAGCGTCGAACCCTGCAGCAGAGGTTACATTAGAGACCCGGAGCAGGCAAAGGCCTGACAGAAGTCTTTGAGGAAGCGCAGCGGCTAAAGCACAAGCCCATCCATCCGCTCCGCGCCAGAGATGGCCAGCGGGTTTTTTTTGTGAAGAGGCTGACCTGCGAAGCAAAAGGCCAGTCCCTCAAGAAAACAACCTACGAGCATCCCAAAACGCATCAGGGCTGGCATCCCTCGCTGCAGAAGACAGCCCGGTGGAAAGCATCCACTCCCCAGATCACTAAATTATCAACGCATATCACAGGACCGCAGCTAATGCCATCAGTAAGGTAATAACGAGTCTTAGAAACCAAAGCCTGACAGCGATTTCCCAAAGCAAACTCCTCCAGAAAGCTGCGCAGAAACACCGTATGGCACCGCCGAACCACAAACACCCCTCGGGGACGGCTTGCTTGCAATTAGCAACCCGCCAGGGTAACGGACACGGATCTCTGTTTCAATTCGAGTGTTAATCATTGCTCTACAGCCACAAGAATCCTCAAAAAAAAAAAAAAAATGGAAAAAGTCCAAAGGAGCAGAGCCACTCCAAGGAAATAAATGCAAAGCCAGCTTTTGGGACATTTTTGTCATTCGCCTGCCACCTCGTGGGGAAGATGAGAGAAGAATAAAGTTTGCGCCACAGCGATGCTCCGGAAGGCTCGTTAGTCATTTGAACCCTTGCGCGCCAGCATTTTCAACACAAAACGATGGCTTTACGTGCCCAGAGGAACCAGATTTTCAGGCAGTGCTTACGCACGCCCATCTTTGAGAAGTCTCTCCATCAGACGTGCTCCCTGAAACCCGCAGGCTGGCCAAAACCGAACAGAGACTCAAACCTGCCATCGATGGCCCAAAATTCCCCTATTTGCCTTCCCAGATAAAGCGTGCATCACAAGGGAACTGTTCAAGCTGTGCTATCACCCCCAATTTCACCGTAAGCCCAGGATAACGCACAGCACAAAAGGAGGAGTTAAGGACAAGGGTGTGCTATTGGCAGCACTCAAAGCACAACAGAAGGGTAGGGAGACTGAAGAAAATCAAGAACTAAAGCCAGCAAAATATATTTGCCCTTACTGGAAGCGATTCCAGGGCCTGAGAAGAAAGCAAATCATCTGAAGTGAACTCATTTGTTTTAAACAAAATGACTATGCTAAAATAAGCACACAGGACAAGTTTTGAATCACCATCACAAACATACCACTGTCCTTCAAAGCTGTTTTAAAAACCGTGGATTTTGTCTAAACCAAAGCCAATGGTAAATTCACTGACTGGAGTGGGAACACAGCTCGACACGCAGTTACCGGAGTCGCTGTCAAATAATCTAGAGTTGGAGAACAAACAGCACCATCAATTCTGTTCTTCAAACAGCCTCTGGAAGGTGCTTAGCGCAACAAGGGAGCCACGTGAAGGGAGAAACCGCCCGATTCACTGAATAAAGGCAGTAAAAGCAGACAAGAACCTCTACGTCAACTACAAACCAGTTCTGATATTCCATTAACGCTTCTGCCAACCGCCCAAACAAGCCACCACGCACGCGGGTCTAGCAGAACTCCCTGAGAAACGCTGCTCTGCTCTCAAAGAAGCTTTAAACCAGCCCTGCGGAAAGCCCCGTACACCACTACCTGTTAACGCATCTCCTTGGCCCCTGTTTCGGAGGGAAAGGATTACCCTGCTGCAGCTGCAGCCGCGTCAGCTCAAGCCTGAGCTGTTCGTTTTCTTTTTCATATTCGGTGGTGATAGCGTCCCGTTCCTCCGTCAGGTTACGGACGTGACCCACATAGCTTTCCACCTAGGAATAAAGAAAACATCGCTGTACCTGAGCGTGTTTACCAACGCCCGGCCAGCGAGTTGTTGGCACAAATAGCTCTCGGTCCCCTGATATTTACGGGATAACCTCAGACATTCGTAGGACGCTACTTCTTCATGCCTTTGTAAGATCTGGGGGTGTTAAAAACTTGACTGAAAGGTCTGGAAGGCGGGAAGGGATGGAGGCACGAGGGTGCTGGGATGCGGGGGACTCTCGACCCCGGCTCTGTGGGAGACGCTGGGCTCGCCGGGGGCTTTTCGGTGCCCCAGCGTGCGGGACCGGGCCGCACGCCCCTGCGCTCCGGAGGGAAGCGGCTCTTGGCTGTGAACACCCACGAAGCTGCTGCTGCTGCAAAAGAGGGGGAAACGGGCGGTTTTGGGCCCAGACGGGTTAAAACCCGACGGGGTAACTCTGGCCCCTTCTCCCGGCCCTTACGTCTCTCATCTCCTCAGCCCGCCGCCGCTCCAGGTCGCCGAGCCGGGCCTCTGCGCGTCGCAGCAGCCTCCAGGCCAGGCCCAGCTGCTCCTCGGCCGGGGCGGCGGGGTCGGCGCCCTCCGCCTGCAGCCAGCGGCGGACGGTCTCTGCCGGTACCGGGGCCTCCGCCTGAGGGGGAACCGAGAGGAGCCGTGAGCGACGGGGCCCCGGGGACCGACCCGACCGACACCCCCCCCCCCCCGCCCGGGCACCCACCGGGGCGGCGGCGGCCGCCTCCATGCGGAGCGGGCCCGGCCCCGCCTCCCCGGCGCCATGGCAACGGGCGCCCCGCCCCTCGGGCCGCCCATAGGCCACGCCCCATGCCTAAGCCACGCCCTCGTCCCCTGGGCCACGCCCCCCCGCCGGCAGAGCAGCCCTGGGAGAACCCGCAGAATCAATCGCTTATTAACGACTGATTATTAATTATTAGAATGTCCCGCTCCCCGCCCCCAAACCAGCGGCATTCAGGGCTTCCTCATCTCCACCCACGCCTCCCTCAGGCCGGTGCTTCAAGTCCACCGCGCCGCCAAGGGATCCGCCGGAACGCTTCCGCGGGCTGCCAAAACGGCGCGGAAGAGGCTGAAGGGTTGGGTTTATTTTCTGATTTTCTTCTAACCCCTGGGCGAAGCTGCCGGAGATGAAGGGCTTCCCCCCAGGCAAAAGCAGCACGTACGTGAGGCTGCGACGGAGAAAGCGCAGGGCAGGGTGGGCTCCGTCCCGCGGCACCAACGGCGCCGCGCAAGATGGCGGAGGAAGGAAAAGCAGCGGGAGCTGCAGCGCACGGCGAGGACCTACGGCCGAGCGGAGCCTGGGATCCTCGGGAAGCCGCGTCCAGGTGGTCCTGGACCTGCCGGAGCCGCTTCCCGCCGACGGTACCGCAGCCGGCGTTGCCGAGAGGTGCCTGAACGCTGCCAGCGCGAGGCGTGGGTGGGGCGGGAGCTCTCCAGGTCTTCGTTCAACCTCCCGCTGGCAACAGGGCCGCGCAGGGAGGGCGGTGGCTTCGTCCGAGTTCGGAAAGTCTCCCCAACCTGGGCTTCGCCACCCTCCCGAAGGAGGAGGAGGAGCAGGCACCAGGCGGGGAAGCCCGCGGCCGCGTTCCCCACTCGAACGGCGCGGCCCCTTGAGCCTCCCGCGGGTCCGAGACAGGCGATGCCCGAGTTTTCTCCTCGAAAAGTCAAGATTATTTCTCTCCTTCACGATCACCTTCCAGAGAAAGGCCAGAATACTCCAAAGGCGGCGTTTGTCGCGCGTCTCCCGCCCCTTGTTCTAACGGTCCTGCGAGGGCGCGTTCAACTCGCACAAGTTTTTATATTCTCGTCTTTGCGGGCCCGCTCCTGCTTGTCAGCGCAGAACTCCAAATAAAGGCAGCGGAAACCCCTAAATCAGCAGGGCTCGGTGCTCACACGCGTTACGTACTGGAAGCTGAAGGCAGGCAGCTCTCGGAGCGCATACAACACGTGCGCGGGACATTCCCCCATCTTCTCCTTCCCCGTTTGCACCTCTCCGACAGGCACGTCCCACATCCACGGCCGGGCTCCGCTTCCGCTCCCCCTCCCCCTTCCGCAAATATCAGTCCCGGCCACACAGAAACTGTTCGTTCCTTCCCCTGACTCAGTTACCGGCTGGATCTCAGCACTCCGGACTAATCCGGACCGCTCCTCCCATCCCTAAACACATCCTCCCCGCACACCGTAACAGCCCGTTAGCATCCGGCGCTCCCTGCTGATCCGCTGAGCCCACCCTCACGCTCTTTTGCTCGCTCTTCTGGGTTTCTTCTCCTCATTTTATGAGCACGCCTAATTTTCAGGCCATCGGTGTCGTTACAAAAGCACCGTTGCCTTCGTGAATGCTCGGTGGTTTTAAAGAGAGCACAGTCTCGCCTCTGGAGAGGCGTCAAGGGTGAGAACTGCGTTCTTGCGCGTTACTGTCTTTTTTTTACAGACTTCCAGTGAATTTATTTCAAGGAAAGCATGTACACGGACACACAACGGACAGCGCTAGAGCTGCAGTTAAGGGTGTTTTTTACCACGGAACTGCACACTTTGCTTCTTGTAAGCATGAGGAATACACGCTTCGAAGTTGGTAAAGCTTTAGATTTAGAGAAAACCAGGAACGTCCCGGCTCGACCTGGCTCCCGTTTTCATTCCACCCAACCGGCCACGAGGCCGGTCTCCTCCCAAGGCCGATCGCTGCCACCCACCCGGCCTTCCCCTCCTCCAACCGCCTCTCCCCAAGCCACGCTCAGAGACCACTCGTGCTCCATGCCACGTCTCCCCTTGCCGTTATCCCCCTGTAACACCCCCCAAGGAAGGAAAACCTGTGTGAAACAGCTGCTTTAGGGACACCGCTACAGTACCTATTTTTTGAACGGTGTTTCTGAGCAGAGTTGTTGAAGCGTAGGTCCCCCGGATCTCCCGCGGAGCAAGAGATGCCCTCTCCAACGTTGTTACCTCCTTTCTCCATCACCCTTTGCCACGTTTGCTTCACCGTCCGCTTTCAATACCAGCCGATCGCCAGCTCTGGCGCTCCACTCCAGCCACAAAACCAGAACATCTTCCGTCCGACAATTCAAAAAGAAACTTCGAAGAGGCGGATTCAAGAAAATCTTTTATATACAGACATATACACCATTTCTCCACCTCCCGGTTCTCCCAGCCCACGGGACAGAAACAAAGCAAGACAGCCTTTCCTTCGTTAGACACTAGAACAAATATCATCCTTCGGAATGTTTTCACTTCAGTGTATTTTTCTTTTTGAAAGCAAGCAACAAGAACCATTACCAAGCTGTGGAAAAGTTACACGGTTTTGGACGGCAGCCTTTCCCACAGCGTTTCACTGAGGACTGTTTTATTTACCTGGGGTAGAGAATCGCTCCGGTTCCGCTGCCTCTCTAGCACAATTTCACTTCTTTCATTCAGAGCCGGTCCTCAGACTTTCTTCTCTATAAATGCGGTATGTTGGCCCTGAAGATAGCTCACTATCTTTTCCTCTATTTCCATGCCTTGCGCTATTTCCTCATCGGAAAGAGATAACGGAGTCTGTGAGTCTTTGGTGACAATAATAACGGAGGTTCTCCGCGACTCCAGGATATTCGCTACCACCACCTGGTGACGATATTTCTCCAGAGCCTGCCGTGATTTATCGATTAAGATCAAGGGATCCGTCTCCAGTTTAAAGGAAATAACAAATGCCTCTGGGGCCCATTCTTTGACGAGAGGAGACAGCATTTTTGGCACCATCTTCATTGTGATCTACATCGGGGAAAGACCACAGAGAAAAGTTTCAGTAAAAACATTACGATGCATTTTAATAAGAGATGGCGGGGGGGGGGACTAGGGAAATTCCAGCTCCATTTCACGTGACTTTTTACACTGGGAAGTTTTCCAAGGCAGTATTTGGTCAGATCTCACCAAACAAGGTTAAAATGTCATTGGCATGCACTGTAAAAGTAAATTAAATCATCAGTCTGGTATTAACAATAAGGAGGGTGTTCTTCAGCAGGCCCACAGTAACTGCATAAACATTTTGTTATTTAAGAGCTAAAACCCCATCCGGGAACGTAAACATAAGCAGAGGAAGATAAAAAAAAAGGAATTAAAACAGCAGAAGTCAGAGTTTTCAGCTCTCCAAACTCCAGGCACCTTGTCAAACCTTAATCCTTCTTCCTAGCAAATCTTGAAGGCACATGAAGCATAAACATGCCAAGGCATGGGGGGAAAAAAAAGTAGGAGCCTTTGTTCTCCAGCTTCTTAACCTCTGGGTCTGCGACTGGGAAGCGGGCAGGGCCTCATTTTACCTATGCTAAGGATAAAGAAATAAGCCCAGCAACTTGTTAAAAGCTAATTAAACTAAACAAATTTGGTGTCTGTTATATACAGAGCTCTAGCTCCACCTGCTCCCATAGCTGAAAGGGATCTGGGCATGAGACACGCTACACTTTTGGGCTGTTGGCAGCGTTAGAAAGACGGCAACACGAGCACTCCAGCAGCAACTACTCTTCCGCTCTCCGAGATCCACCATCTCCTCATCCATCCGAGATCCACCACCTCCTCATCCATCCGAGATCCACCACCTCCTCATCCATCCGAGATCCACCACCTCCTCATCCATCCGAGATCCACCATCTCCTCATCCATCCGAGATCCACCATCTCCTCATGCTGTAAGCACCTACAGCTTTAAAGGGATATTTCCGTGGGATTCTGCTCCCATGGAAACACATCCGCCCATTCCCAGAGAAAACGCACGCTTTTTTAGCCAGCGAGCCGTTGCTTCGCAGCCTTTCCCAGGTCATATCCACAGCCAGTCCCCAGGCAGCTGTGACACCGGCAGGGACAGTCAGGGTGGGAGGAGGGGAGGAGCGGGGCCATGCTCAGGGGTGCCTCACCTGCAAGGGCCCCTCCGAGGACTGGATCTTGTGCTCGGGCATCTCCGAGGCGGGGATGTAGAAATCCGACACGGCGGCTGCCAGGTAAAACATAACGCTGGAGCCTGCGAGAAACACAACTGCAGTCAGCCACCGCCACTGGCACATACGGAGCAGCCTGGCCCTCTCACCCCAGGGACCCCCAGGACAGACCAGAGCCGGTTGGGCCCCCCTCACACCAACTAGGGGAGCCCAGGGCCCCCCTCAGAGACCCCCCGTCACCTACCGGCACTGTCCTGCGCAGGGCAGCGCTGACCCCACGCACTGGGGTCCCCTCAGACACACTGTCACCCACCGGGGCCGCCTCACCCCCTCACGCCAAGCCCCCAGGAACGGCCCAGACCCTCATATGCTAGGGTGCTGGAGCCCCCACAGGCCCCCTTGTCCCCTCACGCCAGAGCTCCGCAGTACCCAGGCCACCTTGTCGCCTCATGCCAGAGCCCTGGGGCCACCTTGTCCCCTCACACCTGGGCCCCATGGTCCCTGGGGCCACCTTGTCCCCTCACACCTGGGTCCCAGGGCCACCTTGCCCTCTCACGCCAGAGCCCCAGGGCCACCTTGTCCTCTCATGCGAGAGCCCCATGGTCCCCAGGGCCACCTTGTCCCCTCACGCCTCGGCCCCACAGTCCCTGAGGCCACCTTGTCCCCTCAGGCCAGAGCCCCATGGTCCCCAAGGCCACCTTGTGCCCTCACACCAGAGACCCGGGGCCACCTTGTCCCCTCAGGCCAGAGCCACACGGTCCCTGGGGCCACCTTGTCCCCTCACACCTTGGCCCCAAGGCCACCTTGTCTCCTCATGCCTTGGCCCTATGGTCCCTGAGGCCACCTTGTCCTCTCACGCCTCGGCCCCGCAGTCCCTGAGGCCACCTTGTCCCCTCAGGCCAGAGCCCCATGGTCCCCAGGGCCACCTTGTCCCCTCACACCAGAGACCTGGGGCCACCTTGTCCCCTCAGACCAGAGCCACACGGTCCCTGGGGCCACCTTGTCTCCTCATGCCTCGGCCCTATGGTCCCTGAGGCCACCTTGTCCCCTCAGGCCAGAGCCACACGGCCCCCGGGGCCACCTCGTCCCCTCACGCCGTTCCCCTCCCCGTACCGAAGGGCGCCAGGGCGCGGGCGGCGGCTCGCAGCAGCGCCAGGTACTCGGTCAGCCCGGTGAACTCGATGGCCAGCAAGGCCCCCGCCTCGGTAGCCCGGCGGTAGTCGCGGAGGGCGGGCAGCAAGGCGGGAAGAGCGGCGGGATCGGCGGCCACGCCGGGCGGCGACCCGGGGGTGAGGCGGAGGGCGTCGAGCAGGGCGGGCCCGGGTGGCGGCAGCGCCCTGGCCCAGGGGAAGGCGGAGCGGGCCCGGTGGAGGAAGCAGACGCCGTAGCCGGCCCCCACCAGCCGCTCGGCCGAGGCGGCCCCGCGCCTGCCGCTGCTGAAGTTCTCCAGGAAGCGGACGGCGCGCGCCTCCAGCGGCACCTGCGTCCCCCCCGACGTCACCAGCGCCACGCGCCGCCCGCGCGCCGCCTGCCCCGCCGCCCAGGCCCGCACGCGCGCCTCGGCCGCCGCCTCGTCCGCGCCGGCCGCCGCCATGCCCGCCCCGCCCCGCCCCGCCCCTTCCGCCGGAAGTGGCTCCGCCCTCGCCGGAAGCGTCGCCTTGGTAACGCGGCGGCCGCTTCATGGAGGGGTCCCGCCGCTGCGAGGTGTGCGGGGCGGGCGGGCGGCTGCGCTGCGGCCGCTGCCGCCTCGCGTACTACTGGTGAGAGCCCCGCTGGCTGCGGGGGACGGGGCAGGGCCCGGGTGAGGCCCGGGGGGCAGGGACGAGGGTGAGGGCGCAGGGAGAAGGCCTGGGACGAGCCCCCCGAGGCAGGAGCAGCCCTGGGGCACAGGGGCAGGGTGAGAGGCGGGGACCAACCCCGGGATGAGGCTCAGGGCACGGGGAGGAGGCCCAGGGTGAGGCCTAGGAGGCAGGAACAGGCCCGGGACACGGCAAGAGGCAGGGACTAGCCCCGGGATGAGCCTCAGGGCACACAGAGAAGGCCCAGGACAAGGCTGAAGGCACGGGGAGGAGGCCCAGGGTGAGGCCCAGGAGGCAGGAACAGGCCCAGGGCAGGGCGAGAGGCAGGGACTAGCCCCGGGACACACAGAGAAGGCCCAGGACAAGGCTCAGGGCACAGGGAGAAGGCCTGGGACGAGGCCCCCGAGGCAGGAGCGGCCCTGGGGCACAGGGACAGGGTGAGAGGCAGGGACTAACCCCAGCACGAGCCTCAGGGCACAGGGAGGAGGCCCAGGGTGAGGCCCAGGAGGCAGGAACAGGCCCAGGGCAGGGCAAGAGGCAGGGACTAGCCCCAGGACACATAGAGAGGGCCCAGGACAAGGCTCAGGGCACCGGGAGAAGGCCTGGGACGAGGCCCAGGAGGCAGGAGCGGCCCTGGAGCACAGGGGCAGGGCGAGAAGCGAGGACTAACCCTGGGATGCAGCTCAGGGCACAGGGAGGAGGCCCAGGAGGCAGGAACAGGCCCAGGACAGGCCAAGAGGCAGGGACTAGCCCCAGGATGGGGCTCAGGGCACAGGGAGAAGGTCCAGGACACAGAGAGAAGGCCCAGGACAAGGCTCAGGGCACATGGAGAAGGCCCAGGATGAGGCCCAGGAGGCAGCGCCAGGCCTAGAAGACAGGGACAGGCCCAGGGCAAGGACTGAGAGACAGGGATGAAGCCTGGGATATGGTCTGGGACACAGGGACAGGGCAAGAGGCAGGGACTAGCCCCAGGATGAGACTCGGGACACGGGGACAAGCCCTGAGACAATGCTTAGGCCACAGGGATGAAGCCTGGGTGGCAGGGACAAGGCCTGGGACAAAGCCCAGGAGGCAGGGACGAGGCCCGGGATGGAGCCAGGGAGAGAGGGAGAAGGCCCAGGAGGAAGGCAGGCAGGCAGGGTAGCGGGAAGCGGAGCGGGCACGCTCAGCTGGAGCATTCCTCCTCGCTTCCAACGGTGCCCGCATCAAATAGAGAGCAGTGCAGTGAGCTTCCTGGCCGTTTACACAAATATCTTCACTTACACAGAGTCCTCGGTGAAGTCATATGTTAACTATACATTTCATTGGTTTCACAATGACTTGTTTGGCTTTGAGGCTTTTTTTTTTATGTACCGCAGTGTTGAAAGCCACACATTTGCTCAAACCAAACTGTATCGGGAGTTTTGTGAGTGATTTAAGTAAGGATTTATCGCACAGAATCGTGGTCGCCTGGCAGGACAGCACTGTGTTCCCGTTTGGGAATAGCAAGCATATATTATGTACTCTGAGCAGACTCGGGGCTGGTGGCTGTTGTGGGTAATTCTTGCGTTGAAAGTCCAGAAGGTACAACGGGCAGTAATCTTTCCTTCCACCCTTTCCAAGCAATCAAAAATGTCGTTCTTCCCTTATTTTGTTAGTGATGTACATCATCAAAAAGCTGACTGGGTTAGTATCCATGAGCGAATATGCCAGCTGCTGATTCCAATCCGTACGTCCGTCCCTTTTCTCCTTTCTGAAAAAGAAAGAAAACATGGCACGGAACAGCTGGTGAAGAGGCAGGTATGTACAAGAAAAACCAATACCACTTCAAAGTGCTGCCAGTGAAATTTGATTAGATCGCTTCTTCCTGTATTTTGATGTACGTAGCATTAGGAGGGCACCTCGTTGGTTGATCAGTATTTAGTTGCAGAGCTTTAATTTTTTTTTTTTTTAAACAAAACCTGTATAATAAGGGGGGTGGGAGCATCCCCTCTCCGATTCCACGAGCCTCTTGCCTTTTTCGCAGTCCTCAGCTTCCTCAGGCAGCGTCAGTCCTGGATCTCCTGCCCTGCCAGGTAGTTAGTCCATCTCCCCGCTTAGTTTGGGATCCAGCTGAGTTTTGCTCATCCTTCACTGATAAGAGGGATTCCCCTTTCTCCAAACAGGCGGGCGAAGAAATAAAGTCCCCTCCCTTTGTTTACTGGCCAATTTTAAATGCCCTTTCCTGCTAAGAACGGTCTTTTATCTCTGCTTTTTGGCCTCGTGGGCAGTGCAGATGTGCAGCTCCTTTCCAGCCCGAGTGGTTTTCAACTATTTTTTCTGTTTGTTTATAGGGTGGCAGGATCTGCTTTTCCACAATGTTGATAAAATAAAATAACCCACCCAAATACATCTGCTCCTTAAAATCTTGCCCGTAAAAATAAATTATCCTTCTATCGTTGCATAACTCCTAATCGCAGAATAATCGGACAACAGAACAGCTGAAAGTGAGCTGGTAACAATCGAACGGTGCCACTGAGAAGATTGTTAATCTTGTGGATTTTACATCGTGTATTATTTTTAAGGTATTTTCTGGGCCAGGTGCTAGTGCTTTGGCAACTGGCTCGTTGCTGCGACCTTTCTTGGGAGCATCCAGACAGAGAACGTCTAAAAGAGGTGGAACCTACGTAGACAAAAATGCTGCTTGGCGAAAGCTTGTGAGAAGCTTTAGGCAGCCGATTCCTGCAGGTTTTGTGGGAATTAGGCACTGACAACCCAGTTTGGTTTTGAAAATCCCATCTGCTTGAAAATCACAGGCAAGATTGGTGACCAAAGTCTGAAGAAAGCGTGTTAGAACAGCACGTCCCAGAAGCCTCGGGACATATGCAAAAGCTTCTTTGTTCCAGGTTACGTTGAAGTTGATCTTTTATGAAATCTCCAAAGAAGAGAAGTTAAAATTGGTCTTTTTGGGGGTGGGAGGTGGGTTTTTTGCATCCTTAGCTGCTTAAAGCTTTTCCAAGAAACTTTACCTACAGATTGAACGCTGATGTTGATTTTATAGCAACTAAAATTCTGCAATATACATTACAAAAGCCCACGTGACTGCCAGATGAAGGAAGTACTCCTTGATTAGCTGGAAGGTAATCATTCGGTTTTATTGGGTTCCAGGGGAAGAGAGCAGGAAGGCAGGGCTGGCGGAGAAGGGCGAGTCACCCCTCCGGATTGGAGTGCACACCTAGGTCAGCAGACAGCACCTGCAGACGTGCAGCTCGAGCCGAGGCTCGGAATGACTTCACAGGAAGAGCCATAGGGAGCAGACCCCGATTTTTTTCTTCCGAAGTAGAGATTTTTATAGAATCTTTAACAACCCTTATTACATTTGTTCTTTGACCTTTGTCTCCAGACTATTAAAACAGATTGCAGGAACGGCATGTGCGGGGACGCTTTGTCTTCCTTCTCTCCTAAGAAAGGAATGAAAAAGCGGAAACGTTTTGTTTGTTACCTGCTTGCTTTCGCAGCAAGCCTGCAGCTCCTAGCCCACAAACAAAGTCAGCCTTTACGTACAGCACGGTGTAGGGTAGACAACGGTGGGCCTAGACTGGCTGACAAGCGTTGGAAGAGCGGTGTGGAGAGGGTGAGATTATTTACTGCCCCGTCTTGGTGGCTTCATCATTTTCCTATTCAGAGAGCCAACAAAAATGCCTTAAAGGCGGCCTTTGGAGCTCAGGGAAAAGCTACATAGTCTCATGACCACCGGAGAAAAAACCTTCTGCTCAAAGCCAGCCCGTAGGTTTATTATTTTTTGAACATTTCTGCCCTACTTCACAAACTCCTGCACGGTGTTTGTTTAGAAAACACACAGCTCCAGCCTCTGCCAGGACGCAGGAGAGCTGCTGCACATCAAAATGCCCTGTGGCTTGAGGGAAGGTGCACGAAGCTGAGCGCCAGGAGGTGATGAGTTTCATACCTCGCCTCTACTCCAAAGCTTTGTTGATAGAAATCTGCTTTTGTCAACATAGCCGGGGGGCTGCCTGCAGACAATACCTCCAAACTGACAGAACTCCAAGTTTCTGTTTGTAGAATAGCCTCACCTGCCTGCGTGATGTCAGCTTACCGCAGCCCCCGGCTACGCGAAAAGATCCATGCCCCAGCCAGCTACAGCAGTCCTCCGGCACCGATGCTAGCCCCGCCGACTGCAGGTTTCAACTCAAACTGTCTGGAAGCCTGCCTTCCTCTTTAAATCGTCATTTCTTCAAGCGCACCATAGGTTTTAGTGGCTTCGAGTGAGTAAATGAACGTGGCACCGAACCCTAAGTGTGTTGCCAACCCCCTGCGCCCACCTGGAGCTGAGCTGGGGTCCTCGGCCGCCTCAAACCCCAACTGGGGGAAAACTGCGTGGGGGCATCTTCAGAGAAACCTCTGTAATTGCAACACACATGAAAAGAGCCCAAAGTGTGCGGGTCCGGGGGCGTGGGGCTACGCGCGAGATGAAAAACAGCGCGGGCCGAAGCTAACGATCCCCCCAAGGCTCGTAACTGCGCAGTCTTAAATATTCAGTGCTGCAGGGCTTCGGTTGTCTCCTGCCCTTTCTTCTCCTCCTGGGAGCCGTGCAAGAGTCTAACCCTTAGCTTGTCCTCACTGCAGATGTTTTAAGATAGCTTACGCCATGGGAGGCAGCGATGATCTTATTGACGAGGAGCGAAAAAAAGAACGATCCTGATCTCCAGCACCTCCCCAGATGAGAATCTGCTCGATACCCATGCACCAAAGCCGGTGCCGGTTGCAGCAGAGAACGAGTGGTGTGGACAGAAAAGGCAGCCTGATAAATAACAGCTTTTACTGCTCCTTGCCCTGAGCACGAGCTGACTTTCTCCTGGGCACCGCACGCTCCCCAGCACGGCTCGGTTTTGGTGCGTGCCTTTTTCACCCTCTCTGTGCTGGTAGCTCAGGGGGTAGAGAGGGGACGACCGCTGTGTTTTCTAGTTCTTGGCTCTCCCTGCTGCAGCAGGGTGCTATCACTCGGGTGTGTTCTTCGAAGCGCTCATTTATCCAGAAAGGATGAATCTTTATCTCAGCCAGGATCTCCAGGAAGCACTTGCAGGCTGTCCTTGAGATTCCCTATCCCTGAGCTGTTCCTTCACCCATGGCGTGACTCTCTCTGCCCCTCTCTAAGCACTTAAAGCTCAGCAAAATGCCAAAGCCTGGCCTCCAAAAGCACTGGCATTTGTTTTTTCTGCCCTCTGCTCAGCCACGGCTGTAAACCAGAAGGCAACAAAAAGGTAAAACGGTGTTTTCTGCCGGCGCACGCTGCACGGGCCTGCCCGTGCCTCCTAGCAAGAGAAGAGCGAGTGCCTTGCCGACTTACCACGGCAGCCCTGCTAGGCACACCAGCAACAAGATTTCTTTGCCGGCAGCTTTCCCGCTGCACCGCTTGTGTGAAAAGCCGACGCAGAAGCGTTGGGAGTTGGCAACAATTACACTGAAAGCAAAGAGAAATAGATAAATAAGCGTCCTGGCTCTTTTCCGCTGGCGTCCCTCAGCACGTTGTAAGGGCACAACAGCTATGGTTGCCGTAGAGCTCTTGGCAACGAACGGGCGTTCGAAGGGTTCGTGGAGCTGGTGAAGAGATCGGATGGGTGAAAAGACCAAAGGCGGTGCGGACTGCTAGAAGCAGCAAAAGGCAGGAAGCACCCGTACGGACGGGAAACATTATGGATTCTGACAACAAACAGAAACGCTGCGGAAGCTGATGACCGCCAAAGGCGGCTCGGGTGATGGATATACAGGAGTAGAAGTGCATGAGGGTGTTCTGATTTTGAGCGGCTTTTCGGACTCCACACCCAAAATACCAGGCCCCGAACGGGCCGGGGGAGGGAGGGAGGGAGGGAGGCAGCTGCGGCACCGCGCGAGGAGCTCTCTCCCGCAGCCGGAGGTGTGCCGCGCTGGCACCGGCTGGGCAAACCGCACGCTCCGCTGCCTGCTCTGAGTCACCGTTATTACTGTCAGCAAAACCCCGCCATAGCCCCTTTGTCTCATCTTTTCTATGGTCTTGTGATGATCATTTCTGTGCTTCACAGCTTTTATTGCCCTTTTTCTTAGGCGTAAAGGATTCTTCGTCTCATAAGACACCACACGACCTAAAAGGATGTCCAAAGCCGTTCCTGCGAGAAGCAGGAATGAAAGCCAGGCTCTAATATGAGAGCTTTAATTTCCATCCGTTAATTACAGACACAAAAAACATTACAATCACTCTTTTACAGTTCGCAGACTTGAGCGTAAAGAGACGTCATACGTTTTATTTCTCCTTGTCCTTTGCTCGCTCTGTCCCGTGACGATGTTTCCCTGCAGAAATACATCACGGAGCTCGCGTACGGCACAGCCCAGAAGTTTGTTTTGGATGGAAAGCATGAAGAAGCGATACCCGCAGCTTTGCACGCCCTGCGCTTCGGTACCGAAGTGTACGGCTCAAATTCTGTGCAATTGGTGCCCGCTTATCTCCTCTTGGCTGAGGCCTCCGCTGGTAAGTATTGTCTAAATAGTAACGCTGGCAAGGGCAAGACCTCCCGTGGGTCAGGTTTCTGGTTTCCTTTTCCCATTTATCAGGCAAGGACCAGCTCACAACATTGTGCCCTGCCTCTACCCTGCCCTGCCTCAAGGGCATTGCAGAGAGATTGGAGAAGTCACACCCCACCCCCCCTTTTCTGGGGGGGGTCCGGGGAAAAGAATCACTGCTGTGATGAGAGATCGATGAAAGCAAATGAAATGTTTTCTCCATCTCTACCGATTCCCACAAGAGAAGCAGCAGGAAAATCTGTTCTTTACCTGTGGGGCTTCGTCTGACTCTCAAAAGCATTAAATTCCCGAGAGTGGTTGGTCGCGCTCTTATCTCAGGGAACCAGCAAACATTTCTAAGGCCGTTGCATCCGCAGAATGCCTCCGTTCATTCACAAAAGTGCTCTCTGCCCGAAGCGGAGCTTTTTCTCATTGATTGTATGCTTTATAAAAAACGTCAAGTGAGGACTCTGCAGGTGGGGAACTCCTCGGCTGCAGACGTAAAGGACCGAGAAATCACAGTAAATCATTGCCGGTGCAGGAGGGCGCACAAGGCTCTGCTGGCAGAATTGAGCTGTCTCGAGGATTGTCGTAAATTGTGTGGCGAGAGAAGGGGGGAGAAAAAAAAAGCCCCGTGAGTAATTCTAGTGTGATAATGCATGAGTCATTAGTGGCTGCCTCTAGCTAACCTGTTTTGAACACGTGTTTCAGAGATATTGAATGCAAGATGCAGCTTCTGGCTGCTCTGGTAGCTCTTGACACTCAGCCTGGCTGTAAATCGGATTCTGACCACCCGCTCGCCTAAGGAGCGCTCCGGAGGGAAGCGGGGAATCCGCAAACTAGGTCTCCGTATCAAAGTACTGCCGAGGATTAATGGGCAGTATTCTCTAATTTTCTAAATTAAAAAAAAAAAAAAGCTATTTATCCTGCTTATTTCTACGTGTCGTTTCAGGTGTTGGCCATCTTCCGGAGGCATCTAGGTATCTCTCCCAAGCTCGGTGGATTGTCCTCAGCACCCCAGACTGCAGCGCTGCTGTTCGGTACAAATTGCATCGCGGTCTGGGGCTGTTCTGTGCCGCCGAAGGAAACTTTGAACAGGCTTTATATCACCTGGCGAATGACGTAAGCCAGCGCAAATACGGAAACGCTTCGATTTTACTTCCTTCTCTGATGCTTCCAGATCAATATGAAAACGCCAGCGGACAGATTTGTCATCCTGGTTTTAGGTGCCGAGAGGATACACGTTATGAACACCTGAGCTGTCTGGAGCTAAGGCACCTGTGTGTCCGTGTGTTCCCAAAGTTGTGTTTCACCAGTTTTCCTTATCCCCTTGAGGTGCCACAGACCTCGTCTGTACTGCATCTGCTTAGAAGTCTATCTGTCGACTTGGTCACGGTCCTGAGCTGAACAGACGTTCCTACCCCAAACCGGTCTAGGTGCCTTTTATCCAACAGATAGGTTACTTTATATATTGGCTGTCCTTTTCCTCAATACTTTTCCGTTAGGCGGCAGTTCACTATTTAACGACTGCCTTATTGAACTATTTAAATCATAGAATCATAGAATTGTTTAGGTTGGAAAAGACCCTTCAGATCATAGAGTCCAACGTTAACCCAGCACTGCCAAGGCCACCACCAAACCATGTCCCAAAGCACCACGTCCACCCGGCTTTTAAATCCCCCCAGGGATGGGGACTCAGCCCCTGCCCTGGGCAGCCTGGGCCAGGGCCTGACAGCCCTTTGGGGGAAGATGTTTTTCGTAATACCCAACCCAAACCTGCCCTGGCGCAGCTTGAGGCCGTTCCCTCTCGTCCCATCGCTTGTTCCTGGGGAGAAGAGACCGACCCCCCCGGCTCCAGCCTCCTTTCAGGCCGTTGCAGAGAGCGATGAGGGCTCCCCTCAGCCTCCTCTTCTCCAGGCTGAGCCCCCCCAGCTCCCCCAGCCGCTCCTCCCCAGCCTTGGGCTCCAGCCCCTGCCCCAGCCTCGCTGCCCTGCTCTGGCCACGCTCCAGCCCCTCCATGGCCGCCTTGGGGTGAGGGGCCCAGCGCCGAGCAGAGGACTCGAGGTGCAGCCTCCCCAGTGCCCAGCGCAGGGGCTGTCTGGTTCGACAGCGTTTTCCCCCATTCAATATTTTCGCCACGAGAGCAGTTTGTTGGGTTGGAAGTGGCTCCTGCCAGCTGTGTTCCTGAGGATGCTTTCCCTGTCATTTGATCCCCCAAAGGCAGATGAACTCCGCCACATCCTATTTATGTCCCGCGTAGCCTAAATTTATCCCGTGCAGAGTGATGTACCCCCGCTACTGTTGAATTTGATAGTAGCTTTGTGCGGGCGTAAATGATGACATACGGTTGGGGAGAATTAGATCCTTTCTGTTCTAATCTGCACAACCCTCTCTTCGCTTGGGCCGTAAACCTTTCGGGAGCAATTCCCCGCTGCGCCATTGTTTTTTTAGATACCCTGAATCCGGTGCCCGAAAGGGGGTCAGGTAATCATTTCTCACTATTAGCAAGTCGCCGGTCTACGTCAGAGCAGCCCTGCCTGAACTTTGGCTGCGTGTCTGCGATCTGCTGAGAGTCACACGCCAGCTCAGAATAGCTGGAATGCACCCCTGCCTCCCCGCTCCCCTGGCTCCGGCTGGGGCGCCGGGGGGAGAGAGCGGCGCCGCGGGCAGGGCCGGAGAGCTGAAAAGCGGCAGCGGGTCGTGCCTTCGGAGACGTGCGGCATCGCGCAGCGAGAGGAGGAGGTGTGGGAAAGCCACCCCGCGCTTCAAGGCGCTGCGATGAGGTTCCTCTGCCCCGGCGAGCAGGGGGCTTGGGGGTGTTGCGTTCCTTTGTGTAAAACCCAAAATACAGCTTTTTTCGTACCACGTTTCACAGTCATAATCCGGTATAACTAACGCTATGGTTACCCAGAAAAAACCTGAATGCTTGCAACATTGTTAACCCTTAATGAAATATTTCCCGGGTCTGATACAAACGTTAAACTTCTGCTTTTTTTTTTTTTTTTCATATCGCTTTCAGATTTACCTTGCTAGTTCTACGTTTGGACTAAAATCCCTTGAGGCCTCTGGAGGGTATTTCCACATGGCTAATGTTTTCTTTCGCCAGAACAAAACGGACGTAGCAAACTCACTCTATGCCGAGGTTGGTAAAACCGAAGGTCATCCTCTAGATACTTCTCCGTTTTTTATTGTGCTCTTTCCAGTGGTCGTCCTGTTTCTGGCTGCCTTTAATAGGATGGTGACCATATCAAGTGCCAGCGTTCCCTTTTAGGATCAATCTCAGAAATCCTTTTCGTACTTAAATATTTCTCTGAGGTAAAAGCAGGAGAGAGAAATTCTCTACTCGGTTAAAAACTGTTATTCAAGTTGTCTTCAATTTGGGCAGCCAAACCTTGTTAAAAAAAGGCTTTGCTACCAAATACCCGGCGCCGGAGGTCAGAGCGAGCCCCACGAGCAGGGAAGGCCGCCGAGGAGTTTCCGTAGCCAGGGAGGAATTGCTGAGCAGCGATGGGATACACACGAGCCGCGTAAAATTTACGCTGAGAAGCAACGAAAAGTCACGCTGGTACAAGATTGTCAGAACAGAACGAGCAAGCGAGGGAAGCAACAGTTATCTCTTCGCTCTAATAACTGAAAAAAAAGGAGCTTTCATTTGTTTAGCTTGATTTTCTGTGGAAATGAGGCTTTGGCAGCTGCACAACCTGCCTCCGTTCCCCTCGCAAACTTCAACCCAATTTGCTTTTGGTTAACAATCGGGTTAGATTTGTTTATAGAATCGTTCAGGTTGGAAACGACCCTTAAGATCATTGAGTCCAACGTTAACCCAGCACTGCCAAGGCCACCACTAAGCCATGTCCCAAAGCACCACGTCCACCCAGCTTTTAAATCCCCCCAGGGATGGGGACTCAGCCCCTGCCCTGGGCAGCCTGGGCCAGGGCCTGACAGCCCTTTGGGGAAGAAGTTTTTCCCAATACCCAACCCAAACCTGCCCTGGCGCAGCTTGAGGCCGTTCCCTCTCGTCCCATCGCTTGTTCCTGGGGAGCAGAGACCGACCCCCCCGGCTCCAGCCTCCTTTCAGGCCGTTGCAGAGAGCGATGAGGGCTCCCCTCAGCCTCCTCTTCTCCAGGCTGAGCCCCCCCAGCTCCCCCAGCCGCTCCTCCCCAGCCTTGGGCTCCAGCCCCTGCCCCAGCCTCGCTGCCCTGCTCTGGTCACGCTCCAGCCCCTCCATGGCCGCCTTGGGGTGAGGGGCCCAGCGCTGAGCACAGCATTCGAGGGGCGGCCTCACCAGTGCCCAGCACAGGGGGACGATCCCTGCCCTGCTCCTGCTGGCCACACTGTTCCTGATACAGGCCAGGATGCCATTGGCCCTCTTGGCCACCTGGGCACACTGCTGGCTCATGTTGAGGCAGCTGTCCACCAACACCCCCAGGCCCTTTTCCGCCAGGCAGCTCTCCATCAAGTTTGATGAAAATGAATAGTCCGATAGAGAAATGAGCTTCCGATAAGGCTGCCGCCGGGAGGAGAGCCGTCAGCTCTCTACGTGACGCATCCAGCTTGGCAGCAGCCAGCTCACCAACCCCCGGCGCTCCGGTTATTGTGGCAGGGACGGGCATTGCGGGACGCATTGTTTATAGAACAACTAGTTGCTAAATAGCATCTATTCATACAGGTGAAATAATTCATTTGCTTCCTGATAGGTAACCGACATCTGGCATGCCTTTCTCGTGAAGTCAGTTCAAGCGCAGGAGCAAATTCGCGAGTCACGACCGGAAACGTCTCCGTTCACCGAGGAGAAAGAAGTCGGCGAAGACCCCATGAGTAAGCAGCGCCGTCGCGCAGAACCGTGTGGAAGACGGGATTTGAAAGCATCCGTACCGGCCGCTGTTCGTGTTCACGGCCTTGGGGTTCGCGCGGCATTTCTGTATTTAATTTAATCGGCGTCGCAGGTGTTTCTGGTGTCGATGCTCAGTGGATTGTGCTGGATGAGACAAACGTGGCCGCTTTAGGAAGGAGGGCGCGCAGGTGGAAACGCAGCTTTGCCCTCTCTTTTACCTGCTCCTCTCCACAGCACCCTTGGCAGTGACTGTAACAGTGCAAGATTTTTGCCTTTCAGGATTCGATTCCACTTCAACCTTCTCATTTCTCCTTCGTCTCCATTTCATTGTGGGAAAGCGCCGTTTCGTCTCACTTAGGCAGGTCTACAGCTCCGTCTCCTGAAGCAGCAGGACGCGACGGAAGAGCGCGTACCAGTAATCGGCCGGGTTAACCCGGAGAACGCTCTCGGGAGAGAAGCTGGGGAGGCTCTGACTGGGACACAGAGGTGCATAAAGCCTTGGGAAACACGCTGGTGTGCGTGGTGCTGCCCTGCGCCCCGCTGCAGCCGGCCTTGCCTCCGGTCCTTCCCTCCCTTCTACCTTCCACGCTAACAAGAATATTGGCAGAGAAGAGAAACGTTTCCGCAAAGCCCTTTCCCTGGCGCTGTCTCCGTCCAGCAGCAACCCCTGCAAGAGGCGACACCCTCTTGGGTTCTGCCGGCAGTAGGAAAGTTGTTCTTTTCGTGCAGCTGTTATGACTCCACATCCTTACTAAAGGCTAATCAACACAATTAGCGACGAGATGAAAAGCTATCTGGTAATGGGTATGGAATTTGCATGGAGCTGGGATACCGCGTTGATGCTTGTAGTAGAAATGCTTTGATGTCTAGAAGAGATAATTGGACAGTTTTGAATATATTATCTTGCGTGCATCCAGCCATCCAACAAGATTCTTTCTTTCCCGCTGCAGCTGAGGCCCAGCAAGCAGAAGCGACCCGAGTGCTGAAGGCCGTGTTAGCTGTCAGAGAGCAGGCGCCAAAGCCCCAGCCCGGGGAGACGGCCCGCGTCCTGCACGCCCTTGCCATGCTTTATTACCTGGTGGGGGAGCTATCGAAGGTGAGTTTCCTCCGGGGAGAGGGTCCAGGAGGGCCGCCCAGCTCTGCTTCAGTGCTCGCCCCGCCTCGCGAAGCCATCGCCTGGCTCCTCTCCCACTCCCCGGCAGCCTTGCGGCGCTGGATGAGCGAGGACGAAGCTGCCTCGGTGGCTTGGCGCGAAGCCGGCTCGCGATCTGCACCCTGCCGAGGCTCCTAAAGCCCCCTGCGTCCCTGTGGGTCTCTGCCAGGCCATCCTCGGCGGATCCTGGCGTTATCCACATTTTCTGGGCTCCTCCTTCATCTGGGATACCCTGGCAGCGCAGCCGCCGCTCACAGGCTGCGTTTAGACACGAGGTCAGATGGCAGGCAGCGAGCAAGACGCGGGCCTTGCGCGCGTCTCTCCCCGAGCCGCCGCTCCCTATAATTGCTGCTGCGTTAATGGAGGTTCGCTCTGTTGGCCCCCGTAATTCATTTTTTGAATTTGCACCCCTGCATTTTATCGGCTGCAAATTTCAGAGGCGACCGCTGACTTCAGAGTGCCCAATGCTCTGCCTTAAACGTCGTTGATTTTGAGGAAGCGCTGAGCAGTAACCCTTGGAAATCAGGCCTCTCTGTTCGGGCTGAGCGCTCAGAAGCCCGCGTTTCTTCCGCCTATGTTTTGGAGGGTGAAAATACAGATTGGTCTCTTCGCTGTATCAGAGAAAGCCGTAACGACGTCAGGCAGCGTTTGGAAGAAACAAATTCAGATTAGAAGGCAGGCACGGCTTTGTAACTGTGAGAACGTTCTAACCCCTGGAAGAGCTACCGAGGGAAAGGAGGGATTTAGTTCGGACCGAGACGCTACAGCTGGGGTTTATTCCCGAAATAGCTTTGGGAACGCTCAGAGGAGCTGCTGGGATCGAGGCAACGATCTCCAGCGCAGGGGGCCGGGGGGACTCATCTCTGCGCCGCTGGATCCTCGGCGCGACACCCGCCGGCGGCTTTCCTCCCCCCGGTGCAGCGGCTTGCGCAGGGCACCCTCCGAGGCGAGCGGCCGGCGCCTGGACCTGCTCCAGCCCCGCCGGCGCGGTGAGCCTCTGCCGGCGTTTCCACCGCCCCTCCAGAAAAGCCGAATCCCTGACAATTCCCCTGCCTTTTCTCTGTCCTTCCAGGCTCGCGAGGCGGGGACGAAAGCCTTCGCCCTGGTGAAACAACTGCCCCAGCAAGAGGCTCCGGAAGCCATTGGTCACTTGTTAGAGTTGGTTGACTCCCGGCCGTCCCCCACGGAATCGAGGACCCTTTCCGCCAGCGCCAGGCCTTGGCCCGGGCTAGCTGTGTAACCGGG
Organism: Nipponia nippon; assembly: GCF_047370975.1. Taxonomy (NCBI): domain Eukaryota; kingdom Metazoa; phylum Chordata; class Aves; order Pelecaniformes; family Threskiornithidae; genus Nipponia; species Nipponia nippon. The sequence continues at coordinate 1,031,403 of NW_028262335.1, forward strand.
CTAGCTGTGTAACCGGGCTGCTGGCCGCAAAAGCGTTGCGAGCCGTAGGCCCTTCCTGCTGCTCGCATCTTTCCGGCTGCGTCCCTTTGTCTCGAGGTGTCGAAAATTAAACTTTTTGGCGTGAGGTAATTTTGCGCGTGCCCATCGACCTCTGGAGCCTGCTGGGGAGTGACAGCGCGAGGGTGGGAACCGAAAGCCCGACCAACACGCGACGCATAAATCATTAGAGAACGATTGGATGACGAATTACGCCTCGCGTGTTGGTTGTGCTTTTGTTATCTAATGATTTACGAAAAAGCAAACAGCCTCTTGCGTCCTCGCGCTCCGTCTCGGGGCGCCTGAGCTGTGTTTATTACCCGTTTCCTCAATTTGCCTTTCCGTTCGGCCAGGGTGAGACCAGGGAGGGACGCGGGGCCGGGCCCCGGCACGCGCCTCGCGGGGGGCGGCCGACGCCTGCGCCTCGGGACCTGGTTGGGCCCCGTCGGGTGCTGCCCCCCACCCCCCCCAAATCCACGGTCTCTCTTTTTGCAGCGGAATCTCGTAGCTCCGGGCACCGAGGGCCTCGCCTGTTCCGCTCGCGGAAGGACTCGCATCCCGGAGGGCCCACGGGCACGGCGCGAGGGCCGGGCAGCGGTCTTGAGGGACAGGCTCCCGAGGCCGGCTGGCTCCGATCGGCGCCTCCAGCCCCAAGGAGAGGTTTCCTCGCGGCCGAGCGCTCGCCAGCGCCTCGGCGTCCCGTTAACTCTGCCGCCGGCCTCGAGCGGAGGAAGGCCCCGGTGTCACCGCGGGCCGCGGAGAGCGGCCCCCCGCACGCTGCCGCCCCGCGGGGAGCAGAGAGAGGAGGGAGGGGCGGGGGGGACGCGCGACCCGCGGCGCGAAGGGCGGTGGGAGAGGGGCTAGAGGAGACCCCGGGAGCGCGGGTCCAGGCGCCGGCGCACGTGACGGCCTCGCGCAGCCGGGAAGGAGGTCGGGGAACCTCGCCCCGCTGGATGCAGGGCCTGGATGCAGCCGAGCGTGAAGCCGCCGATGAAGCCTCCTTTACTGCGGGAGGATTTCTGAGCGCGTTTAATCGCCTGGCTGGATCGGGAGGGAGTCGAGCGCGCTTTTAGCAATGCTTCGTCAAGCTGGGACCTGAGCGATTTGAAGGGAAAGGCTCCGCGGCGGGGGAGCGGCGCTGGCCGGGGCGCGCGAGGGGGAGACGCCGGCGGAGGCGCCCACCCGCACCAGCCACCGCGGGCCGGGGACCGTGGCGGGGGGACGGCGCCTCGGAGGATTTGGGTCACTGCGGCCGGGGATTTGGAGCCGTGGGCTCGATGGCGGCGGTAATCCCTCGGGACGCTCCGCAGCCGGGCTGAGCCTGCCGGAGGCGCCGGGCCGGTGGCTCGGTGTCGCTGCTCCTGGCCGCTCAACGCCGTAACCGACGGCGTGAAAATTAACTTTGCGTGGAGCCGAGCGGGAGCAAGGGCCGGGGACGGGAGCGTTGGCGCGGCGAGGAGGAGCCCTGCGCGCGTCAAGAGCGTTTTGGGGAGCTCGGAAAGGTTTTGCAAGAGTTATTCCCTACGCCGCCGCTGCAACAGCCGTTCCCAGCGCGTGCACCGCAGGGCCAAGGGCCGTTTCACGAAACAGGGGGAAAAAAAAAAGCCTGACGCGACCGAGATCAGCGTTTCTGTGCCCGAAAAGTGTTCAGACCTGCCGCGCTCGGCACAGCTTCAAGGGCAACCAAAATAAATGAAGAATTCTGCCAAGCAGCCGCCGCCGCCTCCCTGCCCTGCGCGGGTGCTCGCGGCGGGGCTCCGGCCCGAATCCTGGGTTTAGGAACGCCGCCGCGAGCCACGTCCCCAAAACCAGGGCTCCCAAGCGGTGCCAGGGCGGAGGCCGCGGGCAGCGACCGGCCCCGGCTCCCCCTGCCCCGGGGAGTTAAAACCGAGTCTGGCCAGAGCCGGCCCAAACGCTGGGGTTTAAGCCCGGAGGAGGCGGCGGCCGCGCCGCTCGGAGCTTCCCCATCCATCGCCGCACTCCGGAGCGAGGAGGGAAAAAAAATAATCCTTCCCGGGCCCCAAGCGGGATCTGCGAACCGAAGGCGCAGGGCGGGGGCGGCCGTGGTGCCACGCACGCGCTCCCGGATGGCGAGCGCACCCCGCGCCTGCCGCCGCGCACGGCTCTGGAGAGGTTTTAAAAAACGGCGGGCGCGGGGGCCGCGCAGCAGCGGAAGGGGTCGATCACGGGGTATTTTTATCTCTCTATTCCCCCCCCCACCCCACCCCTTTATTGTCTTTCAAGCGTGGGCAAGTGGCTTCATTTCCAAACCAGACAAATAAATTAAAAAAACCCCAAGATGATTATTTTAGCGGAGAACCTGCCTGGGGCTTGGGGAGCAGCGGCGGGGGGAGAGGGGAGGCGCGGGGCCAGGGCGTGGGGGTTTTTTTTCCAGTTTTGTCCGCGCAGGACAGTATTTCTCTCTTTTTTTGGTTGGTTTTTTTTTTTTTTTAATATACTCCAGGCGGAACTTCAGTGCAATCGATACAACTACGGTGCAGGGAGCGAACGATGCAAAAGTCGTCCTAACCACGTCGAAGCTGCTGCTCGGGCGCTGTAGACGCTCGGCTTCCGCGTCTGTACCTTTTCGTGTACGTCTTACAGCGTGACTACGCTCCGAGGCTATTTACAGTACTTGGCTTGTCAAATCGGAAACGCTATAACTTAAACCTCTACTATTAACAACAATTGAACAAAAATATATATAATATAAATATCTTCCAGTCTATACACAGAGCGGGAAAGGGGTGCATCCGCGTGGTGATGAGTTTTGGGGAGGCCGGGGGCGGCGGCGAGGAGGGGGCTGCAGGGCGCGGCTGCCGGTTCTTCACCGTCGGGCAAATATTGCCGAGATTAAACCAGGGGAAAATTAAAAAGACGCTTCCCCCTCCCGGCGGGAACTGGGGGGGAAGGAGAGGAGAGGCCGCGGGCGAGGGGACATTGACCTTTCCGAGCGCCCCGACCCCAGGGCGGGGAAATCCCCGTCCCGCCCCGCCGGGGGCTTGGAATCGCTGAGGCTGCGTTACAAAAGAACTCCTTTCTGTTTAAAAAAAAAAAAAAAAAAATCATTGGTTTAGGTTTAGTCAATTTACACGATTTTTCTACGATTAGAACGTTAAAAAAAAAAAAAAGTTTCCAGCTTTAAAAACTTCCGCTACGTGATTTTCTCGTTAAATAACCTATCGCGTCGGTAAAAACAGGGAGCCGCCCTCCCGCTGGCGCAGGCTGCGTGGTTGGTTTTTAAAACATCTCTGGGCTTTGAAATCCTGGACGCGAAACCAGCTAAAAAAAAAAAAAAAATCATTTCTAGCAGAAAAAAAAAAAAAAAATAATAATAATAATAATAATACAATAGGTCAGTCTGTCCTGGATAACCCCGCGGGAGGCGGGGAGGGGGCGTCCGCGCAGGGGCCGGGCCCCCGCTCCCTCCTTCCTGGTTTCTGTACAAAAGCAGTTTAAAAAAGAAAACCCAACGCGCTGGGGAGAGGAGGCGGGCGGGGCCGGGCGGGGCCGCGGGCGGGTTAGACCTGGGAGTCGGCGCCCAAGCTGTGAAACTCATCCGGGGTTTTGTCGCTCTGGCTGGCTCCCCCCTGCCGGAAACCCGAGGCGATCTCGTCGAAGGTCCGACCCTTCGTCTCCGGCACCTTGAAGTAGGTGAAGATGAAGAAGAGGACTAGCAGCACCGTGAAGATGATGAAGACGTAGGAGCCGCAGAGTTGCTGGGGAGGAAGAAAGAGGGGGTGAGGGCGTGGGCAGGGACTTGGCGGAACGGCGCCGGGCGGAAGGGATGGCCCCGTCCTGCTCCCTGCTCCTTCCCCGTCCCTCTTCCCACCAAAGCGGCTCCGGCCAGGCCGCGGGGCTCGCGGCGAGCGAGACGACCCAACCGGGGCCCGCTACGGCTCGGCACCCCCAACCGCCTCCCCACCGAGAGCGCCGGGCGGTGATTACCGCGATGTACTGGAAGCCCATGCCCACGATGAAGTTGGAAGTCCAGTTGGAGAGCCCGGCGACAGCGAAGGCGGCGGGCCGAGGGCCTTGGCTGAAGAGTTCTGCCACGATAAACCAGGGGATGGGGCCGGGGCCGATCTCGAAGAAGGCCACGAAGCCGAAGATGGCCACGATGCTGAGGTAGGACATCCAGGGCATTTGGTCCTAGGCCAAGGGAGAGAGAGGAGGTCGGCTCGGCGAAGGGGGATGAAGCGTTTGGCCACCCCGGGTGAGACTCAAGCAGGCGCGGTGCTGGCGGAGAAGTCACGAGGTTTCTCCGGGTCGGAGAGCGGATTTCTGGGATCTCAAGAGGGATCTGGGGACCGCTCAGGTGTCACCTCTAGCAGGACAAGTCCTTCCTCCTCTCCAACCAGAGCTCCTGGCCACCCGTCCCCTCAGCGCCCACCACTCACCAGCAGCGTCAGGGCGATGGTCATCAGCACGGCGCAGCCCGCCATCCCCGCCAGGCCGATGAGGTGCAGCGTCCTGCGTCCGGCTCGCTCCACCACGAAGAGCTGGGGGACGGAGGGGGGCGGCCATCAGCACGGCCCCGGCAAAGCCCCCTTCTTCCCTCCAGCTTCCCTGGGGAGAGCTCGGTGGGCCACGACTCACCGAAACGACCGTGAAAGCCGTATTCACCACGCCGGAGCCGATGGTGGCGTAGACGGGCTGCTCCACCCCCGACTTCTCAAAGATGCTGGTGGAGTAGTAGAAGACCTACAAAGCGCAGGGACGTCAGGTCAGCAAGCCACCACGGGACGCTGATTCGCAGCCAGCGCGACCCAAGTTTTGGGGGAAACGAGCTGAGCCCGCGGCACCCGGTCTCCCCAAAACTCACCGCGTTGATCCCTGAGAGCTGCTGGGACAGCTGCAGGATGATCGCGATGAGGATGGGCTGGCGATACATGGGGGAACGGAAGAGCTCCATGATGGTGACCTTCTTCTCCCTCATCATCTGCCGGCTCTCCTCCTTCATCTCCTGGAGGTCGCTGCTGACGTCCGTGGTGCCCCGCAGCTTCTTGAGGACTACGGGGAAGAGGCGGGGTCAGGAGCAGGCGAGGACCCTCCGGCGCGGCGGGACGAGCTCAGGGACGGGGGTCACTCACCGCTCTTGGCTTTGTTCTCCTCGTTGCGGTTGATGAGGAGGAAGCGGGGGCTCTCGGGGGCGAAGGGCAGGATGATGCACTGCAGCAGGGCGGGGACGAAGATGAAGCCCAGGAGCAGCGGCCAGAGCGAGTCGTTTCCCATGATCAAGTCCAAACCGAAGACCTGTGGACAAGAGGGGTTGAGCCACCCTTTCCCAGCTCGACGTGGGCCCAACTCTGCTGCTCGTGGGTGCGCTGCAGGCTCGGGCACCCATCGGAGGGCCGCGGACGGCTCCGTTGCTTCCAGGTGGCCAAGGGACATCACGTCACGATGCTGCCCGTCCCAAACCTTAAGATCTCCCAGCAGCCCCGCTCCTGCCGTGCCCCAGGTCCATCCCGCCAGCCCCAGCTCCGGACGGAGCACGTGGATCCGCAGCACGGGCAAGGCTCTGCTCTGCGCTGCTGCACTAAACCCCGTCTCTGCAGACCCCGATGAGCATCAGCACCGCAGACGGGGAACCCCCCCGCCCACCCAAGCCGGTTCTCCGGCACTTACTTGCGCGATGAGGATGCCCAAGACGATGCCAAGCTGGTGGAAGGTCCCCAGCGCGCCCCGCAGCGCGGTGGGCGACACCTCGCCCACGTACATGGGCACGAAACCGGTGGTGAGGCCGGAGTAGAGGCCGATGATGAAGCGGCCGAGGATGAGCATCTCGAAGGACAAAGCCATCTTGGAGAAGCCCATGAGGACGGCGGACAGGAAGGCGAGAACGTTGGACATCAGCATGGAGTTGCGCCTGGGGAGGGAAGGGAGGAGGGCGGTGAGGATGAGGGGGGTCAGAGAGGCTGAAGGGGCATCGGGAGAAGCCAAACGTCGGCTCGTGGCAGGAGGGAGGTGCCCAAAGCCACCCCCGTGGGATGCCGGGGCGGGGGGAGGCTGCACAACCCCCCTGGCGAGGCCCACCCACCACGCTCAGCGCTCACCGTCCGAAGCGATTGACGAAGAGCCCCACGGAGAAGGATCCGATCATGCCTCCGACGGAGAAGATGGCGACGGAGAGGGACCAGAGCGTGGTGAGGGTGGCAGGGCTGATGGGCTCCTCATATCGGTACAGCCAGGTACGGTTGTAGAAATCCTCAATCACCTGCAAAAGAGCGGGGAGGAACGAAGCCGCGGGTTAAAGCCATCCCCGTTTCGTCTGTGCCACCGGTGTTACGAGTTGCCCGGCCTCAGCCTCACCACCTACAGACCCTTGGCCGGTGAGCGCGGCTCACAAGACAATGCGTCACGGAGCCGGGAGCCGCCCAGCCGGTGGCTCGGCTCCAACCCAAGGGAGGAAACCTGCTGGGATGCGCGGGGGAAATGCAGCCGGACAGGTTCTGGTCTCACTCTGCCGAGAGAGAAGCTCGGCGTTGCCAAAATACCTCTTTCACCTCACCGGGCGGGCGCGGGGAGGTCACGCTCTTCCCCGGGGAGCGGGAGGAGGGGAGGGATGCCTCCATCGCCGGAGGAGAAGCAACACGGTGGGGGGAGATGGCAGAGATGGTGGAGGAAGGTGAGGAAGACAGCAGGGCCATGGGGGCAGCTGAGCGACTCCCATCCCTTGGACACTCTCTTGAATTTAATTTCTAGGGTTTTTTCTGCAATGCTTCCATAACGCAATGCTTCTGCAACGCTAACATCCAAGACAGGCGCTTGGCTTTAATTACCGTCTTCGCAGAACACCCTTTTCTATATATTTCAGATTTTTTTTTTTTTAATATATATTTTTAAAGCCAGCCCGCTGCCAAAAGCTTCCAGTAAGTTATCCAAGGGTCGCCCCTACCCAAAACAAAACAGCGAAGGGCTCGATAACACGCCCACCAACCCTGGCTGGAAGGAGCAGAGGTCTCGTGCAAGCAGGGGAAGCTGCCGCCGGACGTCAAGCGGCCCACAGGCCTCGCCGCTTCGAAGGCTTTCGCAGGCGCTCAGCTCCCGACGAAGCGTCGGCACAATACTGCTTCGTTTCCTAGTTTTCCCATCGCGTCAAGCCCAAACGAGAGCCCCCGGCAGGGGCAGCACAAGAAATACACCCCGGGCTTCGCTATAAACGTCCATAATGTAATTTTTCCTTAAAGTCGTTCCTTTCACAAAGCCCCTAAACCATTGGGATTTTAAGTGATTTTGTTTGCCTCCTGCTTCGCCTGGAGGTTTTGACGCTTTGGGGGCTTTTCCCCCTTTTTCTAACACAACAAATAATTGATATTATTATTATTTGGAGAACCCAGGACTGGCTCAGGCTCCCTGCGGGGGTAAGCAGGTCTCTGCACACACCCCACCAAACCTTGCCACGCTCCAAATTCCTCCCTACCTTCCTCAAAGCCTCCAGCTCTCCCTTGAAGCGGAAACAAATTAACGCAAGCGACAGCGGATGCCCCGGCGCTGGCTGAGGGGCGCTGGGCTGCGCTTTGGCTTAGCAAAAAAATAGCACCCAAATCCCCCCTTTCCTCCAGCAAAAAAGGCTGGCTGGAAAAACCCACCCTGTTGGGTCGTTGGGAGGAGAGCAGATGAACAATTACAAGTTTAAAGTGCGAAGCATGAAAAAAAAAAAAAACATTGCGTTTCCCAAAAGTTGGTTGGTTTTGGTTTTTTTTTCCCCCCCTCTCACCCTCATTTCATTTCAGCCGAGTGCTTTCTACCAGCCCTCACCCAGTTTCGGGGCGGCCCCTCCACACATCACGTCTGCAAACACCCCACAAACCCAAGGCGCCGGTTCGGCGGCGGGGAGGACTACATGACCGCAAAAGCGGCGCCCAGCCCTCCGCGCGAGAAAGGAGCCTTTCCGCGAAGAGCTGCGGCCAGCAAACGCCGCGGCCTTCGCATCGCTGAGGCCAGGGGAGCGATGCATCCTAGTCCTGCATCCCCACTCGCCGGGTGACTCCCCGGCCTGAGCCCCAAGGGGTTAACCCTAAAACGTAGGGAAACTGAGGCAGCACCCATCGCGGGGGGACCTCGCTTTGCTGGGGGGCTGTGGGAAGCGGAGCTCGGTCCCAAGGGAAGACCCCCAGCTCAGACGTGGTCCCTGCCCACGTCACCCGGAGCAGCATCGCCCTGGGTCGGGGGAGGATGGAGAAAAGTCCTTCGGCCGCAGGGAAACGGCGCGCGTCCTCGGGATGCGGGGGCCGAGCTCCGACGCGAGGCGGTAATTACAGAGTGCCTGCTCCCCGCGGTGCCGGAGCTCGGGAAAAAACCAGGGCGGATGCCAGAAAGCAGCTCCACAGCACGTTTCCAGGGATTTCCCAGCTCGCCGCTGTTTCAAACTCCGCTCCTGTTGCCCGTCTCCGGAGGAGGATGCTCCCCGCCGGCCGAGCACGAAGGTCGCTGGCGCAGATCGGTCCGGGGAAAGGCGAGCACGGGTCAGGATTTTTTAGCAGGGCGATGCTTTCGGCAGACAGATGCGTGCGCCGTGGGTGTGAGCACCGAGGGTGCTGGACGGGAGTCGCAGCCTCCAGCCGCGTGAAATCCCGCGGGGACAACTCACCGTGATTAAATACAGTTTAACGCAACACCTCGAATAAAGGCAATTCGCGGCTTTATCGCTCTTGCCGCACCGATGGGGGCCTGGGAAGTTTTTGCACGGGGTCTTCTCTCCCACAAGGAGTTTTTTTGGGGCTCGAGGCAAGATTTTGCAGCCCATTTGCTGGCAATGGGATTAATAATCTCACGGCGTGAATCCTGCCTTGGTGATTTTAATTATTTGGGATGGCTCGCTGGCTGTGACGACGCGCGGGGACAGGCTCTGCTCTCGCACAGCAGCAGCTGGCCCCCGGTTTGTCCTTCGACACCTCACCCCGGCAGCCGAGCGCCACGCGGGATTTCTGAGCTAACACTTCCCAGCCTTTAACACCTCAAAAAACCACGTAATTTAGGGCAAGTCAAGTTTTTCAAGGCTCCCACGCACCTACCAGTTGCTGGAGGGTCCTGCGCTGTGCTAGGGGAAGGAGCAAACCCCTCCTGCTCTCCATCCCAACCCCCTCTCCTCCGGGATGCAAAGCTCCCATCGGAGCGGTCCTTCCTCCCCTTCGAGATGACTCAAACCCCAATTGGCTCCCAGAGCTTCGCCGAAAGCCGAGGTTAAAAGTGACGCTGGTCCCACCCAGAGAGCATCCTGCATGCGTTCCTGGGATTTTTCCCGGCAAAAACGCTAAGCGAGGAAGAAACTAATTCTCCTGGGAAGGCGGGAGCTAAGTAACTCCCTCGCAAATCCCATTACAGGCAGTAAGCTGCCTAGCGGGATGTACTATTTTAGCCGGGCTGGCAGCGGATGCAGGTTTGTTTTCAGGCACAGGGGGGGTGGAATTTTACTACGGGGAGGTGGCTCGGCGCACACTCACCTTTTGCGGGGCGTTGATGACGCCGGTGTTGTAGCCGAATTGCAAGGAACCCAGCACTGCTCCTCCCACAGCGAGCATCAGGCGAGCTGTCATCTGCACGGAAAAGGGGGAAGGAAAACAAAAAAAGGGGGGTTAAACTTGGGGTGCTGGCTATGCCCCCCGCCATCGGAGAGGTCCCCCAGCACTTCTCCCCGGGGAGTAGCAAGAGGAGGGCTGCTCGTAAGGTTGGGAGCATGAATATGCAGGAGAGAAGCGAAAACTTGCTTTTAATGGCATCCACGTGGGCCAGGGGAAAAAAAAATAATTAAAAAAAAAAAAATACTGGGTTAGGCTTAAAAAAATACTGTTTGGGGATTCCAGGAATTTTTTGCCTCTGGACCGGGGCGGGAGGTTTTATCTGGGCTCGCGGGGTCCCCTCCGAGGGCTCCACGTGACACCCGGGCGGCACACAAGCACGAGATGCTTTTGGGGACGCCGCGGCGATGCCGCCGGCCAGCCAAGCATCATCCCGCCATCAGCGCAAGGATGACCTGGACAGCCGCCGTTAACGAATTTTTTGCATCGGAGCCTAATTAACAGTCGCTGAGCAAAATCCCGGCTATTTGGCAAACCCTTCGCCCGCCTCCTCTTCCTCCTGCTTAAGCCAGAGCGACAATCAGGGCCTTGTTTGGGATCGGGGTCAGGGCAGGCCAGCGCTCGGGCCACCTTCGTTAACAGCCCAATTATGCCAGGCAGGAGATTTTCCCGGCACTCAGCTCCAAGAACCAGGATCCGACATTCCCGGTTAATCAGCTTTGGGATGATCCATGTGAAATTTATAAGCCCCTTAATGTGGCGGGGGCGTGGGGGGGCTGGGTTCTCCCCGGTTTTCCCAGGTACCGGTGCATCACCCCAACCCTGGGATGCTACGCTGGCGTCGCAGATTAATATTCCCAAGGGATCGGTGCCAGTCAGACCCCACCTAAATGCAACCCCTAGATCAGAAGGGCTGACTGCAAAGCAAACACCAAAAAAAAAAAAAAAAAGGGATATTTTCTTATTTAAGAAGCATCTTTTTTTTTTTTTTAAATAAATAATATAAATAAAAAGTGCTGCTCCCTGACCTTGCCTCTCCGGCCAAGCCGCTTCCCCCCGCGTTAAAGTTTGCAGGGAAAAAGCAACAGGGAAAAAAGCCAGCCCCGTTAATGAAGCTCATTAATTAGGCTTGGCCCCAACACAACTAATCAGGGAGGTTCTGGCACTCGGGTTTTGTTCGGTGCTTCTGAATAAGCCCACCTCGAGAAGAAAACGCCTCGCTTGGGACGGCAAAACCAGCCGGCATCCCAGAAAAACAAGGGAAAAACCCCCAAAAAATCTGAAATCCTGACTCCGACCTCATCTATCCGCCCGCTGCTCCGCAAAACTGTGACAGGCAACACCAGGAATGCCAAAAGCAATCTGCGCTTGAATAAACGTTGTTAAAAAATGAGATTTTTCTGGTCTTTGGGTGGTTTGGGGGAATTTTTTGTTTTGTTTTGGAGTGTGTACAGAGTTTTGAGTGATCTTTCGTTGCTTTCTGGGGGCCATCCCTTGCTTTTTTGGGGTAGCAATTTTTTTTTACTTTGCATGGCTAAAGGCCGGCTCGCCCTCTCCAGCAAAGCCGACAGGTGATCCACCACGTAGGGCGAGCGCGCCGGTGAGTCACGGCAGCGCCGTGCCGCAGGGATGGGGATGCATCATGCCAGCGTGAACTTTGTTCCGACACCAGCCACTACCCCACAAAGAATTAAACAATAAAACGACTTTTGCAACTTTAACCTGCAGCAAAAAAAAAAAAAAAAAAAAGTAAAACTTATAATTTTAACCTCTAGCAAAAAAAAAAAACAAACCAAAACAACTTATATTTCTATCCAGCTCCGGCAGCTTGAGGAGGCGAAGGGATAGAGGCGGTAGGAAGGCTGCCGGCATTTTTGGAGGCTCTCCCCAGGCAGGGTCACCGTGAGTCAGCTCCTCCTGCTCGCTTCGGGCTTCCCAGCTCCAAACACACTGCCCGGCAGATCCGGGAGCCTTTCGGCTTTAACCTCGCCATTAAAGGAAAGGCTTAAGAGGGCGAGTTAAGGGGGAGGAAAAAAAAACCCAAAAGTTGATTTTTAAGGGTAGCCTTGCATGGGAAACTCCTGCGAAATCACGCACAGGGTTTGTTTTGCTTTTTTTAAAACTGCTTGCAGAAAACAGCAGCTTTATTTGGAGTTTAGGGGAAAAAAAAAAAAAAAAAACACAACAAACAACACACAGCATACTTCTTCCTTCTGTGCAATAAACTTATTTACAGCCTGGAGACACCCAACGCTCGTGGTTTTTTCCCTACTAACCTTATAGGAAGAAGAGCGCGGCGCTTATAATTTTAATAAATCCTTTCTTTTGTGTGGAAGCTGGGATGCTCGGAGGAGCTACCAACCCGCAGGGCGACAGCAGCCCCCCCAAGCCCCCAGCGGGCTGCGTTTGGCTTTACAACTCTCTCTTTCTTTTTTTTTTTACCCATTTGTTTTTTTTCCTCCAGTGTGGAAGGATTTCAGGGTGCTGCCTGCCTCACGGAACGAGGAAATGAATAATCCCTTTAAAAAATAAGAAGAATAAAGTGTCCCAGGAGGGAATTTCAGAAAAATCCACATTTAAAAAGGGCCCGTAAAAATTAGCGACGAGGCTTTAATGAGCATCTCGGAAGCTGATTGCAAGGGGTCCCGTCCTGGGATGGGTGCAGGGGGTTACTGAGGGGAGGGGTGCAGCCTTCCAGCATCTTGCACGCTTGTGCACGCTTGCCGGAGTGAGGATAACCGGATCCAGCCATTGCCCGGGATAACGCGGCTGCACGTTGGCTCCCAGCCCAGGAAAAACTTACGCACCCACCAAGGGCCGGGTAAAACCTGCTCCTAAAGCCACAGCATGTGCCACAGCGCCGGCGTTCACCGATGGGGGGGATTTGGCAGCCAAAGAGGGGGGACAACACCGGCACCACGGGATCGGCCGAAATTTTGGGGGGGGGGAGGGGGGATTATCGGCGTGGGAGAAAACCCGCGGCGAGGGGAAGCGGAGTCGGGGCGACGTCGTTTTAGTTTTTTATTTATTTGATTTCTTAAAGGTCAGCCGGGGACGGCGACACAAGCCCTCTGAGCATTGCAACCACAAGAGCGTCTGCAACAAGCCCAGGAGATGTTTTTGCATGCGAAGAGCTGGAGCAGCCCAGCTCCGTGGGCAGAAAAGCATGTCCCGCTTTAATAATATTAAATATTAAATTTAAGGGGCGGGGGTGAGCTCATCCCCCACCTCCCAGCACCCCTACTGCCGCCTGCTCCAATAAAACTCCCTTTCTCCCTTGCAAAATGCCCTCTCGATTTAAGCGTCACCCATCAGAACACAGCAAATTGTTCCTGCAATTAATTACCTTCAAAAAAAAAAAAAAAAATCATTTCTAACCTAAATTTATCTAACGAGGTAGTTATTGAGACGGAAAAGCAGAGGGAGCGCGTCCCTGGCTCCATTTCGGTAGCGGGGAGTTAAGCCCAGCCGGCAGCGCATCAGATTTCTTCGTTACGAGAGCAAATTTCTTTTTAATTCCTGCCCCCATCGACGCGCTGCCGGCCGTCACGTTCCCGGCTCCCAGCCCCAAACCCACACCTCGCCCCAAAAAAAACCAGCGCTGGGGTAGAGCCAGCTTTAAATACAATAATAAAAAAATATAATAGATATAAAAATATAAATTTTAATTAAAAAAAGCCTAGTATTCCCAATGCTCCAAAGCTTGGGGGAAAAATAAGGAGCTGCTCGCTGGGGAGAAAAATAAGAGGAGTTGTTCGTGTAGCATCTTTAATCGGAATAAAATTGTTGGTTTTGTTTTTAATTACACGTTGCCCGGCACTTTGCCCTGCTGTGGAGCAACTTTTTTATTTCCTTCCCTGGAAAAAAACCCTACATACTTGACTACATCCCAAAACACTCCCAGGAGGGGATCTTTTGGGGGGCAGCATCCCCAGGGGAGGCCGGGGTCTAACGTTAATGACCCCGCCGCAATTAACTCACCTTCCTCATTTAGGGCCCGGCGTCGCAGCGCTTTCACCCACCTTTATGATTATAAATCGATTTATTTGAGGCAGGTCGCGGCGCTGGGAGGACTGGGCTGCTGCGGGGCAGCCGAGGGAGTTCACGTTATTGAATAATCCAGGGGGTTGGGGGTAAAATGATGGGAATTGGGTCAAAAATGGTGCAAAGAGCTCAGGCTGCGACGCGGCCCAGCCGTACCCCAGCGGCCCCGGGGGGTCCCGGGGGTGCCCCCCCCCCCCAAAAAAAGGCGAACTCAGCACTTTTGGGGCCTCGCTGCCTTTTCCTCACCCCCAAAACGGGGCCAAAAGCGCCTTTTTGTTGGCTCTTCCCTTTGCATTTTCTCGCCTCAAAGCTGAGGGGGGGGGGGTTACCCCGAAACTCTTTCCCAGGTGCGCGGTGAAGCGCCGAGCCTGCGGGGGGGGGGGGGGGGGGGGGAGAGGAGCGTTTTGGGGTGTTTCGCCTTATTTTTGAGGTAATTTTTTTTAAAGAAAAGGCTTGTTTTGCGTGGCGGCGCCCACGAGCGAGCACCCACACGTGTCCGCGGCGCGGGCTGCGCGCGGCGGCTCGAGGAGGCCAAACGCAGCCCCGGTTCCCCCCCGCCGCCGCCTCAGACCCGCAGACGATCGCCGTTCCGCCGGTTGTGTAACGCGCGGGAAGGGGAGGGGGCCGGCGAGGCTCTCCCCCGCGGCGTGCTCACCTTGCTGCCGGTCTCCATGGCGGCCCCGGGGCGGCGGCGGGGCTGGCGGGAGCGGGGCCCGGGGCGGGAGCGGGACCGGGCCGGGGCCGGGGGGGGCGGCGGAGCGGCGCGCGGCGGAGCGGAGCGGTGGCGCGCGGCCGCGGCGGGGGCATTGAAGCGGCTTAAGAGAGCGGGCAAGCTGGTGGCGCGGGGCGGCGGCGCCCATTGGTGCGCGGGGCGGGGGGGCGGGGCGCGTGGCGGGGGGAGAGGGGGCGGGGCGAGGAGGGGCGGGGCGAGGAGGGGCGCGCGCGGAGGGGGCGGGGGAGGGCGCGCGCGCGTGCGGGTCTGCACGTGGGCGTTGGGGGCGGGGGGGCGCGCGTGAGTGAGCGTGCAAGCGTCTGCGCGTGAGTGTGCAAGCGCGGGTGTGCGCGTGTGTGTCTGCGGGTGTGAGCGTGCAAGTGCGCGCGCCTGTAAGTGCGCGTGTGCAAATGGGAGCGTGCACGTGGGAGCGTGCAAGCGTGTGTGCCGGTGCGTGTGTGTGTGTGCAAGTGCGAGTGTGCAAGCGTGAGCACGTCCGTACGTGTGTGTGCGCACACGTGAGTGTGCAGGGGCGTGTGCCTGTAAGTGCGCGTGTGCACGTGTGAGTGTGCAAGTGTGTGTGCCAGTACGTGTGTGAGTGCAGGTGTGAGTGTGCAGGTGCGCGCGCCTGTAAGTGCGCGTGTGCACACGTGAGTGTGCAAGTGTGAGTGTGTGATAGTGTGCACATCCATACGTGCGCGTGTGTGAGTGTGTGTGCGTCCGTGTGTGCATGCATGTGAGCGTGCAAGTGTGTGTGTCTGTACGTGTGAGTGTGCACATGAGTGTGCTTGTGTGAGTGCGCGTGTGCCCGTACCTGTGCATGTGTGAGCGTGCAAGTGCGTGTGCCTGTACGTGTGCAAATGTGAGTGCGCACATGTGAGTGTGCAAGTATGTGCACGTCTGTACGTGTGTGCACACGTGCGAGTGTGCAGGTGCCTGGGCCTGTTCGTGTGCATGTGCAAATGTGAGTGTATAAATGTGAGTGTGCAAGTGTGTGCAGGGCTGTACATGTGTGTGCACGTGTGAGTGTGTAAGTGTGCGTGCCTGTACGTGTGCGTGTGCCAATGTGAGTGTGCAAGTTGTGCAGGCCTGAATGTGTGCGTGTGCTTGTACGTGTGCACACGTGTGTGCATGTGTGTGTGCACCCTGCTTTGGGACAACACCTGTACGTGTGCGCGTGCAAGCCTGTATGTGTGTGCGCCTCTGTGTGTGCGTGTGAGCGTGCAAGTGCACGTGTATGTGCTTGTGTGTGTGCACAGGCGTGTGCAAGTGTGTGCGGGCACATGTGAGTGTGCACGTGTGGCTGTGCCTGTACACGTGTGTGCGCTTGTGCAAGGGCTTCGCTGCAAGCCCCTGCGAGTTGTGTGTGCGTGTGTGCACACGCGTGTGTCTGGGTACCTGTGTGCACACGCGTGCACGCACCTGGGTGTGTTTCCGTGCTGCGTGCGCCTGTGCATATGTGTGTGCGTGTAAATGCGTCCGTGCACCTGCGCACGCCCTTGGGGTGCGTGTGCATCGGTGCAGGCGAATGCAGCTGTGCACGCACACGCTGGCCCGTGCGTGTGCACGCGGCCGCCTGCACGCGCTCACTTACCCACGTGCACGTGCGCCCGCACGTGTGTGCACACGCGCGGCCGCGTGCATGCGAGAGCTTCCCTGCGAAGGCCCGGCGAGCACACGCGCGCGTGCAACAGCCCCTGCAAGGCCCCTGGTGCAGCCGGCTGTGCGGCACCCCCTTGCACCAACCCCCTTTGCAAAGCGCAGTCCTGGGGCTCCCGGCTCCGCCTGGCATCGCCACGGTGCAAAACCCTGCGGCCCGGTGCAAAACCCCGCAGCCGATGCAATACCCTGCGCCTGGCGCAATACCTTGGGCCTGGTGCAAAGGCCTGCACGCGGTGCAAAACCCTGTGCATGGTGCAAAACCCCGCGTGCGGTGCAATACCCTGCATGCTGTGCAAAACCCTGCACGCTGTGCAAAACCCCATGGCTGGTGCAATACCCCACACACGGTGCAAAGCCCCACACACGGTCCAATATCCCGCATGCAGTGCAAAACCCTGCACCCGGTGCAAAACTCCGTGGCCTATGCAATACCCCAGACCCAGAGCAAAACCCCACTCCTGGTGCAAAACGCCACAGCCGGTGCAATACCCTGCACCTGGTGCAAAAACCTGCACACGGTGCAAAATCCCATGGCCGGTGCAATACCCCAGTCATGGTGCAAAACCCTGCATGCGGTGCAATACCCCGCATGCAGTGCAAAACCCTGCAACTGGTGCAAAACCCCACGGCCAGTGTGGTGCCCTGCATGCAGTGCAAAACCCTGCAAGAGGTGCAAAACCCTGCACACGGTGCAATACCCTGCATGCAGTGCAAAACCCTGCACATGGTATAAAACCCTGCATGCAGTGTGATACTCAGCATGCAGTGCAAAACCCTGCACCTGGTGCAAAACCCCACGCCGGTGCAATGCCCCGCATGCAGTGCAAAACCCTGCAAGCGGTGCAAAACCCTGCACACGGTGCAATATCCCACATGTGGTGCAAAACCCTGCAAGCGGTGCAAAACCCTGCACGCGGTGCAAAACCCTGCAAGCAGTGCAAAACCCTGCACACGGTGCAATACCCTGCATGCAGTGCAAAACCTTGCACCCGCTGCAAAACCCCATGGCCTGTGCAATACCCCAGACCCAGAGCAAAACCCCGCTCCTGGTGCAAAACCCTGCACCCAATGCAACCCCCCGCAAGGCGCAGGGCTGTGTCGGAGCAAGCTGAGCAACCCCTCTCCCCCTTTTCCAGGGTGCAATGAACTTTTGGGGTGCACGGAGCTGCAAATCCCGAGGGAAAACCGGGCGGGCAGGGGTTTCTGGGGTGGATGTGCCGGCGTGCACGTCCGCCAGCTCCTCCCATCCCGGCGTCCCACCGCCAGGCCACAAAAGGTGATGCCGGGGGTCCCGCGCGGGGACGCGCCTGCAGCTCTTTGTCCACCCTCGGGCCCCAAAATCTCCCCTTTTCCCCTCGAAACTCTTTAAAAAAAATCATGAAAAATCATTAAAATCCTAAAAATCGTTCCGAAACATCAATTCCCCCCGTTATTTTTCTTCCAGTCCTCGGGTTTTTTTGCTGTAGCGAAAAAATGCAAAAAGAATGCAGAAAGAATGCAAAAAAAGAAAGCAAAAAAGGCAAAAAAATGAAAAAAAGGCAAAAAAAAAGGCAAAAGCAGAAATTGGGTAAAAATTCCGAAAAATCCAAGTCAACAATTCATTTCATTTTCCTAAAGCTGCAAAATTTTGCCCCAAATTTGGCCATTTCGGGCAAATCCTCGCCTCTAAACTCCGATAAATATAAATTTTAGCAATCCCAAGCCCCTTTTTACATTTTTTTTCCCTTTTTTTCCTCAACCCAAAGGGGAAACGGGGTTTTTTTTTGCTGATTTGGCATTTTTCAGATGGAAAAAAAAAAATATAAAGGGTGTCGGGCGGGAATGCTGACGGATGGGAAAAGGGCCGGAGGAGGGATAATCCCGGTCGGTGCGCCGCGCCGGAGGGGATTTAGGGGAGATTTTGTCGGTCCCGTTCCTTTGGAGGGGGAAAAAAAGGGTTAAAATCATATCCCGGGGGAATCGTGGGGCGGAATGAGGGGAAAAAAGGGGAATTTGGGATTTTTTTTAAGGGTGGAGGGGTTTTGCGGGGAGGCCGGAGGCCCCGGGGATGGGCTCGGCCTCCCCGGCCTCGCCCTCTTCCCCGCCGCCCGTTTGGGCGCTGACTCACGGGCGCGGCCCGCGCCCCCCGCCACGCGGCCGGCGGGATTTCTGCCGAAAACCCTAATTCCCGGCAGACGAGGAAATCCGGTCGCTTTTATATCCCTTCCTCGGCTGCGCCTCACGGCGGCGTCGAATGAGGTCGTTATCTCGCGGCCTCTCCCATCCCTACCCGTCCCCAGCCTTGGGGACACTGGGGACGCTGGGGACACGGGCGTCGCGGTGACGCGCGGCGTTTGGGGGGGGTATGGGGGGCAGCGGCTCCCATTTTTTCAGGCAAAGCCCAGCCTGGGCTGGGGTTTGGGTAATAAAATCGGCGTTATCGGACGGCGCAAGGGAGGGAATTTCGCTTTGCCGGGGCTTGATGCCGTCGGCGCCTCCGCGGCCAAAAATCCCGGGTTATCCCTAAAAAATGGAAGGGAAAACTTTCGCACCTGACCCCCGACGCCGAGCATCCTTGGGACGGAGTTAATCCGCTTCAGGGGGGGATTTATTTTAAGATTTCCAGCCTCCTCCGATGCGTTTGAGCCTGGAGGAGCTTTAAAATAAATCCCTGAGCCAAAGGGGCGGGGGTTTCCCTTTTAAAATCCAGGCAAAAATCCCCAAAAATGGGATTTCCAGAGACACCCCCGCCCAATTTGTCCCCATCCCTCAAAAAAAATCACGGAAAAAGAGCCCCGACGGAGCGTTGCCATCCCACGGCCGCTTGCACAACAGCCCCAAACAGCTGGAAGCAACATCTGGCCGGCGCCGCACCCCGGTGACCCCAGCGCCGCGCCGGCGTTCGGCGAACGGGGTCAAACCGGGGCGGTTTTGCCGCCGTGGGGCTCTGCAAAGGTGCGGGTTGCGCCGGGGTTGGGCCGGGAAGCGGCTGAAGCTGGAAAACATCGGCTCGGGTGACGAAATGGGGAGCGAAGTCCATCAGGAAATTTGGATTTGTAATAAAATTGGGGTTGGGTGACGCCGGCACGACCTTGCCCCGGGATTTCACCCCTAAAATACCATGGGTTGACTTTTCCATTGGGATTTGGTGATGTTCCCGGCAGGGTTTTCCGCTCCGTCCTTATCCAAGGAATGGTCCTGCCGCATCCCGGCACCGCCTGGGCCGGCTCGAGGGATGCGGCGAAGGATAGGTCCCGTCCCCCCGGGGCCGCCAACGCTCGGCAGCGTCCACCGGGCTGGGATCGAACAGCCGTCGCCTCTCGGGTTTCACTCTACCTTTAAACCAGGACTAGTTAAGCCCCTCTCCTTGTTAGGCCGGGATTAAAGTGCATTAAACCCAGTCCTGGGGTCAGAGCGAGACAGAGAGGTGCTCCGCATCCGAGAAAGCGAGAACGCTGAACCCAATAAAAGCAATTATTGTCATTTATCCCAATTAATAAGCAGCGAGATTCGTTTACAGTTTTCCAGGCTACGCAGCGACTTCCTAGTCCTAAACCGCGCTGGGTTTGGTGGCTTTTCACCCTTTAAAGATGGAAAAGATTGGGGAAAAAAGGGAATTTCTGATTTATCCATTAAACGGGGAAAATTATCCCCTAATCCCGGGTCTTGCAAAGGTAAATTTTGCCTTCCAGCCCTTATTTTGCATTTTTAGGGTAACCCGATGTGCCCGGCAAACGTGGGGAGAAAAGAGGCCGGGGCTAAAAATAACCGGGTGAGTCACGGCGCGGCGCTGGGAGGTGTCGCGGCGGCGGAGCCGGAGCTGAAAACCATGGGAAGGGGGGGGGGAAAAATCCATTTTCCCTTCGGCTTCGCACGTTCCTGCGAGCGGATTCCTCTTCCTCCTCCAAGCAGAAGGAAAAAGGGGGAGAGATGCAGATATACACACACATATATACACATGTATATACACAGATATACACACACGCACGTGTATACGTATAGAATCCGGCTTTTCCCTGCCCCTAAAAACTCTTTAGACTCCACAAATTGCCCTCACGCAGCCAAAACTGCGGAAAAAGGGGATTTTTTTCCCCTTTCCCCACAACATCGTGATGAAATAATTCCCCTTTGCCGGAGTTTTCTTCCCTTCAGGAGCTATTTATGGAGCGAAAGGAGAGCGGCTGGTAACGAGAATAATTAATCATTAATGATAATAAGCAGATAACGGCCGCTCCTGTGTCTTAATTTGCAGGGTTGTTCGGGTTTTTTTTAATTTTTGATTAATTCAGTTGATTTTTTCAGCCCATTCCCATGGTGCGGACGATGCTGGGGGGAATTTGGGGGGGTTGCAGGGGTTTTGGGGGGTCCAACCCTCAGGATTTTCTTCCCCTGGGGGAAAAAATGGGTGGAATCAGGACATTTTGGCCAGTTTACTGCCCCAAGGCCGGGCGGCCGGCGCGGCCCCAAGGCCACCAACCTTGGCTCAAGGTCGCCGCGATAGGGGATGCGCGAGCAAGAGTCACGATGGCGGCGCCCCGAAAACGGCCGCCGGCAAAACTCCCTGCACCCCATCACCCTGCAAAGAGCATCCTCCCCTCCCCGGCACCGCCAGCCCGGCGGGAATCCACCCCAAATTGCTCCGGATTTAGGAATTCTCCAGGTTTTGAGGGGGATTTTGCAGCGGCCGGATCCTGCCCGATGCCGAGCATCCCGCCGCGCCCGGAGAAATTGCGGGTTTGCTCCTGGAGCGACGGCTTTTGTCGCAGGCAGATTTCAGACTGCCCGTCCCGTGTTCCCTGCCAGGCTTGGCAAAGCCAAAAATGCTGATTTTTTTTCCCCCCAAAATAGCCCAATTTTCCTAATTTAAGGCATCCTGGCAGCCTGCAGGCTGGGTGAGGCGGGGCTGCCGCTGCGGAGGGAGCAGCGTCGGCATCCCCGAAACGGGCTTTCCGCGGCCAGTGACTTGCAGGGAGCCTGGAGGATGATTTTTGGGGTGATTTTCAGGGGTTTTGGGGACGGGAGAGTTGCATAAATGTGGGTTTAGAGGCTGGGAGCGTCGTCGCCATTGCGATATGAAATGCGAGGGTGGGCTGGGTGCTGCCGAGCATCTCTGGGGGGGACGCAGGGCGAGATGCTCCACGCGTCCCGCTTCAGAGGGAGAAGGAAGATCTACAGAGCTTTAGGGATGCTCCACGGGACGCCGTTCCCTTTTTAATTAATTCATTTCATTAATAATATTTTCCCCCCTCCACACAAGGCCGGAGCCGGGCGAGTTTTTCCCCCCGCGCGCCCACGGGGAGCGCGTCGGATGCTGGGCGCGGCGTTGGCATCCCAAGCTGTGAAACACCAGAAAAGGCGGGGGGAAAAAGCTCATCCCAGAGTTCAAAAATCCTCCTCTCTTGCATTAAAAATCCCTCCGGCTCCAGGCAAGCCGGGCTTTGCCCCCCCATCCCCTTACTGGACTGGGAAGTGCCCAGTTTCTGGACTGGGAATATGTCGGAGCAAGCTCTCATCGGCAATTACCGCCCCGCAGGAAGACAGATTAATCCCCATTACCTAATTAACTCGCCGAATAATAATTAGTCAGGTATTTCTTTGCTCTTCAGTCATAAAACCTCTTTTGCAGGGGCATGTTTTAAAGCCGGTCCCGTACATCAAACGCGTTTCTGCTCACTCAGAAGCAGAAAAGAATCATCACCCTCGCCCCAGGGCGGTGAGCGTCGCCCCGCTGCCCCGTGCCCTCCCGCTCCCCCAGCGGGGCTGGCGGTTTGGGGGTCATCGCCCTCCCAGGACGACGCAGTTGGATTTTGGGGGGGCCAGCATCCTCCCAGGACGATGCAATTTGACTTTTTGGGGGGTCATCATCCTCCCAGGACGATACAATTTGACTTTTTGGGGGTCATCACCCTCCCAGGACGATGCAATTTGACTTTTTGGGGGGCCAGCATCCTTCCAGGACAACGCAATTTGATTTTTGGGGGGTCATCATCCTCCCAGGACGATACAATTTGACTTTTTGGGGGTCATCACCCTCCCAGGACGATGCAATTTGATTTTGGGGGGTCATCATCCTTCCCAGATGATGCAATTTGACTTTTGGGGGGCCAGCATTCTCCCAGGATGATACAATTTGATTTTTTGGGGGTGCTCCCAGCATCTCTCCATCTCACAAAGACTCACCCGCCCTCTCAATAACCCCGTTCCCCAAACTCATGACTCAGCATCACCCAAAAATTCAGGAGGCGGATTGCAAAACTCATGACTTGACCCATTCCTTTCCAAGTCGGCGAAGAAGAAAAGCCACGCCGCCGGCTCGCCTCCAAAAAGAAAAAAACAACCCTCCCAAAAACCGTCTCCGTCAGCTTTGGGATTTATTCAAATTTTTATTTAGGGTTTATAAATGATGAAGAATAAAAAGGTTGGAGAGAAATTATCTGTATTATTATTAGCTGCGTCAGGTTGGGAGAGGTGAAGAGTCAGCAAATGCGTGCCCTGAGCTTTGATGGGCGAGATAAAGCAGAGCCTGCAATCCCTTTCTCATGGATTTGGGGATATTCTCCCTATTTTTGGGGGCGATGCAAAGCCGTTGGATAAAATCGGTGGCAAATAGCCCCCAAAAAAACCCCCCCTTTGGTTGATTTTCTTGCGGTGCTGGGTCCCGGCCCCTCGCTTCTCCCAATTAAAAGAATTAAAGAAAGGAAATTGGAAATGCGGCCCCCGCTGCACCTCGTCTGGAGTCATTAAAGGCCGAGGTTTTAATGAGCGGCTGGTTAAACACAAAAGCAGAAGGGAAGGGAATGTCTTCGCTCATTAGAAGAGAGCGGAGGCGGCGGAGTGGGGGGCTCGGACCCCCCAAAAATGCGGGGTGACGGGGAGGTTCTTGCTGCAGCCGCGGGGGCCGTTCGCCATGAAATCCCGAAATCTGAGGGGGTTTTCCCAGCTGGATTTGGCCAGAGGGGATGCCAAGGCTTTTTGCACCTTATCTGGGCAGTTTGCAAGGTTTAATGCTTCTAAATCCAATTCCGAGTCTCCGATGGAGCCTGAAAGTCCCCGATGGCCAAACCGGCTCCGGTATCTCCCAGGTTGGCTTTTCCTTCCCCATTCCCGGGGGCTGTAAATGCGATGGGACTGGTTCAAAGCCCCGAATATTTGCCGAAGGGCTGCCCTGGGGCCGGAGCCCGTCCCAAAGTGCACGGGTGCAAAGCATCCCCCTTCGGCTTGATCCCGCATCCCCCAAAACCCTTCGTGCACCTGCAGAAGCGGCTCTGCCTCTGCTTTCAGGCTTCGCTTCCCATGCAATCATCCCGTGCAATCCCATGCAATCCCATGCAATCATCCCATGCAACTGCATACAATCCCAGGCAATCATCCAATGCAATCCCATGAAATACCAGGCAATTATCCCATGCAATTCCCATGCAGTCCATGCAATCCCATGCAGTCATCCCATGCAATCCTATGCAGTAATCCCATGCAATCATCCCATGCAATCCCATGCAATTCCCATGCAATCTGATACAATCCCAGGCAATCATCCCATGCAATCCCATGAAATACCAGGCAATTATCCCATGCAATTCCCATGCAATCCATGCAATCCAATGCAATCCTATGCAATAATCCCATGCAATCATTCCATGCAACCCCATGCAATCATCCCATGCAATTCCCATGAAATCCCATACAATCCTATGTAATCCTATGTCATCTCATGGAATCCCATGCAATCCCATGGAATCCCATGTAATCCTATGTAATCCTATGTAATCCCATGCAATCCTATGCAATCATCCCATGCAATCCCATGGAGTCCCATGCAATCCTATGGAATCCCATACAATGCCATGGAATCCCATGTAATCCTATGCAATCCCATGCAATTATCCCAAAAGCCGGACCCTGCGGGCAGCATCACCGCCACATCCCACAGGGAGGGTGGGATTGAGCCGGAGCAAAGCCCCCGGCATTGGTTTTTTAGCACCAAATTCTTTGCATAGGAGCAGAGCGAGATAGGAAAATGCTGGAAAAGCGAGTGCTTCCCGGCACGTCCCGGCATGCCAGAAAACCGGCCCGGCTGCAAACGCACCAGTGGGTTTGGGGGATGCTGAGCCACGGGGGATGCTCAGCGCATCCCGAAAAAGCCGGGCTTCCCAAACTCCCCCCCGGCGGGGTCCTTTAGGTGCTTCGAGCCGCAGTTTCGGGGCGAGGGGGGGCAGCCAAGTGCGCCGGGCCGGCGAGTGGCGCCGGCTGGACGGACCCAGATTTTGGGGGACGTCAAAGCAAGGTCACCTTTCCGTCCTGCCGGGGCCTGCGAGGTTCCCACGCAGCCGCTTTGATCCCTCCCTCAATTTTCAGACTCTGAAATTCTTGTGGCTTTTGAATTACACCCTGCGCCGCCCTGCCCTGGATTGCTGATTTATTTTTGCCTCCTTTCCACGTTCCCCGGCTCGTTGCGGGGGTCAATATTTTAGGGGTTCACCCCACACACACCCCATTGCCTGGGGACCCCCCCCAAAATGATGCTCAGCTTTTGCAAGGGGAGCAAAAAAAAAAAAATCTCCCTCGCTTCCCAAAACTGAGGTCAAATCCTGGCAGCACCCACCCCAAAATGATCCATCCCGGAGCTGCAGGGACCTGCCCTCCCGCTGGTCCATGGGAGCCCCAAAATTTTGCGGGGGGTGGGGTGTCAGGCCAAGGCTTGTTGCCTCCTGTTGCAATCATTGGAGCCCGTCGCTGGCTGGCAGTGGGGGAGGGCGGTGGAGCTTTGCTCCAGCACGTCGGGCTCCGGGCTGGCTGCGAATGGAGGCTGAGTCCTGGGAAGCTCGTGACACTGATAGGCAGCGTTTCCTGGTGGGCTTGGTGGGGTCCGTGGGGGGATGAAGGACAACGGTGGCGTGAGGGGCATCCATGGGGTGAAGAACATCCATGGGGTGAAGGACATCAGTGGGTTGAAGGACATTTATGGGGTGAAGGACACCTATGGGGTGAAGGACACCTGCAGGGTGAAATACATCTGTGGGGTGAAGGACATTCATGGGGTGAAGGACATTCATGAGGTGAAGAACATCTGTGGGGTGAAGGACATCTGTGGGTTGAAGGACGTCTATGGGGTGAAGAACATCAGCGGGGTGAAATACATCAGTGCGGTGAAGGACATCTGTGGGGGGAAGGACATTCATGGGGTGAAGGACATCTGTGGGGGGAAGGACATCTGTGGGGGGAAGGACATCTGTGGGGGGAAGGACATCTGTGGGGTGACCACCAGCAGATGCTCTGGAACATCTCTTGAGCAGGGACCCGCACCGAGAGGGACCGCGGTGGGGACATCGGGGACAGGCCGCTATGGGGTGGGGCTTGGATTTCGGGGTGATGCCCCAGCCTGGCTCCAGCCCCCCTTCTGGGATGGGGGAGGAGGAGGAGGAGGAGGAGGAGGAGTTCCTTCCTCATACCAAGCTCTTGCAGAAGGGCGGAGGGCAGCGGGGTTGGGCATGTAGCGGCCTGACGCCGGGGCGATGGGCACCGTCTTGTCTGGGAGCAGGCAGCTGCCTCCTCCCTGCCTCTCCCGGGCTCTTCATCCCCCCGTTTTCTATTTTTTGGGATGCTCCGGAGCTGGATTTATCCTCCTGGATGGAGAAATCCCCCTGGGAGGGGGGATCAGCATCAGGGTCAAGCCCTTTCCCAGGGTCACGGTCACCTCCAGCAGCCAGAAACGCTGGCTGGGAGCAAACCACGGGGTTGGGGGGGCTCATGTCCCCCCCCAGGGTCACCCGCTTTCCAGCTGCTTGTTCGTGAGCCAAACGCAGGCAATTTGCACCCAAAACACCCCTAAAAATGACCATTTCCAACCCCGGGTGCATGGGGGACGTGGGTGCTAACGCTGGGTGCTCGCCCAGCTTGCAAGCGGCTTTTTTTTTGTTAATATCTCTTTTTTAAAGTTTATTTTCTAAAAGGCAAGGAAAAAAAAGAAAGGAAAAATGAAATATCAACCGCCCCGGCGATATTTTGCCGCGGGGGGAGCAGCGGTGGGAGCCGCTGGCGGCGTTTGTGCTGCGTCGGCAGGGCCAGGGCGGCGGGTCGGGCCGTGTTGGCTTTGCAAAGCTCAGCTCCCGCTGCGCTCGGCTGCGCACCAAAGCCCCCGCCGCCGCGGGAGAGCCCCCAGAGCACGGCCGGGGGCTGCTCCCCTGGCACGCTCGCTCCCCTGGCACGCTGCTCCCTTTGCACGCTTGTCCCTTTGCGCGCTTGCTCCCCTTGCATGCTTTGCATGCTCAATCCTCTTGCGTGCTTGCTCCCTTTTCAAGCTTGGGCCCCTTGCACGCTTGGTTCCCTTATATGCTTTGCACACTTGATCCCCTTGCACACTTGCTCCCTTGCATGCTTGCTCCCTTTGCATGCTCGTTCCCCTTGCACGCTTGCTCCCCTTAAATGCTTTGCACACCTGCTCCCTTTGCATGCTCGCTCCCCTTGCATGCTTGCTCCCTTTGCATGCTTGCTCCCTTTGCACGCTTGCTCCCCTTGCACGCTTGCTCCTCTTAAATGCTTTGCACACCTTCTCCCTTTGCATGCTCGCTCCCCTTGCATGCTTGCTCCCTTTGATGCTCGCTCCCCTTGCACACTTGCTCCCCTTAAATGCTTTGCACACTTGATCCCCTTGCATGCTCGCTCCCTTTGCATGCTTGCTCCCGTGCATGCTTGCTCCCCTTTCACGCTCGCTCTCTTTGCAGCTTGCTCCTCTTGCATACTTGCTCCCCTTGCACGCTCACTCCCCTTGCACACTTGCACCCCTTCTATGCTTGGTCCTTTTGCATGCTTGCTCCCCTTGCATGCTTGCTCCCGTTTCAAGCTTGTTCCCCTTCCATGCTTTCTTCCCTTGCACGCTTTCTCCCCTTGCACACTCACTCCCTTTGCACACATGCTCTCCTTGCAAGCTTGCTCCCCTTGCAAGCGTGCTCCCCCTTGCATGCTTGTTCCCTTGCACACTCACTGCCCTTGCATGCTTGTTCCCATGCACGCTCGCTTCCCTTGCACGCTCGCTGCTTGCAAAGCGATACCAGGCCGAAGAAACCCAGAGAAGGAGAAATCACCCCTTTGTCCCCCAAAATGTCCTCCCCCCTCCCCCCCCCCAAAATACGGGCGCTGGGGGAAGCGCAGGCGTGAAAAACCCCGCTGACGCCACAGAAGAGAGCGAGGGCTCGCCCCGCCGGCCCGCAGCGCGCGGGAAGCGCGCCTCGCCCCCCTCGCCATCGCGCTCCGGCCGTAGAATCCGAATTTTGGGGGGGCCGTGAGGGCGCGGAAGCCGCTCGCCCCCTTTCCCACGGCCCCAGCCCCTCCCGGGGGGTTTATTTTCGCCGCCCCCCGCGGCGCGAGCTTTTCTCTCCCTTCCCTTCCCCTGCCCAAGATTTCCTCCCGGCTTCCTGGCCCGCCTGTTTATTCCCTTTCCCGCTCCCAAATCCCAGATTTCTTTGTTTGCCCGATGGTAATTTTCCATCGAGGCTCCGAATCCGACGCGACGCCGTGAAGTCCTGCATCGCCGCGCTGAAAAATGAACGTCCCACCGAGAAAAACCATCATCCTCCTAGGTTTTATAGACGCAAAACGCTCGCTTATTTTCCCACCAAATCCCTAAAATTCATTTCCAGAGAACGTTGGACAGGTGTGAAAATAAATTTGGGAGAAAGAAGCCAAAAAAAAATGATAATAAATAGAGTTCCGTGTGGAAGATTTTGCCCAAAAGATCAAATTTTGTGACATTTTTGAAAAATTTTAATCCTGTGTCCATCGAAAAGTGATTCACATCTGGAGCGGGGATGCCAGGGAACATCTGGCACGGTTTTATTCCCAGGATAAGCTATAAGTACCTGGGGGGGGGCAGTTTTCCTTACGGAGGAAAACCCTGAGGATGCTGGATTGGGATGAGGCGAGGGCCGGTACCCAGCCGGGACGCCGGGACGCCGGGACGCCGGGACGCCGGGACGCCGGGACGCCGGGACGCCGGGACGCCGGGACGCGGGAGCTGAGCCGGGCGCAGATGCTCAGACACACCAGACGCCAAATTATATCTATAAATATAGGGGGGGTCTTGTTTGCATTAGAAAGCTGCAAAATTACATATATATAAATATATATATGGGGGTTTCGGGGTCTTTTTTGCCCTAGAAAGCCCGAAAATGATATAAACCCCCCTCAATACGGGGGGGCTGGGGCCTGTTTTGCCCTAGAAAGCTGCAAAATTGTATCTAGAAATATAAATATGGAGGTTTGGGGGTCTTTTTTGTCGTAGAAAGCTGCAACAGTATATATATACACACATAATATATCATATAAATATAATATTAATACATTTATATTACGTTACATTATATTACATTACATTGTATTGTATTATATTATATTATATTATATTATATTATATTATATTATATTATATTATATTATATTATATTATATTATATTATATTATATTATATTATATTATATTGTATTGTATTATATTATATTGTATTATATTATATTGTATTATATTGTATATGTTATATTATATTGTATATGTTATATTATATCATATCATATTATGTTATGTTATGTTATATTATGTTATGTTATATATCATATTATATTATATTATATTATACTATACTATACTATGTTATGTTATGTTATGTTATATCATGTTATATCATGTTATATTATCTTATATCATGTTATATTATGCTATGTTATGCTATGCTATTATAATATTGTATTGTATTGTATTGTATTATATATAATATGCTATACTAGATAATACAATAATATAGTAATATAATATAATATAATATAATATAATATAATATAATATAATATAATATAATATAATATAATACAGTGTAGTGTAATGTAATGTAATAGACTAGAATACTTATGTAGAATTAAATATAAAAATACTACAATATTATCTAATTGGGACTAAAATAAATATAAGGAATCGAGACACTAAATAAATACTACTAATAACTAAGGAGGCATTTTAATCTTTAAAATCCTTCCCGTGGAAAACCACTTTTTTAATCCCTTTTTTGAAGGAGCCCAAAGCCTCCCGGGCTGGGGAGGAGGGAGCGTCCGGGCTGAGACTGGGGCGAACTCCTGACACTTGTGGCGCCGGCCACGAGCTGCGGAGCCGCCTTTAAATCCCACGGGACGGGGGGGGGGGTTTGGGGAGGATTTTCCAAAATCTAGCAAAGCTCAATCCATGGATGAAGGGGTTTTTTTGGGAGGTGCCCCCTTAGCATCCCGCTTGCGGTGGGTACCGCAGGCCCCGCCAGGGATGCAGGCAGGGACGCGCGCATCCTCCCGCGCTCCTTGGGACCGGCCTTGCCTAACGAGCTTTAAGCCACGGTGGATTATTATTTTTTTTTCCCAGGCATTAACATTTTTCGGATATTATTCCCCGCCGTCACCTGACGTCCGAGGAGGTTGGGGTTGGTTTTTTTTTGATGCCTGCGTGGTTTGTTTTCCTCTTCCCGGAATAGCCGGAGAACAAAAAAAAAATAATAAAATAAAACCACAAACGGGGGCATTCGCGGGGTCAGGAAAATTCCAGAAAGGTGGGAAAAAAAAAACCCCATGTTTATTTAATTCAGGAAACCCAAAAAAAAAGCCCCAAACAACCCCTCCCGGTGTGACTGAAGGCGGGATGTGCATTGTGCCGGCCGGTCCCGCTCCCGGCCCGCGCCGGGGCTGGGGGGAACAAAGCGGCCGGGAGCCCCCGGGGTGCGGCCAGGAGGAGGAGGAGGAGGAGGAAGAAGAAGAAGAGGAGGAGGAGGAAGAAGAGGAGGAAGAAGAGGAGAAGGAGGAGGTGTGAGCGCTCCTCATCCGCTCCAGCGCAAAGTCATTCCCGTGCCAGAGCCGGAGCTCCCGGCAGCGCGATGGCGCAGGAGCACGGGGGGGGCACAGTAAAATAATAAATGATCTTAGTTTGATTATTGTATTCTTTTATTTGTGCATTCTTTTATTTGTGCATTCTTTTATTCGTGCATCCTTTTACTTTTGCATCCTTTTATTTTTGCATTCTTTTATTCGTGCATCCTTTTACTTTTGCATCCTTTTATTTTTGCAACCTTTTATTTTTGCATCCTTTTATTTTTGCATCCTTTTATTTGTGCATCCTTTTATTTGTGCATTCTTTTATTCATGCATCCTTTTACTTTTGCATCCTTTTATTTGTGCATTCTTTTACTTTTGCATTCTTTTATTTGTGCATCCTTTTATTTTTGCCTTCTTTTACTTTTGCAGTCGCCTTTGCATTACTTTATTTTCGTATTATTTGAGGCTTGCATTCTTTCAGGTGTTTATTGACTGGCTTTATTTTTGCATTTTTATTTGCGCGTTAGTTTCTTATCGCATTGCTTTATTTTTTCATTAGTTTGATTCTGTATTTTTTTATTACTTCTTTTACAATTTTTATTTCTTTATTACTTTTTGCATTAGTTTATTTTTGCGCTCATGTACTTTTTTATTACTTATTTTCCTAGCTTTATTTTTGCACTACTTTATTTTTCTCTCGTTTATCTCACCATTTTCACTTTTGCATCCTTTCGTTTGTTCATTCTTGCGCTATTTATTTTATTATTTTCATTTCCACCTCGCTTTCTTTTTGCGCTATTTTCCTTCTGCCTCATTTTACTTCTCCGCTATTTCATTTTCATGGTATTTATTATTTCCTTTTCACATTATTCTTCCAGGAAAAACATCAATTTTGCCCATTTGCAGCCCTTTTTCCGGGCATCCAGCCTTAGCGGGGCACATGAGGGGGCTGCGTGCTCTAGGCTGGGTTTATCTTTAGGCCAGATTATCTTTAGGCCGGCGCAAGCTGCAAAAATATCCCTCTCGGGAGACAAAATTCGCTATTTCTCTGCAGGCCGGAGGGGCAGGGGCAGCTCCCGGGGGCCCCGCGCGGCCACGAGCTGCTGGGGTTCATGGGGACCCCCGTGCTGCAAGGTGGATCTCCTGGAAAAACCGATTTATTGGGGACCCCCAGGGTGCAGAGTTGGGTCTCTTTGGGGGACCCCCCCACACTGGGTCTCTTGGGGCATCCCATAATGCAAAAATAGGTTTTCTGGGGGATACCGCGCTGGAAAAATGAGTTTTTTGGGGGACCCCCATGCTGGAAAAAAAATGGGTCTCTTGGGGGGACCCCACACTGCAAAAATGGATTTTGGGGGGACCCCATGCTGCAAAACTGGGTTTACGGGTGGATCCCACACTAGAAAAATGAGTTTCTTGGGGGACCCCATGCTGCAAAACTGGGTCTCTTTGGGGACCCTGTCCTGCAAAAAAAAGGGGTCTCTTGGGGTCCCCACGCTGCACAGATGGGGCTCAGGGAGGATCCCAACGCTGCAAAAAGAGGGTTACTGGGGGGTCCTGTGCTGCAAAATCTGTTTCTTGGGGGCCCTCCGCACAGCAAAAACCCCCTTAGGTCTTGGGGGGGACCCCGCGCTGCAAAAATAAGTTTCTGTGGGGACCCTGAGTTGCAAAATTGGATCTTTTGGGGGCCCCTGTGCTGCAAAAATGGGTCTTTTTGGGGGAATCCTATACTGCAAAAAGGAGTTTCTTGCGAGGCCCCAATGCTGCAAAACTGGGTCTCTTGGGGGACCCCATGCTGCAAACACAAAAAAGTCTTGTGGGGGACCCAATGCTGCAAAAACTGGATTACTGGGGGGCCCCGTGCTGCTAAAATGGGTCTCTTGGGCGATCCCGTATCTCAAAAATAGGTTTATTGGGGGATCCCGATGCCGCAACACCTCGGGGGACCCCATGCTGCAAAAAATAGAGGTCTCATGGGGGGCCTTGTGTTGAATTTCGGGGGGGACCCCGTGTTACAAAACCAGGTCTCTCGGGGACCCCACGCTGGAAAAATGAGTTTATTGGGGGACCCCAGCCCCCAAACCCCCCTCATCTCAATTGCCAGCGTTTCCCCGGGGGCAGAGACCCGACAAACTCATCGCAGGGGGACAAGGGGGGGTCAGGCAGGAGATGCCACGTGTCCTCTCGTCCCCGCCGCGTCCCCACACCCACCATCGAAACCTCCGCCAGGTTTGGGGGGGGGATCAGGCGGGTTTTGGGGTGCGACCAGCCCCGGCAAAGTCTTTTCTGCTCCAAACGGGGATTTTTGGTGCTTTTTTTCACACCATTTTTGCGCGGGGATCAAGCAATGAGCAGATTAGCTGGGAAAAAATCGCACGGGGATCAGCAGCAGCCCTTGAGCCACTCGGCCAGGGGCTGCGGCCAATCCAATCATTTCCCAAAACCAGGCTTTTTTTTTATTTTTAATACCTATTTGGGGGTTCGAGGGCATTTTACCGCACGGGACGGGGTGGGAAATCCTCCCAGGCCGCCCGCTGCTCAATGCAAACCTGGGAGCCTTTGTGCAAACCTGGGGTCGCTTTCTGCAAATCTGGGGACCCTTTTTGCAAACCTGCGACCCCATTTTGCAAACCAAGGCCCCTTTTTGCAAGCCTGGGACCCCGTTTTGCAAATCAGGCCTCCTTTTCTTAAACCTGGGACCCCGTTTTGCAAACCTGGGGTGCCTTTTCTTAAACTTGGGGTCCTTTTGTGCAAACCTGAGGCCCCATTTTACAAACCAGGGCCCCTTTTTGCAAACCTGGGACTCCTTTTTGCAAACCTGGGGTCCCTTTTCTTACACCTGGGGTCCCATTTTGCAAATAAAGGCCCCTTTGTGCAAACCTGGAGCCCCATTTTGCAATCCTGGGGTGCCTTTTTGCAAACCTAGGGTGCCTTTTTGCAAATCTGGGACCCCGTTTTGCAAACCTGGGACCCCAGTTTGCAAATTTATGACCCCATTTTGCAATCCTGGGGTGCCTTTTTGCAAATCTGGGACCCCATTTTGCAAATTTACGACCCCATTTTGCAATCCTGGGGTGCCTTTTTCCAAACACGGAGCCCCTTTTTGCCAATCTGAGGCTCCGTTACCTCTTCCCCTTCAACCAAGCAGCGTTTTGCAAAGCATTTTTGCTTCCCCTGTGAAAAGCAGGAGGGCTGCACCATTTATTGCCTCCGAGTCCCCACGCTCAGCAGCACGCCTTGCCGGCTTCGGCACCAAATAGCTTCCCCGCGAGGGTCACATCCAACCCCGGAGAGGGATGCTTGCACCTCCCTCACCTTCCTGGCGATAAAAAGGGGGGGTTTGGGGGCATCTTAAAAGCAAAAAACAGGCGTCAATTTATGTATAATGCATTGCTTAAAGCTAAAGAGGCTGGCACTTCTCATTGCTTGTCTCTAGGAGCTCTTATTTAGCTTGAAAAATTAAAATTTTGCTGGATTTCTAGCATCCACTTCCATTCCCATGCGTGTTTCCCCATTTCCCGGCAGGAAAAAACCACTTATTTCCTCTTAAAAACCATAAAACCGAGCCTAAAAGCTGCAGGAGGCTGTTTGAGGGCAGCATTAGGGATCGAGATTAAGATAAACCTGGGCTAAGCAGCAAACCTGGCCGTGGGATTTAGGGGCACGTGCCCCAGCAGGAAATATTTGTGAGCATCTGTAGTTTTATTTCGCCATTTAATGAATAACGAGTCTGTTCTTCGTTAGGAGCTGGGGGGGGATTAAGCCGGAGGCAGCTAAGCTTGAGTCTGGGTTCTCCCTTTGCAGGGAAAAGGGGTTATAAATTTATAACTTTCCATTTTATATATATATATACGCACATAACTTTGTGTATGTGTGTATATATATATATATATATATAAAATTTATAGCCCCTAGGATAGCTCAGGCTGGGGGATTTAAAAGCTCCCCCCCTCCAGGGCTGCAAAAATCATAAATACAACTTAAATCCCCCTTTTTTCTTCACTTCAAATATCGGGGTAGACCCGACGCGTTGGGCATCTTCCCCCTCCGCGTCCACCCGCTGCTACGTGGGATGGCGGGATGCTAATCCAGGCTGTATCGCCTCCCGGAAAACTCTGCCGGGAAGGAGTTTTGGGGAAAAAAAAAAAACCCTCAGCTGAGATGTTTGCTGTGGATTTTCACACCAAGGGCTTCGTCGAAGCTGGATGGATTCGGAGCCGGGTGATGGGCTTTCCTACAACCCGTATTGCGGCTGGACGTGCAGCGTTTGCGGCCGCTCAGTAGGGTCGGTGAGGAGGGATGTGGGCTTTTTTATTTACATTAAATTTCTCCCGCTGGGGCAAAGGGCTGGAAAATAGAAAGCGACAGCTCCGCCGGCGCCTTGGCCTCCTTCCGACCTGTTGAGCTGAAATAATTTGCAGGGTTTTTTGTTTGAGGTTCCCCCGGTTTCATTGTGGGCGTATCGCTACCGAGTTCTACAATGCGAAGGAGAGGGGAAGGAGGGCTGAAAGCGGAGGGGTTTCGGCATCTCCAGGGCTTGCGTTGCCCCACGTTATGGAGATGGGGTGTTGGAATTGAGGTTATTTTAAAGTAAATTCGGATTTTCGGGCAGGTTTGGTGCCGTCCTCTTCGGGAACACCCTCCACGTCGCTGTGGTTGTGGTTTCATCCTCCCCTTACCCTCCTCTTCATCAGCATCCCCCAGCCCAGCTCCCCCACATCTCCCAACATGCATTGACCTGGGCATCTTGGTGACCCCACGTTGGTCCTTCTCCACTTTCTCTTAACCTAGGGGTCCCCAAACTGGTCACATCGTCCCAAGAAGGTGCCACCAACCCAAGGGACAAATCTCTTGACTGGCCATTCTCTTAACAGCAAGAGCATGTTGGAAATACCGTCTTACTCCTCAAGAAGGGATCTGTCACCTTCCTTGGTCATGGGGCTGTGATTTCTCCTGGCCAGAGGAGAAAGGAGAAAGCCTGGTTGATATCTTCACCTCTTCTTCTCTCTCGTCCTTCTCCCCTGCGCAGCGTGGCTCATCCAACCCTACGTTATTTTGCATCTTTGCCAGGAGAGCGTAGGAACTCCAGGCTGACTCAAAAAGAAGCAAAAACTCTGTTTCAAAGGGTAGGAAAAGGAAGAAGCCAAGTGGTAGACAAATAATCACGGCCAAAAGAGCAAAGCAGGAGGATGCAGCCCCATGGAAACCGTGGTGGGAATGGGGTTGAGTCTCGCCTGGGACCTTGTATCCAACCGCGGTGCTCTTGGTGGGAGCAAGAGATAAAGGTCTTGGTGTGAGCAAGAGATGAAGCTCTTGGTGGGAGCAAAAGATGAAGGTCTTGGTGTGAGCAAGAGATTAAGGTCTTGATGTAAACAAGAGATGAATGTCGTGGTGTAAACAAGAGATTAAGATCTTGGTGTGAGCAAGAGATGAAGGTCTTGGCGTGAGCAAGAAATGCAACGAGGCTTGGCTGGAGAACCAGAGCCATGAAAAGGAGGAGTTGGAGCTAACATTGAAGATCTTGATTACTCTGGGTGGCCCAAGTTGCATGCAAAGCCAACAGGAGCTTTGCACTGGGAACTCCACAACTTTGCATGCTCCCGGCGCTCGTTTGCATGCGACTCGAAGCGGTGCAATGAGACTTTGTGGCCCACATGGTTTTAATATCAGCTGGAAAATTAAGCTGGAGGAGAAACTCAACCGGCAACAGCTCGGCACGGGGCGAAGTGAGGAAGGAGCGTTGCACGCTCAGGCGCTCCCCGTTGCTCCCAGAGATGACAAAGGCAGCTTTTGGCCCCCAAATCTATTAACAGAGCAACGAGGAGGACTGAGCTGGTGCAGGACTCTGTGTCAATGACCTCAAGGCGGCTCAAAACCATCTGGTTGGAGAGGAGCTGCGTGGGGATGGATGGGGCTGCACAGCTCCAGCCCTGCCCCAGCTCCAGCCCTGCCCCAGCTCCATCCCATGCTGGAATTGATACGGGAAGAACATCAGAGCATCATCCACAAAGGTCTTGGAGGGGAGAGCTTAAACCTTGCGTTGGTTTGGGGTTGGATGCACATGATGTGTCTGGGTAAAGCAGCTGGAGGTGACACCATGCTTATTTTGCCCTAAGATGGCA
Source organism: Nipponia nippon (assembly GCF_047370975.1). Lineage (NCBI taxonomy): Eukaryota > Metazoa > Chordata > Aves > Pelecaniformes > Threskiornithidae > Nipponia > Nipponia nippon. The sequence goes on from NW_028262335.1 coordinate 1,067,318, forward strand.
TTATGTGCCCCAAAAGCAATGGGAAATCAGGCTGGACGCAGCTATGGGATATGGTCACCCACTCATAGACTCATAGACTCAACATTTATATATGGTAGACAAGAGACTTGTTTCCAGCTAATTACATCCTCACCATGCCGATACCAGTCCTAACGACTAAGCCCATCCCACCTAAGCCCGGCTTACATCCCAAATCCACTGTTTACCTTCTGTAATTAGAGATAAGAGCCCGAATCCGGAACCGTTCCTACCAGCTCAGGTGATACCGAGCCTGGCTCCCTGCCACGTTAAATAACCCGGGAAGAGCTCGCCGTGTTTATTTTTCTTCGCCAGCGTTCCCAAGATCCAAGCAGATTGTTTCCGATGGGTGGCGGGACCACCCGGGAGGAGGTCGGAGGAGAAATTCCTGGTGATGAGCAACTATATGGGGCTTGTAGCATCTTCATTAGAGCCGGGCTTTTGACGTGTAAAGATTTTGGAGGTGATTGCACCCAAATGATGGATGGCTGCACCCGGGGAATAAGGGGCTTGCAGCTCCCCGATGCCATCTGACAGCAAGATGGCCAAGCAACATCATGGTGGGCTTCAAAACGTGCCCCAGTCCTCTATTAATTAGCAGCAGCGCTTCATCCCTACTCTAGAAAATGACTTTTTTTGCAAATTTGGGTGGTTTCTCCAGCAAAATATCGCTCTGGGAGATGCCCGGGAGCTGGACGAGGGGCTGTGAAGCATCTCCAGCAGCATGGGAGCATCATCGTGCATCCCCGGTCATGGTGGGGAGCACGGGGAGGGCATCGACCTGCTGCTTGCTGCACTCACGGAGGGATAAACACCCCATATCTGCAGGAAAAAATCCACAGCTCCATTTGCTCCACCAAAAAACCCACAGCTCCACCAAGCAATCGAGAGGATTTTAGCTTTAAACGCACATTGTTGCACAGGTTCGGCATCAACGCAGGTTTTTCCCCGGTGGTATAAATAAATCGAGGAGTATTTTCCCGGGGAAGGTCTATTTTTCCTGCGTTACCTCCTCCTTTGCTTGATCTGGTGGGTGTTTCTGGCTTGGGGGGAAGCAAACCTGGATGAGTTCACCAGGATCTACTGGTGATAACGTCTTTGCTCCTCCAAGGAGAAATCAAAATCCCAGGAGCAGGTTCTCCAGGAGGTTTCTTGAAGAGTAAAAATCCACGAGGGAGGTTCCCACGCACCCATGGGTGACTGCACCCATGCAACCGGTTGTGGGGCTGGGTGAATCATTGGCGTTTCGACGTGGGTGAAAACCCTCCAACTCGAGCTCCTCTTCCTTTATTTTGGATATCAAGGATGAAAAGAAGTGGTTGGGACTGGCTGGGAACCTCTTCAGACCAATTGTGCAACATCTTCTCCACCCCATCCCAACATGACCCCTCCTCGGTGCTTTCATCTCAGCGTCTTGCTCCGGCAATTGGGATTTGGGATTGCAAATAGGATGGCTGGGGAAATTTCCAGCAAAAGGCATTTCCATCCCCGATCCGTTGCAATTCAGACCTTGAGATGTGTAATTTTTCCAGGGGGTGACGCTGAACGTCCCTCACGGTGCAAAACGGGGACCGAAAGCACCATCAGGTCCCACTGGAAGTAGGCAAAAGCTCAAAAGCAAAGCGAAATCCCACTGGCAGAGTAGCCCCATGAACAGAAAAAAAATCAGAAATATATAATAGAGAGAGAGAAATGCCGGATTTATTATAAAATATGCCGCTTGTTGCATTTTGTCCTCAATTGGGGCAAAATGCTGGGGAACAGAGGTTTAGCATCACGGGCAGGTTGGTGGTACCCAACGTGATACCGTATCGAGAGGTGGAAAAGGCATAAATTAGGGTCGGGAATAAGGCAATAAATCCTTATTTAAGGAAAAATGGATTCTTTTTTCCCTTTTCCCAAGGGAAAGCCCCAGGAGGAGCAAGGGGACAGCAAGCACGCTTGGGTTTGGGTTGGGTCAAGGGCTGAGGTGGCCCCGAGGAGGGGATGCTGCAGAGCTGGGAGCCCCTTCGGAGCTCTCTCACCCAAATCCGTGTTAATTTGTTTAATTGACGCAGGATTGCTCATCAAACAAGGGCCGCGGTGGGATTTTATTGACTTTTGCATTGGAGTAAATGCCTGGGGTGAAACATTTTTTGCAATTAGCAGGGCTGGTTTCCTCTATCTGCAATACAACTCCGTAACAGAGGCTGAAAGTAACATTAAATTCCTTCCAAAATGGTAAAAATGCAAATAATTCCCCCAATTTATGGGTCTACTCAGGTCTTCTTTCAAAATTAAAAATAAAATATATTCTTACTAATTCGAGGATTAACGTTTCCTGGTTAAAAACAAGGGGAAACTGAAGCAAAGCGATGCCTGGCGGCGGGTGAGAGCGAGCCCGGGACGGCCCAAGCAGGACAGCAGCAGCATTTTCCAGCCTTTCCCAAAAAATCCCAGCCTCAGATGATGCCGTGGGAGAAGCAGAGAGGGACCTGGAGGTCACTGCTGGCGGCTCTCGGAGACCTGCAAACCCATTTCAGGGGCTTCGCCTCTACTGTCTTAGCACCGTTCCTGCTCAGCAGCGGTGCTGGGATCCTCCGCTGGCGTTTTCCAGGCGAAATCCAAGCGTTTCCCACCATAAATTGGATTTCTGGTCTCCCTTGGGGTGGAAAACGGCATGGAGCAATGCTCTTTAATTTCTTGCATGCCCATGCGAGCCTGTCACAAGCCCATTGGAAGCCTGGTGCAAGCCCATTGTAGGCCCCTTGCAAGTTTAGTGCAATACCCACTGCAAGCCCATTGCAAGCCCCTTGTAAACCCATTGTAAGCCTATTACAAGCCCGTTGCAAGCCTGTTGCAAGCCACTTGCAAGCTCATTGCAAGCCCATTGCAAGCCTATGACAAGTGCACTGCATGCCTGTTACAAGCTCATTGCAAGCCTGTTGCATGCTCTTTGCAAGCATATTACAAGGCCATTGCAAGCCCGTTGCAAGCCCACTGTAAACCTATTTACAAGCCCGCTGCAAGCCTGTTGTAAGCCCGTTGTAAGCCCATTGTAAGGCTCTTGCAAGCTTATTGCAAGCCTGTTGCAAACGCTTTGTAAGCCCATTGTTAAGGCCCTTGCAAGCTCATTGCAAGCCCACCGCAAGCCTGTTGCAAGCCTGTTGCAAACCCACTGTAAGGCCCTTGCAAGCTCATTGCAAGCCCCCTGCAAGCCTGGCGCAAGCTTGTTGCAAGCCTATTGCAAGCCCATCGCATCCCCACCACCGAGAGAAGGAGGAAGCTGGGAAGCGATGCCCGGATCAAAGAAACCCCGCTGCTCCGAGCCTCCCTGGGCGGAATTTCCCAGCCTGGAGTCCCATCCCTTCTGGTTCCAGTTACTCGCAGGCTCCAGGGCTTCCTCCATCTGGGCCGCCCTGCCCTCCTGTGCGTCACCCGCCGCAGCCATCGCACCTTCGGGGTCCCAACTCTGCAGCACCCCTGGGGTTTTCCACCCCCTTCAGCTTCAGCCGACTCTTTAATCTCCCACTTTTGCAGCTGCTTTGCCTTAAATCGCAGAAAGCAAAGGAAAGGGCAGGGGGGTGGCTGGAAATAAAACCTCTCCCTGGATGGTCTGAAAGAAGAGGCAGCCCTGGGAAAGCTGGGAGCATCCCGAGGGTGTTGGGAAACCTCAGCGCCGGCTCTGGCCAGCCTGCTTTTGGGGTGGAGGTGCAAAAATCGGGAGTTGGGATTCGGCTTCCTGAGACGCGCTAGGAGTTTTAGCTGCCTGTATGGATAGAAACTATTGCAAGCCCATTGCAAATCCATTGCACACCTGTTGCAAGCCCATTGCAAACCCCTTGCAAGCCCCTTTCAAGCCCATTGCAAGCTTCCCATTGCAAACTCACCTCTTGCAAACCTCGGAAGCCCATTGCAAACTCCTTGGAAGCCCATTGCAAACCCATTGCTTGCAAACCTGTTGCAAGCCCATTGGAAACCTCGGAAGCCCATTGCAAACCCCTCACAAACCCCTTGCAAGCCCATTGCTTGCAAACCTGTTGCAAGCCCGTTGCAAGCCCATTGGAAACCTCGGAAACCCATTGCAAACCCCTCGCAAACCCATTGCAAGCCCATTGCAAGCGCATCGCAAGCTTATTGCAAGCCTATTGCAAGCCCAATGCAAACTTATTGCAAACCCCTTGCAAGCCTCTTGCAAACCCCTTGCAAGCCTATTGCAGCCTATTGCAAACCCGTTACAAGCGCATGCAAGCTTGTTGCAAGCTCATGGCAAGCTCGCTGGAAGCCTGGACTATCAGCTCCCTGTTGCAGAAGCCACCCAAGCCCCCAGCTCGCCGATCCATATCTCCAGTTAAATTTTCTTTAATTAAATCTTTCCTGTTGGGAAAAACGATGGATGCACGAAAGCCAAAAGCGAAAAATCCCATCTTTCCTTGTAGCCTCCCCCTCGCAAAGCCCGGCGCCTCGCCGGGGCATCGCCCCATCGCTCCCAACCCAGCGGCTCAGCAGAACCCGCCGCCGGCCTCCGCCGGCCCTCGGCCTCGTTAGGGCTCATTAACGAAGCGGCCCTCTCGCTTTTCCGAGCTGTCAGTGCCCATTACCATCCGGGTCTCCTGCGCCCCGTCCCCCGGGCTGGGAACGGGACGGGACCGGGAGGATCAAAGGCAATGGGTGTCGAGCTCCAGCGGGGCAGAATAATTTAATAGAAAAGCTTATAATTTATTTTTACAAGGGTTTTTTTTTTGCTATTACCAGCTTTTTTTATTTTCTTTGCTATTACCAGTCTCGATTCAGCCTGTAAATCCTTGCTGCAAGCTCCCTCCGCTCCCTTCCCACCTCCACCACCAGAAAAAACTGGGGTTCTTTATTAATTAAGCTCAAAATTTTGGGCGAATCCCACTTTTCTCTTTCCAGGGAAATGCAGATTTGCTGGAAAGGCCGGGATGGGCGAGGGGGAGGCAGCGGGACGCCGGCGCGTTACCACTGCTCTCTGCTGGACCCGCCGCGTTTCCTGCAGCCGGAGCCGGAGCCGGACCCCGCCGGGCTGGGGCAGGGCAGGAGGAGGAAGAAGAGGGCTGGTGCTGGGGCAACCCCATCCCGAGCATCCCCATCCGGGGAAAAGCAGATGGCAGTGGAGATCCTGTGGCCCTGTGGGCAGTGGGGCAGTGTCCAGGGTTGCAACCCTCTCCCCAGCATTGCAACCCTCTCCCCAGCATTGCAACGTTCTTCCCAGCGTTGCAATCCTCTTCCCAGTGTTGCAACCCTCTCCCCAACATTGCAACCCTCTCCCCAGCATTGCGACCCTCTCCCCAACATTGCAACTCTCTCCCCAGCACTGCAACCCTCTCCCCAACATTGCAACCCTCTCCGCAGTGTTGCAACCCTCACCCAGTCTTGCAACCCTCTCCCCAACATTGCAACCCTCTCCCCAGCATTGCGACCCTCTCCCCAACATTGCAACTCTCTCCCCAGCACTGCAACCCTCTCCCCAACATTGCAACCCTCTCCGCAGTGTTGCAACCCTCACCCAGTCTTGCAACCCTCTCCCCAACATTGCAACCCTCTCCGCAGTGTTGCAACCCTCTCCCCAACACTGCAACCCTCTCTGCAGTGTTGCAACCCTCACCCAGTCTTGCAACCCTCTCCCCAACATTGCAACCCTCTCTGCAGTGTTGCAACCCTCTCCCCAACACTGCAACCCTCTCCACAGTGTTGCAACCCTCACCCAGTCTTGCAACCCTCTCCCCAGCATTGCAACCCTCTCCCCAGTGTTGCAACCCTCACCCAGTCTTGCAACCCTCTCCGCAGCATTGCAACCCTCTCGCCAACATTGCAGCCCCCTTCTGAGTGTTGCAACCCTCTCCCTAGTGTTGCAACCATCTCCCCAACATTGCAAACTTCCCCCTGGTCTTGCAACCCTCTCCCCAGCGCTGCAATTTGTGGAAGGCTGCGTGTGTCCAGGCTCAAACTCTGCTGGGGAAGTTATTTGCCTTTTAGAAAACCAGAGCCCGCTGCAATCTCAGCTGGAGCTGCTTCTCTCCCAGGGTGCTGGAAGCACTGGGGGCACCAGTTTCACAGGGTGAGAAAACCTGGGCTCGGCCCCAGCGCTGGGATTTCTCTTGGGGTCTGGGTACGAAAAATGAAAATCCCTCACACCTGGGAACTCCTCAGTGCCCGGGCTGCTGCCGGGGCCTGGCTGGGGTGCGCAGGCAACGCAGCACCCCAGGAGCAATGCTAACTGCGCCGGCGCTAAATGCACCAACGCTAAATGCACCGATGCTTAATGCCCTGGTGCCAAATGGCCTTTTGCTAAATGTCCCAGTGCTAAATGCACCAATGCTTTATGCACTGATGATAAATGCACCAATGCTTAATGCCCTGGTGCTAAATGTCCCGGTGCTGAATGCCCTGGGGCTAAACGCCCTCATGCTAAATGCACCGATGCTAAATGTCCTGATGTTTAATGCCCTGGTGCTAAATGCAGCAACATTAAATGCCCCAACGCTAAACGCAACAACACTAAATGCACCGATGCTTAATGTCCCAGGGCTAAATGCACCAGTGCTTTATGCCCTGATGCTTAATGCCCTGGTGCTAAATGCTCTTTTGCTAAATGCACCCATGCTAAATTCCCCAGACGCTAAATGCATCAATGCTAAACACCCCAGTGCTAAATGCTCTGTTGCTAAATGCACCAATGCTAAATGCTCTGTTGCTAGATGCCCTCATGCTAAACACACCGATGCTAAATGCCCCAGTGCTAAATGCTCTGTTGCTAAACGCACCGGTGCTAAATGCACTGCTGCTAAATGCCCCAGTGCTAAATGCTCTGTTGCTAAATGCACCGGTGCTAAATGCTCTGTTGCTAAATGCACCGATGCCAAAAGCACCGGTGCTAAATGCCCCAGTGCTAAATGCTCTGTTGCTAAATGCACCGGTGCTAAAGGCACTGCTGCTAAATGCACCGATGCTAAATTCCCCAGTACCCCGACGCTAAACACCCCGGAGCCGACTGCCCCGGCACCCCCAGGGCAGCAGACCCACCCCAGCAGCTCGTCCTGCTTCCATGCGCCGGGAAAAAAAATTCACATCGCACCCAAGAGCAGCGGCTCCGTTTTGGGATCCCCCCCCCCCCCCATCCCGGAGCTGAAGCCGCTTCCCAACTCACTGGTGTGATTTGATTGCCAGGGGAGGTGATCCACGGGAGACACAGCAGATTTGACACAGCAGATTTAAAGCACTAAAAGGCGCTGGGTTCCCGGTGCCGATCCGGCACCCGGCAGGATTTCCAGCCAAAAAATAGGGGCGGAATCACTCCCATATGGATCCTATAGGATATTCCTGACCCGGCAATCCTTAACGCTGGGAAATGAAAGCTTTAATTGCAGGGAGGTGAATGCAGCCCCCCCCAAACAAGCCAACACTGATGGGTTTGGGGTGGTTTGGGATGGACGGACGGACGGCGGGGCCAGAGAGGGGCTGGAGCTGACACCAAGTGGATGGAAATTGCAATTTCTGCTCGGTGAGCAGATTGGGGGATTTGGGGCAAAAATGGGGGGGGACTGCAGAAAAAAAAAAAAACAAAAATCCACCCTGCAACCAGGCAAAATTGTGCAAAATCCCCCAATTTGCAGGATCCAGAAGAAGCTGGGGAGGGCGGCGGGGAGGGGGAAACCGCGTCAGCCTGCGATTTCCTTTGGAAAAATACCCGAATCCATTGCAAATAAAGGAAATAAAACCCCCAAAGCCGACTCGCAATATTTACGTAACCTCGGTCATTCCCTTTTCCTCGCTTTCCTGGCCGGGAATGGGGGGATGCTCGAGGTTGGGGGGTCTCTGAGGTCGGGGGGGTGATGCTTTGGGTCCTCACGCTGACCTTTGCATCCCAGGCTGCTCGTGCAAGGGATGCAGGGATGGATGGGGGGCCCGCGGCATTCCAGCAGGGAATAACGACCTCCCAGCCTCGTTAAACCGCCCGCCTTCGTTAAGACAGGGACGCGGTGACACCGTGCATCGGCAGCTTGGGGACCACCACGGTGCGACCCCCTGCCACGCTAAGGATGCTCGCGGGGAGGCGGGAGCCTGGCGCTCACTCGAAGCCCTTTTTTCCCCCCAAAAAAAGGCTTTCTTTCCCCAAAAAGCCTCCCCCCCCAAAAAAAAAACATGATTTTGCCTTTTTTTGAGGGATTTAAAGCAGCTGGAGGCCGCAGGTAGGCGGATATGAACCGGCTCCGGCCTCGGCTCCGCTCACATCAGAAAATATCCGGCTTCATTGTTTGGGGGGGGACGCGCCGTGTCCGTGCTTTGTTCCCTTGGGACCTTTTTGAACCGCATAAATATTTGCAGAGCCCGAAGGAGCGGGGAGGCGGAGGAATTTTTTTCTTCCCCCCCTCCCCTTATTTTTTGGGGCCAAACGTGGCTTTTTGTACCTTCGGCGGGAAATTTCCGGCTGGAAACCCAACCCTGAGCGTGTTTTGAGGTTGAATGGTCGCCCCGCTGGGTGGAAACAATACGGATTTTTGCTTAAAAGCTTTTCCTGCCCGGTTCCCCGGAGCGATCAGGAATTGCATCCCACCAGCATCATCGTGGCGCGGTGCCGGCGGGATGCACGAGGAGCATCGGGACGCCGGGAGCTTGGCATCGCTTGGATTTTTTTGGGGGGGGGAGGGTTCAAGGCTGATACGGAGCCGGGGATGAGGGGTGGGATACAGGGTGGGGTACCCCAAAATGAAGCCACGTCTCCAGGGGCAAAGGATGCTGGAGGTTCGCTCGATGGGGCATCGCCTTATCCCCGTGGTGGTCCCCGACGGGGAGCCCTTTGCCCCAGCTCGGCGGTGGTTGGTGAGGTCATCACCCAGCGTTGCTTTTTTGGGGCTGAAAAGGGCACGATTTGGCTCCCACGCTGGCCTGAAGTGGTTTTGGGGCAAGCAGGGATGCGCCGGTGGTCCCAGAGCATCCCGAATCCCGGGAGGTCCTGGGGAAAAAAAGGAGGGAAAAAATAAAAGAGAGGGAGGAAAGGGTTAAAAAAGGGGGGAAAAGGGAAAGGAAGTGGGGGGGGTGCAGGGGAAGGGGGGGGGAAGGGAAAAAAGGGGGGGAAAGGGAAAAAAAGGGATAAATCCTGCCCGGTGCAGGGCTTTCCAGGCCCGGCGTGGGAGGGAAGGCATTGCCCCCTCGTGGCAGCAGCCACAAAGCCCAAAGAGGGGGTCCAGCCACCCCCAGCCCGCCACGCGTCCCCCTCAGTGCCCTCCAGTATCCCCAGTGCTCCACCATAGCCTTCGCAGACCTTCCCAGTTCTCCCCAGTTCTCCCCAGTGCCCCTCACAGCTCCCCCAGTGCCCCCCATAGCCCTCACAGCCTCCCCAGTGCCCCCCATAGCCCTCACAGCCCCCCCAGTGCCTCCCATAGCACTCACAGCCCCCCAGTGCCTCCCATAGCACTCACAGACCCCCCAGTTCCCCCCAGTGCCCCTCACAGCTCCCCCAGTGCCCCCCATAGCCCTCACAGCCTCCCCAGTGCCTCCCATAGCATTCACAGCCCCCCAGTGCCCCCCATAGCCCTCACAGCCCCCCCAGTGCCTCCCAGTGTTCCCCATAGCCCTCACAGTCCCCTCAGTTCCCCCAGTGCCCCCCATAGGCTCCACAGACCCTCCAGTTCCCCCCAGTGCTCCACCATAGCCTTCATAGACGCCCCAGTTCCCCCTAGTGCCCCTCACAGCCCCCCAGTGCCCCCCATAGCCCTCACAGTCCCCCAGTGCCTCCCAGTGTCCCCCATAGCCCTCACAGCCCCCCCAGTTCCCCCAGTGCTCCCCATAGCCTCCACACACCCTCCAGTTCCCCCCAGTGCCCCCCAGTGCCCCTCACAGCCCCCCAGTTCACCCCAGTGCCCATCACAGCCCACCAGTGCCCCCCATAGCGCTTACAGGCCCCCCAGTTCCCCCAGTGCTTCCCATAGCCTCCACAGACCCACGGGTCCCGCTGCAAATCCCCGGGTCCCACTTGCAAACTCACAAGTCCCCTTTGCAAACCCCCCGCTCCCTTCTGCAAATCCCCGAGCCTCGCGTGCAAATCCTGGAGTCTCGCTGCCAACCCACGAGCCCCTTTTGCAAATCCTCGAGTCCCCTTTGCAAATCCACAAGTCCCCTTTGCAAGCCCTCAAGCCCCAGGTGCAAACCCACGAGCCCCCACTGCAAACCCACGAGCCCCCGTTGCAAATCCTCGAGCCCCCGTTGCAAATCCTCGAGTCCCACGTGCAGATTCTCAAGTGCCACATGCAATTCCTTGAGTCCCTTCTGCAAACCCACGAGTCCTGTTGCAAACCCACGAGTCCCCATTGCAAACCCACAAATCCCCTTTGCAAATCCATGAGTCCCCATTGCAAACCCGCAAGACCCTTTTGCAAATCCTCGAGTCCTGTTTGCAAATCCTCAAGTCCCTTTTGCAAGCCCTCAAGCCCCAGGTGCAAACCCATGAGTCCCCACTGCAAACCCACGAGCCCCCTTTGCAAATCCTCGAGCCCCATGTGCAGATTCTCGAGCCCCATGTGCAGATTCTCGAATGCCACATGCAATTCCTCGAGTCCCCTTTGCAAACCCACGAGTCCCGTTGCAAACCCACGAGTCCCCATTGCAAACCCACAAATCCCCTTTGCAAATCCATGAGTCCCCATTGCAAACCTGCAAGTCCCTTTGCAAACCCTCGAGTCCTGTTTGCAAATCCTCAAGTCCCTTTTGCAAGCCCTCAAGCCCCATGAGCAAACCCATGAGTCCCCACTGCAAACCCACGAGCCCCCTTTGCAAATCCTCGAGTCCCTTTGCAAACCCTCGAGCCCCACGTGCAGATTCTCGAATGCCACATGCAATTCCTCGAGTCCCCTTTGCAAACCCACGAGTCCCATTGCAAACCCACGAGTCCCCATTGCAAACCCTCGAGTCCCTTTTGCAAATCCTCAAGTCCCTTTGCAAATCCCCAAGTGCCACGTGCAATTTGAGTCCCATGTCCAGACCCAGGAGTCCCCTTTGCAAATCCTCAAGCCCCACATGCAAATCCTTGAGTCCTGTTTGCAAATCCCTGAGCCCCGCATGAAAATTCTTGAGGCCTGCTGCAAACCCTCAACTCCCATTTGCAAATCTCAAGCCCTGCCTGCAAACCCTCACGTCCTGCATGCGAATGCGTGAGTCCCCTTTGCAAACCCACAAGTCCTGTTGCAAACCCACAAATCCCTGTGGCAAACCAACAAATCCCTGTTGCAAACGCACAAGCCCCCTTTGCACACACCCAAATTCCCTTTGCAAACCCACGAGTCCCTTTGCAAACGCACGAGCCCCCTTTGCAAATCCTGGAGTCCTGTTCGCAAATCCTCGAGTCCCCTTTTGCAAATCTTTGGGTCCTGTGTACAAATTCTCAAGCCCCACGTGCAAATACTTGAGCCCTCTTTGCAAATCCTCAAGTGCCACGTGGAAACCCACAACGCCCCTTTGCAAACCCACAAATCCCCTTGCAAACCCTCGAGTCCCTTTTGCAAACGCCCAAGCCCCATTGCAAACCCTCGAGTCCCTTTTGCAAATGCCCAAGCCGCTTTGCAAACCCACAAGCCGCTTTGCAAGCCCTCAAGCCCCGTTGCAAACCCACAAGCCCTGTTGCAAGCCCCCAGGCCCCATTGCAAGCCCCCAGGCCCCGTTGCTAACCCCCAAGTCCCGCTGCAAACCCTCGAGTCCCCTTTTGCAAACCCTCAAGCCCATTGCAAGCCCCCAGGTCCTGTTGCAAGCCCCCAGGCCCTGTTGCAAGCCCCCAAGCCCCATTGCAAGCCCCCAGGCCCCGCTGCAAGCCCCCAAGCCCCATTGCAAGCCCCCAGGCCCCGCTGCAAGCCCCCAGGCCCCATTGCAAGCCCCCAGGTCCTGTTGCAAGCCCCCAAGCCCCATTGCAAGCCCCCAGGCCCTGCTGCAAGCCCCCAAGCCCCATTGCAAGCCCCCAGGCCCTGTTGCAAGCCCCCAAGCCCCGTTGCAAGCCCCCAGGCCCCGCTGCAAGCCCCCAAGCCCCATTGCAAGCCCCCAGGTCCTGTTGCAAGCCCCATTGCAAGCCCCCAGGCACTGTTGCAAGCCCCCAAGCCCCATTGCAAGCCCCCAGGCCCCGCTGCAAGCCCCCAGGCCCCACTGCAAGCCCCCAGGCCCTTTGGGAGATATTTTAGCAGAGATTTTCCTTTTCCACGCCGGGGTGGCGCGGCCGAGCTCCCGGCACAGCCGGCCCCTCCGGCCTGGCACTATTTCCCCTCGCCGGATGGATTTGCCGGCCCGCTGCCGGGCAGCCGGGTCCAAAGTCCAGCTCCCAGCCCGGTCTTGGAAAAACAGGGATGAACCCAGCGACCTGCGGCTCCATCCAGCCCCGGGGAAACGCGGGGGCACCCCAGCTGCAGAGGCGTTCGTTAGCCCGGCGCTGACTGGGTGCCATTAACCGCCCCGATTGCGGCCCCCAAATCCCTTCTGCAGATCACGTCCCCGCCGGCGGCATCGTCCCTGCGGCGCGGTGAATTGGGTGCTCCTCGGGGTGACGCCGCTCGGCAGCGGGGACACGGGGACGGGAGCGGGACCCTTCCAGCACGGTGTCCTCCAGCCCTGGGCACCCCCGGGAGCACCCAAGGGTGACCCCAGGCAGCAGCAGGGCCATGGGGACCGGTGCCACCGCCCCTCCGGTGCAGGATCCCGCTGGTACCAGCCCTGGGCACCCCGGGGTGACACTGGGTGACCCCAGGCAGTGCTGGGGCCCGGTGCCACCACCCCTCCAGTGCATCCCACCAGTACCGGCCCTGGGCACCCCAGGGTGATGCTGGGTGACCCCAGCCAGCACTGGGGACCGGTGCCACCGCCCCTCCAGTGCAGGATCCCACCACACTGGCCCCAGGCACCCCCGGGAGCACCCAAGGGTGACCCCAGGCAGCAGCAGGGCCATGGGGACCGGTGCCACCGCCCCTCCGGTGCAGGATCCCGCCGGCCCCGGCCCCTGGCACCCCCGGGAGCACCCTTGGGTGACCGCAGGCAGCGCCGGGGCCCGGTGCCACCGCCCCTCCGGTGCAGCACCCCTCCGGTACCGGCCCAAGGGTGACCCCAGGCAGCACCAGGGACCGGAGCCCCCGCCGCCCCCGCCGCCACGGGCCCCAGGAGCGCCCCAGGGTGACCCCCGCCAGCACCGGGGCCCGGGGCCCCCCCAGCACCCCCGGTACCGCCGCCGCCCCCCCCCGCCCGGTGCGCATCCGCTCCCTCCTCCCCCTCCCCTCCCCACGTTGCCATGGCGGCCCCGCTCCCCCCGCCCCCCTCCCCCCCCTCCCCACGTTGCCATGGCGAGCGCGAGCGGCGGCCGCCGTCGCGGCGGGCGCGGGGCGCGGTGGGCGTGTCCGTCGGGGACCGGGCGGGGCGGTGATTGGCCGTCGGCCCCACGTGACGCGCGGAGGAATGCAAATGAGTTATGGCATCGGGCCGCCGCGCCGCCGCCTGAGGGAGGAGGGAGCGGCCGCGGGCCCGGCCCCGCCGGCACCGGCACCGGCACCGGCCCCGGGACCCCCCCCTCCGCCCCCCGCCCGCCCCCGGAGCCGCCTGGGCCATGGCCGCGGCCGGCGGGAGCCGCTCCGAACGGGCCGCAGGTACCGCGCTCGCCGCCGCTACCGGGCCCCGGCGGCTTTGTCTGGGCCGGGCCGGGGCCGGGGGGGGGGCCGGGGGGGGGCGGGGCTGGGGGGGCCGCGCCGCGCATGCGCCCTGGGACCCGCCGTGCCTCAGTTTACCCACCCAGCGCCGCCCGCCTCGGCCCCCGCCGGTGTCCGTGACCCCCCCCGCTCCCCGCCCCCCACTCGTGTCCCCCCCGTCACCCTGCTCCCCCCCCCCGCGGGTTTTGCACCCCCTTATTACTCCCCCCAGCCCCCACCATCCCACTCCACCGCTTACTCCCATACCCGACCCCCTCTTTATACCTGACCCCCCCACCCCCCACCAGCGCTTCCCCCCATCACCTTGCACCCCCCCATTTTGCACCCCCACCCCCCATCACACTGCACCCCCGTATCCCACCCCCTCCTATCTGCCCCCCCATTACATCCCACCCCCCATTGCATCCCACCCCCCTCTGATTTCCCCACCCCCCCCCATTATTTTGCACCCCCATTATTTTGGGGCTCAGCTCGGGGGGTTCCAGCTCCGGGGCTCCCCCCCGTCCCGGCTGCGGGCCCCCACCACCACAGCAGGTCCTGCCATCGCCCAGAGGTGCCAGAATTCTTCCTTTTATTTTATTTTGGGGTGGGTTTCATGGGTTTGGGGGGATTTTGCAGGTTTTTCCTCTGTCACCTGTGGCTCAAAAGCGAGGTCCCCCCCCCGCCTGACACCCCAAAGTCCACGGGGGTTTGGTGCGGGCGAGGACGGGGGGGCCTCGCTGGGCGCTGGGAGCTTCCCACGCCGTGCTCCTGCCGGTGGGATTTGGGCTCCGGATGAGCCCGGCGTGGCCCCTCTGTGTCCGTCACCGCGGTGTCCCCGTGTCACCCCGATGCCACTGGGCTCTTCTGGGAGGAGGGGGGAAACTCCATGGACGCTTGGCGGGGGAAAGCGCTTCCCAAAATTGCTCCGGCTCGTGGTGGACGCGCGCCGTGGATGGACACGGGGCTGGGAAGCGTCACGGGCCACAGGAGGCAGCGGTGGGGACGCGTGCTGCCACCCCCGTGGACGCCTGCGCGTCCCACCCGCGCTTCGGGGCAGCGACGCCCTCGGGAGACACAACCCCACGGGCCACCGAGGCCGGGGACGTCGCCGCCGCCGCCGCGCCGGAGCTGAAGGTGGCTGAGGCGGTTTGGTGGGGTCATGCTGTGGCGTGGCCACCAAGGCCACCCACCCTGGCCACCAAGGCCACCCGCCGTGGCCGCTGTCCATGGTCTGCAGCACCTCGCACTGCTGTCCCTGGTCCTGCCGCGGTGGCACCCATGGCGGTGGCACCCATGGCGGTGGCACCCGTGGCCCGGCAGCACGGGGGCTCGGCAGGGATGGGTGTCGCAGGCTGGTGACCGGAGGTCCCTTGGTGCGCGCAGGGCCAGCAGAGCGCGGTGGCCAGCGGTGGCCATCAGTGACCACGGAGCCTCAGGGCCACCAGAGCGCAGTGGCCAGCGGTGGCCATTAGTGACCACGGAGCCTCAGGGCCACCAGAGCGCAGTGGTCAGCGGTGGCCATCAGTGACCACGGAGCCTCAGGGCCACCAGAGCGCAGTGGCCAGCGGTGGCCATCAGTGACCACGGAGCCTCAGGGCCACCAGAGCGCAGTGGCCAGCGGTGGCCATCAGTGACCACGGAGCCTCAGGGCCACCAGAGCGCAGTGGCCAGCGGTGGCCATCAGCAACCACAGAGCCTCAGGGCCACCGCGGTCGCGGCGGTGCTGGTGGTGCTGCCCACCAACCCCCTTGCGGCCTCCACAGCCCCCGTCCCTCTGTCCCTGTCCTCCTGTCCTTCCGTCCCTGCTGTCCATCCCCTTCCTTCCGTCCATTCATCCCTCTTCTTCCTTCCATCTGTCTTTCCTTCCATCTTTCCTTCCCTTCGTCCCTTTCCTCTGTCCATCCTTCCTTCCATCCCTACGTCCCTCTCCTACTTCCATCCGGCCTTCCGTCTGTCTGTCCTTCCCTACCTCCTTCCATCTCTTTCCTCTTTCTGTCCATCCTTCCGTCCATCCCTTCCTCTGTCCGTCCTTCCCTCCCTTTCTGTCCACCCTCCCATCCATCCCTTTCCTCCTCCCGTCTGTCATTCTGTCTGTCCTTTCCTACTTCCATCCCTCCCTCCCTTGGTCTCTCTGCCTCCTTCCATCCCTCCCCTACTTCCTTCTGCCCTGTCCTCCTTCCATCCGTCCTTCTGTCCTTCCCTCCTGTCCTTTGTCCCTTTCCTACTTCCCTCATTTCCTTCTGGCCGTCCATCCCTCTCCTCCTCCTGTCCGTCCTTCTGTCCATCCCTGCATCCTTGCCTTCGTCTTTCCCTTCCTTCCAGCCATCCCTCTGTCCCTCCTTCCTTCTGTCCTCCCCTTTCCTCCGTCCTTCTGTCCGTCCATCCCTTCCCTACCTCCATCCATCCTTCTGTCCCTCCTCCCCTTCCCCATCTCCCCCCGTGCTGGGGGCTCCTCCCGCCCTGCCCCTCCCTCAGCACCCAGGGCAGGATGCGGCCCTGGTCCCCTTCACCCCAGGGCGGGGAGGATCAACCACGGGGCCTCCCACCGTCCTGGCGGGACGCAGCAGCCCCGCGCGCCCATCGGCACGGCCACGCCGCCACCGCGGCCGCAGCCCTGTGCCGGGGCTCGGAGCCGACGCCGGGTGCCAACGTTGGGTGCCGTGGGGTGCCCCCTCTCACCCTTTCTCCCCCCCCCAGCTCTAGCCTGACCCCTGCCGCCTCACGGCACCCCAGCAAACCACCATGGAGAACGAGCAGCTCCCGGCACCTCCGCCCTCCAGCAGCGCCGGCGGCACCGCCACGACGCCCAGCAGCACCGGCACCGCCCGCCCGCCTGCTCCCCAGATCTCCGTCTACAGCGGCATCCCCGACCGCCAGACCGTCCAGGTACAGCGTTTCGGGGCGGGGGGGTTGGAGGTTGGGGCGGGCGACGTTTCGGGGTCGGGGTGCAGCCCGGGGATGTCTTTGCACCCCTCCAAAGGTGATCCAGCAAGCGCTGCACCGGCAGCCCAACACGGCGGCGCAGTACCTGCAGCAGATGTACGCGGCGCAGCAGCAGCACCTGATGCTGCAGACGGCCGCGCTCCAGCAGCAGCACCTCACCAGCGCCCAGCTCCAGAGCCTGGCCGCCGTCCAGCAGGTACGGGGCACCCACCCCGGGGGCACCCGTGGGTGCCGCGGTGCGGGACACGGGTGACGCTTGGCTCTTTCTCCCCAGGCGAGCCTGGCGGCGAACAGGCAGAGCGGCTCTTCGGGTGGGAACGGCGCCCAGCCGGCACCGGCGCAGCAACCCACGGTGAGCCCCCCGCGTCCCCTCCAGCACCCACCCCGCCGTCGCCCACCCGGCGATCCGGCGCGACGCCCCAACCTTTTCCCGCCGTCCCCATTGCAGATCAACCTGGCGACGTCGCCGGCGGCCGCGCAGCTCCTGAACCGGGCGCAGAGCGTCACCCCCGGGGCCTCGGGCATCGCGCAGCAGGCCGTGCTGCTGGGCAACGCCGCCTCGCCCGCCCTCACCGCCAGCCAGGCCCAGATGTACCTGCGGGCGCAGATGGTAGGGGTGCCGTGGGGTGCTCGTCGTCCTGCTGTGGGGTGGTCGGGATCCATAGGGTGCCCATCGCCCCACTGTGGGGTGGCCAGGACTCTATAGGGTCCCTGACCCTGTAGGGTGCCGATTGTCCTGCTGTGGGGTGGGCAGGATCTATAGGGTGCCCGTAATCCCACAGCAGGGTGGCCAGGACCCGTGGGGTGCCCGTCATCCTGCCGTGGGTGGCCAGGACTCGTGGGGTGCCTGCTATCCCGCTGTGGGGTGCCCGGGACCCATCGGGTGCCCATCGTCCTGCTGTGGATTAGCTGGGACCCGTGAGGTGCCCATCATCCCGCTGTGGGGTGCCCGGGACCCATAGGGTGCCCATGGTCCTGCTGCAGGGCGGCAGGGACCCTATAGGGTCCCTGACCCTGTAGGGTGCCCGTTGTCCTGCTGTGGGGTGCCCAGACCCATAGGGTGCCCATTGTCTCGCCACAGGGTGGCTGGGACTCGTAAGGTACCACCTGTCATCGCACTGTGGGGTGGCTGGGACCCATAGGGTGCCCATTGTCCTGCTGTGGGGTGGCCGGGACCCTATAGGGTCCCTGACCCTGTAGGGTGCCCATTGTCCTGCTGGGGGGTGGTCGGGATCTATAGGGTGCCCGCAATCCT
This sequence comes from Nipponia nippon, assembly GCF_047370975.1. Lineage (NCBI taxonomy): Eukaryota > Metazoa > Chordata > Aves > Pelecaniformes > Threskiornithidae > Nipponia > Nipponia nippon. Next base: position 1,085,183 of record NW_028262335.1, read on the forward strand.
GCAGCAGGGTGGCCAGGACCCGTGGGGTGCCCATCATCCCGCTGTGGGGTGTCCGGGACCCACAGGGTGCCCGTGGCCCTGCTGCAGGGTGGTGGGGAGCCTATAGGGTCCTTGACCCTGTGGGTGCCCATGGTCCTGCTGCGGGGTGCCCAGACCCATAGGGTGCCCATCGTCCTGCTGTGGGGTAGCCAGGACTCTATAGGGTCCCTGACCCTGTAGGGTGCCCATTGTCCCGCTGTGGGGTGGGCAGGACCCATAGGGCACCCATCACCCTGCTGTGGGGTGCCCGGACCCTATAGGGTGGCTCCCACTATGCTCAGGGTGCCCAGAGCCCATAGGGTGCCCATCCCTTGCCCCCCCTCCTGGCACCGGTGCTCTCCGGGGCCACGGGCGGGGGACAGACGCGTCACCCCGCCCGCAATCCCACGCCCCACGCGTGTGCCACCCCAGAGGGACATGGAAAGGGGGGGGACACGCACGGGGTGCCGCCGCCCCCCACGGCGGGGGCCACGCACCCACTCTCCGTGCCCCCTCCCCAGCTCATCTTCACCCCCACGGGCCCCGTCAGCGCCGTCCGGCCCGAGAGCCCCGCGCCGGCACCGCCGCCGGCACCGCCGCCCGCTCCGCCGCCCGCCGCCCCCCAGGTGAGCCGCCCCGCCGGCCCCCCAAAACCCCCACCCCGGCACCCCCTGACCCGCTGCCGTTGCAGGTGCACAGCCTGGCCCTGCGCCCCGCCGGCCCCCACCTCCCCGCGCTGGCCATGAAGCCCCCCGGTGGCCCCCCGCCCCGGGCCGGCCCCCCCCGGGCCCCCCCCCCCCCCGACCCTCCCGCCGAGCACCTCAAAAAAGCCGAGGGGCCCGACGCCCGCGCCCACGCCCTGGCCCGCGCCGCCGCCCCCGCCGCCGCCCACCCGCTCGTCACCCCAGGTAAGGTGCTGCGCCGTGATGGGGGGGGGGGGGCACCCGTGGGTGCTGGGGGAGTCACAGGGAGGGAGCGGTGCTCGGGTGGAGCGTTCACTCTGAAACCTAATGAGGGGCCTCATGGTTTTCTTGCCTATACGTGGGACCGGCAGCCCCGTGTACCCGCTTCAGGGGCGTGTCACCCCCGCCGTGGGTGCTCGGAAAGTCAGGGCGAGGTGAGCAGCCCTCAGCCAAGCAGCCTGTGGGGCATTCACTCTGAAACCTAATGATGGCCCGCACTGATGTTTCCTGTGTGTCAGCATCCCGCTTTTATTTGGGACCCATGGGGCTGCGCACCCCCGCAGGGTCCCAGTCCCTGCCTGGGAAGAGACTCGGCACCTGCAGCACCCATAGGGTCCCGGAGCCCCGTGGGATGAGCCTCTGCAGTGGGGTGCTGTGGGCTGGAGCAGTGATGGGGTGCACCCACGGGGTGACGGAGCCTGGGGGTGCTGTGCTGGTTCGGCTCCCAAAATGGGTGGGCCCCACCCCGGGACGGCCTGAGCCCAGCTCCGCCTGCAGCAGCGGGAGCTGGCAAAGCTGGTTGTCAGTAGGCACCAGAGTGAACAGATGCTAGTGTGAGGAGCAGCCTCATGGGGGGGGGGGATCCTGGGGCTGGGGTCCATTGGGGCTGAGGTGCTGGTGACGAAGGGGGGGTCCCTGTCCCCCGTGGTTGTCCCCGCAGCCTACGCCCCGCTGCAGCCCCCCCAGTTCCTGCAGCAGCCGCCACCGAAGCCGATGCAGCCGCAGCCACCGCAGCAGCAGCAGCAGCAGCAGCAGCAGCAGTTCGTCATCCAGCAGCAGCAGCAGCCGCTGGCGCCCCGCGGGCAGCCCCCCCCGGGCCCCCCCACCTCCGCCACCACCCCCCAACTCCAACCCCTGCCCCCCGCCAGCCCCGGCCCGGCCCCCCAACCCAAAACGGGGATCCCCCAAGGAACGGGGGGCGAGGGCGGCCCCCCCAACGGGCACCCCGCTTGCCACGCCGCTCCCCGCAAGTTCCAGCACGCCTCCGCCGTCATCCTGCAGCTGCAGCCCGCCGGCGCCACGGTGAGGGGCGTCCCCCCCCCAAACCCCCCCGGCGCGGTTTGGGGGTGCGGGGGGGCTCGGTGGGCGGGGGGGGGGTGGCCTGATCTGTGCACACGCGCGTGGGTGAGTGCGCGCACGTGGGGGTGCACGCGTGTGCCTGATCCCTGCGCGGGTGCGCGATCGCCGCGGGGCTGCACCCCTGCGGGTGTGCACGGTGCTGCCAGCCCCGTGCGTGGGCCTGGTCCGTGCACGTGTGGACACCCGTGTGCAGGGGGCCTGCGCACGTGTGCTCAGTCCGTGTGTCTGCATGCGTGAGTGTGCGCACGTGTGCTCAGTCTGTGTGTCTGCATGCGTGTGTGTGCGCACGTGTGCTCAGTCCGTGTGTCTGCATGCGTGTGTGTGCGCACGTGTGCTCAGTCCGTGTGTCTGCATGTGTGAGTGCGCACGTGTGCTCAGTCCGTGTGTCTGCATGCGTGTGTGTGCGCACGTGTGCTCAGTCCGTGTGTCTGCATGCGTGAGTGTGCGCACGTGTGCTTAGTCCGTGTGTTTGCATCTGCGTGCGTGCACACTTCTGCCACATCCATGTACGTGTGTGTGCACACGTGTGCCAGATCCGTGCATGTGTGTGTGCATCTCATCCCTGCACACGTGTGCGCAGGTGTGCCACATCCATGCACACGTGTGTGTGTGTGTACGCGCGCACCTGGTCCACGCACACGTGTGTGGAGGCATGTTTGCCTGATCCATGCACATGTGTGTGCACGTGACCTGTGCACATGTGTGCTTAATCCATGTGTTGGTGCATGCGTGCGTGTACACGTGTGCCACATCCATGCACACGCGTGCCAGATCCATGCACGTGTACCTGGTCCCATGCACACCTGTGTGCAGACATGTTTGCCTGATCACGCATGCGTGCGTGTGCATGTGACTTGTGCATGTGTGCTTAATCCATGAGGCATGCATGCACGCGTGTGCACACTTGTGCCGCATCCATGTACGTGTGGGCACACACACGTGCCAGATCCGTGCACGTGCGTGTGTGCATCTCATCCCTGCACACGTGTGCACAGCTGTGCCACATCCATGCTCATGCACGTGAGTGTGCATGTGTGCACCTGGTCCATGCACACGGGTGTGCAGGCATGTTTGCCTGATCTGTGCACGTGTGTGTGTGTGCATGTGACCCGTACATGTGTGTGCACGTGTGCTTAATGCATGGGCCATGCGTGTGTGCACACTTGTGCCACATCCGTGTGTGTGCGTGTGCACGTGTGCCAGATCCGTGCATGTGCGTGTGTGCACCCGGTCCACGCACACGCGTGTGCGGGCACGTTTGCATGTGTGTGCGTGTGCATCTCATCCCTGCACACGTGTGCCGCATCCGTGCTCACGCGTGTGCGCGCCTGGTCCGCGCACACGCGTGTGTGGGCACGTTTGCACGCGCGCGCGCGCGATCCGCGCCCGTTCCACGCGCGTGCCCGATCCGTGCGCCGGAGCCACGCGCCCGCCTGCGCGCGCGGGTTCGCCAGCTCCCCGCGCGCGCGTGCGCGCCCCCGACCCCCGCGGCCGGCCCGCGCGCACGCCCGTGCCGCCCGCCCGCCGCTGACCCCGCGCCCACGCGTGTGCCCCCGCCGCCGCAGCCCCCGCTGGGGGTCCCCGAGGGCTCCCGCCGGGACCCGCCGCCCGCCCCGAGGAGCGCCGACAGCCCGCCCGCCGCCCCGCCGCAGCCCCCCGCCCTCTCGCCGCCCGCCGCCCCCCCGGGCCCCGACACCCCCGAGGGCGAGCGGCCCCACGGTAAGCCCAGCGCCCCCCCCGCCCCCCCTTCCCACGGGCACCCACCCGTGGGGTGTTGCCGCCCCCGCACACGCGCACCCCGGTGGGACGCAGCGGGGGGGGGAAACTGAGGCACGGGTGGGGCTGCGGGGCTGCGGGGCGGGGCCCCACGGGTGACGCGGCGGGGGCCGAGTGCAGGGGTCCCCGCCCCGGGGGGCGCCCACCCCCACGCGTGGCCGTGGCCGGGGGAGGGGGGCGCCCCCGGCTGCCGCGGAGGCGTGGCCTCACCCGGCGGCTCCGCCCCCTCCCCGGCGGCTCCGCCCCTTTCCCGATGGCTCCGCCCCTTCCCCGCGGCCCCCGCCCATCGCCCCTCCCCAGCCCCCGCCCGCTGGCGGCGTGGGCGCGCGCGCGCGGCGGCGGCCAATAGGAGCGCAAGGGGCGTGGCGAGCGCCAGGCCCCGCCCCTCCCCGCGCAGCCGCCGCTGCCGCCGCCCCGGCCCCGGCCCGGCCCCGCCGCCGCCGCCGCCGCCTTTGTCCCCGCTCCGCCGCCGCCGCCACCGCCCGCTCCGCCTTTGTCCGCGCCATGGGGCCGCCGAGCCGCTGAGCGCCGCCGGTGAGTGAGGCCCGGCCCCGCCCAAACCCGCCCCGACGAGGCTCGGCCTGGTCCGGCCCGGCTCGGCCCGGCGGGGCGGCGGGCGCTGACCTCACTTCCGCATCCGCCCCCCCCCATCGCCCCCCCCCTTTCCCCGGTCCCGGCTCCGCAGCCGCGGCCCGGGCGCAGGTAGGGGCGGGGGGAGCGGGCTCCGCCGTCGGACAAAGGTGGCGGGGCCTAGCGAGGCCTACCGGGGCCTTACCGGTACCGGCCGGGCCCCGCGGGGGCAGAGGGAGCCGTACCGGAGCACACTGGGCCTTACTGGGGGAGATGGGGGCTTACTGGGCTCTCTCAGGCCTTACTGGGGCAGATGGGGCCTTGCTGGGGTGGATCGGGGCTTTCCGGGGTAGATCAGGCCGTCCTGGGGCTGTACTGGGATGTACCGGGGCCTTACTGGGGCGTTATTGGGATGTTTTGAGGCTTTACTGGGGGCGCCCTGGGCAGATTTGGGGGCTCTGTGGGGTCTGGCGGGGTGTTCGGGGGCTGCCCGGGGTCCCGCAGGACATTTGGGGGCTCCCCAGGGCTCCTGGGGCCCTATCGGGCCTTACTGGGACCCCCTGGGCCCCCCTGGGAGCGGCGGCAGCTGCTTCCCCCCCCCCCCCCCCCCCCTTTCCCAAAGCAGCCCAGCTGTATGGTAATAGAGGCCCCGGCGTCACCGCCGGCGTCACCGCGTCCCCCGTAACCGTCCCCGTGCCCCCCTGCCCGCAGAGCCGCCCGCCGACCGCCTTCATGCTCAGCCCCAGCCCCTCGCCAGCGTTCCCGGCATGACCTCGGGCACCGGGAGCTCTGCCTCCACCGTCGCCGGCGCTGCCCCCCACAATGGTGAGAACAAACCGCCCCAGGCCATCGTGAAACCCCAAATCCTCACCCACGTTATCGAGGGCTTCGTCATCCAGGAAGGGGCAGAACCGTTCCCGGTAACGTATCCCGCTCCTCCCGCTCCCTGCGGGGCTGGGGTGCTTTGGGGGGGGGGGGGGGCACCCATGGGTGGGGGGCACCCACTCGTGGGGTTTTTTTTGTTTTTTGTCGCAGGTGGGGCGCTCCTCCTTGCTGGTGGGGAACCTGAAGAAGAAGTATGCGCAGGAGCTGCTGGCTGAGAAACTCCCGCAGCAGGACAACACCACCACCACCGACTCCGAAATGGAGGAACCCTATTTACAAGGTAGCGCCCGGCCCCCCGAAACCAGCCCCTCGCCGCGCGGGGTGCGGTGAGACCCACCCCTCCCCGAAGCCAAGCGACGTTTTGGGGATCCCCCCGCGGCTGAGCTGGTTGCGTTTCTCTCTCTGGGCGTCCCTCCGCGTCCCCCAGAATCCAAAGAAGAGGGGAACCCCCCCAAACTGAAGTGCGAGCTCTGCGGCCGCGTCGACTTCGCCTACAAATTCAAGCGCTCCAAGCGCTTCTGCTCCATGGCTTGCGCCAAGAGGTGACACCCCACCCCCACCCCAAAAAATAACGCCCGCCGCAGCCCCCCCCCCCCCCCCCCCCCGGCGGGATCGGGCCCCCCTCCCTCACCCCCCGCCCCTCCCCGCAGGTACAACGTGGGCTGCACGAAGCGGGTGGGTTTGTTCCACCCCGATCGCAGCAAACTGCAGAAACCCGGCGGTCCCCCCCACGGCCGCCGTCGCACCTGCAAGGGGACGTTGCCCACCCTCGGCAAAGACGCCAAGAAGCAGGTGAGGGCGGGGGGGGACGGGGCAGGATCCCTCCCCAAATCGGCGGCGCCGCACGGCGGGGGTGGGCTCTGAGGCCGGTGCTGCTCCGTCCCGCAGCCGCCGGTTTCTCTCCCGCCGGGTTCGGTGCCTCTTTCCGTGACGGCGTCGTTGCAGCTCAACCACAGCCAAGAAGATTCGAGTCGTTGTTCGGATAACTCGAGCTACGAGGAACCGCTCTCCCCCATCTCGGCCAGTTCCTCCACCTCCCGCCGACGGCAGGGCGAGCGGGACCTGGAGCTGCGCGAGATGGAGCTGCCCGACGTCCACGTCCGCGACTTGGCCGGCATCGGCCATCGCTTTTTGCCCAGCGAACCCAGCAAATGGAACGTGGAGGACGTCTACGAGTTCATCCGTTCGCTGCCGGGTGAGGAATGGACGGGGGTGGGGGAGGGGTTTGGGGGGGTGGGGGTTTGGGGGGGCGGGGTGGGGGTTTTGGGGGACTTGGTGGGGTTTGCGGGGGGTGGGTTTGGGGGGGGGGTGGGTTTGGGGGAGGTTGGGGGGTTTTGGGGGAGGTGGGTGGTTTTGGAGGGGGGTTGGTGGGTTTTTGGGGGCGTTGGTGGGTTTTTGGGGGGAGGTGGGTGGTTTTGGGGGGGGTTGGTGGGTTTGGGGGGTGGTGGTTTTGGAGGTGGGTGGGTTTTGGGGGGGGCGTTGGTGGGTTTTGGAGGGGGTTGGTGGGTTTGGAGGGGGGTGGGTGGTTTTGGAGGGGGGTTGGTGGGTTTTTGGGGGGGGGGGGGGTTGGGGGAGGTTGGTGGTTTTTGGGGGGGGGGTTGCTGAGCGCGGCCCCCTCCCCGCAGGCTGCCAGGAGATCGCGGAGGAGTTCCGGGCGCAGGAGATCGACGGGCAGGCGCTGCTGCTGCTGAAGGAGGATCACCTCATGAGCACCATGAACATCAAGCTGGGCCCCGCCCTCAAGATCTACGCCCGCATCAGCATGCTCAAGGACTCCTAGAGCCGGTTGGGTGGGGGGGCAGCACCCATGGGACCCCCTCCCCCCCCCCCCCCCCCCGCCGCCCGGTTGTGGGGGGAGGGGGGGGAGCCATTTTGGAGCACAAGCGAGCCCCGGGGTGGCCCCCCGGGGTGTGTACATAGCCCGTAGCTAGAGCGGCCCCCCCCGTTTGGGGGGGTCACCCCCTTCTCCAGCAGGGAGGGGGGGTCCCCGCGCCTCCCCCCCCGTCTCCCCCTCCCCCCCGGTCCCCACGACGGCAGGGCGAAGCGGGCCGGTTGCCTTACCGTGTGCCCCACCCCCCCCCCCCCCCGCGCGCGGGATTTGGGCTCCCAGCCCCGGGGGGGTGTTAGCCCCCGGGGTGGGGGGGGGCGGGGCTGTTTTGGGGGGCGCCTCAGGAGAGGATGGTGGTGGCGGGGGCCCCCCCCCAGCAGGTAAGGCCCCCCCCGCCCCTCCCCCCCCCCCCCCCCCCCCGGCCACCACGGTCTTTTTAAGAAAAGAAAAGAAAAAAAAAAGGAAAAAAACTCACGGCCCCTCCCCCCCCCCCTTTTTTTCCTTTTTTTTGTTTTGTTTTTAATAAACACTGAAAAAAAAAAAAAAAAAGACACACCTGGGCGCCCCCCCCCCGCTTTCCTCCCCCTGCCCCTCCCCCGCTCCCTCCCTGGGGGAGGCGAGGCCGCGCCGGGGGACGGGGACAGCGCTGGCGGCACCTCCCCGGCGCCCTCCTGGCCTGGGGGGGCCCCCGCTGCCCCCGGTCGTCCCCATCCCCGTCCCCCCCCGCGCCCGCTCCCCACTCAGGGGAGCCCACGGCGGGGGAGGGGGGCGTGAGGGGACACCCACCGCGGTGGCACTGTGGTGACAGTGTCTACGGTGAGGTGTCCCCAGGGCTGGTGGCCATGGTGCTGAGGTGTCCCCAGGGCTGGTGGCCATGGTGCTGAGGTGGCCCCGGGGCTGGTGGCCATGGTGCTGAGGTGGCCCTGGAGCTGGTGGCCATGGTGAGGTGTCCCCACAGCTGATGGCCATGGTGAGGTGGCCCTGGAGCCGGTTCCTGTAGTGGTGACACGTCCCCAGAGCTGGTGGCTGTGGTGAGGTGTCCCCAGAGCTGGCACCTGGAGTGGTGACACCTCCTTGGAGCTGGTGGCCATGGTGAGGTGGCCCTGGAGCGGGTGACAGGTCCTTGGAGCTGGTGGCTGTGGTGAGGAGGTCCCCAGAGCTGGTGGCCACAGTGAGGTGTCCCTGGCTGTGGTGGCCACAATCAGAGCTCGTGTCCCTGGCCACGGTGGCCACAGTGGGGTGTCCCCAGAGCTGGCATCCCCGGCAATGGTGCCCACGATGGCCACGGTGAGGTGTCCCCAGAGCTGGCGTCCCTGGCTGTGGTGGCCACAATGAGGTGTCCCTGGAGCTGGTGTCCCTGGCCATGGTGGCCACAGTGAGGTGTCCCCAGAGCTGGTGTCCCTGGCCATGGTGGCCACGGTGGCCATGGTGAGGTGTCCTTGAAGCTGGTGGTGGTGAGATGTCCCCAGAGCTGGTGGCCATGGTGAGGTGTCGCTGGAGCTGGCGTCCCTGGCCGTGGTGGCCACGGTGAGGTGTCCCTGGCCACGGTGAGGTGTCCCTGGCCACGGTGGCCACGGTGGGCCGTCCCCAGCAGCGCCCCCCAGCCCCGCTGCTCCCCAGGTTCCCCCCCCCCCCCCCCCGGGGCCGTGGCACTGCCACCCCCTCCCCTGGGGACAACATGGGGACCCCGAGGTGGCCCCGCCGTGGCCCGGGGCGGCCACCGGCCCCTCGCCACCGCCGCCGTTTCCACTTGAATTCTTCAGTTTTCCTCTTCCACAACAAACACAAACAAAATTTATTCGCCATTTTCGTTTGTTTGCGTTTTCTCTCCCTCCTCGTTCTGTTTTATTCTTTTTTTTTTTGCCTTTTTTTTTTGGTGGTTTGTTTTTTTTTTTATGGAAACGGGGGGGGGGGGGGGGGGGGGGGGGGGGGCGGGGGGGGTCGCTCCTTTTCCGCACCGCGAACGCTCCCGGTGAGGCCGCGGTTCCTCACACCCACCCCCCACCCCCGCGCCCCCCGGTTTCTCCGTCAGCCACAATGCAAAGACAGCGCAGGGGCAGAGACCGTTTTGTTTGTTTGTTTTTTTTCTTTTTTTTTTTTTTTTTTGGTGGTATTTTTCTTTTTTTTGTCCTTTTTTTTTTTTTTTTTCCTTTTCTCCTTTTTTACTAAGGTAAGAACTAGCGCTAGGGACGCGGGGGGACCTGGAATTCCAGCGAGGAAAATTAAAAAACCAAAAAAAAAAACAAAAAAACAAAAAAAAAACAAAAAACCAAACCCCCAAACCGGCGGCCCCGGCGCGGGGCGGCGGGAGGCGTATTTACAGGGTAGCGACATGCCGACAAAAAAGGTTACACTATCGAGTATCGTACAACATCGAGGGGGGGGGGGGGGGAAAGGAGGGAGGGGGGGGGGGATAAAAAAAATAAAGAGGGGATTAAAAATTAAGAAAGGGAAAGTAAATCACCCTGGCGGGAAAAAAAACCACCCCCCACCCCCCCCAAATAAAACGCTGAGTTAAGGCTTAAAAAGTGTATAAAAAAATAACACAGTTAATATCCAAAAAACGGAACCGAAGAGTACAGAATATAATGAGTTTTTTTGTGGTTTTGTTGGGGTTTTTTTCCTTTTTTTTGTTTTTTTTGTTTTTTTGTTCTTTTTGGGGCGCAAACCCCCACCCCCACCCCCCCCACCCCCCCCCGGTTCTGTACAGGCGGGCGCGAGGCAAAGCCATTTCTTCCCCTGCTCCGAGCCGGAATTTTTGGGGATCCGTGGAATTGGTGGCGGGGAGGGGGCCGCAGCTGCGCCCGCCGCCTTCTCCCTTCAAAGGGACCCAAAAAAACCAAAAAAAAACCAAAAACCCCCCCCAAATGGTTTAAAAAGGCCCCCGAGGAGGCGGCGGCTGCTCCCGCCGGAGAGGCCGTGGCGAGGGGGGAGGCGGCGGCGGGGTCCCCACCCCCCCCCGGCTTCGGTTTTTCTGCAGCCACGGTTGGTTTTTGGGTCTTATTTCGGGTTTTTTTTAGCAGCACCAAGTTCTTGGCCAATAAATATATATATATATTTGTATCCAAAACGGTTGGGGGGGGGGGTGGTGGGAGGAGGAGAACCCTCCCCCCGCCCCCGCTGCCCCCCTTCCCCCCCCCCTCCAAAAAAGAAAGAAAAAAAAAACCAAAACCAAAAAAAAAAAAACCAACCAAAAAAATAAACCAAACCGCCGAGATTCAAAGTGCTCTGAAACCGTCTTTGGGTGTCACCAAACCTGCGGGGACGCGGGGGGGGGGGGGCCTGGGCGCGTCCCCCCGGGCTCCCGGCCGGGGCGGGGGTGCTGCGGGTGGGTTTGCTTCCTCCTCCTCTTCTTCCCCCCCCATGCGGGGGTGTCCGCCCCCCCCCCCCCCCCACCGCCGCCACCGCCGCCGAAGGCGTCCCCGGTTAGATGAGGGAGATCCGTACGGGAATACCGGGCGACTCCGTCCTCTGCGGCGAGTGCTGGCTGACGAGGTGCTCCACCACGGTGTGTTTGGACATGTGCTTCATCAAATAGGTCTCCTGCGGGAGGAGAGGGAGAAGGTGAGCGGGAGAAGCCGGAGGATTTTTTTTGGGATGCGGGGGGGGGGGTGTCCCGGTGCCCCCTCCCCGGCTCACCGAGGTATAGGCGCGGCCGCACATGCTGCAGCAGTAAGCCTTGGCGTGCTTGATGGCGTGCGCCGAGAGGTGGATCTGCAGCGAGGCCGAGTCGGTGTAGGCCCGGTAGCAGTTGGGGCACTTGTAGGGCTTGTCCTTGTTGTGCTGGCGCTGGTGAGACTGCGAAACGGCGCGGGGTTACGGTTACGGCAACCGCCCTCGCGCCCTCCCCGCCCCGCTTTCAGGGCGGCTCTTCCCCGCTCCCGGTGCCGCCACCGCCGCCGCCGCGCGGCGCTGACCTGGAGGTTGGAGAGTTGCGTGAAGGCCTTTTCGCAGCCGGGGTGCGGGCACTTGTAGGGTCTGTCGCCGGTGTGGATTCTGGGGGAGGCACGGGGGGACGCGGGGTGAGGGCGCCGTCCCCTCTCGCCCCGGCGCCCGGAGGGGGGACGGCAGGGACGGGGGCGGCGATGCCGGCGTCTCGGGAGGGTGACAAAGCGCCCACGGGGGGGGGGGGGGAGGGGGGAGCCGGGGCTGGGAGCTGGGGGGTGAAGGTGGGGATGGTGAGCGGGGCGGGCTGGGAGGTGGTGGTGACGAGCGTGGTGGGGACAGTGAAGGTGCGGGAGATGATGAGGGTGGTGGGGATGAAGGTGGTGGAGATGATGAGGGTGGTGGGGACGAAGAAGGTGCTGGAGATGGTGAGGGTGGTGGGGATGATGAAGGCAGCAGGGACGATAAGTGGTGGGGGCGAATGAGCGTGGTGGGGATGAAGAAGGTGGGGACAATGAAGGTGGTGGAGATGGTGAGGGTGGTGGGGATGAAGAAGGTGGTGGAGATGATGAGCATGGTGGGGATAACGAAGGTGCTGGGGACGAAGAAGGTGGTGGAGATGGTGAGGGTGGTGGAGATGACGAGCGTGGTGGGGACAATGAAGGTGGTGGAGCTGATGAGGGTGGTGGGGATGATGAAGGCAGCAGGGACGATAAGTGGTGGGGGCGGATGAGCGTGGTGGGGATGAGGAAGGTGGTGGGGTCAATGAGCGCGGTGGAGCTGGATGAGTGTGGTGGGGACAATGAAGGTGCTGGAGATGATGAGCGTGGTGGGGATGATGAAGGTGGTGGAAACCATGAGCATGGTGGGGTCAATGGTGGTGGAGATGATGGAGGTGGTGGAGATGATGAAGGCAGCAGGGATGATGAGTGTGGTGGGGAGGGAGGAGCATGGCGGGGATGAAGAAGGTGGTGGGGACAATGAGCACGGTGGAGATGGATGAGTGTGGTGGGGACAATGAAGGTGCTGGAGATGATGAGCGTGGTGGCAACGATGAAGGCAGTGGGGAGGGATGAGGGTGGTGGGGACCGATGAGTGTGGTAGGGATGATGAGCACAATGGAGCTGGATGAGCGTGGTGGGGACAATGAGGGTGGTGATGATGAGTGTGGTGGGGATGATGAGCATGGTGGGGATGATGAGTGTGGTGGGGATGATGAAGGCAGTGGGGACAGATTGGCATGGTGGGGATGGATGAGCATGGTAGGGATGAAGAAAGCGGTGGTGACGAGTACGGTGGGGACAGATGAGCGTGGTGGGAACGAGCACGGTGGGGACAACAAGCACGGCACACAAGATGCTGGGCGCACGCCCCACCACCCCCTAAGGGCAGACAGGGCCCCCCCGAAGGCTCCCGGGCCCCCCGCCAGCCCCGGGGGGCCGCGGTGCCCTCACCTGGTGTGCTGCTGGAGGTGGGACAGCTGGCGGAAGGACTTCTCGCAGTAGGAGCAGTGGTAGGGTTTGACGCCCAGGTGGATGCGCAGGTGCTGGGCCAGGTAGGAGGCGTTGGCGAAGGATTTGGAGCAATGGGGGCACTTGTGGGGCTTGGCCTCTGTGTGCGACTTGGAGTGGATCTGCATCTCCGACTTGGTGAAGAACGTCAAGGGGCAGACCTTACACCTGGAGGGGCACGGAGAACCCCGCAGGGACCGGGCTGGGGTGGAGGGGGGCACCCCGCCATCACCCCGATCCCCCCGAGGCGCGCGGGTGGCTGCCTACCTGTACGTCTTCCCCTCTTTGGCCGTCTCCCCCGAAGCCAGGATGGGATAGGGCACCACCAGGACCGGCGGTCCCGAGGGATTTTCCGCCTTGATTTTCTTACGGCCTCGTTCCGCTTTGGGTGCCCCCAGCAAGCCGTGGCCCTGGATTGTCTTTATGGAGTCGAGGAGGGGGGGGCTGGTGATTCCTGAGATTAGGGTGGGCGAGGAGGCGATGAGGCGGCTCTGGCTGGTGGAGGTGGGAGTCGATGGGGTGGTGGTCCCCGTCCCCGTGCTGGATTCGGAGGTGCTGACCGCCGGCGCGCGGGAAGCCAGCCCCAACCCTGGCGGGCAAAGAGAGGGGAGGGGGGCGTTGGCGTTGCGGGGGGTCCACCCTCCCTTCTCCTCTCACGGCAGGGTCCCAAACTGGGGGGGGGGGGGGGGAATCCCTCCCCAAAATCTACCGGGAGCTGCTAACCCCCCCTGCCGTGGCGGTACCTGTGACGGTGCTGGTGGCCGGTCGGGCGTGCAGGGCCACGTCGGGCTGGGGGACGGCTTGAGGGTGGAGACCCGGGACCTGCTGCAGTTTGGGGAGGGACATGATGGACTGGCTGCTTTCGGCGGGCGAGGGGGGCACCAGGAGGGGCTGCTGGGAGGCCACGGAGGTGGGGGGCAAGTGAGGGGGGCGGATCTTCTCCGCCATCAACTGCTCCTTGATTTTGTTGATCAGGACCAGGTTGTCCAGCTGGGGGGGGGAGAAGAAGGCAGAGAGGTGGGTCAGGGGTGGAGACGGCACCCCCGGGACCCCCAGCCCCCCGCCCCGGGGGTCCCCCATGTCCGTCTGTCCTCCCTCCTCCCCAAAATCCCGCTGTCCCGGGGGGGCGGGTCCTACCTGGCTGGGCATGGTCGGGGGGGGCGGCCAGAAGTAGGGGTTGTTGAAGCGAGGCTCCGCCATCCTGCGGGGAGAGAGCGGGGCGGGTTACGGGGGGCACTGGCCACCGCACGGATCCCCCCTCCCGCCTCCCCACGGGGCTCGAACCCCCCCCCGACACCAACCCTACCCCCCAAAAAAGCAACACCCAGGCTCTAGGAGCAGGCAGGGAGCAGGCAGGGAGCAGGCAGGGCCGGGGACCTCCCGAGCATCTTCCCAGCTGGAAATTCCTGCAGGATCAGGGCGATGCCGAGCACCTCGAAGATCCCGAAACGCCAGCGAGCGCACGAGGACGGAGGACGCAATTTGGCAAGGGAGGGAAATTTGGGGAAAAAAAAACCCAATCTCCCAAGCCCCGGAAGTATCCGCGCTGCTCCTCCGGTATCTCCAGGAGGGATTACGGAGGCGGGCGGGACACTGCTGTGGGAGCAAGGGCCAGCACGATGGCGGCACGTCAAAGCCAACCCCAGCCGAATTCCACCCCCCTAAAAAAAAAAAAGCCCCCCGACTCCCAAGCGAAGCGACCTGCGATGTCCGCGAGCAGCTCAGCAGGAACACCCGGCTGCAGCGGGGCCGGGAGATTTATAGAGACGCTTAAACACATTGGGAAAATTAATTCTAAATCCGTCTTCGGGTAATAGAAAACATCTGAAAGGGGGACGGCGAGAAAACGACACTGGCCTAACGGCCCGGCATAAACGGGCATCGCCGCGCCGGCAAACCTCATTACGGGGGTGTTTAAGGGTAAAGTGTACAAGGGACCCCGGCGGAACGTAGAGGAGAGGTCCCCGAGGAGCTCTGTCTGTAATGTAAACCAGGCTGCGGCCGGGATCCCGGGAGAAACTAGACCGGCACCTCCGGCAAAGCGCGTCACCGAAAGCCTTCAGGGTGGCGGGATTCGGGGGCGAGGTGCCTACGGCAGAGCACCAGCGGCTAGGGAAACCGAGGCACGGAGGGCCACAGCTGCGTGGATTCGGCCGCGGTCCTGCGTTTGCCGGATGGGCAGCCTCCTCCGAACGGCACCGGTGCTGTCCGGGAACATCCCTGCTCCCACAAAAAAAGCACCCTGGGGCTGGGATGGGGCAGTGAGCCTTCCTCCTCCTCATCGCACTCACTCGCTGCCCCTCGGTTTAAATCAGACCCCGAGCTCTCTGTCGGCGGGTGAGCAGCACCCAGCAAAAGGGGGTCCCGGTCCCACCAGGGACTTAGCACCCACACGGCCACCCCAGCCTGAAAAAGAGCCGCGGGCTGGACCCCTCCAGGCTCATTCCTGGGGGGAAACTGAGGCAGGGAGGAGGGGACGGCCCGACCCTCGCGGTACACAGCAGCGCGGCGCAGGACAAGGCGCGTTTTGGGGTGACTCGGACCTACGCACTGGCAGTGCTGAGGAACGGGAGCCATTTCGTGTGGCAGACCCCAACGCCGCGGCCAGGCCGGGAGACCGCCCAGACACCGGCTTCGGAAATTCCCCTTCCCTGCCTCGAACCGCTCCGTGTCACCTCCCCGTGCACCAAATTTAGGCTTTTTCAAGTGAAAGGAGACCCGGATCCTCGCAATATCCCCAGGCACGATTGTTTTTCCTCCCCGTTTTCTCTCTGCCCGCCATATTTACCCCCCTCTCCGCGGCGCAGGCAGGCAAAAGGCAGAGCCGGGAGTCCCGCTCTGCGCCACGCCGGTGCGCACAGAAAGGGAACTTGCTGGGGCTATTAAATGCGCTTTCCCATACGCGTACACGCCCGCCACCGGCTATTTTATATAGATTATATATGTACCCGCACGCCGCCCACGTTGTGTGTTTACCCACTGGCTACGTATATATATACATATAAATAAAATAAGATCGCTCGGGATGACGAGCATGGGATGGGGGACTCCGGGATGACGGCACGAGGGGCCGGCGCGCCGGGAGACGGGGCCGAAAGAGGAGGTCGTGGCAGGGAAAACTCCTCGTGATGGGAGACAGGCAGGAAAGCGGGCAGGCAGAGGAGCACGGGCAGGAGGGCTCTGGGTCCCCCCCGACACGGCCAAGCACCCCGGCACGAATCCCACCGCTCCGGCGCGGCCGGCGGCAGCCCCGCAGCATGGGAAAACAGGAAGCCGGAGCTATGATTAGAAAAGGGTTTTTTGGAGCTGTTCCCCTGTCCCAGCAGGTGCCCTGCGACCTCCGTCCTTCCCGTCTGTCTGTCCATCCATCCGTCCGTCCTTCTCCCTGTCCCAACAGCGTGCCGGGCTCCGCCGGAGCCATCGGTGGCACCAAGAAGGATCAAAACCACCGGCGCGGTTCCCAAACCATCGCCGGGACGTGGCACAAACCGCTACCAACAGTCCCAGGACCCCTCAGGCAAAGCTGGAGGAGGGGTTGGCAAAGGCACAAAGCACATTTTTGGGGAGGAAAGTGCAAATATTGTGTGTATCCCCCCCCGCCCCGCCTCCACGTGAGGAGGTCTTATTAAATTAATTATAAATTATTTGCAAAACCAGCGCGCTCGGAGCTTGACGAACCTGCCCAGAATAAAGAGGAAAGAAATGGTCGGCGTGCCAAAAATAAAAAAAAAAAAAAAAATAATCCCTGTTCCTGTCCCGATGTAATGTTATAAATCGTGCGGTATTTCATCGGGAGCGGAGGGAGCGGCTTCCCCCTCTCCCAGGGCTGGGATGGCTGGGGGAGGGAGCGGGAGGGGATATAAAGCAGATGGAAAAAAAAAAAAATATATATAAAAACTCCCTTTTTCTATATTCTCAGCTAACTATGAAAAATGGAAGCTGACATGCAGCAAAGAAAAAAAAAAAAAGAAGAAAATCCATTAAAATGGAAATTATGAAGGGTGGGGAATGCTGCAGCGTGTCTCCCGCCGGCTCTGCGGGACCCGGCTCTGCGGGGTAGGGGGGCGAGGGGGGCGCGTCAGGGCTCTCTGTGCCCCCCAATTTTTGGCTGGGCAGGGGGAAACCCCCCTGGGGAACGGCTCTCCAGCGGCACAGGGGGGTCCTGCGGTCCAAACCGCAGAGCGGGAGAGGCCCCGGCATCCTCCACAGGCACCGGATTTGGCCAACTCTTGCCGAGGGGACGCCAAAGGTTGTCCCCGGGGACAGGGGTGGGTGCAAAAAGCATCGCGGCCGCCCAAGCGGGCACGGCTGTGAGGAGAGGGATGTCGGAAGAGCAAGCAGGAAGATGCGCGGAGCCCCAAAAAACGGGGGCCGAACCCCGAATTCCCGCAGAACGGCGCGGTACCCGGCATCGCCGCTCAACCGGGCGAAGGGGGGAAGCGGCAGCATCTCGGGCGACCCTAAAAAAGACACAAAAATCATCGCCTCCGCACCCACGGGGAAGGAAGAGAGCGTGAGAAGCCGGCAAGCCGGGGCGAGGGGGGATGGCGAGGGGGAAAGGGGTGCGGCGGCGGCAGCGAGGGGTCGGCGGTGGCGAGATACGGTCGGACGCCGGTGTTTTGGTACTCACAGGCTGGCCTCAGAAGCCAGGTGGCCGCAGCTGCCTGGGGAGACGTGTCGATGAGGCTCCAGATTGATGGGAGGTAGATGATGGCACGGGTGGGCACGAGCTCACTAGAGCCTTCCAACTTCCTACCCAACTGCCGCTAAGTCAAGCTACAGTTCTCTAGGGAACGCCTCTACCTTGGCAGCCCTCTCTGTCTCGCCTTCGCTGAAATAAAAAGAAACAAGAGATTTCTTTTCACGGCACCGCCAAAAGAAAGGGGGCAGCTCCCGGGTACCGGCAACCCTGAGGACGGCAAGCGATCACCGACCCGGTACAGCCGGCAAACGGGGGCGCTGAGAGGCGAGGGGAGGGATTTGGGGTGACCGGAGCGGCGGTCGGAGTGCCTAAACGTGCCCTCGACCGAGTGAGAAGCCGAGCCCTCGGTGTCCCCAACCGCAGCATCCTGTCCCCGAGGGTCCCGGCGAGAGCATGGGGACAGAGATCCCCCCCGCCATGCCAAGCGGCGAGCGCAGGAAAGCCGGCGGCGGCCAGAGACGGCGCGGTGGGCGAGAGCCAAGCGGGGTGAGGTCCCCTGCGTGTCCCCCCCCGAATCCCAGCACGCCATCACCGCCATGGGACAGACAGGGGACGGTGGTGCCCGTGTAGCCGTGTCCCCACCACCTCCCGTGGCTGGGCGAGGGCAGAACCCGGCTTTGCCCTCCACCGTGCCTCAGTTTCCCCCAAAAACAGGCGGCCACGGCCCCTCTCCCCCCATAAGGACAGGCCTCCCCCCGCGTCTAAGCAGGGTTTGCCCGGAGCAGGAGGGTTTTCCGAGGGAAAGCGAGTGCCCCTCCGCAAAAACCCCATCCCAGAGCCGCCGGGGTGGGAAGCAGCATCCGGCACCATCCCACTTCCATCCTCGGGGAACCCTCATCCCTCCCCACCCGGATTGTCCTCATCCGGGAGGGATTTACCCCAAAGCAGAGGTGGCAGAAGGCAGGTGAGGCCGGGGAAGCAGAAACGACGGGCGAGACCTGAAATCCCCATCGCTCGGGGAGGGGGGGCAGACCGCGCGCCAGAAGAATTCACCCAAGATGGAACCAATTAAACCCCACGTTTCCGCCCCCCGAAGGGCCGTTAACTGGTGTTTCTCTTTCGGATTTTCAGCAAAACCAACCCAAAATGAGCCCCAGCGTAAAGCCCATCCTGCTACGGGGGTCCCTGCGTGGGAAAGGGGGTGCACGGGCGCAGGGATGAGGAGCCAAGCACCGGCGTGAAGCAAAAGGGGAGGCAAAGCCACGCTGGGGACCGCGGCGGCGTGTCCCCCGCCCTGGGGATGAAGGAGGGGGGAACCGGGGAGCCAAGGCTCCCAAAAGATGGGGGGCGAGGCGGCACAACCCCAAATCCTTGGGGTCGAAACGCCGTCCGTCTGTCCCGTCACCGATGGGACCCACCGAAGGGGGCACGGGGACAGCCCGCAGGGAAACCCAGCACCCACAGGGCGACGCTCGTGCCAAACATGGGGGCCGTGTCCCCCCCAAAGTGCGCCGCTCCCCAGCACTGGGGGGTACCTGCTCCCCCAGACCCCCCAAAAACACCCACCCCCCTAAAAGAGACCAGCCGGGCACCCGCAAGGCAAAGCCAGCGCCCGCAAACCAGGCAGCTCGGGGGGCAGCCGGCCCCGCCACGGCAGCAAGGGGGGGCCGGGAGAGCACCCATGGGTGACGCCGCGCGCCGACGGGACCACTGTGGGGAAACCGAGGCACGGGCGGCTTAGCAGGGGTTCGCGCCGAGGAGGTAGCGAGCGCGCACCGAATCCAACATGCACTTGTCGTGACATCGCACCCGCCGACCGAAAATTCACATTTTTTTAAGGGAAAAAAAAAATAATGGCAGGGGGCAGGGGTTCAAGGGAGAAAAAGATTATTTTACGCATACAAACATCTGGATCTTAAAACGGAAATTTCAAGCAGTCACACTTACGCCGTGAGCGGGGTCCCCTCCGTCACCGGATCCGGTCCCCTCCCCGCCGGGGGGGGCAGGCAGGTGGCCCCCCGCACCCCCCAAAACCCCCCGGGGAGGGCCAAAATCTGCCCCCGCTTGTATACAAATATATATATGCACATGATAATACACCTCTTATTATGTGCATATAGATACTATTTTTCTACGCATATATATAATTACATGCGTACACATTATTAAGCGCATATACGTTATTTTACGATGTCAATACATATATATATACGGGGTTTTTTTCTCCAGTCCCCTCAATAAAGCCGGCATGCCCACCTCTGCGAGTACTGGCGTTGCTTCCCCTTATCCGCGTCCATCTCCAGCTCTAGCTGAGACCGGGTGCTGCACGCGGGGCGTTTTTCTACGGGGGGACAAGGAGGACAACTTCACACACCCCGAACCCACCGCCAGCCCCCGGCGCGCGAGATCCCAGAGCGGAGGAACAAAAGCGAAGCGGCTCCGACCTACCCGACCCGTGGGAACGTGGGGTTTTTCCTGAAAACAGAGAAAAAGAAAAAAAAAAAAAAAGAAAAAAAAAAGCAATGTGGGGTTTTGTTTTGGTTTTTTTTTTTTAGCCCGGCTCACCCCCAAGCTGCCTGCGAAGCCAAGGGACGGGGAGCTGGCTGGAAAATCGGGGTTGAAATCCATCCCCTCGCCCCGGACCCTCCGCCTCTCGGCAAATTGCACGCCGGGAGGGACCGAAAACTTTTTTTACCTCTCCGCTAAAATATCACTTTATAATCTCAAAAGGCCTCAGGCTCGAAGCCGCTATCGCCCGCTCCATCCTCCCCGGATTAAAAAACCCGGCTGATGTCCGAAGGACCGCGGGGCCGGGGAGGGGGGGGGGAAAACAAGGAGCATCCTCCGACCTTGCAGGGTATTTGCTGGAGAAAAAAGAAATAAAATCAGCAAATTAATCATTCCTGGGTTAAAAGGCATCTTCGTCCGGCTTCGCCGCGGCCACGCCGGCTCTAAGCTCCCCCCCGGGCCCCCAACGTGGCCGGGAGATTATGGATGTATAAATAGTATATGGCTAAATATACGTCCAGGCAGACAGACAGACCTCTCTAAGCACCGCCACGGAAATTTGGGTCCCTCGCTAAGGCTGCCGCATTCCTGCCAAAGCGCGATGCAAAAATATTCCCCCGTTAGACCTTCCAGCCAGCGAGACCACTTTCTAGACAAAACCGGTTAATGCGGAAAGAGAGGAAAGGAAGAAAAGGGGGGGGGGGGGGGAAGGAATAAAAATGATAATAATAATAATAATAATAACCACCCCCCCGCGCTCCTTCCGCCACCCCCTGTGTAAGAAAAAAGCCACGAATAAATAAAAAAGCAAACACCCCCCCCCCATCATGCAACATCCACAAAAATAGGTACGTTCAGCTGCAATTAACTTTTCCATTAGACCATCCAGAGGGAGAGAAAAAGAGAAAATCCAGTAAAACGGGTATTTTCCTGGATGTCCCCCCCCCTTTCCCCCTTCTTCCCCCCTCCCTTTTCCTTCTTCTTCCTCCTCGGCGAAGGGGGGGGGGGTGTAAAAATAAAATAATAATAATAAAAAAAAAAAGAGGTGGAAAAAGGCGAAGTTTGGCGTTAAGTGAAGTTGAAATCCTCGACCTGGGAGGGGAGATGGGGGGGGGGGCGGGGGGGTGGCCTTTTTTTTTTTTTTTTTTTTTTTCCCCAGACAAAAAGGCCGGGGGATGGGGATGGAGGGGGGGGGGGGGGGGGGTTTGGCCCGGCCGGGAGCTTCCCCCCCCTCCATCCGCCGCCTCTCCCACATTCTCAGACGGTTTTATTAAAATTCGCAGACAAAAGGAAAACAAAAATGGCAGCCCCGGCTTATTTTTAAAACGCTAGGACGGGGACGCCATATTCTGCAGATCTGCGAGGAGGGGAAGGAGGGGGGGGGGTGGTGTGAGGGAAAAAAATGTAAAAAAAAAATAATAAAAAATATTTTAAATAAAAAAAAGCCGAAACGCAGCGCGGGGCGGGGGGGGGGGGTGAGGGGCCGCCCCCCCCCCGCTCGTACCCGGGGTGAGGGGGGGGGGGGTGGGGGGTTTGAGGTGTTTTGGAGGGATGGATGTGGGGGGAAGAAGGGGGGGAAGGAAGGGAAGAGGGGAAAAAAAAAGGGAAAAAAAAAAAGGAGGGGGGGGAAGAAAAAAAAAAAAAGACACTTCCTATACCAACAGCCATGCTGCCCCCGCCGCGTCCCGCCGGCTCCGCCGCACGGAGGAAGATGGGCGCCCCGCCGCCCGCCCGCCCCCGCGCCCGCCCCCGCCACCGCCCGCCCAGCCCCGGGCCGCGGCGGGCCCGGCCGCCGGCGCCGCCTTCGCCCCCCCTCCCGTTACCGGTTGTGGGGGGGTTGGTTGGGGTGTGGGGGGACAGACAGACGGACAGCCCCCCAAGGCGCCTCGGAGCCCGGTTCCCTCGGCCCGCCCGGGGCTGCTCAGCCCCGCTGGATCCCTCAGCTCCCGCCGTTCGCCTCAGCCCCCCCGGGTCCCCTCAGCCCCCCCGAATCTCCTCGTCCCCCCCGGTTCCCTTCAGACCTCCTAATTCTCTTCAGACCCCCCCAATTCTCCTCAGACCCCCCAAATCTCTTCAGCCTCCCCCGGTTCCCCTCAGACCCCCCAAATCTCCTCAGACCCCCAAGATCCCCTCATCACCCCCAGGTCCCCTCATCACCCCCAAATCTCCTCAGACCCCCCGGTTCCCCTCAGACCTCCTAATTCTCCACAGATCCCCCAATTCTCCTCAGCCCCCCTGGTTCCCCTCAGCCCCCCCAAATCTCCTCAGCCCCCCCAATTCCCCTCAGCCCCCTTGGATCCCCTCAGACCCCCCAGTTCCCCTCAGACCTCCTAATTCTCCTCAGATCCCCCAATTCTCCTCATCCCCCCAGATCCCCTCAGACCCCCCAAATCTCCTCAGACCCCCAAGATCCCCTCAGCCCCCCCAGTTCCCCTCAGCTCCTCTGGATCCCCTCAGCCCCCCCAAATCTCTTCATCCCCCCCAGTTCCCCTCAGCCCCCCAAATCTCCTCAGCCCCCCAAATCTCTTCATCCCCCCTGGCCCCCCGCAGCCCCCCTCTGTGCCTCCTCCGCCCCATGGCCCCCTCGGGGCGTCACCCCCCATCTCTGCCCCCCACATCCCCTCCGTGGGTCTCTGCGGACCCCCGGGGTCTCCCCAAACCCCCCAGCTTTGGCAGCCCCTTGGGCCTCCCCATTTGCTTTCTCCTCCCCACATCCCTTTTGGGGAGCATCCTTTTTTTTAAAAAAAAATTTCAATTTATTCCTCTGATTTTTCATCATTTTATCCCTGTGTGTCCCCCCGTCTCAGCCCCGTGCCCCAAATCAGCAGATACGGCCCATAGGGGAAGGAAAAAGGGGGGGCAAAACCCACCCGGTTCCCCTTCTTCTTCCCCAGGGTCCAGGGGATGATGGTGCGTCTGAGTTTCCAATTTAAAAATAATTAAAAAAAAAAAACCAACAACAAAAAAACCCCACAAGTGGGGATTTTTTCACACTTTCCCAAAACGCCGCATCCCGGAGGGCGATGGAGAGGAGAGAGAAGCCCTGAACGGGATCCCAAACGAGCAAACCCAAACGATGCCTCCGAGAGAGAGGTGGGGAGCAGGGAAGGACCAGGGGTGGGATGAGATGGGATGGGATGGAATGGAGTGAGATGGGATGGGATGGGATGGGATGGGATGGGGTGGGATGGGATGGGATGGGATGGGATGGGATGAGATGGGATGGGATGGGATGAGATGGGATGGGATGGGGTGGGATGGGATGGGATGGGATGGGATGGGATGGGATGGGATGGGATGGGATGAGATGGGATGGGATGAGATGGGATGGGGTGGGGTGGGATGGGATGGGATGGGATGAGATGGGACGGGATGGGGTGGGGTGGGGTGGAATGGGATGGGATGAGATGGGATGGGATGGGATGGGATGAGATTGGATGGGATGAGATGAGATGGGATGGAGTGAGATGGGATGGGATGGGGTGGAATGGGATGGGACGGGATGAGATGGGACGGGATGAGATGGGATGAAATTGGATGGGATGAGGTGGGATGGGATGAGCTTCCAAGAGGTCTCCACCGAGGTGTGGGTGTCCATCTCTAACCACCCTGGACATCTCCTGGTTTGGGATGAGCTTCCAAGAGGTCTCCACCGAGGTGTGGGCATCCACCCATCTCTACCCCAGGCGAGCGGGGGGGCACGAAGCCCCCGGGGAAGGTCGTGGCGAAGGCGAGGGTGCTGGGGCCACCCCCGGTGCCCTCCCGGCTCTGGCTGTGTCCCCCACCCTCACCCCCACCGCTCCCTTAGCACCGCCAGCCAGCTGGCCTGGGATCCCCCCTTCGCCCAACATTTCCACACCTTGGAAGGTCCCCAGATCCATTCATTATCCATGACTCAACCCAGAACCTGAGCCAGCAGCTCGAAAACTCCCCTTTTATCTGATTTTCAGATGTTGACACCTAACAGTTGCTGCTCAGCGCTGGTGTCACCCCAAAACAGGACACCGGGAGAGACTGGAACATCTCGGAGCTTCCCTGCTGTCCCTTAAGCCACCGACGTCCGTCCCCGATGTCACCAGGTTCCCCCTCGTCGGGTTTATTTTCACGGGTGCTTTCGCTTCCTCCCGCAGCGCTGGGGCTTTCGGCTGCTGGGATTTTTTTTTTTTTTTTTTTTGCCGTGATTATGAAACCGGTGGTTTTAAACCTCTGCACCATTTTAGGTGATTCTTGATTTCGAGGGGGGGGGGGGGGGGGGTTGTCCAACCCCCAAATCTGCGGCGGGAGGAGATGGCGCGGGTCCCCCCTGAGCTCAGGGCGGCCATTGAGGGGTGGCGAACACCTCCCGGGCCCCCTCCTTGGTGAGGTTGGCTGAGATAAGCAACGCTCCGGGCTTTTTTTTTTTTTTTGTTCCGACCCTACGTTGGGTGGATTTAATCTTGGGTGTGGGAAAGGGGCCCCTTTCCTGGGGAGGTGGTTGGTATGCAGGGATAAAAAAAAAATATGTATATAAAATAATAATAATAAACCCGTGCCTGTCTCCATCCTGGGTTGCAAAATGGAGGAAATAAGCCCTCGCCTTCCGAAAAAATATGGTTCCAAGGCTGGTTTTGCCCCCGGGATAGATCCGACCGCGATTAAAAGGAGGGAAAGGCAGGAGCAGAGGTAAATCACTGCCGTAAATCTCCGCCGCAGGGGTTTCGGCAAAGCCGCGGGGCCGTTACACCTGTGTCCGGGAAAAGGGCCGGGAATGGCGGCTCCTTCCCGTTTTGGCGTCGGCATGAAGCCGGATCCGTCCGGCACGGCGCCGGCGCTGTGTGAAACCCCTCCGGTGACGCGGTGGAGAAAGGGAGATGTTTCCGGAGGGCGATCTGGGATGTCCCGGTGGGAAAACACGGTCGCCGAGGGGCGACGCCGGGCTCCCCGCCAGCTCTTTTGGTGTCACCAAAACCTTTGTCCTCCATCTTCGGGACACCGGGACGGAAATCCTTTGGGAAACGCCTCTCCGAAACTCCTCCATCCCGACCGCCTGCTCCTTTCCTTCCCAAGAAATCCCTCGTTTTCCGTAAAAAACTGGTGAAAGCATCTGCCGCCCGCCGCACGGGAGGTTCCCCTGCGACGGTGTGGGCACGCTGTGCGTCGGTGATGCCGGCGTTCCCAAAGCTGCTTGGGTCGGCTGGGTGAAAATCCTCATTCCTGGTTTCTTGGCCTTAGCGAAGCCATAAAGCGGGTTTTTCACCCCGGAATGGCGGCCATCGGCACCGAGGTCCTCGCCGTCGCTGGCGTGAAGGCAGCGGAGGTTTTGGGGTGTTCGGGGCGGGGGGGGGGGGGAGGGAAGGTGCAGGAGTTTCCCTTCTGCCTGCGAACGGGAGGGCCCTTGGTTCTAATTAGGTAATGAGTTAATTAGGATTAATTAGTTAATGTTTGCAAAGCACTTAGGAGATGAAAAGCGCCAGCGTGGGGCGGCTTTGTGCATCCTCGCGCTCTCCGTGGAGGGGCGCAGGGCTCAAACCCCGTCCCCGCGCTGCCCTTAGGAGGGGACTGCTTAAACCAAGCCTAGCCAGGCCGGGCTTAAAACCCAGCAAGGCGATGGGCGCCGGTTCCGGGGGGTCTCAAAGAGCGAGGGCTGCTCCCGGCGCTCTGCCTCCGCTCCGGCGAGGGGGAAAAAGCCGCGCCGGGCTGGAGGCACACGTGCCGAGAGCCAAACGGGCACGTCGCGGCGTGCCCATCCCGCCGGCAGCGCCGTTTCGATCCGGCGGTGAGGGGGAAAATTCCAGCACGGTGGTTCAGGGGCCTTCCCTTCCCGTCAGCATCCCGCGGGCAGAGCCGGCGCACGCGGCGCACGTGGGAAGGAGGCCGGGTTTTCCCTGCCCGCCGGCTGCGTCGCCGCGCTTTGCCAGATCGCCCAGGCCCCCTCATCCCATCCCGGCATCCTCCGGCACACCGGAGCCGGGGCAGAAAAGGGGCTGCGTACCCCAAAAAAACCCGGGAATTAAGGCATGGCGGAGCCCCCCCAGCTCAGACTGGGGTTACTGGGAGGTAACGAAGCCAATTTACTAATTAACTGGGATTAATTTCCCTGTTTGCCCAAACCCGCCCCGCGGTTTCCCTTCGTTGCCTAACGAGCCGCCAGGATGAGTGGCGGCAATCCCGGCCGACCGCCACGTGGGCCGGCGGGACGCTGCTCTCCCTCGCCCCAATTTCCCGGGATACGAATTAAATAATAACCCGTTAACGGCCCGGGATGGACCCTCCCCTCCCCCCCAGCCCTGAATCTGGATTTGGGGTGAAAAAAAGGGGATTTTGTATTTTTTCTCTCCCATCCCCGCTCGCCGGCGCGGCTCTTTGATGATTTAATTCCAGCCGTTCCTCGGCCCCGGTGGGTCCCGGCGGGGAGACGAGGCCTGAATTCCTAATGTGGAAAAACAAGCGGAAAAAAATCCCCAAAATCCCAAATCCATGTGGGTTTATATTTTTTTTGGGGGGGTGGGGAGTATTTCCAAGCTTTTTGGGCCTGTCGGGAAGGGGAACGAAGCGGGTGGCTGTTCCCCAGAGGGAAGGGATTTGGGGGGATCCCCGGCTCGTGCCGCGGGATGGGAACGCCGGGGAAAAGCGGGGTGCCGGCAGCCGGAGCGGGGTGATTCGGCGGGGGAAAGCCGAGGCGCTTGGTGCCTTCGGCGCCCGGCCGGGGCGGTCACCACGCCGCCGCTGCCGAAGTACGCGGCGTAACCGAGCGGGTCCCCGGGGGTCCTTGGTTTTTTTTGGGGGGGGGGGGGAGCCTTGCCGTGGGGCAGCCGGCGCCGCCGTGGGGCAGCCGGATCTGCCGTGGGGCAGCCGGCGCTGCCAAAACCCTCTGGTCCCCATGGGTCCTGCGGTGGCCGAGCGCCAGGGTGCAAGAGGAGGGGGCGGTGGGAGCCCGTCACCCCAAATCCCTCCCGTCACCCAAATCCCTCCTGTCACCCCAAATCCCTCCCATCACCCCAAATCCCTCCTGTCACCCAAATCCCTCCCGTCACCCCAAATCCCTCCTGTCACCCCAAATCCCTCCCATCACCCCAAATCCCTCCCGTCACACCAAATTCCGCCTGTCACCCCAAATCCCTCCCGTCACCCCAAATCCCTCCCGTCACCCAAATCCCTCCCGTCACCCCAAATCCCTCCTGTCACCCAAATTCCTCCTGTCACCCAAATCCCTCCCGTCACCCCAAATTCCTCCTGTCACCCAAATCCCTCTCGTCACCCCAAATTCCTCCTGTCACCCCAAATTCCTCCTGTCACCCCAAATCCCTCCCATCACCCCAAATCCCTCCTGTCACCCAAATCCCTCCCATCACCCCAAATCCCTCCCATCACCCCAAATCCCTCCTGTCACCCCAAATTCCTCCCATCACCCAAATCCCTCTCATCACCCCGAATTCCTCCTGTCACCCCAAATCCCTCCCGTCACCCCAAATCCCTCCTGTCACCCAAATCCCTCCCATCACCCCAAATCCCTCCTGTCACCCCAAATTCCTCCCATCACCCAAATCCCTCTCATCACCCCGAATTCCTCCTGTCACCCAAATTCCTCCTGTCACCCCAAATCCCTCCCATCACCCCAAATCCCTCCCGTCACCCAAATCCCTCCTGTCACCCCAAATCCCTCCCATCACCCCAAATCCCTCCCGTCACCCAAATCCCTCCCGTCACCCAAATCCCTCTCGTCACCCAAATGCCTCCTGTCACCCAAATTCCTCCTGTCACCCCAAATGCCTCCTGTCACCCCGAATCCCTCCCGTCACCCACATCCCCCTCGATGTGATTTTTTTATTTTTTGGGGGTGAAATTGGTAAAATTGGGGGGGGGAGCGGTGTTTTCTGGGCGATACACGTGCCGGCGTCCCCCACGGCGTCCCCTGTGGGGTGGCTGGGATGGGGGGAGACAGACGGACGGAGGGATGGCGGGACAGATGGATGGATGGAGGGACGGACGGACAGAGGGATGGCGGGACAGATGGATGGACAGAGGGACAGACGGATGAAGGGACGGAGGGCTGGATGGACGGGGGGGGGACACAGAGGGATGGAAGGACGGATGGACAAGTGGATGGATGGACGGACAGAGGGACGGCAGGATGGACAGACGGTGGGACAGAGGGACGGATGGACAAACGGATGGATGGAGGGATTAAGGGACGGACAGGGAGATGGCTGGACAGGGGACTGAGGGACGGATGGACAAACGGGACGGGGGGACAGAGGAACGGACGGAGGGCTGGCTGGACGGACAGACGGACGGGGCACAGGGGGAGGCGGTGCCGCGGCCCCTTTAAGCGCCCCCCCCGCGGGCGGGCGGTGGTGCGCGCCGGTGGGCCGCGCCGCGCGGGGGACAATGGGGCGGGGGCGGTACCACCGTGGCTGCGGGGGGGGGCGGGCAGGAAGTGCCGCGCGGCCCCGCCCACTCCTCCTCGCCCACCCCCTCCCCCCCGCCCGTCGCGGCGGGGCGCGCTGTGAGGCGGCGGCGGGATCGATTCCCCCGCACCGCTACCGGGTACCGGGCACCGGCAACCGGGTGAGGGCAGCGGGCACCGGCGGCTGGGGGAGGCGGGGGGCGGCCGCCTCCAACCCCGGGTGTTGGCGGGGGCCGGTCTCGAACCCCGGTCCTTGGCGGGGCGCGGAGCGGGGACCGGTCTCGAACCCGGGTCCCGGCGGGAGCGGCGCGGGGGGGGGCGGTCTCGAACCCGGGTTCCCCCGGTGCAGCCTCAGCCCCGGTGCGGCCGCTCCCTTGGGTGCCCTCGGGGCAGCCCCCGCCCCCGGGCTCCCCCATAGCAGCTTCACCCCCGGCCTCCCATTACAGCCCCCTCAGGTCCCTCATATCAGCTTCACCCACTGTCCCCCCAACTGCAACCCCCCCAGCCCCCCATCGCAGCCTGACCCCCCAATTTCCCCCCATTACACCCCCCCATTCCTGCCTGACCCCCCAATTCCTCCCCACTGCAACCCCCCAGCCCACCCCATTGCAGCCTGACCCCCCAGCTCCCCCCATTGCATCCTGGCTCCCCAGTTTCCCCCCACTGCAACCCCCCAATTCCCCCATTGCAACCCCTCCATTGCAGCCCTACCCCCCAATCCCTCCCACTGCGACCCCCCAGCCCCCCATTCCCACCTGACCCCCCAATTCCCCCCACTGTAACCCCCCCATTGTAGCCTGCCCCCCCAATTCCCCCACTGCAGCCCCCCCATTCCCGCCTGACCCCCCAATTCCCCCATTGCAGACCCCTCATTCCCACCTGACCTCCTCATTTCCCCCGTTGCACCCCCCATTGTAGCCTGGCCCCCCAATTCCCCCACTGCCCCCCTTCCCACCTGACCCCCAATTCCCCCCATCGCCCCCCTCCCCAGCCCCCCATCCCATCCTTCACACCCAGGCCCCCCGTTCCCCCCTCCCCAACCTCTCCCCCCGTCCCAGGACCCCCCCTTTTACCATCTGCCCCCCCAGCCTCTTCCCCAGCCCCGAGCCATGGCTTGCAGCCTGAAGGACGAGCTGCTCTGCTCCATCTGCCTGAGCATCTACCAGGACCCGGTGAGCTTCGGCTGCGAGCACTACTTCTGCCGCCGGTGCATCACCGAACACTGGGTGCGCCAGGAACCCCAGGGCACCCGCGATTGCCCCGAGTGTCGCCGAACCTTCGCCGAACCCACCCTGGCCCCCAGCCTCAAGCTGGCCAACATCGTGGAACGTTACAGCGCCTTCCCCTTGGACGCCATCCTGGGTGCCCAACGCAGCCCCTTCCCCTGCAAGGACCACGAGAAGGTCAAGCTCTTCTGCCTCACTGACCGCGCCGTCGTCTGCTTCTTCTGCGACGAACCTGCCGTGCACGAGCAGCACCAGGTCACCAACGTGGACGACGCTTTCGAGGAGCTGCAGGTGGGTCCGTCCTTCCCTCCCTCCCTTCCTGGCCGTGAAGCCTCGTCCCTCCGGGATCTCCTGCCCTGAGCTCCTTCGTCCGTCTGTCGCCTCTTACCTCGGTGTTGGCTCCTATCCGTCTGTCCCTGCACCCTTTCTGTCCCCATTGGGCTCAGCCCCGTGGCTGCCTCCCATCCGTCTGTCCGTCCATTCATCCACATGTTGTTCTTATGCATGTGCTCCCACGGGATTCCCCTTTGCCCTTCTGTCTGTCTGTCCACACTGAGGGTCCTTCGGGACCCCCAAACCAGCCAGCCGTGCACCCCCACAGATCTGCTGAGCCGCCCCCGAAGTAGGGCTCCCCCAAACCCCCCAGCTGTGCCCTGGACGGGACCCCCGTGCCGGCAGGGACCAACCGTGCCCCT
Source organism: Nipponia nippon (assembly GCF_047370975.1). Taxonomy (NCBI): domain Eukaryota; kingdom Metazoa; phylum Chordata; class Aves; order Pelecaniformes; family Threskiornithidae; genus Nipponia; species Nipponia nippon. The sequence goes on from NW_028262335.1 coordinate 1,115,155, forward strand.
GCCACCCCCTGCACCCCCCTTTCCCACAACCCCCGTACCCCAGGAGCCGGGTTTTGGCAGCAAGCCGCCTGCTGGCATCCCTTTTTTCCCCAAATCTCCTATTATATGGGTTTTTTTCTACCCCGTCTTGCAGCGGGAGCTGAGGGAGCAGCTCCAGGGGCTGCAGGAGAGCGAGCGCGGCCACACCGAAGCCCTTCACCTCCTCAAGCGGCAGCTGGCCGAGACCAAGGTACGAGTGGGGACACGGCTGATTTGGGGACCTCCAAAGACCTAAAACTCCACAATTTCATGGATCTGCCCCATTTTTTCCTTCTCCGCTACCCCAAAACCTGCTGGCAGGTTGACGAAGCCACCCGTCAGGCTGCTCATCCCTCTTTTATTTCCTTCAGAGCTGCTTTTATTTATCTTTTTAATTAATTTTTATTTTATATTTATCGCCTTCTCCTTGCTCAGGGGTTCAGCTTTCAGCGAGGTTCAATTTTCTCCCCATCCCCACCAGCGACGGGGTTGTTTTAGGTTTTCTATAGGGGTGCGGGGTCAAATATCCGTCCTTGGATGCTTGGAGCATCTGGAATTGTTTGAGTTAACGGGACTGTAGGGGTTTATTTGGGGAATTATGGATTCATGGAGGGGTCGGGGCAGGCTTGGGGCATCCTGACACCCACCTGCACCCCAAAAGTCCTCAGCCAAGAGCCTGCGCGTGACTATCGGGGAGGCTTTCGAGCGGCTGCACCGGCTGCTGCGGGAGCGGCAGAAGGCGATGCTGGAGGAGCTGGAGGCGGACACGGCGCGGACGCTGACCGACATCGAGCAGAAAATCCAACGCTACAGCCAGCAGCTCCGCAAGGTGCAGGAGGGCAGCCAGATCCTCCAGGAGCGCTTGGCCGAAGCTGACAAACACGTCTTTCTAGCCGGCGTCGCTTCCCTTTCCGAGAGGTGGGTGACACCGGGGTGACACCGGGATCCCCCGTGTCGTCCCCCCCTTCATCGCCTCTCCTTCGCAGGCTGAAGGGGAAGATCCACGAGACCAACCTGACCTACGAGGACTTTCCCACCTCCAAATACATGGGGCCGCTGCAGTACACCATCTGGAAATCCCTTTTCCAGGATATCCATCCCGGTGAGAGGCGCGGGGATGGGCTGGCTGCGGGATCGGGGGGGTTCCTGGCGAGGGATGGGGACGGGGACATTGCCAGTGAGGGATGGGGACGTGCTGCCAAGAGATGGGGACGCGCTGGCAAGGGATGGGGACAGGGACGGGGACATCACCGGCGAGGGATGGGAGCGTGCTGCCAAGAGATGGGGATACGCTGGCAAGGGATGGGGACAGGGACATCACTGGCGAGGGATGGGGACACGCTGGTGAGAGATGGGGACAGGGACGTCACTGGTGAGGGATGGGGATATCACCAGTGAGGGACGGGGACGTCACTGGCGAGGGATGGGGACGGGGACATCGCCGGCGAGGGATGGGGACGTGCTGCCTAGAGATGGGGACGCGCTGGCAAGGGATGGGGACAGGGACGGGGACATCACCGTCGAGGGATGGAGATGGGGACATCACTGGTGAGGGATGGGGACACACTGATGAGAGATGGGGGCATCACCGGTGAGGGATGGGGACGTGCTGCCAAGAGATGGGGATGCGCTGGCAAGGGATGGGGACAGGGACGGGGACATCACTGGTGAGGGACGGGGACATGCTGGTGAGAGATGGGGACGGGGACCTCACTGGTGAAGGATGGGGATGCACTGGTGAGGGGTGAGGAGGCGCCGGTGACCTCCGCACCGCGACGGTTTGCAAACGGTTGGGGCAGAGCCACCTGCGCTGGGTCTGGGGGCTGCATTGACGCTTGTCCCTGTGTCCCCCCCCCCTCCAGTGCCGGCAGCCCTGACGCTGGACCCCGGCACCGCTCACCACCGCCTGATCCTCTCCGACGACTGCACCATCGTGGCGTACGGCAACCTGCACCCCCAGCCGCTGCAGGACTCCCCCAAACGCTTCGACGTGGAGGTCTCGGTCTTGGGTTCGGAGGCGTTCGGCGGCGGGGTCCACTACTGGGAGGTGGTGGTCTCCGAGAAGACCCAGTGGATGATCGGTTTGGCCCACGAAGCCGTCACCCGCAAGGGCAGCATCCAAATCCAACCCAGCCGCGGTTTTTATTGCATCGTCATGCACGACGGTAACCAGTACAGCGCCTGCACCGAGCCCTGGACCCGGCTCAATGTCAAGAGCAAGTTGGAGAAGGTGGGCGTCTTCCTGGACTACGACAAGGGGCTTCTCATCTTCTACAACGCCGACGACATGTCCTGGCTCTACACCTTTCGGGAGAGGTTTCCCGGGAAGCTCTGCTCTTATTTTAGCCCCGGGCAGAGCCACGCCAACGGGAAGAACGTCCAACCCCTCCGCATCAACACCGTTCGCATCTAACGGCGGGGAGGGATTCGGCTCCCGGCGTTCGGCGGCTGTCCCCTCGCCCCTCCGGGTGTTTTCCTGCTGTTCGGTGGAGGTTTGGGTGGATCCTGCCCCAGGAACTGCCCCCGGCGCCGGGCAGGATCCGGCCTTTTCATCCCCCCTTCTCTCTGTCCTGTGCTTCCGGGGGGGGCCGGGGGGGCCGGGCTGCTGCAATAAACGGAGTTGGAGAGAAGGGGCTGGGTGGTGGAGGGACCCCGGGCCGTACTGCGCTGTGCCGGGCCGTACTGCGCCATACCGCGCTGCGCCGGGCCGGGCCAGGCTGTGCCGGGCCGTACTGCGCTGTGCCGGGCCGTACTGCGCCATACCGCGCTGCGCCGGGCCGGGCCAGGCTGTGCCAGGCCATACTGCGCTGCGCCGGGCCGTACTGCACCATATTGTGCTGGGCCAGGCTGTACTGCGCCATACTGCACCATGCCGGGCCAGGCCAGACCGTACTGCACCGGGCCAGGCACTGCCAGGCCATACTGCGCTGTGCCATGCCATGCCAGGCCATACTGCGCGATACTGCGCCGGGCCAGGCCATACTGCGTCGTGCCAGGCCGTACTGCACTGTGCCATGCCAGGCCGTACTGCATCGTGCCAGGCCATACTGCGCTGTGCCATGCCAGGCCAGGCCGTACTGCGCCGGGCCAGGCCGTACTGCATCGTGCCAGGCCATACTGCGCTGTATTGGGCCGGGCCGGACCGGGCCAGGCCAGGCCGTACTGCGCCATGCCGGGCTGTACTGCACCATACTGCGCCAGGCCGGGCTGTATATACTGCACCGTGCCGTGGTGCGCTGTGCCGTACTGTATGTACGGCACCGTGCCAGGGTGCACCGTGCCGTGCCACGCCATACGTGCTGCGCCGTGTTGCGGCATGCTGCGCCACGCTCTACGTGCTGTGTCACGCCGTGCCATACGTGCTGTGCCGTGCCATACGTACGGTGGCGTGCAGTGTGCTGGGCCACGCCGTACGTACTGTTCTGTGCCGCGGTGCACCGTGCTGCATCGTGCACCGTGGCGTGCCGTGTGTACGGCACTGTGCCGCGGTGTGCTGTGCTGTGCCACGCCATACATACTGCACCGTACCGTGGCGCGCCGTGGTCTGCCGTGCTATACGGGCCGCGCCATCCCTTGGTGCGCCATACTGTGTTACATGTACTGCGCCGTGCCGCCGTGCCGTGCCACGCCGTGTGTACTGCACCGTGCCACGGTGCGCCGCGCCGTACTGTGCCATGCTATATGTTCTGCACCGTGCCGTGGCACGCCATACTGTGCCGTGGGGTGCCGTACCATATACGCTGCGTGGTGCCAGGGTGCCCTGTGCCGTGCCGTACGTGCTGCTCTGTGCCGTGGCGCGCTGTGCCGTGCTGTGCCACGCTGTCACAGCCCCGGGGATGCCGGGGTGATGAGGAGGGGGTCTATAGGGGATGAGGAGGGGTCTATAGGGGAGGCTGCCTACATATAGGGGCAGTTCCCCTATAGGGGAGGCTGCCTATGGGGCTGGGCCGTGGGGAGGGGCTGGGCTGCGGGAGGTATATGTATATAGGGGGGACACGACGTGGAGAGCGGGGCTGTGCTGTAGGGCCCTGCGTGTGTGTCAGGCTGTATAGGGACGGGCTGTCTATAGGGACGGGCTGTCTATAGGGACGGGCTGTCTATAGGGGCCGGCTATATATAAGGGTGGGCTATCCAGGGGATGTGGTATGTAGGGGGTGGGCTGTATGGGGGGGCGGGCTGTCCCGGGGTAGGGCTATATAGGGGGTGGGCTCTACGGGGTGCGATATGTCGGGGTGCGATATGTCGGGGCTGGGCTGTATAGGGGCAGCGGGGACACCGCCCGCCCGCCGCTCTCCTCCCGCCCGCCAGGCGGCGCTGCTGCACCCCCGCCCTTCCCGCCGGGCCCGCTTGGCCGCGCGGCGGTGGCTGCCCGCGCATGCGCGCTGCGGCGGCTGGGGGGGCCACGTCCGCCATCTTGCCCCGGGCAGGGCCCCGCCGGTACCGGGGAGCGGGGGGGGGGCAGTGAGGGGAGCCGGGGGCTGGGGGGGCGGCGGCGGCACCCGCGGGGCCGTGGGGCTGAGGGGGGCTGTGGTTCATGGGGGGCTGTGGCTGAGGGGGTTGTGGGGGGCTGTGGGGATGGAGGGGGTTGTGGAGTTGTGGGGGCTGTGGGGCCGGTGGGGGGAGGAACTGTGTGGAGATGGGGCAGCTGAGGGGGCTGGGGGACCTGTGGGGGGTTATGGGGGACACCTGTGGGGCTCAGGGTGCCTGTGGGGGGTTATGGGGGGCACCTGTGGGGCTCAGGGTGCCTGTGGGGGTTATGGGGGCACCTGTGGGGCTCAAGGTGCCCGTGGGGGTGTGGGGGGCCCTGTGGGGCTCGGGGTGCCTGTGGGGGCCCCCGGTTGGCTGGGGGGGGGGTTGGGGGGGCCGTGGGGCAGGGGTAGAGCTGCAGACCCGGGGGGCTGCAGAGCCAGGGGCAGGCTGGGGGGCTGCCCGGGGGGCTGCGGGCCGTGGGGCTGGCAGGAGGGGGAGTGAGGAACCCCTGGGGTGACCCCCCCAAAACTGCCCCAGCCATGGAGCCGAGCGGGGGCGGGCGGAAGGAGAGGCCGAAGCCCCGGGAGCCGGCCGCCCGCCTGGAGAAGGCCAAGCAGAAATCAGCCCAGCAGGAGCTGAAGCAGAGGCAGAGGGCGGAGGTGAGCGACCCGGGGCTGGGGGGGCCGACGGCAGCGCTGAGGCCAAACCCCCCCTCCCCATCGCCTCTTTCTCCCCACTCCCCACGCAGATTTATGCCCTCAACCGAGTGATGACGGAGCTGGAGCAGCAGCAGTTCGACTCCTTCTGCAAGCAGATGCAGGCCTCTGGCGAGTGAGGCGGCGTGCGCGGCCCCACAAACGACCCCAGGCACCCCCACCTGCTGCCCGGCCCCTTTTCTAACCCCTTTGTTATTTATTACCAAATAACTGCCTTTTTTTTTTTTTTAAATAAAATCTGTGGTGATTCCACGTTTCTCCGGCTCCTGGTCCCTCAGCGGCGCCGACGGCTCTGTCCCAACCCGGTGCCGGGTGGGAATGGCGTGGGGGAGGCCGGATCGGGGCCGGACGCCAGAGCAGCTGCGGCCGCCGGTGGCCAGCTCCGGCCCTCCTCGCGCCGACCGAGACCTCGGCCTGCCGGTTCCCTGCCAAGGGGAAGGGTCCTGCCCTCCCGGTGCCTGGCTTTGGCCGCTCCCCGGGGCCGCGGCAAGGGGATACGGCGAGGGCCGCATCCAGCTCTCGCAGCTGCTCGCGCCGCGGGAGCCTCCCCGGGGACCCCGGGTGTTTCTCTCCGCCGCTCGGTGCAAGGTTTGACCTTCGCTTCCTTCCTCCACCCACACGCCCTCCGCTTTCCAGCCGCCGCCGTTGTCCGGCAGCCTCTGGCTTTCCAGAGAGTTCGCATCGCCGGCTTCAAATCCCGCTTTCCCCTTCCACCTCCCTCCCACGCCCCAGCGAGCGAACACCAAGATGGGGGGGGAAAAATAAAACACGTTAGAGAGGTGATTTCCCCACAGCGACGGGTAAAATAATAAATACCAAAACGCTGCCGGCGAAGCGGGTGTCAGACACCCTCTGGAGGTTTGATCGGCGGCTTCCTCCCCCCGGGGAGGGGGCTTCCTCCTTATGGTCGGGATTTTGGGGGTGTAAACCTCCCCCTCGTAATAAATTAATGATGTACGATCCCTAAATTTCCCATCCCCCAGCGCGGGGAAGGGTGTGGGGGTCTCTGGGGAAGGGTTTGGGGGTCTCCGGAGCGGGGCTGTTGTGGCGGGGGACTGGGGTTCGCTCGTCCCCCCGCGGCGCGCAGGGCACGGGGGGGTATTTTGGGGCTCCCCCAAAGCGGAGCCTTTCCCACTGCTCAATTATTTCCCTTTTGCTTTTCTAAACAGGCTCCCGCCGCGGCTGGGATTCGGCGAGAAGAGCGACGGGAGATCCCGGTGGAGGAGGCGGCACCTGAGAGCGAGGAGGAAGAGGAAGAGGAAGGCTTTACTAGGCGTTAGGCGAAGGCGGGGGTTAGGCTTTGCAGCTCCAGATGGCGAAGGGGAAGACGATGTAGGACGTCGACCAGGCGAGGCAATAGACGGAAGCCACCACCGCCGGCGAGAAGAGGACGGCCGCCACCCCTGCAGATTGGGAAAAGCCTTTGGGATCTGCTCCTTCCTCCTCCGCCGCCGTCCCGCTGGCTTTAATTACCCCTCCCTCGATTTTGTCCCCGTCCTTACCTCCGGCGTAAACCAGTTTCTTCCAGAGCTGGGACTCCAGCACCTTGTCGTGGGGGTAGAAACCCCGATCGACCATGAAGAGGATCATGACGGTGGCGGTGACGCGCAGCAGGGTGACGTCACCCCCCGTCAGCAGGAAGGCGCCCGCCAGCAGCGAGGAGGCGTAGGGACAGGGCAGCCCCCGGTAGGTGAAGGGGATCCCTGCTGGGTGCCAGACGTTCAGCCGGGGGGAGGAAATCACCCCCAAAACCCCCCCGGTGCCCCCCAAACAGCTCGGCTTACCACTGGAGAAGAAGCACAGGCGAGCGAACACGGCCATCACGTAGGCGATGGCCAGCAGCCCACCCAGGACGCCCTGCGGCTGCAGCAGCAGAGCCGTGGCCAGCCCGAAGGTGGTGAAGTCGGCGAAATCATCCAGTTTGGCACCTGCGGGCAGCGAGCAGGCAGCTGCCAGACGGGGAAGGAGGGAAGGAGAACGCGGCGGTGGGTTCCCGGGGCGGCGGGACGGACTCACCCAGCGCCGAGCAGGCGTTGAGCTGTCGGGCGACGGCTCCGTCGGCCAGATCGAGCAGAAACCCCACCAGCAGCAGCCAGCACGAGTGGTGGTATTGCCTGGGGAGGACGGAGAGGGCAAAACCGGGGTGACCCCCCCTTTGCAGCCCCCCCCCGTTTCACCCCAGTTCCCCTTTTCCCCCACCTATTGAGGCTGCAGAGGACGGAGGAGAGCCCCGCCACCAGATTGGCCACGGAGAGCCCGTTAGCGGCGTTTTTCCGGATGAATTCCAGCGTCCGACCCCGACCCGCTCGCTCGCTCAGGAACAGTTTCTTCGTGGACTGGAAAATACCTGCAACCCGCCGAGGCGGCCGGTGAAGGGCAGAACCGACGGCCGCTTTCCAACCGGGGAGTCACGGAAACCCGCCCCGAGGTAGCAGCTCGGTGCTGGGGAGGAGGGAGCGAAGCCCCGCAGCCCCCTCAACCCCTTCCAGCGCTGGGAAGGGGCTGGAGGAAATTTTGGGGGGTTCTGCCGACGGCGGGAGCCTTGCTGGCTGGTCCCCTCCTCAAACCGAAGCCCCCAAAAAGCCTTTTAGCAAACGGCGGGATGTTTTGTTTCCTTTTTGCAAGCCCTGCCTTTTATCTCCCCGAAAATAAAACCGAAGAAACCAATAAAAGAACCGCAAAAAAATCAAAATAAAAAAAGAAATCCAAACCCAAGCTTAGACTAAAAGCCAACCCCGGTTTTAAGCTCTATCGATCTTATGTACCTATAGAGCTAAGCTTTAGAGAAAGAATTTAAGGATCATGTCCTACTAGTGGGCTTTGCACCCTGCCTTTGCCGTGGTCCCAAAGCCAGGCAAGCTGGTGAGATCCTTCATCTGAAAGAAAACAGCACGTCAGAGCAAAACAAGAGCCACCCCCTCCCCTCGCCGCCCCCCGTGACCCGCTCCCGGCTGAGCCCGGGCCAACTCATCACCGTCCCGGCGCCGAAACGCCGCCGAAAACGGCTCCCGAGGTGTCCAAAAAAAAAAAAAAAAACCACCCTCAGGTGCGAGGAATTCAAATATAGTCCTGGTTTTGGGAAGCCCACCGGGGTCGGTGGCTCCGTGTGCCGGCGGCGGGACGGATGCGGCCACCGCTGCTGGTGACCTTTGGATACCGCGCCCCGAGCTGCCGGTAAGGGCTGAGCTGGGCGGCTGGGGATGGAAAATCCGCCCCGATCTGCCGGGACGGTCGCTCCGCCGCCTTGGATTTTATCGGATCCGGTGGTTTTTGGGGGGACTGAGCACATGCCCGGCACCGTCCCCCCCTTCTTTGCCTTGGTCGGGGCTAATCCGGTGGGTTTTGCCGTCTCCAAAGGCGAAAAGGGGTAAAAATCGGCGATTTTGGGGCTCACCGTCACCATCCCTGCGCTCCCCAGTGCCGGGCAGGATCAAGCCCCTGGGGAGAGTTACTGGTGCTGCCGCTACACCGCACCTGGGCGCCGGCGAGCATCACAATACCCAGGCATCACCATGGCACCCAAACTTGCCCATTCTTGGCGTTTCTACCCCCAAAAGCAAAGGGCTGGGGCGGGAGGGGCTTCCCCAGCCCCGTGCCGCTGCTGCCAGTGCTTTTTAGTACTCTTTCTGGGGGAAAAAAAGGCGGATTTGGCTCTTCCCGGGTGACGCCGCGTGTTACAGGGGGCTCGTGTCCCCCGGGGGGGTCTCCCCCCCCCAGAGCTGAGGGGAAAAGGGGGTTCAGCCGGAGGAGGCGCAGAATTAACCAATTTTTTCGGGGCTGCTTGCTTGTTTTTACGCTTTTCTGCCCTGATTTGCAGGGCTGAGCGAGCAGCGCTCACCCTCTGACCCTTATCCCGCCAAACCCACCGTCAACGGTGATTTTTGGCGGCGGGGGGGAAAGACGCCTTGCGAAGGGGCCGAGCGGCATCGGGGCGTCGAGCTGGCACTTACCGACCGGCGGTGACACCATCCACATGGCTGCGGCGGCAGTGGCGGCGGCAGCGACGCCCCGGCAAGGGGAAACTGAGGCAGGGGCGGCTCGGCGGGCGCTCGCCCGGCACGGCGGCGACGCCGCGTTATATAAGGAAAGGCTTCGCTGGCTGAGTCACCCCGCCGGGGGTGGGTCCGGCCAGAGGACACGGGGGCTTTCGGAGGCGGCTGGCACCGCCGGCGAGGGAGGAGCTGCCCCGGGGGGGCCAGGCGGCCGTGCCAGGCTCGCAGCACCCGTGCCAGGCTCCAAGGCCCTCTGCCAGGCTCACGGCACCCGTGCCAGGCTCGCGGCACCCATGCCAGGCTTGTACCACCCATGCCAGGCTGACGGCACCCGTGCCGGGGTGGCAGCACCCATCACAGGTCCGTAGCATCCATACCGCGCTTTGCAGCACCCCTGCCGTGCTCTGTAGCGCCCGCACAAGGCTCGCACCCACCCGCGCCAGGCTCACAGCACCCGTGCTAGACCCCCACCACCCGTACCAGGCTTATGCCATCCATGCCATGCTCACAGCACCCGTGCCGTGTTTGTGGCACCCATACCATGCTCGTAGCACCCATGCCATGCTCACAGCACCCATGCCATGTTTGTAGCACCCATAACAGTCTCACAGTACCTATACCATGCTCACAGCACCCATGCCATGCTCACAGCACCCCCATACCAGGCTCACAGCACCCATGCCATGTTTGTAACACCCATGCCATGCTCGCAGCACCCATGCCAGGCTCACAGCACCCATACCAGGCTCACAGCACCCATGCCAGGCTCACAGCACCCATAGCATGCTCACAGCACCCATGCCATGTTTGTGGCACCCATGCCATGCTCACAGCACCCATACCAGGCTCACAGCACCCATAGCATGCTCACAGCTCTCGTGCCATGTTTGTGGCACCCATGCCATGCTCACAGCACCCATACCAGGCTCACAGCACCCATAGCATGCTCACAGCTCTCGTGCCATGTTTGTGGCACCCATGCCATGCTCACAGCACCCATACCAGGCTCACAGCACCCATAGCATGCTCACAGCTCTCGTGCCATGTTTGTGGCACCCATGCCATGCTCACAGCACCCATACCAGGCTCACAGCACCCATAGCATGCTCACAGCTCTCGTGCCATGTTTGTGGCACCCATGCCATGCTCACAGCACCCATACCAGGCTCACAGCACCCATAGCATGCTCACAGCTCTCGTGCCATGTTTGTGGCACCCATGCCAGGCTCACAGCACCCGTACCATGTTTGTAGCACCCGTACCATGTTTGTAGCACCCGTGTCATGTTTGTAGCACCCATGCTGGGCTCACAGCGCCACGGCACCGCCGTGCCCCCACCCTCTCTGCGCCCGCTGCCACCCTGGGGCACGGCACCACCGCGCCCGGCCCCGTGCCGCATCACCCCAATTCACGCCGCCGGCACCAGGGGGGTCCCTGCTGGCGTCCCCCCTCCCCGTGCCGATAAGAAACCGGTGGCTCAGCCGGGTGCTGCCAGCTTGGGGCCCCCCCGTCCGTCCCACCCCCCCCCAGGCAGCACCCACTTGCGCAAGGATGTCACGAGTTGGGGCGGCCTCAGCGCCCCCCCCATCCCCTGAGCAAAGGGCCCGTGATAGCGACGGGGCCGCGGCGTGCCGGGGCGGCACTGGCGGACAACGGCGGCGATGCCGGGCCACCGCGGGGAGAGCAAAGGTCCCCCGGGACAGGGTGACAAGGGGCCAATAAAACTTATACAGCCCCGGTGCCCCGTGGCAGGAATTTTCCACCCGGATCCCCAGGGGAATTGGGGGTGCGTGTAGCACCCATCCCCGTGGGGCACCTGGGTGGGGCAGGGGGGACCTGAGGTGCCCCGGCTGGGGGTCCCAGGGGTGCTGGCTGCGGCGGGGTCACCGCTGAAAGGGCTCTTTGTTCGCCGGTCACGCGCCGGCGGCAGTGGTTGCGAAGCGACGGCCGGGCCGGGAGGGCAGGAGGCGGCGGGACAGAGCCATGGCCATGGCCGTCCGGCCCTGGGGCGCCCCGAGGGGGCCATCACCGGGGCCTCGGGGCGCCTCGGGTGGGGCCCAGCCCCGTGGTGACAGGACGTCACTGGGTGCCCATCACCGCGGCGTCGGGGCACGTGGCTGAGGCCATCACCGTGTCCTCAGGGCACCTCAGGGGGCCCATCCCTCTGGCACCAAGGCGTCTTGGGGTGCCTGTCCCTTCGGCATCGCGGTGCCCATCCCCGTGGCTTCAGGGCACCTTGGGGTGCCCGTCCCCGTGGCACCTGGGTGTCTCTGGGTGCTCATCCCCATGGTACCTGGGCGCCTGTGGGTGCCCATCCCCGTGGCGTCATGGCTCCTCAGGGCAAACTGTCCCTGTGGTACCTGGGTGTCTCCGGGTGCCCATCCCCGTGGTGTCTGGGCACCTCTGGGTGCTCCCCGCGCCCGCTCTACCAGTGCCATTTGCCGGCAACCCAGCCGCCCCGGCGCGCCGGCCGCCCCCGCACGCCCACGCCCCAGCACAGGGACACGTGCGGTGCCAGAGCTGTGGGTTTATTTGCCCGATGCCACGCCAGGAGGTCGCCGCCGCCGCCGCGCTCAGTTCTGGCTCATGATCTGGAAGGGAGAAGCTGCTCAGGGAGGAGTGTGGCACCCCGGCACCCCAGCACCCCGGCACCATGGCACCCAGCACCCTGGTACACCAGTGCCCCAGCACCATGGCACCTCGGCACCCTGGCACTTCCAGCACCCCAGCAGCCTGGCCCCTTGGCACCCTGGTACCCTGGCACCCCAGCACCTCATTCCCCTGGCAGCCTGGTGCCCTGGCACCCCAGCACCGCGGCACCGTGGCACCCTGGTATCCTAGTGCCCCAGCACTCTGGCACCCCAGAGCCCTGGCACCCCAGAGCCCTGGTACCCCAGAGCCCTGGTACCCCAGCACACCGGCCCCCAAGCACCCCAGTGCCCTGGCACCACGGCACCCCAGAGTCCTGGTACCCTGGCATCATGGCACCCTGGCACCCCAGTCCCCTGTCACCCCAGCGCCCTGGTACACCAGCACCATGGCACCCAAGCACCCCAGTGCCCTGGCACTCTGGTGCCCTGGCACCCCAGCACCCTGACATCATGGCATCCCATTTCCCTGGCACCCTGGCACCCCGGCACCCCGGCACCCCCAACCCCTGGCACCCTGGCACCTCAGAGTCCTGGTACCCTGGCACCCCGGCACCCCAGCACCCTGGTACACCGACACCATGGCACCCAAGCACCCCGGTGCCCTGGCACCCCGTCCCCCCGTCCCCCACCTCGGCGATCCAGTCCTCGAAGGCGGAGACGCGGGTGAAGACCGTCGGCTTCTTGGGCGCGTTGCAGCCCAGCCCCGAGACGAAGCTGGCGATGCCGTGCACCTCCCAGTGCCCGTCGGCCGCCTGGCAGTTCAGGGGGCCCCCCGAGTCGCCCTGGGGTACGGGACAGGGCGGGGGGGTCAGCGCCGGGGTGGGGGTCCCGCCGTGTCTCCCCCCGAGTCGCCCCGGCCCGGCACGGCACTCACGTTGCAGCCGGCCTTCTCGGCGCCGCCGGCGCAGATCATGGTGCGGCGGATGGCGAGGGTGCCCCACCAGTCGGGCTGGCTGCAGCGCTCGTAGGCCACCACGGGCAGCAGCGCCTGCTGCAGCCGCTCCGGCAGCGGCCCCCCCGCTGCCAGCCGGGTGTTAGGGGGGCTGCGCCTGGCGCCCTGCCCGCTGCCCTGCCCGCTGCCCTGCCCGCCCACGGCCATCTCTCCGTCCATCCATCCGTCCCTCAGCCATCCATCTGTCCTGCCCACATCCACCCACCCGTCCCTTCATCCCTGTGTCCTTCAAGCCCTCCAGCCCTCCCTCCGTCTCCCCAGCCCTTCATCCCTTCATTCTTTCTTCCATCCTTCTCTCCGTCCCCGCATCCCCCATCTATCCCTCATCCATCCCTAAATCCCTCCAACCATCCCCCCGGCCATCCCCCCGGCCATCCTCCCATCCATCCCTCTGTCTCCCCCATCCATCCCTCCTATTCCTCCAACCATCTCCCCATGCCTCCACCTCCCCATGCCTCCCTCCCTCCCTCCCTCCCTCGCTCCATCTCCCCATCCGTCCCTTCATCCCTCCAACCATCTCCCCATCCATCCAACCATCTCCCCATCCATCCCTCCATCTCCCCATGCCTCCATCTCTCCATCCCTCCCTCCCTCCCTCCCTCCACCTCCCCATCCGTCCCTTCATCCCTCCAACCATCTCCCCATCCATCTCCCCATCCATCCCTGCAGCCATCTCCCCAACCATCTCCCCATCCATCCCTCCCTCCCTCTGTCCAACCATCTCCCTATCTCTCCTTCCATCTCCCCATGCCTCCATCTCCCCATCCCTCCCTCCAACCATCTCCCCATTCATCTCCCCATCCCTCCAACCATCTCCCCATCCCTCCCTCCAACCATCTCCCCATTCATCTCCCCATCCCTCCAACCATCTCCCCATCTATCCCTCCATCTCCCCATGCCTCCATCTCCCCATCCCTCCCTCCCTCCCTCCCTCCACCTCCCCATCCGTCCCTTCATCCCTCCAACCATCTCCCCACCCATCTCCCCATCCATCCGTCCATCTCCCCATGCGTCCATCTCCCCATCCACGCCTCCATCTCCCCATCCATCCTTCCATCCATCCCTCCATCCCTCCATCTCCCCATGCCTCCATCTCCCCATCCATCCCTTCAACCCTCCAACCATCCCTCCAACCATCTCCCCATCCCTCCCTCCATCCCTCCATCCCTCCATCCATCTCCCCATCCCTCCAACCATCTCCCCATCCCTCCCTCCCCCTCCCCGCCCCCCCGGTACGCACTGGCCAGCCGCCCCCAGCCGCTCAGGTAGCAGGGGTACCCGTCGGGCAGGACGGTGCCCGCCGGCGGCAGCCGCCCCACCTGCACCTGGGTGTTGAGCACCGCCGGGCGCTGCAGCTTCAGCAGGGCGATGTCATTGCTGCCGCGCAGGGACACGTGTCACAGGGGGGCCTGGGCCGATGTCCCCACCCCCCCAGGGACCCCGCTCACCCGCAGGCCACACAGGAGCTTCGCCATTTGGGGTGGACGAAGATGTCGGCGGGGGCGACGGGGATGCGCTGCTCGGGGCCCTCCCTGGCACCCATGTCGTACTCGCCCAGCACCACCTCGTAGGTGAGCGTGGAGCTGCCCGGGCGACGGGGACATCAGGGGACGCCGCAGCCCTCCTGCACCCCTCCCTGCACCTGCACCCCTCCCTGCACCCTGCACCCCCTCATGCACCCATCTTCCACCCAGTACCCCCACCATGCACCCTGCACCCCTCCCTGCACCCCTTCCTGCACCCCCTCATGCACCCATCTTGCACCCAGCACCCCCTCCATGCACCCTGCACCCCTCCCTGCACCCTGTCCTGCACCCTGCACCCCCTCATGCACCCATCTTGCACCCTGCACCCCCTCCATGCACCCATTCGGCACAGTATATCACCCCTGCAACCCAGCACCCCATCCCTGCAGCCAGCACCCCCTCCATGCACCCTGCACCCCGCCATGCACCCATCCCGCACTGTACATCACCCCTGCACCCACCCTGCACCCAACACAACCTCCATGCACCATCCCCTCCGTGCACCCACCCCTACACCCTGCACCCCCCTGCACCCATCCCTGCACCCATCCTTGCATCCCACACCCCCTGCACCCCCTCCTGCACCCCCGTCCCCTCCATGCACACGTTCCTGCACCCTGCACAATCTCTATGCACCCTGCACCCCTCCTGCACCCATTTCTGCACCCTGCAACCCCTCTGTACTCCCTGCACCACTCCTGCACCCGCTCTGCACCCCTTCTGCACCCCAGCACCCCTCCTGCACCCCCTCTGCACCCGTTCCTGCACCCTGCAACCTCTCTGCACCTCTCCTGCACCCCTCCTGCACCCCCACTGCACCCGTTCCTGCACCCTGCACAATCTCTATGCACCCTGCACTCCTCCTGCACCCATTGCTGCACCCTGCAACCCCTCTGCACCCCAGCACCCCGCATCCCCTCCATGCACCCATTCCTGCACCCTGCCATCCTCTGCACGCCCCCACCCCTCCTGCACCCGCCCTGCACCCTGCACCCCTCCTGCATCCATTCCTGCACCCTGCAACCCCTCTGCACCCCCCGCACCCCTCCTGCACCCCCCCTGCACCCTGCATCCCTCCTGCACCCGTTCCTGCACCCTCTGCAATCTCTATGCACCCTGCACCCCTCCTGCACCCATTGCTGCACCCTGCAACCCCTCTGCACCCCTCGCACCCCTCCTGCACCCCCCCTGCACCCTGCATCCCTCCTGCACCCGTTCCTGCACCCCGCACAATCTCTATGCACCCTGCACCCCTCCTGCACCCATTCCTGCACCCTGCAACCCCTCTGCAGTCCCCTGCACCCCCCTGCACCCTGCATCCCCCCTGCACCCATCCCTCCACCCTGCACCCCCCCGCACCCACCCCTGCAGCCCAGCACCCCGCTGCACCCCCCGTTGCCCCCCGCACCCCTCCTGCCCCCCCCAGCACCCGCCGCGGCCCTCGGGGGTCCCTCACTCACGAGATGCAGTGCGCGGCCGTCATCACCCAGTCGGGCGCGATGAGGGACCCCCCGCAGGTGTGGCGGAAGGTGCCGTCCCGCTCGTACTGCAGCGAGATCTGCGGGGACACCGGTGGGTGCCACAGCACCCATGGGTGCCACCCCCCCCCCAGCCCCCCCACCCGCTCACCTGCCAGGGCCAGCTATAGGGTTCAGCATCCTCCCCGTTGACCACCCGTGAGTCCGGCAGCACCGCGGCCCGGCTGCCTGCGGGACGGGGCACCCGTCACCCACCGGGCACCCGTCACCCCACCCGAGGGTTGGGGACGCGAGTGGGGGGTTTGGGGACACGGGTGGGGGCTCAGGGACCCCTTACCGCCGGCCACCAGCAGCAGGAGGAGGCTCAGCATCGCGGTCCCGGCTCGGTCAGGGCGCACGGCGGCGGCCGCCGGCCTTAAATCCCCCCCGCTATCGGGGGCACCCAAGGGCGCCCCTGGGAACGGGCACCTGGCGCCCACCTGGGCGCGGGGGCGTTAACCATTAACCTGGGCTTCGGGGGGACGTGGCAGCCGGCACCCAGCCAGCCGCCCCCAGCGGGGACCCTATAGACCCCTCTGCCCCTATAGACCCCACACCCCCCTGCCCCTGGTGCCCCCCATAGCCCCTATAACCCTCTCTGTGTCCCCTATAGACCCCATAGCTCCCCTGCCTCTGGTGCCCCCCATAGCCCCTATAACCCTCTCTGTGTCCCCTATAGACCCCATAGCCCCCCTGCCTCTGGTGCCCCCCATAGCCCCTACAACCCCCCTGTGTCCCCCATACTGCCCCGTGCCCCTGGTGTCCCCATATGGCCCTTATTGCCTTTACAGCCCCCATGGTGCACACCTTGGACCATATAACCCCGTAGCGGCTGTGGTCCCTATAGCCCCTATACCCCTCAAGTATCTGGTGCCCTCCCACAGCCCCTCTGCCCCCCATACCCCCATGTGCTGGTACCCCCATAGCCCCTATACCACCCATGCGCCCCATGGGCCCCCTGCTCCCAGTATGCTCCATACTGCCCAGTGCCCCTGGTGCCCCCCGTAGCCCCCCTGGGCCCCCTATAGCCCCCATAACACCCGTGCACCTGGTGCCCAATGGCCTCCCTATAAACACCTCTGCCCCCATAGCAGCTGTGGCCTCCATAGCCCCTATACACCCTGCGCCCCGTATAGCCCCTATGTCTGCCATGCCCCTTGTGTCCCCCATAGCCCCCATACTGCCCCATGCCCCTGGTACCCCCATAGTCCCTATAACCTCATGTCCCCCATAGCCCCCATACTGCCCCCCGTGCCCCTATAGCCCCCATACTGCCCCACGCCCCTGGTACCTCCATAGCCCCCATAACCCCCCCGTGCCCCTATAGCCCCCATACCGCCCCGCGTGCCCCTGTAGCCCCCATACTGCCCCCTGTGCCCCTATAGCCCCCATACCGCCCCATGTGCTCCTGTAGCCCCCATACTGCCCCCCGTGCCCCTATAGCCCCCATACCGCCCCACGTGTTCCTGTAGCCCCTAGCCCCCATCCTCCCCCACGTGCCCCTATAGCCCCCATACCGCCCCACGTGCCCAGAGGCTGCGGGGTTCCACGGGGGCACCGCCTGTCCCGTGGGTGCCCCCGCGCCCCCCCGTGTCCCCGTGGGGGTGCACAGAGCTGCCCCGTCGTGTCCCCACGCCCCCCCGTGTCCCCCTGCAAGTTCACAGAGGTGCCCCCGGAGTCCCCACGCCCCTCCGTGTCCCCGTGGGGGTGCACAGAGCGGCCCCCCGGTGTCCCCACGCCCCCCCCGTGTCCCCCTGCAAGTTCACAGGGTCCCCCCACGGTGTCCCCACGCCCCCCCGTGGAAGTTCGCGGGGTGCCCCACGGCGTCCCCACGCCCCCCCGTGTCCCCGTGGGGGTGCACAGAGCTGCCCCCCCGTGTCCCCACGCCGCCCCGTGGAAGTTCAGGGGGTGCCCCCCGGTGTCCCCACGTCCCCCCGTGTCCCCATACAACTTCCCAGAGTTGCCCCCCCCACACTCGTGCCCGCCCCCCCGTGGGCGGGGCGGGGCCGAGGCGTGTCCCGGGGCGTGTCCCGGGGCGGGGCCGGGGCGTGGCGGGGCCCCGGGGCGGGCGGCGGCGCGGCGCGGAGCGGAGCGGGCCGGGAGCGGAGCGGCGGGGCCGGAGCGGGGCGATGGGACGGGCGGGGCCGGCGGCGCTGGGCGCCCTCCTGCTGCTCGGAGCCCTCCTCGGAGTGAGTGTCCGGGGGTCTGGGGTCCCCCGGGGGCGGCGGGGGGCCGGAAGGGGCTGCGGGTCCCCCAGGGGGGTTGGGGTCCCCCTCCAAGGAGCTGGGGTCCCCCTCCAAGGAGCTGGGGTCCTCTAAAGGAGTTGGGGTCCCCCCGCGGAGCTGGGATCCCCCCCCCCGGAGTTGGGGTCCTCTAAAGGAGTTGGGGGTCCCTCGAAGGAGTTAGGGGTCCCCTGAAGGAGTTGGGGGTCCCCCCGCGGAGCTGGGATCCCCCCCTCCGGAGCTGGGCTCCTCTAAAGGAGTTGGGGTCCCCTAAAAGAGTTGGGATCCCTCCGCGGAGTTGGGGTCCTCTAAAGGAGTTGGGGGTCCCTTGAAGGAGTTGTTGGGGTTCCCCCCCATGGAGTTGGGATCCCCCCCCCCCGGAATTGGGCTCTTTTAAAGGAGTTGGGGGTCCCCTGAAAGAGTTGGGGGTTCCCTCGCGGAGCTGGGATCCCCCCCCCCCGGACTTGGGGTCCCCTAAAGGAGTTGAGGGGGGTTGCAATGTCCCCGAAGGGAATTGGGGTCCCCCCCCCGGACCAGGGGGGTGCCGGGACCCCTCAGGGAATTGGGGTCCCCCCCGCGCACCCAGGAGATGTGGGGTCCCCATGCCCCGTCCCATCTGGGAACTGGGGTCCCCTGTGACCCCGGGGTGCGTGGGGGTCCCCTCAGGGGACTGGGGTCCCCCAGGGGCGCGTGGGGTCACCCTGCCCTGGCCCCGCAGGGGATTGGGGTCCCCCAGGCCCTGCGGGGGGGCGGGGGGGGTCCCATCATCCCCCCCCAAAGCCACCCATGGGCCCCGACCCCGGGGGTCAAGCTGTGCCCCCCCGCGACCCCTCACCCTGGGTGGGGGCCACCTATAGGGGCACGTCCCGCTTTTGGGGTGTTGCCCCCCCCCCGCCCCCCCTCCCCCTCACCCACCCCGGCTAAATTTAAAGGGTGACGGGTGGCGCCGGCCACCCTAAAAATAAACTCGCCCAAAATACCCCCCCCCGGGGGGGGGCTGCGTTTGGGGGTGCCCCTGGGTGGGGTGGGGGCTCCCACCCAGCTGGGGTGCAGTGGGGGGGGGTGACACCCCTGGGTGCCCCCCAGGGTGGGTTTGCGCCGGGGGGTTGGGCACCCCCTGTTTGAGGGGGGGTCCCTCCTCCCTCCCCAAGCAGGGTAAGGGGGGCTGGTGGCGATGGGGGGGGCCCCACCCGTGGCGGGGGGGGTCACGGGGGGGGGGGGGTCGGTTTGGGGCTGGGACGGTGCCCGGGGCAGAGAACAGAGGGGGCCTTGTTGCTCGGGGCCATGCTGGCAGGGCCGCCCCCCCCATCCCCCGTGGGGCTCCCACCCACGGCCAGCGGGGGCTGGTGGGGACAGAGGGGGGGTCCCCACTTCCCCCCCTCCCCCCCCCAGCCCCATTCCCCTATGGGCTGGGGGGATTTGGGGACACCCTGATGGGGTGTCCCCCCCCCTCCGGGATGTGCCCTCCTCCCCCCCCCCCAAAAATGCAGGGGGGGTCTGCCCACTCCACGGGGGGGTCTGGCGTGGGGGGGTAATGGGGTGCCCCCCCCGAGGGCTGCAAAGGGTTAATTTGGGGGGGGGGGGAGGGCGGAGCAGGAATGTGCGATAAGATCGCCAGGCCTGGGGGGAGGGGGTGGGGAGGCGGGGGGGGGGGCCCACGCACACGCGTGTGCACGCACCCACACCCGCACCCACCCGGGGCGCTCCGGGGCACCCTCGCGCTCGCACGCCGGCTCTTGCACGCTCGTGTGCGCTTGTGCGAGCTTCGCTCGCCCCCCACCCCTCGTGTCTCCCGTGGGGACCCTTGGGGACAATTTTGGGGGGGGGACACACACCCAAACCCTTGGGGACAATTTGGGGGGGACCCTTGGGGACCCCCACCCCCGGGCCCCCAAGCGCACGTGGCCCCTGCGCGCTCCCAGCGAGCTCCGGCTCAGTCCCATCGCCAAAGATGGCCTGGCCGAGGAGGAGGAGGAGGAGGAGGAAGAGCAGGAGGCCAGCCCGGGCGCCTGGGTCCCTGCCAGGCCGGGGGGGGGGGGGGGGTTTAGGCAGCTGCCTGCACCCCCCCGGGAGCAGCATCCCGCCAGCTGCGCTCACCCCCCCCCCCCCAAACCCCGGGGGGTCCCAGTCCCCCCCAAACCCGGGGGTCCCCGGGGGCGGCTGGGCTGCAGCGGGGTCCCCCCGCCCCAGGGGACCCCCGAGGGGGGAGGAAGGGTTTGGGGGGGGGGGGGAGAAGCACCTCTTAGCCGTGACCTTGGGGGAACAATAAGACTTGGGGGGGGCTGCTATTAATAACCCCCCCGGTTATTATTCCTGCTGTGCGTCACCTCCTCTTCCTCGCCCGGATGAAGTAAGGGGGAGGGGGGCACAGGCAGATTTTGGGGGGGGCACAGGCAGATTTTGGGGGGCACAGGCAGATTTCGGGTGGTCGCATCCTGATTTTGACAAGGGGACGCATCCAAAAGGGGGGGGGGGGGTTGAGACCCCCCCCCCAAGTTTGGGGCACAGGGTTCGTCAAGCGAAGCCACACGTGGGACAGGGTGGTGCTTCCTCACCCTCCTCTTCCTCGGGGCCCCCCCCTTTTCCCCAGGGTGCGGGGCAGGATTTGGGCCGACGAGTGGAAAATGTGAGCGGCGGCGACGGCGTCCGGCCGGGCGCGGTGCCCCGGCGGCGGCGGGGGGAACCCAGGCGTCCGGGTGCGGGGCCGCGGCGCGGGGAGGCTTCCGGTAACAGGAGAGGGGTGATTGTCCCCTGCCCGGCCACCGTCGGTGACGGGACAGGCAGCTGCCCTTCCGCCGGCCCGGGATGGGGCCCGCTGCCTGCCGGGGCTGAGCACCCGCCCGCTCGGTGCATGTGTGGGGAGCGGGGGGCAGAGCACCCACGCACTCAGTGCGTGTGTGGGGCAGTAGCAGAGCACCCCCATGCTCAGTGCATGTGTGGGGAGCAGTGGCAGAGCACCCACACACTCAGTGCATGTGTGGGGTAGTAGCAGGGCACCCACATGCTCGGTGCATGTGTGGGGTGATGATGGCAGAGCACCCACACGCTCATTGCATGTGTGGGGAGCAATGGCAGAGCACCCACACGCTCGGTGCATGGATGGGGAGCAATGGCAGAGCACCCCCGTGCTCAGTGCATGCATGGGGGGTGATGGCAGAGCACCCACGCACTCAGTGCGTGTGTGGGGCAGTAGCAGAGCACCCACACGCTTGGTGCATGCATGGGGGGTGATGGCAGAGCACCCACACACTCGGTGCATGTGTGGGGAGCAGTGGCAGAGCACCCACAGTGCTCAGTGCACGTGTGGGGTGGCGATGGCAGAGCACCCACCCGCTCGGTGCGTGTGTGGGGCAGTAGCAGAGCACCCACACGCTCGGTGCATGAATGGGGAGCAATGGCAGAGCACCCACACGCTTGGTGCATGCACGGGGGGCGATGGCAGAGCACCCACCCGCTCGGTGCATGTGTGGGGCAGTAGCAGAGCACCCACACGCTCGGTGCATGCACGGGGGGTGATGGCAGAGCACCCACCCACTCAGTGCATGTGTGGGGCAGTAGCAGAGCACCCACCCACTCGGTGCACGCATGGGCTCCTCCGTGCCTCAGTTTCCCCCCTCTGCACCCCCCCACCCCACCTCCCCCCTCCCAAGCAGCACCCAGGGGGTGCCCCCACCCCGCCCGAGACTCCCTGGGGGGGCCGGGTCCCCCTGCCTCGCGCGGGCCGGTGGCCGTGTCCCCCCCCGTGTCCCGTCCCCCCCCCCCCCAGCGCCCACTTAATCCCCTGGCGCTTGTTTGCACAGCAAAGTGCTGCCCCGACGGATTCCTGGCCCGGGCGGGCGCCGGGGGGGCAACGGGTGCTGGGGGCACCCTGGGGGCACCCTGGGGGCACCCGCCGGGCCGTGCACACGCGTGTGCGCAGACGGGAGGGTTGTGAGCGCGCGGGGCCCCGCTGGTGCCCAGGCGTGCGCAAGCGGCGGTGCACGCACAGCGGCGTGGCGGCAGTGCGAACGGGGGTGCAAGCTGCGCGGCGGCGTGCACGCGCGGCTCTGTGTTGGCGCGCGCACATGGTGGTGCAAATGCACGCGCGCACGCATCCCCGTGGTGGTGCACGCGTGGAGTGGCGCAAATGTGCGTGCACGGGCATCCCTGGGTCGGTGCACACAAGTGCATGTGCACAACCACGTTCATGTGCACACGTGTCTCTGTGTCGGCGCGCACACGTAGCAGTGCAAATGCTTGTGCACGACCACACCACCGTGCACACGCGTCCCCATGTTGGTGCACACGTGTAGTGGTGCAAATGCATGTGCGCAGCCACATGCTGCTGTGCACGTGTGTCCTGTGTCGGTGCACGCGTGTCGTCGTGCAAACACATGTGCACAGCCCCGTGCTGCTGTGCACACTCATCCTCACATCAGTGCACACATGTAATGGTGCAAACACACAGGTAGAGTCCCCTGCTGCTGTGCACACGCATCCCTGTGTTGGTGCATGCACGCAGTGGTGCAAACGTGTGCACAGCCACGTCTCGGTGCGCACACACGTCCCTGTGTTGGTGCACGCACGCAGCGGTGCAAATGTGTGTGCACAGCCACGTCTCAGCGTGCATGTGTCCCCGTGCCGGTGCATGCACGCAGCGGTGCAAACGGGTGTGCACAGCCACGTGTCACCTTGCACATGCGTCCCCGTGCCGGTGCACGCACGCAGCGGTGCAAACGGGTGCGCACAGCCCGCACTCCCCTCGCACACGGCTGCACACGCGTGTGCCCGCTGCCGTGGCGGTGCCGTGGCGGCGCAGGAATGCGGTGAGTGGGCGATGAGCTCATCCTCCCCCCGCGCCGCGCTGGCCGTGACTCCACCGCACAGCTATGCGGCCCCGGCCCTGCCAGCACCCACCCGTGTCCCCCCCCCGGTGCCGGTGACGTGGCCTGGCACCCAGCGGGGGGGTGACGGGTGTCCCCCCAGGTCACCCGCGGCACCCGGGGCTTGGCCGAGACCTCCTTCCCCGAGGACACGGTGGCCGACCACGTCGGGGGGACGCGGGGACGCCGGTACTACGCGCACCTCTCCGATGACGAGGACCTGGTGGCATCCGGCGGTGAGGGGGCACTGGGTGGGTGGGTGCCACCAGGGGTGGGTGTCACCGTGGGTGGGTGTCACCACGGGTGGGGGCTGCCCCGGATGCCACTGGCGCTGTCCCCGTTGCAGATGGCAGCGGGACCTGGTGGCATCTGGTGGTAAGGTGGCACTGGGTGCCACCAGGGGTGGGTTGTCACCGTGGGTGGGTGCCACCATGGGTGGGTGTCACCCTGGGTAGGTGTCACCGTGGGTGGGTGCCACCATGGGTCGGTGCCACCTTGGATGCCACTCGCGCTGTCCCCATTGCAGATGGCACCAGGACCCAGTGGTAAGGTGGCACTGGGTGGGTGGGTGCCACCATGGGTGGGTGTCACCGCGGGTGGGTTGTCACCATGGGTGGGTGCCACCCTGGCTGCCACTCGTGCCATCCCCATTGCAGATGGCACCAGGACACGGTGGTAAGGTGGCACTGGGTGCCACCCAGGTGGGAGCCACCATGGGTGGGTGTCACTGTGGGTGGGTTGTCACCATGGGTGGGTGCCACCATGGGTGCCACTGGCGCTGTCCCCATTGCAGATGGCACCAGGACCCGGTGGCATCTGGTGGTAAGGTGGCACTGGGTGCCACCCGGACGGGTGCCACCGTGGGGGCCACTCCTGCTGTCCCCATTGCAGATGGCACTGGCACCTGGTGGCATCTGGTGGCAAGGTGGCACTGGGTGGGTGGGTGTCACCATGGGTGGGTGTCACCATGGGTAGGTGTCACCACGGGTGGGTGCCACCCTGGGTGCCACCCACGCTGTCCCCATTGCAGATGGCAGCGGCGAGGACGGCAGCGGCGTCACCTGGCTGCCGGCGAGCGCTACCCTCGTACCCGGCATCGGGCTGGCACCCACCGGTAAGGGGACACCGTGGGGTGGCACCTGTCCCCTGGGTGTCACCTGCGTGTCACCGCTCTCAAGCTCTGTCTCTCCATCCTCTTCTTCCTCCTCTTCCTCCTCCTCCTCCTCCTCCTCCTCCTCGGCGGGCAGCGCCCGGGCCCCCCCCCGCGCCGGCGGGCATGGTGGTGGCCGAGCCCGAGGACGACCCCCCGCTGAGTAAGTGACACATTTTGGGGGACCCCCCCTTGCTGCACCCCCCACTTTTTTCCCCCCGGTGCCTTTATAATGGGGGGACCCCAAATATTGGGGGGGGGGCAGCTGGATTGGGGGGGCACAGCTGGATGGGGGGCACAGCTGGATGGGGGGGTCGCAGCTGGATGGGGGGTATTTTTTGGGGGTGCAGGTGCCCCCCCCGTTTTTAACACCCCCCTCCCCAATTTTTGACCCCCCCCAGTTTATTTCCGGGCACTGGTGAACTTCACCCACAGCATCGAGTACAGCCAGCGGCTGGAGGACCCCGAATCCGAGGAATTTCGGGAGGTTTCCGAGGCCGTGGTGGATACGGTGAGGGGGGGGGGGGGCATGGGCGGGGGTGCTGGGGTGGGGGGCACCCAAGGGAGCACCCTGACCCCCCCATTTTTTCTGTGTCCCCCCCCCCCCAGTTGGAGTCGGAGTATTACAAGGTGCCCGGGGAGCAGGTGGTCAGCGTGGTCTTCATCAAGTGAGTGGGGGGGGGGGGGGTTGGGGGGGCTCGGGGGGTTCTGGGGGGAGGGGGGTTTTTTGGGGGGTGGGGGGGTTTGAGGGGTGAGGGGGTTGGGGGGGCAAGGGGAGGATGGGGAGGTTTGGGGGTGCAGGGGGAATTGGGGAGGATGGGGAGGTTTGGGGGTGCAGGGGAGGGTTGAGGGGGGCTATGGGGAGGTGGGGGTGATGGGGAGGTTTTGGGGTGCAGGGGGTTTTGGAGGGGCTGGTTTAGGGGTGTGGAGGGTGTTGGGGGGTGATGGGGAGGTTTTGGGGTGCAGGGGGGTTTGGAGGGGCTGGGGGGGTTAGGGGTATGGGGGTGTTGGGGGAGTGATGGGGAGGTTTGGGGGTGCAG
This sequence comes from Nipponia nippon, assembly GCF_047370975.1. Classification (NCBI taxonomy): domain Eukaryota; kingdom Metazoa; phylum Chordata; class Aves; order Pelecaniformes; family Threskiornithidae; genus Nipponia; species Nipponia nippon. The sequence goes on from NW_028262335.1 coordinate 1,140,271, forward strand.
GGGAGGTATGGGGGACTGGGGGGCGATGGGGTGATAGGAAGGTTTTGGGGGTACAGGGGAGGTTTAGGGGTGATGGGGAGGTTTTAGGGGGGTTGTGGGGGGTTTGGGGGATGGGGAAGTTTGGGGGACAGTGGGGAGTTTGGGGGTGATGGAGAGGTTTTGGGGGTGCAGGGGAAGTTTGGGGATATGGGCAGGTTTTGGGGGGCAGTGGGGAGGTTTGAGGGTGATAACTTTTGGGGTGACGGGGAGGTTTGGGGGTGCAGGAGGGGTTTGGGGGAACAGGGAGCTTTGGGGGGGGGCCGTGGTGCCATTTGGGGGTGACGGCAAGGTTTGTGGGGTGCAGTAGGAAAATTTTGGGGTGCTGACCCCCCCCTTCCCACCCCCCCAGAGAGCTGGAAGGCAACGTCTTCGTGGAGCTGGACGTGGGCTCGGAGGGGAACGGGGACGAGGCGCAGCTGGGGGGGGTCCTGCGGGACCTGCTGGCCGCTGGCTCCATCGCCTCCTACCTCACCTCCCCCCACGGCTTCCAGTTCCGGCGGCTGGGGGCTGGTGAGCGCCGGGGAGGGGGTTTGGGGGGGCCCCGGGGGGTTTTGGGGGGCTCTGAGGGGTTTTGGGGGGGGCTATGGGGTTGGGGGGCTCAGACCGCCCTATATTCACCCATCGCATCCCCTGGTCGCACATACCGGTGTGTCTCCCCCCCCCCCCCCCCGATTTCTGGTGGGTGGATATTGGGGGGGGGGGGTCACCCTGATTGTGTGTCCCCCAAAACCAGTGACCCCCCGCCCACGCGCCTGCACCCCGCTGGAGTTCGCCTGCGGCAGCGGCGAATGCATCACCGGTGAATACCGCTGCGACCGCCGGCCCGACTGCCGCGACGCCTCCGACGAGGACGGCTGCGGTGAGAGCCCCCCCAAAACCTCCCCTCCACTGCACCCCATTTCCCCCCATAACCCCCCATGAACCCCCCCACTGCACCCCCATTTACCCGCATAAACCCCCGCACCCCCATTTCCCCCTATACTCCCATAAACCCCCCACTGCACCCCCATTTCCCCCCATAACCCCCCATGAACCCCCCACTGCACCCCCATTTCCCCGCATAACCCCCCGCACCCCCATTTCCCCCTCTATACCCCCATAAACCCCCCTGCACCCCCATTTACTCGCATAACCCCTCCTGCACCCCCATTTACCCCCTACAACCCCCCATAAACCCCCCTGCACCCCCATATCCCCCCTATAACTCCCCCAACCCCCCCGCACCCCTATTTCCCCCTATGGCCCCCCCGGGCCCCCATTTCCCCCTATAAACCCCCCACACCCCCATTTCCCCCCATAATCCCCCGTAACCACCCCTGCACCCCCATTTCCCCCTATACCCCCCATGAGCCCCCCCGCACCCCCATTTCCCCCCATAAACCCCCCTGCACCCCCATTTACTCACATAACCCCCCTGCACCCCCATTTACCCCCTACAACCCCCCATAAACCCCCCTGCACCCCCATATCCCCCCTATAACCCCCCAACCCCCCCCGCACCCCTATTTCCCCCTATGGCCCCCCCGGGCCCCCATTTCCCCCCTATAACCCCCCCAATCCCCACAGACCCCCCGACGCGGCTGCCCCCCACCACCGCCCGCCCCGCCACCACCCGCCCGGTGAGCACCGTCACCGCCGCCACCACCGTCCCCCTGCGCCGCCCGTTCACCCCGCGCCCCCCCAAACCGGCGGCGGGCGCGTGCCAACCGGGCGAGGCCGCCTGCGCCGACGGGCGCTGCATCTCCCGCGATTACTTCTGCGACGGCGAGCCCGACTGCGCCGACGGCAGCGACGAGGAAGCTTGCGGTGAGTTTGCGGTGACGCGGCGAGGGTGGGGGGGGGCACCCTGTGGGTGCTGACCCCCCCCATCACCCAGGCACCCCCTCGCCCTGCGAACCCAACGAATTCAAGTGCCGCAACGGGCACTGCGCCCTCAAGCTTTGGCGTTGCGACGGCGAGAACGACTGCGGGGACGGGTCCGATGAGGCCGGTTGCCGTGAGTATGGCTCGGTTGGGGACACGGGCGGTGACACGGCCCCGGTTGACACATGTCACCGTCACCGCTGCAGCTACCAAAGCACCCGGCGCGGTGTGCGGGCCGGCGGAGTTTCGGTGCGTGGCGAGCGGGAGCTGCATCCGTGCCAGCTACCAATGCGACCGGGAGCCCGACTGTCCCGACCGCTCCGATGAGGTCGGCTGCGGTGAGTGACACCGGGAGGGGACACGTCGGCCAGGGGAGGGGACATCTCTGCCAGGCATGGGGACGTGGTGCCCAGGGCTGGGTTGGGGACCCTGTGGCGTGGCCGCGTGCCAGGGACGCTGCGCCCACGCGGTGCTGGGGATGCGGTGGTGTGGCACCAGGCTGGGGACACTGCCTGGGGACCCTGTGCCATGGCACCGGGCTGGGGACCCTGTGCTGGGGACACTGTGCCCAATCCGTGCTGTGCTAGGGACCCTGTGCCATGGCACCGGGCTGGGGATGCTGCCGTGACACCAGGTTGGGGACACTGGGAGGGGACCCTGTGCGATGGCATCGGGCTGGGGACACTGTGCCATGACACCAGGTTGGGGACACTGCCTGGGGACCCTGTGCCATGCTACGGGGCTGGGGACACTGCCACGGCACCAGGCTGGGGACCCTGTGTCCGAGCTGTGCCAGGCACCCTGTGCCATGGCACCAGGCTGGGGACACTGTGCCATGGCACCAGGTTGGGGACACTGCCTGGGGACCCTGTGCCATGGCACGGAGCTGGGGACCCTGTGCTGGGGACCCTGTGCCCAATCTGTGCCGTGCTGGGGACCCTGTGTCATGGCACAGTGCTGAGGACCCTGCACCCAAGTGGTGCCACGCTGGGGACCCAGTGCCATGGCGTGGCCTGGGTGCTGCACTGGGGACCTGGTGCCCAAGCCGGGCCGGGGACTCCTTGCTGGGGACCCTGTCCTCAAGCCACACCGTGCTGGGGACCCTGTGCCGTGGTGTGGTGCTGAGTGCTGTGCTGGTCACCCTGTCCCCAGGGGATGCCATCCTGGGGACCCCGTGCTGGGGACCCTGTCCCCAAGTGGTGCCATGCTGGGATCCCTGAGCTGGTGACCCTGTCCCCAAGCAGTGCCACGCTGGGGACCCTGTGCCATGGCACGGTGCTGGGTGCCACACTGGTGACCCTGTCCCCAAGCCAGGCTGGGGACCCGGTGCTGGTGACCCTGTCCCCAGGTGGTGCCACACTGGGGTCCCGGTGCCACAGCGTGATTCTGGGGACCCTGTCCCCAAGCCAGGCTGGGGACCCCGTGGTGGAGACCCCATCCCCAAGCAATGCCACACTGGGGTCCCGGTGCCATGGTGCGATGCTGGTGACCCTGTCCCCAAGCTAGACTGGGGACCCTGTGGTGGTGACCCCGTCCCCAAGTGATGCCATGCTGGGGTCCCGGTGCCACGGCATGGTTCTGGGGACCCTGTCCCCAAGCTGGGCTGGGGACCCCGTGCTGGTGACCCTGCCCCCAGGCAGTACCACGCTGGTGACCCTGTCCCCAAGCTGGGCTGGGAACCCTGTGCTGGTGTCCCCGTCCCCAAGCGGTGCCGTGCTGGGGTCCCGGTGGCGGTGCCGGCGCCCCGCGGGCGCGGCGGGTGGTGACGGGGGGCGGCGGGCAGTGCCCCCGCAGGTGGTGACGCTCCCGCGGGAGTCGGTGCGGGCGGTGCCGGGGCAGACCGTGACCTTCACCTGCGTGGCCACCGGCGTCCCCACCCCCATCATCACCTGGCGCCTCAACTGGGGCCACACCCCCAGCAGCCACAGGTGGGGGCGGAGCCTCGGGGGCGTGGTCCGATGGGCGGGGACAAAGGGGCGGGGCCTAACAGGGTGGGGCCTAACGGGGTGGCCCACAGGGGCAAGGGGAACTGGCTGGGGGAGGGGCTTAGCTTTGGAGGAGGGGCTTGTCTTGGGTGTGTCCTGCGGTGGGAGGGGCTTGCACTTGGGGGAGGCGTCTGTGGAGGGCGGGGCTTGTGCTTGGGGCGAGGCCTGTAATGGTGGGAGGGGCTTGTTCTGGGGAGGGGCTTGTGCTGGGGAGGGGTTTGTGGTGGTGGGAGGGGCTTGCACTGGGGAGAGCCCTGTGGTGGGAGGGGCTTGTACTCGGGGGCGGTGCTTGCACAGGGGGGCGTGGCCTGCGGCTGTGGGCAGGTATTTTGGGGCGGGGCTCCCAACAAGGGGGCGGAGCCAGCAGGGGCTGCACCCATGGGGGAGTGGTGCAGCAGGGCGGGGCTTTCCCTTGGGGGCGGGGCTTTCCTTTGGGGGCGGGGCTTGCACGAGGGGCGGGGCCTGGGCCTAAGCAGGGCATGCGGTGGGGCTGTGCTCCACTCTGGGTGCCGGGTGCCGGGTGCCGAGCGCGCCGAGCGTGCCGCGCAGGGTGTCGATCGTGAGCGAGGCCGGGCAGGGCACGCTGACCATCCGGGACGTGAAAGAAACCGACCAAGGCGCCTACACCTGCGAGGCCATCAACAACCTCGGCATGGTCTTCGGCATCCCCGACAGCATCCTCACCATCGCCCGCCCCGGTGAGCGTCCCCCCGCCCTCCCCTCCCCATCCCGCCCACCCTCACCGCGGCAGCGTCACCGTCACCCGCCATCTCCCGCAGGGCCGTGCCCCGAGGGCCATTTCCAGGTGACGGGGACATCCCGCTGCCTGCCTTGCTTCTGCTTCGGCGTCACCACCGCCTGCCGCGCCACCGCCCGGCACCGCCACCGCCTCCGCCTCCGCTTCGACCGCCCCGACGACTTCAAGGGTGAGTCCTGGGGACGAGGGACGGGGTGCAAGGGACATGGCAGGGGCTGAGCATCTCCTCGCAGGGGTCAATGTGACGGTGCCGGCGGCGCCGTCCCCGCCGGCGCTCTCGGCCACCCAGCTCCACGTGGACGTGAGCGCCGAGGAATTCCAGCTCCTGGATCTGTCCCGCCGCTTCTTAGCCCTCGACGCCTTCTGGGCGCTGCCCGACACCTTCCTTGGGGACAAGGTGACACCGGGGTGGGGACAGGGCTGGGGACGCCGGCGGCACAGCCGCTGACAGCCCGTTGATGCTACCAGGTGGATGCCTACGGGGGAGCGCTGAGTTACGGGGTGCGGTACCGGCTGGGGCGGGGACCCCCTGAGCCCACCGCCCACCCCGACGTGGTGCTGCGGGGCCACGGGCGGCAGCTGCAGGCCCGCGCCGGAGCCACCCGGCCCGATGTCCTCAACCGGCGGCACGTGCCCTTCACCGAGGTGGGTGGTGGCAGCGGTGGGAGGGTGATGGTGGTGCCGGTGGTGGTGGGTGGGTGATGCCGGTGGTGGCAGGCAGGAGATGGAGGTGATGGCAGGTGGGTGATGCCAGCGTTGGCATCACCCCAGGGTGACACCGGTGTCACCGTCCCGGCAGGACCACTGGGAGGATGAGGAGGGCGCCCCGGTGAGCCGGGAGCTGCTGCTGCTGGTGCTGCAGGGGCTGGAGAGCATCTTCATCCGGGCGGTCTACGACGGGCGCATGGCCAGCGTGGGGCTCAGCGACGTGGCCATGGACATCACTAGCCCCAGTGACACCGGCCTGGGGCTGGCCGGGGACGTCGAGGAGTGCAGGTGACCGCCCGTAGCAAGGCGGCGGGTTTGGTGCCGCCGCTGCCGCGATGCCACCGTCACGCCGCTGTGTCCCCAGGTGCCCCGTGGGCTACGCGGGGCTGTCGTGCCAGCGATGCGCCGCCCGCTTCGAGCGCGTGACGAGGGGACCCTACCTGGGGACCTGCTCTGGTTGCGGCTGCCACGGCCACTCCAGCACCTGCGACCCTGTTTTTGGGCACTGCCTGGTAAGGGGGGGGGGTGACAAGGGGATGGGGACGTGGCGCGGTGTCGCCAGCCCTCCGTGCCATGTGTGTGTCCCCCCCCCCAGAACTGCCAGCACAACACGGAGGGTCCCCAATGCGAGAAGTGCAAACCCGGCTTCTTCGGCGATGCCACCAAGGGCACGGCCACCGCCTGCCACCCTTGTCCCTGTCCCTACACCGAGCCGACTCGCAGGTGGGTGCCAACCTCAGGGGATACCCCCCCCCCCCAAGATGTCGCCACCCCGGTGTCACCGTCACCGTCACCCACAGGTTTTCGGAGTCATGCTTTTTGGACACGGACGGCCAAGCCACCTGTGACGCCTGCGCACCCGGTTACGCCGGCCGCCGCTGCGAGAGGTGGGTGGGGGGTCCCTATATACTCACCCCCCCCACCCGTGACCCCCCACCCATCACCCCCCCATCTCCATAGGTGCGCCCCAGGCTACGAGGGAGACCCCATCCAGCCGGGTGGCAAATGCACCCCAATTGGTGAGTGGTGGGTGCTGGGTGTGGGGTGCTCCCCCCCTCCCCACCCATGGGTGCCCCCCACCCTCACCCTCGCTGCCCACAGGCCAGGAGCTCGTCAAGTGCGACACCCGCGGCGGCAAGGACGAGGCCGGCGGCACGTGCCGCTGCAAGGTGCGGGCCAGGGGAGGGGGGCAGTGGCTGGGTGCTCCCATCTGCCACAGCACCCAGTCTGATCCCAGTGGCACCCAGTCCAATTCCAATGGCACCCAGTCCGATCCCAACGGCACCCAGTCTCATGTCATACAGCACCCAGTCTTATCCCATATAGCACCCGGTCTATTCCCTGTGGCACCCAGTCCAATCCCCCATAGCACCTATTCTGACACCCCTAATGCCAGTCCAGCCCCTCCATAGCACCCAGTCCGACCCCCCCGTGGCACCCATGCCAACCCCTTCCCATGGCACCCAGTTTACCCCCCGCCAGCACCCAGTCTGACCCCCACGGCACCCAACCCGCCCCCACCAGCACCCAGTCCCACTCCCCACCCCCCATTTCCACTCCCCAGCAGCCCCCCCCCCCCCCCCACAGCACCCACCCCGGCACCCCCACCCATGGCACCCACCCCATGCTCCCCCCCCCCACAGCCCAACGTGCGGGGGCGGCTCTGCAACGCCTGCGCCGCCGGCACCTTCCACCTGAGCGCGGCCAACCCCGAGGGCTGCCTGCAGTGCTTCTGCATGGGCGTCTCGCGGCAGTGCGCCAGCTCCGCGTGGAACCGCCACCAGGTACCCGCGCCGTAGTGCCGCGTCGTGCCATGCCGTGCCATGCTATGCCATGTTGAGCTACGCCATGTCGTGCCACGTTGTGCTGTGCCATGCCATGTTGCGCCTGGCCATGCTATTTTATGCCATGCTGTGCCACGCTATGCCATGCTGTGCCACGCTATGCCATGTTTTGCCATGCCATGCCATGTTTTGCCATGCCATGCTGTGCTGTGCTGTGTCATGTCTTGCCATGCAGTGCCACGTCATGCCATGCCAAGTTGTGCCGTGCTGTGCCACTATATGCCGTGCTGTGCCGTGCCGTGCTGTGCCATGTCATGCTGTGCCATGTCACGCCATGCTGTGCCTTGGCATGTCTTGCCATGCCATGTAGTGTCATACTGTGCCGTATTGTGCCGTGTCATGCCATGTTTTGCAATGCAGTGCCATGCTGTGCTGTGCCATGCTGTGCCATTATGTGCCGTGTTATGCCACGCTGTGGCATACTGTGCCATGTTGTGCCATGCCTTGCCATGCCATTACGTGCCATGCTGTGCCATGCCATGGCATGTTGTGCCATGCTATGCAATGTTGTGCCATGTAGCGCCGTGCCATGTCATACCGTGCCATGTTATGCTGTGCCATGCCATGTTTTGCCATGCTGTGCCATGCCATGTTAGGCCATTCTGTGCCATTATATGTCATGCTGTGCTGTGCCGTGCCATGTCACGCCATGCCAAATTGTGCCATGTTGTGTTGTCCCATGCCATGCCGTGCTGTGCCATGCCATGCCGTGCTGTGCCATGCCATGCTGTGCCCCCCACCAAGCCCCTTCCCGTTCCCCTTCCAGGTCCTTCTCACCGCCGAGGAGACGCCGCCGCTGAGCCTGGCCAACCTGGCCGGCACGCAGACGGTGGGCGACGGCGCCCGCTTCTCCTCCCCGCGGGAGCTGCTCTTCACCGCCTTCCAGGCGCTGCCCCGCGACGTCTACTACTGGGTGCTGCCCGCGCCCTTCACCGGGGACAAGGTGCCAGCACCGGGGCCGGCTGGGGGACAAGGTGGATGTCCCCAAGCCCGGCTGAGCCTCGCCGCGTCCCGCCCCACAGGTGACATCGTATGGCGGTGAGCTGCGGTACACGGTTACGCACCGGGCACCGGCGGGCGCCCAACCTTTGCTGCGCCAGCCCGACGTCCTGCTGCAGGGCAACGGCATCCTCCTGGAGCACTTCTCCGATGCCAGCCCTGCCTCTGGCGTCCCCACCACTGTCACCGTGCCCTTCCGCGAGGTGAGGACCGGTGGGTGTCCCCCACACCCCGGGATGGGGTTGGGGACACGGTGGTCACCCCCCGGTTGTGCCCGCAGCGTGCCTGGCGCCGGGCGGACGGGCGCGATGCCACCCGTGAGCATCTCCTGATGGCTTTGGCCGACATCGACCTCTTCATGATCCGGGCGTCCTACTCGGATCAACCGGAGGAGAGCAGGTACCGGGGACAGGGGAGGGGACATCGGGGACACAGGGACGTGGGTGGGCAGGGCGGCGGTGACGTCCCCTCTCGCCCTGCAGACTGGCCGATGTCAGCCTGGACGTGGCGGTGCCACATGCCACCGGCCGCCCGCCAGCGCTGGAGGTGGAGGATTGCGCCTGCCCAGCTGGTTACCGCGGTGCCTCCTGCCAGGTGAGACCCTCGGTATCCCCTCACCCCGGCGCTGGGGACACTGAGCGGTGGCCCACCCTGCTTGTCCCCGTGTCCCCTCCATAGGACTGTGACACCGGCTACACCCGCAGCACCTCCGGGCTCTACCTGGGCACCTGCGAGCCGTGCCAGTGCCACGGCCATGCCAGCGAGTGCCACCCTGAGACCGGCGTCTGCCAGGTGAGCTGGGGACAGCAAGGGGACACCCCAGGGACCCCCGTGGCGGTGCCACTGACACTGTCACCCCCTCGTCCTTTGCAGGGCTGCCGGGACCATACAGAGGGTGCCCAATGTGACAAGTGCCAAACCGGCTACTATGGCGATGCCACCCGCGGCACCCCAGGCGACTGCCAGCCCTGTCCCTGCCACGGACCCCACAGTGACACCCAGTAGGTGCCACCTCCCGGTCCTCTCCATCCCTGAGGACACCGGCAGGGTCTCACCCATCCCCTTGTCCCCTCCGTAGGGTGACCAAGAGCTGCTTCGAGGACACGGACGGGCAGCCCACCTGCAGCGCCTGCGCCCCGGGACACAGCGGGCGCCTCTGCGAGAGGTGCCAGGGGAATCCGGGCGGGGGGGTGGTTTTTTGGGGTGCAAACCCCCCTCATTGGCTTTTTTTGGTACCCCCCCCATTAGGTGCTCGCCCGGCTACGTGGGGGACCCGCTGCGGGGAGAGCCATGCCGAGGTGAGTGTCACGGGGAGGGGACGAAGCGGTGTCCCCCGCGGTGGCACTGAGGGGGGGGTCGTGCCTAACTGCTGTCCCCCCGCCCCGCAGAGCCGGGCGTCCCCAGCGGGCAGTGCCAGTGCGACCCACGCGGCAGCGTCGGCGAGGGCTGCGACACCAACGGGCAGTGCCGCTGCAAGGTCAGCCCTGTCCCCCCCGCCGCCTCAGCGTGTCCCCAAGCCCTGGGAGGGGGTGACAGGGCGATGTCACCCACCCCGTGTCCCCCCACCCAGGCCAACGTGGAGGGTCCCCGCTGTGCCACCTGCCGTCCCCACCATTTCCACCTGAGTGCCAGCGAGCCGGCCGGCTGCCTGCCCTGCTTCTGCATGGGCATTGTCCAGCACTGCGCCAGCACCGCCTACGCCCGCGGCACCGTGAGTGTCCCCCCCGTGTCCCCTGAGTGTCCCCGTATGTCCCCGACCCTGCTCACTCACATCCCCATCCCGTAGGTCCGGACGCCCTTCGCTCCCAGTAATCCCCAGGGATTTGCCTTGGTGAACCGGCAACGCAGCACCCGGGTGGACACCGGCTTCAGGGTGGAGCCGGGCACCCCCCAACCCCGCTTGACCTACAGCCATTTCGGGGAGCTGCCCCCTGACTCCTACTACTGGCAGCTGCCGCCCCCCTACCAGGGGGACAAGGTATGGGGGTGCCCCCGCCCCGGGGGACAGGGGTGCCCGTGGCAGCACCCGGCCTGCCGGCGGCTGCACCCGCTCCCGTGGGCGCCCCGGGAGTCACCCGGGGCCTCACCCGCAGCTCTGCCAGAGGGGGAAGTGGGCGCAGCCTCCCCTGCCTCCTGCCTTCTTCCTCCTTCCTTCTTCTTCCTTCTTTCCCCCCCTTCCCCCCCATTTTCCCCCTTTCCCGCTTCCCCATCCCTGTCCTATTCCCATCACCATGCTCATCCCCTTCATCTTCCCCTTCCCTTCCACTTTCCCCATCCTCTTCCTTCTCCCTTCCCCATCCCACCCCTTCCCCGTTCCAATCCCTATCCCATCCTCTTCCTCTTCCCTTTCACTTTCCCCTTCCCCTCCCCCCCCCCTTCCCCATTCCCATTCCCCGTCCCTGTGTCCCATCCCATCCCTATCCTGTCCTGTCCCATCCTCTTCCTCTTCCCTTTCTCTGTCCCCTTCCCCATCCCGTTCCCTTCCAATCCCGTCCCCATCCCGTTCCCTCCCCATCCCTGTCCCAATCCCATCCCCATCCCGTTCCATCCCCATCCCATCCCACCCCATCTCCCCGTGCAGGTGGGCTCCTACGGCGGGCGCCTCCGCTACACCCTGACCTACACGCCGGGGGGGCAGGGAGCCCCCCTGCCCGACGCCGACATCCAGATCACGGTATGGGGGTGTCTGGGGGGGGGGACGGGGACACAGGGTGACACCAGGACCCCCCCTGACCCCCCCCCATCCACAGGGCAACGACATCACGCTGGTGGCGTACCAGCCCGACCTGTCCCCGCGGACCCCCCAGGCCTTCGAGATCATTTTTCGGGAGGTAGGAGGGGGCGGGTGGCTTTTGTCCCCGATGTCCCCCATCCCCACGATGCACCAAGCCAGCGTCCCCCCGCTTGACACCCCCTTCCACCCACAGCAATACTGGCAGCGGCCGGACGGGCAACCGGCGACGCGGGAGCATCTCCTGATGGCTTTGGCCGACCTGGATGAGATCCTCATCCGAGCCACCTACTCCACCGGCACGGCCGCATCCAGCATCGCTGACGTCGCCATGGATACAGCCGTGCCCCCCCAACCCGGCCTCCCCCCAGCCCCCGAAGTGGAGGAATGCCGCTGCCCCCCCGGCTACCACGGGCTGTCCTGCCAGGTGAGCCCCCACCAGCATCCCCAGTATCCCCCATTGTCCCCCCCGCTTCCCAGCGATGTTTGGGGGGGGTCACAACACTGAGCCCCCCTTTTCGTTTTGCTCCCCTTGCCAGGACTGTGCCCCCGGTTACACCCGCACCGGCGGGGGGCTGTACCTGGGGCACTGCGAGCTCTGCGAGTGCAACGGCCATTCGGAGAGCTGCCACCCCGAGAGCGGCGTCTGCTCTGTACGTCTTTACGTCAAGCAGTTTTTTGGGGAGGCTGGGGTCTCATCCCAGCTGCGCACCCCCAAATATTTGTGTGTGTCCCCCCCAGGGATGCTTGCACAACACGGCGGGGGATTTCTGTGACCAATGTGCCCCCGGTTTCTACGGGGATGCCACCGCCGGTACCCCCGAGGACTGCCAGCCCTGCGCCTGTCCCCTCCCGTACCCTGAAAACCAGTGAGTGCCGGCGCCGGGGCGGGGGGTGCTGGGGCGGGGGGTGCCGGGGAGGGGACACGTCCCCACCTCACCCTGTCCCCGCAGGTTCTCCAGGACCTGCGAGAGTCTGGGAGGCGGTGGGTACCGCTGCACCGCCTGCGAGCCGGGCTACGCCGGGCAGTACTGCGAGCGGTGAGGCCTGCGGCGGGGCGGCCGGCACCCCCGTACACCCACCCTGATATGCTCACCCCGGTGGGCTCACCCCGATATACCCACCCCAATATACCCACCGCAATATACCCACCCCAATATACCCACCCTGATGGGCTCATCCCAGTATACCCATCCCAGTATACCCATCCCAGTGGGCTCACCCCTATATGCACCCCAATATGCTCACCCCAGTATACCCACCCCAATATACCCACCCTGATGGGCTCACCCCAATATGCTCACCCCAGGATACCCATCCCAGTGGGCTCACCCCTATATGCACCCCAATATTCTCACCCCAGTATACCCACCCTGATATACTCACCCCAATGTGCTCATCGTTACACCCACCCCACCCACCCACCCCGATGGGCTCACCCCAATATACCCATCCCAAAGCGCTCACCCCGATATCCTCACCCTGCTGCGCCCACCTCGATATCCCCCCCCGACGGGCTCCCCCGCTATCCCCACCCCCATGTGCTCACCCTTGTACCCACCCTGATACAGTCACCCTGAAGTGCTCACCCCGCTATACCCACCCCAATGCACTCACCCTTATACCCACCCCGAAATGCTCACCCCGCTATACCCACCCCGACGTGCTCACCCCAATATACCCACCCCGATGTGCTCACCCCGCTATACCCACCCCGACGTGCTCACCCTGATGTTCTCCTGCTATACCCACCCCGATGTGCCCACCCCGATGTGCTCACCCCGATATACCCACCCCAATGCACTCACCCTTATACCCACCCTAATATACCCACCCCGATGTGCTCACCCCGACGTGCTCACCCCGAAATGCTCACCCCGCTATACCCACCCCGACGTGCTCACCCTGATATACTCACCCTGATGTTCTCCTGCTGTACCCCCCCAGTCTACCCACCCCAATGTCCTCACCCCGATATATGCACCCCCATATACCCCCCCAATGAGCTCACCTCGATGTATACACCCCAATGGGCTCACCCTGATATACGCACCCCAATATGCTTACTCGGATATACCCCCCCCCCCGCTACGCTCGTCCCAGTATACCCACCCCAGTATACCCCACCCTGATGGGCTCACCCCAATACGCTCACCCCAGTATCCCCCCCCTGCTACGCTCGTCCCAGTATACCCACCCCAGTGGGCTCACCCCTATATGCACCCCAATATGCTTGCCCCAATATACCCACCCCAGTGCACCCACCCTGATGGGCTTACCCCCATATATGCACCCCAATATGCTCACCCCAGTATACCCACCCTGATATACCCACCCCGATGGGCTCACCCCAATATATGCACCCCAATGTATGCACCCCAATATGCTCACCCCAATATACCCACCCCAGTATACCCCACCCTGATGGGCTTACCCCCATATATGCACCCCAATATGCTCACTCCAGTATACCCACCCTGGTATACCCACCCCGATCGGCTCACCCCAATATATGCACCCCAATATGCTCATCCCAGTATACCCACCCTGATATACCCACCCCCATGGGCTCACCCCAGTAGACCCACCCCAGTAGGCTCACCCCTATATGCACCCCAATATGCTTGCCCCAATATACCCACCCCAGTGCACCCCCCTGATATACCCACCCCAATATATGCACCCCAGTATACCCACCCCAGTGGGCTCACCCCAATGTATGCACCCCAATACGCTCACCCCAGTACCCCCACCCCAGTGCACCCCCCCGACGGGCTCACCCCCGTACATGCACCCCAAGAAGCTGACCCTGCTCTTCCACCCGCTCCCCCCCCTTGTCCCCCGCAGCTGCGCGCCCGGCTACGCGGGTGACCCCACGGTGCGCGGGCAGGCCTGCGTCCCGGCAGGCTCCCCGCTCCCGCTGGCCGTCCGCGTCCACCCGCCGCGCACCGCGGTGGCACAGGGCAGCGCCGTCACCCTGCGGTGCCAGGCCAGCGGCGACCCCCCCTTCTATTACCACTGGGCGCGAGAAGATGGGCGACCCCTCCCCGAGGGTGCCCAGAGCCGGCGACAAGGTATTGGGTGGCTCAGGGGGGGAGCGGGGTGTCCCCAAGGTGGGGGGACATGGGGTGTCACCTGCGTGTCCCCCCGCCCAGGCGAGGAGCTGCACTTCGCCAGCATCCAGCCCTCTGAAGCTGGCGTCTACGTCTGCTCCTGCCGCAACCTACGGTACAGCAACGCCAGCCGCGCCGAGGTCATCGTCACTGGTGGGTCACTGTCACCGGGGCGAGGGGGGGACACATGGGGACGGAGGGGAGAAGCGGGGCTCAGCTCTCCCGTCTCGGCGCAGAGACCCCCGGCAAACCCATCACCGTCACCGTGGAGGAGAAGCGGGTGCAGCGGGTGAAGCCCGGGGCCGACGTTACCTTCGTCTGCACCGCCAAGAGCAAGGTGAGGGGTGCAGGGGGATGCGGAGGGGGGCACGCGGGCACCCTTGGGTGCCCACGGGGACGTGCAGGGCACAGGGACACCCCAGGTGCTTGTGGGGGCATCCAGGGCATGTGGGTGCCCACCGGGTCACGCAGGGCACGTGGGCATCACATCCAGCCACGTGGACCCCCCCCAAGCGCCCTTGGGTGCCCACGTGCCTCTACGGGACGCACCAACACCCATGGGTGCCCACCTCTCCCCCATGGGTGCCCATCCGGCCATGCAGCCGCCCCGTCCCCTCCCTCCCCAGCGGACCCCCTGCCCTGCCGCGTGCCCATCCCCAGGGCCTCAGGCCTCTCCCTCTCTCCCCGCCAGTCACCTGCCTACACCCTGGTGTGGACGCGGCAGAACCACGGCACGCTGCCACCCGGCGCCGTGGACTTCAACGGCATCCTCACCCTGCGCAGCGTGCGGCCCGAGGACGCCGGCGTCTACGTCTGCACCGGCTCCAACATGCTGGACATGGATGAGGGCACCGCCACGCTCTACGTCCAGGGTGAGCCCGCGGCGTGCCCAGACACCGGGGTGACGGGCACGCTCGGTGCCCAGATGCCAGGGTGATGGGCACGCTTGAAGCCCAGACGCTGGGGTGATAGGCATGCTCGGTGCCCAGACGCCGGGGTGACGGGCACGCTCTCCTGAGACCCGCGCCCTCTTGCAGCCCCCTCGAAGACTCAGATGTTTTACGGCCCCGTTGAGTTCATGGAGGGGCACAGGCCAGGTAAGTCACCGCGGGGGGAGTCCGGGGGGGCCCACGCACTCCCCCTCCCACCCGCTGCATGCCGGGGCTCCACCGCGCACCCCACCGCCGGCCGCACCACCCCACCCCCCAGCTTCCCACCGCCCCCACTGCCTGCGGCCAGCACCATGGCGGGGGGCCCCGGCGAGCCCTGAGCCCCCCCCGCCACTGGGTCTCACCGCAGCTGGCACCGCCGCCGCCCCCACTGCCGCCGTGGAGCCGCCGCAGCTGAGCGTGGCACCGGGGCAGCCGGCAGAGTTTCGCTGCGTGGTCACCGGCAGCCCCCCGCCCACCCTTGAGTGGCTCGGTAGGTGCCTGCCGGGGATGGGGGGGACACCAGCACCGGGCTCGGGGACACAGTGACCGGGGGTGACACCGGGCTGTGTCCCTGCAGGCACGCTGCCGCCGCGGGCAGTGGTCCAGGGCGGGATGCTGCGTTTCGGCGCCGTCGAGCCCGCCGACGAGGGGCACTACGCGTGCCGGGCGCGCAGCAGTGCCGGGCAGCACACGGCACGCGCCTTCCTCCACGTGCAAGGTGAGCGTCGTCCCCATCATCCCGGTCATCCCTGTTGTCCCCATGGTCCCCATTGCCCATCCCCATTGTCCCCCTCCCCATCATCTCCATCATCCCTGTCACCCCCATTGTCCCCATTGCCCTGTCCCCATTGTCCCATCATCTCCATCGTCCCCCACCATCTCCCATCGTCCCTGTCACCCCCCTTATCCCCATCATCCCCATCCTCCCCACCACTATCGTCTACATCGTCCCTGTCACCCCGTTGTCCCCATCACCCCCGTCATCCCTGTCACCCCCCGTCATCCCCATCGCCCATCTCCGTCATCCCATTGTCCCCATCATCCCTGTCACCCCCATCATCCCCATCACCCCCACTGTCCCCATCATCCCTGTCAACCCCATCGTCTCTGTCCCCCCCTATCACCTCTGTCATCCCCTTCATCCCCCATCATCCCATTGTCCCCATCATCCCATTGTCCCTATTATCCTCATTGTCCCCATCATCCTCATTGTCCCCATCATCCCTGTCACCTCCATCATTCCCACTGTCCCCATTGTCCCCATCATCCCCATCATCCCCAATTGCCCCCATCATCCCTGTCACCCCCATCATCCCCATTATCCCCAATTGTCCCCATCACCCATGGCACCCCCATCGTCCCCATCACCCACACCCTCCCCATCGCCCCCACCCTCCTTGGTGCCACCCTGACCCCCGGCTTCCCGCAGCCGCCGGCGCACCCCGGGTGCAGGTGAGCCCGGAGCGGACAGAGGTGCAGGAGGGCTCCACGGCGCGGCTCTACTGCCGGGTCTCGGGGTCACCCACCGCCACCATCACCTGGGAGAAGCAGGGGGGCACCCTGCCGCCGCAGGTGAGCCAGGTGCCAGCACCCTTGGGTGCTCCCGGGGGGTGTGAGTGCACCGCAGGTGCCGCTCACGCCCACCCTCATGCCGCAGTCCCGCACTGAGCACGCCGACATCGCAACGCTGGTCATCCCCGCCATGACGGCGGCCGACGCCGGTGTCTACTTCTGCGTGGGCACCAGTGCCGCCGGCACGGCCCGCGCTGCCATCGAGGTGGTGGTGGTGCCAGGTGAGGCGGGTGGGGGACGCCGGCGGGGTTTGGGGATGGTTTTGGGGCTCCGCAACCCACCCGTGTCCCCCCTTTTCTGCCCTGCAGGGGCAGCACCGCCCGTCCGCATCGAGTCCTCGTCCCCATCCGTCGCCGAGGGACAGACCCTGGACCTCGACTGCCTGGTGGCAGGATCCGGCCCCGCCACCGTGACGTGGTACAAGCGCGGCGGCTCCCTGCCTGCTGGCCACCAGGTAGAGCGCGGGCAATGCAGGCAGCACCCCAAATCCTGCCCTGTCCCCCACTGTGTGACACTGATGCATGTCCCCAACCCCAGGTTTCGGGGTCCCGCCTCCGTGTCCCCCACGTCACGGCGGCTGATTCAGGGGAGTACGTGTGCCGAGTGAGCTTGGGGACCACCGTCCGGGAGGCGTCTGTCATCGTCACCGTCGTGGCCGCATCTGGCTCATCCTACGGTGAGACTGGGCTCGGTGGCACCACGGGGGACGTGCTGGTCCCAGACAGGTGGTCATGGCACCGTCCTCCCCTCGCCAGGGCCACCGACTTCGGGTGTCCCCGTCCGGATCGAGGCGTCCTCGTCCACCGTGGCGGAGGGACAGAGCCTGGACCTCAACTGCGCGGTGGCCGGGCAGGGACAGGCCACCGTCACCTGGTACAAGCGCGGGGGGGCCCTCCCGGCCAAGCACCAGGTAGGGGACACCGGAGGGGGATGTCACCAAGGGGGGTGGCTGGGGTTGGCCCATGGCCCTGTGCAAGCCCAGGTGGCCCCATACAAGCCCAGGTGGCCCAGGCAAACCCAACTGGTGCTTTTGCAAGCCCGAGCAGCCCCATGGAAGCCCAAGTGGCCCCGGTGACCCCCGTGTCCCCTCCCCGCAGGTGTCTGGCTCCCGGCTGCGGCTGCTGCAGGTGACAGCAGCCGACTCGGGCGAGTATGTGTGCCGGGTGACCAGCGGGGCCACCACCAAAGAAACCGCTGTCATGGTGACAATCCAGCCCAGCGCAGCCAGCGCCTACCGTGAGTGGGGACAGGGGGGTGACAGTGCCAGCAGGGGTCCCCATGTGCCATGGCACTGAGCCATGTCTCGCATGCCCGTGCCGGCGGGGCTCTGCCATGGTCACCAGTGTCACCTGCTTGTCTCGGTCCCCAGCCGCGGGCAGCGCAACCCCCCTGCGCATCGAGTCCCCGTCCTCCGCCGTGGCCGAGGGCCAGACCTTGGACCTCAACTGCGTCATCGCCAGCCCCGCGCAGGCCACCGTCACCTGGTACAAGCGCGGGGGGTCCCTCCCAGCCAAGCACCAGGTAGGGGACACGGAGGGGGATGTCCCCAGGGGGGTGGTTGGGATTGACCCGTGGGCCCGTGCAAGTCCAGGTGGCCTCATGCAAGCCCTGGTGGTCTATGCAAGGTCAGGTGGCCCTGTGCAAGCCCATGTAGCCCACGAAAGCTCTGGTGGCCCCATGCAAGCCCAGGTGGCCTATGCAAACCCAAATGGCTCTGTGCAAGCCCCAGCAGCCCCATGGAAGCCCAAATGGTCCCTGTGTCCTCCCTGTCCCCTCCCCGCAGGTGTCCGGCTCCCGGCTGCGGCTGCTGCAGGTGACAGCGGCCGACTCGGGCGAGTACGTGTGCCGGGTGACCAGCGGGGCCACCACCAAGGAAAGCTCCATCGTGGTGACAATCCAGCCCAGCGCGGCCAGCACCTACCGTGAGTGGGGACCAGAGGGGACGGGGGACGTTACCCATGGGTGGGTGACACTGCTCTGCGGCGTCCCCAGGTCTGGAATGAATTGTTCCCTGGGGGAGCCACCCATGTGCGTGCCCATCCTGGCTTCCCGGGCTCCTGGTGTCCCTTGGAGGGTCACACGTGGTGGTGGCCACGGTCTCTAACCCGTCTTGGTCCCCAGCCGCGGGCAGCACGACCCCCCTGCGCATCGAGTCCTCGTCCTTGTCATCACCTGTGGCCGAGGGCCAGACCTTGGACCTCAACTGCGTCATTGCCAGCCCCGCGCAGGCCACCGTCACCTGGTACAAGCGCGGGGGGTCCCTCCCGGCCAAGCACCAGGTAGGGGACACGGAGGGGGATGTCCCCAGGGGGGTGGTTGGGATTGACCCGTGGGCCCGTGCAAGTCCAGGTGGCCCATGCAAGCCCAGCTGGCCCTGTGCAAGCCCAGGTGACCCCATGGAAGCCCAGGTGTCCCATGCAAGCCCAGGTGGCTCATGGAAACCTAAGTGACCCCATATAAGCCCAGGTGGCCCAATGCAAGCCCAGATGATCCTGTGGAAGTCCAGGTGGCCATGCAAGTCCAGGTGGCCCATGGAAACCTAAGTGACCCCCTGCAAGTCCAAGTGACCCTAGGCAAGTCCAAATGGCCCCATGCAAGCCCAGGTGACCCTATGCAAGTCCAGGTGGCCCATGCAAGTCCAGGTGGCCCATGCAAGCCAAAGTGACCCTATGCAAGCCCAGATGCCAGCCCCCGTGGCCCATGCAAGCCCAAGTGACCCCCGTGGAAGCCCAGATGGCTCGTGCAAGCCCAAGTGGCCCCATACAAGCTCAAGTGGCCTTGTACAATCCCAGATGGCCCCGTGCAAGCACTGATGGCCACATGCAAGCTCAAATGGCCCCGGTGACACCCATGTCCCCTCCCTGCAGGTGTCCGGCTCCCGGCTGCGGCTGCTGCAGGTGACAGCGGCCGACTCGGGCGAGTACGTGTGCCGGGTGACCAGCGGGGCCACCACCAAGGAGATCTCCATCATGGTGACCATCCAGCCCAGCAGGCCCAGCACCTACCGTGAGTGGGGACCGGGAGGGGACCGCTGGACTGTGCCACGGTCTCCTTGAGGTGACCCTCCCATCTCTGTCCCCAGCCATCGGTGTCACCCCCCCGGTGCGCATCGAGTCCTCATCCTCCTCCGTGGCCGAGGGACAGACCCTGGACCTCAACTGCATTGTGGCCGGGCAGGGACAGGCCACCGTCACCTGGTACAAGCGCGGGGGCTCCCTCCCGGCCAAGCACCAGGTAGGGGACACCAGAGGGGTGATTTGGGGTGGAAAAAGGGTTTTTGGGGGTTTTGAGGGGTTTGTGTCCCCCTTCTCACGTGTGTCACCCACCCCCAGGTGTCAGGCACCCGCCTGCGCATCCCCCAGGTGACAGCGGCCGATTCGGGGGAGTACGTGTGCCGGGTGACATCGGGTGGTGTCACACATGAGACGTCCCTCATCGTCACCATCCAGACTGGCGCCGGCTCCTCTTACGGTACCGAGGACGGGTGGGAGGTGACGTGGGGACAGGACGGGGACGCAGTGGCTGCCCCTGCTGACCCTGCCGCCACCCCCAGCCGTTGGCGTCACACCGCCGGTGAGGATCGAGACCTCGTCCGCCACCGTCACCGAGGGACAGACCCTGGACCTCAACTGCATGGTGGCAGGACAGGGTCACCCCCATGTCATCTGGTACCGGCGCGGGGGGGCTCTGCCCCCCAACAGCCAGGTGGGACACTGGGGAGGTGGCGTCACCCTGCAGGGCACAGCCCCACGTGCCCACACATTGATGTGTCCCCAACTTGTCACCTCTCCAGGTGTTGGGTACCCACCTGCGCCTTGTCCAGGTGACAGTGGCCGATTCAGGGGAGTACGTGTGCCGGGTGACCCTGGGGACTGTCACGCAGGAGGCATCTGTCATCGTCACCGTGCCTGGCGGCGCCGGCACTTATTACCGTGAGTGTGAGCAAGAGGGCAGCGCTTGGGGACAGGTGGGTGCCACCTCGGTGACAAACGTCTCCTTTCCCTGTCCCCCAGCCTCCGGCGTCTCCCAGCCCCTGCGCATCGAGTCCTCGTCCTCAGCCATCGCCGAGGGACAGACCCTGGACCTCAACTGCCTGGTGGCAGGATCCGGCCCCGCCACCGTGACGTGGTACAAGCGTGGTGGCTCCCTGCCCACTGGCCACCAGGTAGGGTGCACAGGCGGGTGTCACCCCAAATCCTGCCCCGTCCCTTGCTTTCCAGCACTAAGGTGTCCCCATATTGTCCCCACCAGGTGTCGGGCACCCGCCTGCGCATCCCCCAGGTGACAGCGGCCGATTCAGGGGAGTACGTGTGCCGGGTGACATCGGGGGGCGTCACACAGGAGACATCCCTCGTCGTCACCATCGATGACGGAGCCAACCCATCCCACCGTGAGTGCCACCCCTCAGGGGACGATTCCCCACCAGTGCCGGGGACTGGTGGGGACATTTAGCCTTAACTCTGCCCACGCAGCCACCAGCGTCATGCCGCCCATCCGCATCGAGTCCTCGGCGTCCTCTGTCACCGAGGGACAGACCCTGGACCTCGACTGCGTGGTGGCTGGCCAGGGACAGGCCACCATCACCTGGTACAAGCGTGGGGGGTCCCTCCCGGCCAAGCACCAGGTAGGTGGGGATGCCAGCAGGCTGGGGGACGGTGGCCGGTTGATGCCACCACCTCCTGCCATTGTGTCCCCAGGTTTCGGGGTCCCGCCTGCGGCTGTCACAGCTCTCAGTGGCCGATTCAGGGGAGTACGTGTGCCGGGCGGACACAGGCAGCGTCTCCCGCGAGGCCACCATCACCGTCACTGTCACCTCCCGTGACAGCTCCAGCTATCGTGAGCGTGGCCATGGGGCGAGGGAGGACACGGTGGGGAGATGGGGGACATGGGTGACCTCAGTGGCTTCCCTGTCCCTTTTTGTCCCTGCAGGTCTGCAGAGCCCCATCATCTCCATCGACCCACACAGCATGGCGGTGGCACCGGGTGAGGATGCCACCTTCAAGTGCCGCATCCATGATGGCGCCCGGCCCATCAACATCACTTGGCGGATGGGACCTGGCCAACATCTCCAAGGTATGGTGGTCCCCAGGGTGGCCCTGGCGCGGTCCCCAGGGTGGCCCTGGTGTTGACGGCTCCTCCTTGTCCAGACAATGTGAAGATCAGCACCAACGGCTCGGTCATCTCCATCACCGGTGCCCATGTGGGCAACCAGGGCGCCTACCACTGCGTGGCCTCCAACCGCTTTGGCGTCGCCAGCAGCGTCGTCAACCTCCTGGTGCAAGGTGCGAGGTGGCGGGGGTCACTGTCCCCATCTCCATGGGCTCCAGATGCCTTCGGGGTGGTGGTGTCCCCACGGCCATCCCCATGTTGGCATCCCCCATGTGCTCCAGGTGCTCCCAGTGTAGTGGTGTCCCCATCCCCATGTCCTCTCCATGCCTCAGGTGCTCCTGGAGTGGTGGTGCCCATGTCCCCATGCTGATGTCCTCCAGGTGCCCCAGGGGTTGTGATGTCCCCATCCCCATGATGATGTCCTCCATGTGCTCCAGATGTTCCTGGGGTGGTGGTGTCCCCACCCCCATGTCCTCCATGTGCTCCAGATGTTCCTGGGGTGGTGGTGTCCCCATCCCCATGCTGATGTCCTCCTCATGCTCCAGATGCTCGCAGGGTGATGGTGTCCCCATCGCCATACCAACGTCCTTAGTGGTGGTGTCTCCATCCTCACACTGATGTCCTCGCCCTTCTCCAGGTGCCCCCACGGTGTCGGTGATGCCACCGGGCCCTGTGACGGTGAAGGAAGGCAAATCCCTCAGCCTGGAGTGCCTTGGCCGGGGTGAACCGCGGCCGCTGGTGCGCTGGAGCCGGCTGGGCTCCCGGCAGAAGGTGGAGCACCAAACGCTGCTGCACATGGACAGCCAGGCCATCCTGCAGGTGAGCGGGGCACCCCGGGGTGCTGTGGGGTGCTGGTGGGTGCCTGGTGCTCACCACCCACCCTGTTCCCCCTCTGCCAGCTCTCACCGGCCAAGCCGGAGCACGCCGGGACCTACGTCTGCACGGCACACAGCGCCTTGGGTTCGGCGCAAGCCCGGGTGGACGTCAATGTGGAGTCGGCACAACGGCACCCCGGTGCCCCCGAGGTCACCGCGCCGCCCGCCATCACCGTGGTGGCCGGGGACACTGCCACGCTGCACTGCACGGCCAGAGGTACGGGGAGGATGGAGGATGGTGGTGGAGGAGGGGTATCCTGCTGCGGTACCCTGATGCCATGGTGATGGGAGCCCGCGTTGCCCGTAGGTGAGCCGGCGCCCCGGATCGAGTGGTCGAAGCTGCGGGCGCCCCTGCCCTGGCAGCACCAGGTGGTGAACGGCAGCTTGGTCATCCCCCGCGCCGCGCAGCAGGACTCAGGCCAGTACATCTGCAACGCCAGCAACACCGCCGGCTCCGCCGAGGTCTTCATCACCCTCGATGTGGAGAGTAAGGGGGTGGCGGGGGATCGGGGTGCCCCTGGGTCCCTCCCACCGTCTCCACCATCTCCTTCACCCCCACTGTTGCCATCGCCCATCCTTGGCTCCTCTCCGTCCTTCCTCTGCATAGGGCCATCTCCATTGCCATTCCCACCCTCCCATCTAACCCTTCCTCATGGATCCATCCTTGCTCCATCCCGGCACTCATCCTCCATCTCCTCTTAAGCTTCTTCATCCAGCCCTTCCTCATGGATACATCCATCCGCTTATCCCACCCCCGTGCACATCCATCTCTACGGCTCTCTCCTCCATCCATCCCCTGTTCATGGATACGTCCATCTCATCCATCCCAGCTCACACCCATCTCTCCATCTCCTCTCACACCCCCCCATCCATCCCTTCCTGGTGGATTCATCCATCATTCAACCATGCCAGCTCACATCCATCTCACCATCTCCTCTCACACCCCTCCGTCCATCTTTTCCTTGTGGATTTGTCCATCTCATCCATCCCAGCACACGCCCATCTCTCCATCTCCTCTCAAACTCCTTCATCCACCCCCTTCCTGGTGGATTCATCCGTCGCTCATCCATCCCAGCTCACATTCACCTCTCCATCTCCTCTCACACTCCTTTATCCATCTCTTCCTGATGGTTTCATCCATCTCGTCCATCCCAGCACACACCCATCTCTCCATCTTCTCTCAAACTTCTCCATCCATCCCTTCCTGGTGGATTCATCCATCACTCAACCATGCCAGCTCACATCCATCTCTCCATCTCTGCTCACACCCCTCCATCCACCTTTTCCTTGTGGATTCATCCATCTCTCATCCATCCCAGCACACTCTCATCTCTCCATCTCCTCTCACACCCTCCATCCACCCCTTTCTGGTGGTTTCATCCATCACTCAACCATCCCAGCACATGCCCATCTCTACATCTCTTAACTCCTCCATCCACCTTTTCCTTGTGGATTCATCCATCTCTCATCCATCCCAGCACAATCCCATCTCTCCATCTCCTCTCTCACCCTCCATCCACCCCTTCCTGGTGGTTTCATCCATCACTCATCCATCCCAGCTCACGTCCACCTCTCCATCTCCTCTCACACCCTCCATCCACCCCTTCCTTGTACATCCATCCATCTCATTCATCCCAGCATACGCCCATCTCTCCATCTCCTCTCAAACTCATCCATCCATCCATCCACCTACCTCTTCCTTGTGGATTCATCCATCGCTCAACCATCCCAGCTCACATCCACCTCTCCGTCTCCTCTCACACCCTCCATCCATCCCTTCCTCGTGGATCCATCCATCTCTGGTCCATCCCACCTCACATCCATCTCTCCATCTTCTCTCAAAGTTCTCCATCCACCCCTTCCTGGTGGATTCATCCATCGCTCAACCATCCCAGCTCACGTCCACCTCTCCATCTCTACTCACACCCTCCATCCATCCCTTCCCTTGTGCACCCATCCATCTCTGGTCCATCCCAGCACATGCCCAGCTCTCCATCTTCTCTCAAGCTTCTCCATCCATCTCTTCCTCATGGATCCATCCATCTCTGGTCCATTCCAATGCACACCCACCTCCATCTCCACCCACACCCTCCCACTGACACCCTCTTTGCCCCATTCATTGCCCTGTTGACCCATTCATTGCCCCATCCCGGCTGTGGCCGGGCGCTGACGGTACCGGCTGTCCCTGCAGCGCCACCATACGCCACCAGCCTGCCGGAGGAGACCACGGTGCGCGCCGGTGATGCGCTGCAAGTGCAGTGCCTGGCCCACGGCACCCCGCCACTGCTCTACGCCTGGGACAAGGTCAACGGCAGCCTCTCGGCACGCGTCATCCACCGCGCTGGCCTCCTCCGCATCAGCCCGGCATTGCCCGCTGACGCCGGCACCTACCGCTGCCTCGTCACCAACCGCGTCGGCACCGCCGAGACCTTCGCCCACGTGGCCGTCCATGGTGAGGCCCTTCCCGCACCGGGGATGCCGCGCACCGGGGATGCCCACGCCGCTGGGTACCATCAAGGCTTTGCATCCCTCCCAGGTGATGCCGGTGATGGTGGGGACCCTGCTGGTGGTCCCTTGACCGTACGGGTGACGCCGGGGAGCCTCGTCAAGGGGGTGGGCAGCACCGCCGAATTCGCCTGCACCGTCTCGGGGGACCCCCGGGCACGTCTGGAGTGGCTGAAGGATGGTGGGGAGCTGCCCCCCACCCACAGCGTGCGGGACGGGGTGCTGCGGTAAGGAGCGGGGGGACGGGGCGGCGGGGACGCCCCCAGCCTGTCCCCTGCGGGGTCCCACACCCGGCTGTGTCCCCGCAGGATACCAGAGCTGGCGTGGGGGGCACAGGGGGTGTACGTGTGCCGGGCCAGCGCCCCGGGCGGGCAGGCGGAGGACAGAGCCACCCTCGCCGTCCAGGGTAGGAGCGGTACCCGTGCCCCGAGGGATGCGGGCACCCCCCCAACCTGCTCCCCACAAACACTGGCACCCCGGGACCCCCATCTCCCCAAACCCAGGGGTACCCACTGACCTGTCCCCCCATACCCATGGCCACCCTGGTACCCCCATCTCTTCCCACACCCATGGGCACCCCAGGACCCCCAATCTCTCCCCACACTTACGGGCACCCCAATATCCCCCATCTCTCCCCACACTTATGGGCACCCCAGTACCCCCCATCTCTCCCCATGCCCATGGGCACCCCAATATCCCCAATCTCTCCTCATGCCCGCAGGCACTCTGAGACCCTAAATCTCTCCCCATGCCCATGGGCACCCCAACACCCCAAATCTCTCCCCACATCCATGAGCACCCTGGTACCCCCAATCTCTCCCCATACCCACAGGCACCCCAACAGCCCCAATCCCTCCCCATCCCCACGAGCACCCCGTTTCTCCCCATCTCGCACTCCTTCGGTTGGTACCCCGAACCGCGATGCCTCCCCCATGCCGGGGGGGTACCCCAAAACCCCGCTGTCCCCCTCAAGCTCTCCCCAGGGCCCTGATCAACATCCGGACGGCGGTGCAGACGGTGCTGGCGGGCACGGCGGTGGAGCTGGAGTGCCTGGGCTTGGGTGAACCCCGTCCCCATGTCACCTGGAGTAAAGTGGGGGGCCGTATCCGACCCGGGGTGCTGGTCCGCGCCGGCACCCTCACCATCGAACGGGTAGAACGGGCAGACGCCGGGCAGTACCGCTGCACTGCCGCCAACGCCGTGGGCACCGTCCAGTCCCACGTCATCCTCCATGTGCAAGGTGAGGATGGGGACGCGGAGCTGGGGACACGCGCACATGGTGGCACCGTGGGGTGGTGACACCTCCTTGCGTCCCCAGCCGCTCCCCAAATCGCCGGGCAGCCGGAGGTGAAGGAGGTCTCGGTGGGTTCGGCGGCTGTTTTGCCCTGCTTGGCATCTGGCTTCCCGGTGCCGGAGATCACCTGGAGCAAGGTGAGACGGAGGGATGCAGGGATGGGGGTGCAGGGTCGGGGGGGGCACCCTATGGGTGCTGACCCCCCCCATCCCGCTCTGCCGCAGCTGGAGGGGGAGCTGCCGGCGGGTGCCAGGGTGGAGGGCAATGTCCTGACGCTGCCGGCCGTGCGCCACGAGGATGCCGGCGTCTACGCCTGCGCCGCCGCCAACCACCGCGGCCAGGAGACGGCCTACTACGTCCTCAAGGTCCGAGGTGAGGACGGACAGACAGATTGGGGGGGGGGGGTGATGTACCCCCACCCCTCCTGACCCCCCCATCCCCGCAGAGCGCCTGGTCCCCTATTTCGGGCAGACGCCCCGCTCCTTCCTCCCCCTGCCCACCATCAAGGATGCCTACAAGAGGTTCGAGATCCTCATCACCTTCCGACCCGACGCTGCCGACGGTGAGTGCCGACGGGACCCCCGTGTCCCCCCCCGTGTCCCCATGTCCCCCCCGCGTCCCCTCCGTCCTTTCCTCCTCCCCTCCCTCTCCATCCCTCCTCCCCTCTCCCTCCTTTAGCTCTCCTTCTCTATTCACCTGCCCCCCCCCAACTTAGGGGGGTTTCTCCTCCATCCTGGGGATATTTTGGGGTCCCCCGGGACGTGACCCCCACCCTGGGGTGGGCACCACCCTGCCTGACCCCCTGCCCCCCCGCAGGGCTCCTCCTCTACAACGGGCAGCGGAAAACCAGCGGCGCCGACTTCATCTCCTTCGGTTTGGTGGGCGGCCGCCCCGAATTTAGGTGAGACCCATGAGTGGGTGCTATGGGAGGAGGGGGGAAGATGGGTGCCGGCACCCTCCCACACCCGTCTTACCCCCAAAAAATAAGGTTTGACGCCGGTTCGGGCATGGCCACCATCCGGCACCCGACGCCGCTGCGGTTGGGCGAGTACCACACCGTCCGTCTCCTCCGCAACCTCACCCGGGGTTCGCTGACGCTGGACGGGCACCCCCCGGTTAACGGCACCTCCCAGGTATGTTTGTGGGGTGGGGTTGGTGTGTATTGGGTGGGGGTCAGGGTGCTGGAGGTGGTGCCCACCTGCTTGTGCCCACAGGGGAAGTTTCAAGGGCTGGATCTGAACGAGGAGCTGTACCTGGGGGGGTACCCCGATTTCGGTGCCGTGGCTAAGACGGGGCTCAGCCGTGGTTTCGTGGGTGAGTGATGGGATTTGGGGGGGCACCAGGGCGGGGGGGGTGCTGAGCATCGTGTCACCCCCCCTCCCAATCTCCATCCCTCCGCAGGCTGTGTGCGCCAGCTCCGCATCCAAGGGGAGGAGGTGGCCTTTGGGGACATGGACCTGCAGGCGCACGGTGTCACCAGTTGTCCCACCTGCCAGGACCGGCCGTGCCAGGTGAGGCTGTGGGCGATGCCCACCCATCGTCACCCATCCCCACCCATCGCTGACACCCATGTCACCCCCCCCCAGAACGGTGGCGTGTGCCAGGACGCCGAGAGCGGCACCTACGTCTGCCGCTGTCCCCACGGCTTCACCGGCAGCAACTGCGAGTACTCGCAGGCTTTGCATTGTCACCCAGGTAAGGTGCCCGCCCCGTGGGGACGTCACCCCGATGTCCCTCCCCGGATGGGTGCTCACGGCTTGTCACCCTACAGAGGCGTGCGGGGCTGATGCCACCTGCGTCAACCGGCCGGACGGGCAGGGCTATACCTGCCG
Source organism: Nipponia nippon (assembly GCF_047370975.1). NCBI lineage: Eukaryota > Metazoa > Chordata > Aves > Pelecaniformes > Threskiornithidae > Nipponia > Nipponia nippon. Next base: position 1,168,429 of record NW_028262335.1, read on the forward strand.
CTGTCACCTGGGCAAGGCTGGGGAGAGGTGCACCGAGGGTGAGCGCAGCCAGGGACACGGGGACAGGGCGCGCACCACCCTGGGGACATGGGCGTGGGGCTGGGGACCACCCTGGGGAGATGGGCACAGGGCTGGGGGACTGGGACCACCCTGGGGACATGGGCACAGGGCTGGCACCACCCTGGGGACATGGGCGTGGGGCTGGGACCACCCTGGGGACATGGGCACGGGGCTGGGGGGTCATCCTGGGGACACGGGCATGGGGTGGGGACCATCCCAGGGAGACGGGTACATGACTGGGGGACTGGGACCACCCTGGGGACATGGGCATGATGGGGACAGGGGACTAGGTACCATCTGGGGAGATGGGCGTCACGGACATGATGGAGGTGGGACATTGGGTGCCATCCCAGGGAGATGGGCGTGATGGGGATGGGGGATTGGGGACCACCCTGGGGAGATGGGCATGGAGCTGGGTACCACCTTGGGGACATGGGCACAGGGCTGGAGACCACACCAGGAACATGGGCACGGGGCTGGGGACCACCCTGGGGAGATGGGCACCATGGGGTGGGGGCATTAGGCCCCACCCTGGGGAGATGGGCACCATGGGGACAGAGGATGGGGTCCCACCAGCCGAGCACTGACCTGGGGGTGCCGCAGGCGAGGCGGTGAGCGTGCCGTCCTTCGGCGAGGCGGGCGCCTTCGTCTCCTACCCGCCCCTCACCAACATCCACCACGAGCTGCGGGTGGAGGCCGAGTTCCTGCCGCTGGCACCCGACGGACTCCTGGTCTTCAGCGCTGGCAAAGCCGCTCCCGTCGAGGACTTCGTCGCCTTGGCCATGGCTGGCGGCCACCTCGAGTTCAGCTACGAGCTGGGCTCAGGTAGGCTGGCACGGTGACAGGGGTCCTGGTGGCACCGCGGGGCTGGTGACGCCGGGGACCCTGGGTATAGGTGGCATTAGTGGGGTCCCTTGGCACCACTGGCGTCCCCAAGTGTCACCAAGATTCCTTGGCCTCATCGGGGTCCCCAGGCACTGCCAGGGTCCCTGGGCATCAGTGGGGTCCCTTGGTGTCACTAGGGTCCCCTGGCATCACATCCTTGGGATTCCCTGGGTGTCACCATGGTCCCCTGGCATCCCTGGGGTCCCCTGCCATCACCTGAGTCCCCAGGCATCAGTGTCACACCACCAGGGTCCCCTGACTTCTCTTTGGTCCCCAGGTGCTGCCAGGGTCCCCAGGCATCAGTGGGGTCCCCTGGTGTCACTGGGGGTCCCCGGGCATCAGTGGGGTCCCCCTGGCATCACTGGAGTCACCTGGTGTCACTTGGGTCCCCTGGCATCACATCACTGGGGTCCCTTGGTGGCACTGGCATCCCCAGGCAGCGCCAGGGTCCCTCGCCATCACCTGGGTCCCCTGGCACCAGTGGGGTCCCCAAATGTCACCAGGGTGCCTTGGTGTCACTGGGGTCCCCTGGCATTACTTCGGTCCCCAGACGCTGCCAGGGTCCCCAGGCATCAGTGGGGTCCCCTGGTGTCACTGGAGTCTTCTGTCACCACTGGGGTCCCCAAACATCACCGGGGTCCCCCAGCATCACCCAGGTCCCCACGCATCCCCAGTGTCCCCTGGTGTCCCCCGCCCCCCCCCCCCGATGCCACCATCCTGTCCCCGCAGGCCCGGCAGTGCTCCGGAGCACCGAGCCGGTGACACTCGGCCGCTGGCACCGGGTGACGGCCGAGCGGGTGAACAAGGACGGGACGCTGGTGGTGGATGACGCCGCTCCGGTGAAACGCTCCTCACCCGGCAAGAGCCAAGGCCTCAACCTCCGCACCCCCCTTTATTTGGGGGGCACCGAACCCCCCCTGCGCCCCCCAACCAACGCCTCCTTCCGGGGCTGCATCGGAGAGGTGAGACCCCCCCACCCCGTCCCGGACGCCTGGGTCCCCTCGGCAGCGGAGGGGGGACCAGGGGTTGACCCCCCCCACGCTTGGTGTCCCCCCAGGTCTCCATCAACGGGAAGAAGGTGGATTTGTCCTACAGCTTCCTGCAGAGCCGGGGCGTGGGGCAGTGCAGGCAGAGCTCGCCCTGCCTGCAGGCTGCCTGCCTGCACGGGGGCCGCTGCCTGCCCCTGCCTGCCGGCACCCTGGCCTACCGCTGCCTCTGCCCGCCCGGCTTCAGCGGTGAGTCCGGCGAGGGGATCGGGGTGCTCACACGCCTCTGCACACGTGTGCGGTTTGCACGTCTGCTGTGTGTGCACCGTGCACGTGTGCTGTGCATGCCTGTGTGCTGCATATGCGTGTGTGCGGTGCATGCATATGTGCTGTGCATGCATATGTGCTGTGCATGCAAGCATGTGCACCATGCACGTATGTGTGCTGCATATGCATGTGTGCGGTGCATGCATGTGTGCTGTGCATGTACGTGTGCTGTGCATTCATGTGTGCCGCATATGCATGTGTGCGGTGCATGCATGTGCACTGTGTGTAAGCACGTGCACCATGCATGCATGTGTGCTGCATACAGATGTATGCCATGCATCCACATGCACTGTGCATGCATGCATGTTGTGCATGTGTGTGCTGTGCACGTGTGCACGTGTGCAGTGCACGCGTGTGCACTGTGGATGGGTGCATGCTGCAGAGGCACGTCTGCTGTGCGTGCACGTGCGCTGTGCGTGTGTGAATGTGCTCTGCATGTGTGTGCACTGTGCATGGATCTGTGCTGTAGATGGACATGTGTTGTGCATGTATGCGTGTGCGCGCCATGCGCTGTGTGTGCATGCGTGCCATTTGCAAACAGGCGCCTCTGCTGCGCATGTGCTGTCAGTGCGTGTGTGCATGCATTTGGTGTGCATGCAAGGGTGCTGTGCACGTGTGGGCGCACTGTGGGTGCAGTTTGCAAGTGGATGCATCTGCTGCACATCCATGCGTGCGCAGTGTGCACTGCGTGCATCTCCTGTGCACGTGCTGTGCATGCGTGTGACGTGCAATTGGCACGCACGCATGCATGCTGTGCGCTGGGTGCAGTTTGCACGTGCGCGCATCTGCTGCGCATGCAGTTATGTGCATGCGTACGCTGTGTGTGCACGTCTGTGCCGTTAGCGCGTGTGCACGGCGTGCACGAGCACGTACCGTGGGCACTGTGCATGCTCCTCGTGTGCATGCTCGCCTTGCACATGCGTGTGCGTACAAGGGCAAACCCCAGGGCAGCAGGCGAGCCGAGGGTTGGTGCCCACCCTGGCGCCCGCCCGCGTCACCCGCTGTCCCCCTCTGTGTCCCCAGGGCCGCGCTGCGAGCGGGAGGAGGACCGCTGCCTGCACCGCAACCCCTGCCTGCACGGCGGCACCTGCAAGGGCAACGCCTGCCTCTGCCCGCCGGGCTACGCTGGCCCCTACTGCCAGCACAGTGAGTCGGGGGACACTTGGGGACCCTTGGGGACACGGGGGGGACACGGGCCACCTCGTCCCCAACCCCCTCTCGCCCGCAGGCTTGGCGCTGGCGGAGCTGGAGCAGGACTGGCAGGAAGGCAGCGGGGGCGGCGGTAGGTCCCTGCACCCATTTGCCCGGCTTTGGCACCCAAAAGCCGTGCCGCGGGCGTGGCGGCTGGGCGTGGCCCCCCCTCACCCCCCCGTCTCCCCGCAGATGCCCCCGGACAGTTCAGCGCCGCTTTCCGTGACGGCTCCTACCTGGCCCTGCCCGGTCACCTCTTTCCCCGTGGGTGAGTGACACCGGGGACGGGGCACCCCTGAGTGGGGTGCTGCACCCCCACCCGTGGCATTGCACCCTGCCCGGGGTGCTGCACCCTTCCTGGGGTGCTGCAACCTCCCTGGGGAGTTGCACCCTTTCCTACGGAATTGCACCACAGCGTTGCACCCATCGCAGCATTGCACCCATCGCAGCATTGCACCCTTCCTGCAGTATTGCACCCATTGCAGCGTTGCACCCTGACTGCAACATTGCACCCATCACAGTGTTGCACCCATACCAGCATTGCACCCTTCCCGTGGTGTTGCACCTACTGCAGCGTTGCACCCACTGCAGCGTTGCACCCATTGCAGTGTTGCACCCGTTGTAGCATTGCACCCTTCCCGTGGTGTTGCACCCACTGCAGCGTTGCACCCATCGCAGCGTTGCACCCTGACTGCAGCACTGCACCCATTGCAGCATTGCACCCTCCCGGGGTGCTGCACCCTTCCCGGGGTGCTGCACCCACCGAACCGTCCCCCTCTCCTTGCAGCCCACCCGAGGCGCCCGAGACCATCGAGCTGGAGCTGCGGACGGGCAGCGCCGACGGGCTGCTGCTGTGGCACGGGGCGGTGAGCGGGGTGGGAGGGCCCTGCCGGGGAGGGGGCCGGGGTGCTGAGCCCCCTTAGGGTGGGGGTCCGGGTGCCCCCCACCCCGCTCACCGCCCCGCTGCACCCGCAGGAGCCCGGCGAGGGTGGCAAAGCCAAAGACTTCATTGGCCTCGGCTTGAAGGACGGGCACCTGGTGTTCAGGTGAGGGGGGGACCCGGTGCCACCCCAGGGTGCCCCATGCCACCCAAGGGTGCCCCCCGTGCTGAGCCCACGTCACCCCCGCAGCTACCAGCTGGGCAGCGGCGAGGCCACCATCGTCTCCGAAGACCCCATTAACGACGGCGAGTGGCACCGGGTGACGGTGACAAGGTGGGTGGGGGTCAGGGCGGGGGTCGGGGTGGGGCTGGGTGCGCGTGCTGACGGGTGCCGCGCAGGGAGGGCCGGCGCGGGCGGCTGCAGGTGGACGGGGAGGAGCCGGTGAGCGGGGAGTCGCCAGGAGCCAACGTCATGGCCAACACCCAGGGCAGCGTCTACGTGGGTATGGTGGCACCCGGGGGACGCGGCGGGGCACAGGGTGGGACGTGGGGTGGGCACGGGGTGGGACGTGGGATGGGACGTGGGATGGACATGGGGTGGGACACGGAGTGGACGTGGGATGGGCACGGGGTGGACACGGGGTGGGATGTGGGATGGACATGGGGTGGGACACGGGGTGGACGTGGGATGGGCACGGGGTGGACGTGGGATGGGACATGGGGTGGGACATGGGATGGGACACGGGGTGGACGTGGGATGGACATGGGGTGGACGTGGGATGGGACATGGGGGGGGACATGGGATGGGACATGGGGTGGGACATGGGATGGGACACAGGGTGGGACGTGGGATGGACATGGGGTGGGACACAGGGTGGACGTGGGATGGACATGGGGTGGACGTGGGATGGGACATGGGGTGGGACATGGGATGGGACACAGGGTGGACGTGGGGTGGGACGTGGGGTGGGACACGGAGTAGGACATGGGACGGGGTATGGGATGGGACGTGGGATGGACACGGGGTGGGGCACAGGGCGGACGTGGGATGGACACGGCGTGGGACATGGGATGGACATGGGGTGGGACATGGGATGGGACATGGGATGGGACGTGGGATGGGGACAGCTGGTGGGATGCGGGATGGCCGTGGGCGGGTGCCGGGACACGGGGCGAGCCCCGCGGGTGCCCCCACACCCCGTGTCCCCCGCAGGCGGCGCCCCGGACCCCCGCACCCTGACGGCGGGCAAGTTCACCTCCGGCCTCACCGGGTGCCTGCGGGGGCTGGCGCTGGCGCCCGCCGGGGCCCCCCGACACCCCATCGACCTGCGGCACGGCGCGGTGGGGGGCTCCCCCGCCCCCCCCTGCCCCTCCTAACCCCCCCCCAAACCCAGATTTTGGGGGGGATTTGGTCAATTTTATTCTTTTCCAAAAAAATAAGCCAGGAGGAAACGGTGCTTCGCTGCCCCGGGGTGACACCGGGGGGGGGGGGCCGGGACCCCCAAAAATGTTTACACACACACAACACCCCCCCCCCCCGGCCCCCCGAAATGTGGCGGGGCGGCCGGGCCGCCCGGGAGCCCCCGGGGTGGTGGCGGGGCGGGGGCGCGAGGACAATCGGGGTGCTGGCGGGACCCCGCGGGGCGGCCATTAAAGAGAGAGAACCAGCGCGGCTGCCGTGTTTGGGGGGTGCGGGGGGGTACAGGGGGTACGGTATGGGGGGTGTGGTATGGGGGGTACGGTAGGGGGGTACAGGGGGTACGGTATGGGGGGGGACGGTGGGGGGGGTATGGGGGTATGGTATGGGGGGGACGGTATGGGGGGGACGGTACGGGGGGGCACGGTATGGGGGTACAGGGGGTATGGTATGGGGTGCGGTATGGGGTGTGGGGGGGTACAGTATGGGGGTACAGGGGGTATGGTATGGGGGGTGCAGTATGGGGGTGGGGGGGTACAGTATGGGGGTACAGGGGGTATGGTATGGGGGGTGCAGTATGGGGGTGGGGGGGTACAGTATGGGGGTACGGGGGTACGGTATGGGGGTACAGGGGGTATGGTATGGGGGGCACGGTATGGGGGCTGCAGTATGGGGAGTACAGTATGGGGGTACAGGGGGGTATGGGATGGGGGGTACAGTATGGGGGTGGGGGGGTACAGTATGGGGGTACAGGGGGTATGGGATGGGGGGTACAGTATGGGGGGTACGGTATGGGGGGTATGGTATGGGCCATGGGTGGTACAGTATGGGGGAGTATGGTATAGGGGTGTGGGCGGTATGGTATGGGGGGTATGGTATGGGGGTACAGGGGGGTATGGTATGGAAGGGTTATGATATTGGGGTGGGGGGTATGGTATGGGGGTCCAGTGTGAGGATTTGGGGGGTATGGTATGGGAGGGCATAGGGGTGCTGGGAGGGCTATGGGGGGCGGTATGGGGGTGTGGGGTTGCAGAATGGGGTTATGGGGCTATGGTATAGAGAGGGTATGGCATAGAGGGGCTATGGCACAGAGGGGCCATGGTGGGCTATGGCATAGAGGGGCTATGGCATAGAGGGGCTATGGTACGGGGTCATGGTATAGAGGGGCTATGGCATAGAGGGGTTATGGTATAGAGGGGCCATGGTATAGAGGGGCTGTGCTATAGAGGGGCCATGGTGTAGAGGGACCGTGGTATAGAGGGGCTGTGCTATAGAGGGGTTATGGTATAGAGGGGCTGTGGAAGGGGGGCGCGGTGTGGCCGGTGGGGCGGAGCCCGGCCCGTAGCCCCGCCCCCGCGAACCGCCCAGGCCCCGCCCCCAGGCGCGTCGCGCGTCGCGGCCCGTTACCGTCAGCGCCTCGCGCCCGTCAACGCGTCGCGCTTGTGGCGTCACCGACCCTGACGGCGGCGGCGGCGGCGGCGGCGGCGGCGGCGGGAGGGGCCGGGCGGGACCGGGCCGGGGCCGGGGCCGGGGCCGGGGCCGGGGCAGGCCCGGGGCGGAGCGGGGCAGCGGCGGCGGCGATGGCGCCGCGGTTGCAGCTGGAGAAGGCGGCCTGGCGCTGGACCGAGACGGTGCCGCCCGAGGCGGTGGCGCAGGAGCACATCGAGGCGGCCTACCGCGTCGGGCTGGAGCCCTGCCAGCGCGGCGCCTGCCGGTACCGCCGGGCCCCCTCACCCCGGGCCCTCTCCCCTCCCCGGGCCGCCCTCTGCGCCCGCCCCGCCCCGCGCCCGGTCCCTCAGGGCCGCAGGGGACCCCAGACCTCCCCCCCCCCCCCCCCGCGCCGTATTTGGGGTCTGGGGGCTCCCCCGTTCCCTCCTCCGGGGCCCTCACCCCCCGGGGCTGGGGGGCACCCCACGTTCCTCCTCCCTCCCCCGAGTTTGGGGAAGCACCCTGCCCTTTCTGGGTCCCTCAGGGGACCCCCATATTCCCTTCTTTGGGACCCCCATTCCCCGGGGTTGTGGGGGGCCCCTCTCCCTGCCTGGCTCCCCCAGACATAAGGGCCCCCTCAGGGTTGTGGGGAGCCTCCCCCTCCCTGCCTGGCCCCTCAGATGTAGGGGATCCCCCCCAGGGTTGTGGGGGACCCCCCTCTCCCTGCCTGGCCCCTCAGATGTAGGGGACCCACCCAGGGTTGTGGGAGGCCTCTCTCCCTGCCTGCCTCCCCAGATGTAAGGGACCTCTGTAGGTCCTGTATTCTTCCCTGTGGTCTCCCCTTTTTTCCCCGCCTTTAGTTCTCCATCCCTTGGGATCTCCTTGTTTGTCTCTAACCACCATTTTTAGGAGATGTGGGGGACTCCTGTCCCCCCCCCGTTCACTCTGTTTAGCCTTACGGGGTCCCCCTTGTCCTCATCCCCCACAGTCACCCCCCCCCCCCCCCCCCAAGGGACAATAGCATCCCTGCCGCGGGGGTGACAGTCGGGGTGGGTGCTGGTCCTACAGGAGGAACTGCCGGGGGAACCCCAACTGCCTGGTGGGCATCGGGGAGCACGTCTGGCTGGGCGAGATAGACGAGAACAGCTTCCACAACATCGACGACCCCAACTGCGAGCGCCGCAAGAAGGTACCCTCCCCCCCCCCCCCCCAAAAAAAGCATTCCCCTGCCCTTCCCGGTCCCTGGGGGAAGATGGGGAGGAGGGGAGGTGACACCTCGTCTCCCCCTGTAACCGGGGAGTTTGGGATGCGGCTGTTTGTACGACGCCGGAGCGGCGTTTTCCCGACAAACAGCCATAAAGCGGCCGCCCCAACTGCTGGATTTCTGCTTGCTCCTCCGCAGCGGCGAGTGACGACTGTTGCTTTCTCTCTTACGCCAGAACGCGTTCGTGGGCTTAACGAACCTCGGCGCCACGTGCTACGTCAACACTTTCTTGCAGATGTGGTTTCTTAACTTGGAGCTCCGGCAAGCCCTCTACTTGTGTCCCAGCACCTGCAGCGAGTATGCGGCCGGAGAGGGCATCCCAAAAGACAAAGGTGGGTGGTTTTGCTCGTTTTCTCCTAAAATTTTACACGCTGGTGTCAGCTTTGGGGTAACGTTTATCAGGAGAATGGATGGGTGAAGCTACAACCGCTTGTCCGATCTTCGCTCACCTCTTTTTGAGTCCATCACCTGGCTTTTAGGAACAACCCATCCTTTACTGGAGTTATTTCTTAAATCGGAGTGATCTGATCTGGTTGAAAAATCTGATTTGGGTTTGTTTCTTGCCGGGCTGCTTCCCAGACTGGTTCCCAGCTTAATGATGGTGCTGGGGGTGGAAGCGCATGGGTTGGGGTTGATCTACGCTACTGTGGAGCCGCACTCATCCCATGGGACGGTGAAAATTCAGGTCTCCGGTACGAATGAGGCTCCCAGTTGCCTGCACAGTGGACATACGTATGTATGGTATGGCGCTATAGGTGCACTCTGGGTCGGGGCAGCCACCTGATTTCTTCTGTTCCTGTTTTTATGGTATTTTTAAATGACGTCTTGCCGTTTAGGGTAAATACGAAGCCGTTGCTGTGGGGTAATCGGCGCACGCTGCTTAAACTCATCACTCACAGCTCATGCTAGGCACTGCGGGATACTTAGGGTTGGACTCAAGGATCGTAAGGGTCTTTTCCAACCTAAATGATTCTACGGTATTTGGCCTGCGCCGGGACTTCGCTGTCATCGCTGATGTTAACCGCTTCAGTTCTCACGATAATTTAAACCAGCTTTTAAAAAACCATGTCATTTCTAATCATTACATTTACCTGTACAAAGAAAGAACAAGCGGATTACTTGGAACAATTGTCTCTTGCCTTGAATTACTTGCTGTAACTTGCGCAACTTCTTGTTTTTAATAGACTATGAGCCTCAAACCATTTGTGAACACCTCCAGTACTTGTTTGCCTTGCTGCAGAACAGCAAAAGGCGATACATCGATCCCTCTGGGTTTGTCAAAGCGCTGGGCTTGGACACGGGACAGCAACAGGTAGGTTTGAGGCGTACCTTCTCTAAAGCAGCATAAAACCACCCTTTTCTGTTGTTTTAGCATCTCTGAGCCAGGATCTGCTGCTCGGTACAAACGCAAAGGGAGAAGCGGTGCTCAGGGCCCTTCCCATCGGTGTGGGAGATTGGGGGAGCCCAGGGAGCGACGGGATGGGGACGGGGAGCGTTGCGAGCGCCCGGTCGACCCTGGCACTGCGCGGGGTGGGAGCCGCAGCTGCCACGAGGGTCCTTTCGCAGGTGCTTTACGCTCCTGCTCCTCCCAGGGCAGGGAAATACTCGGTGGTGGGTGGTTCAGTGGGGCTCGAAGGGCCCTCGCAGGGCGAGAAGACATTTGGTTGGGTCACCGAGAGCCAGCCGAGGTCCGACGCGAGCGCGTGGGGCAGAGAAAGCATGGTTAGAGAGGGGCGAGTGCCGCAGGTGGGTCCTGTTGCTGACGAGGGCTCAGGAGAAGGGCACAGCTTGAAAATACACTTTGAGAAGTGAGAGGGAGATGGTTGGAGGAAGAGCCCGAGCGCCGGCGTGTGTTTCCTTGGGAGGATGCAGGAGGGGAAGGAAGCAGTCACTACCGACCCGTGATAAAGGACAGCTGGGAGATGCCAAAGCCCATTCGTTTTCAGAAGAGGAGAGCAAAGGAGAGGATGGGAGAGGAAGGCCCTGAGATAAGTGCGGGAAAGCTCACAAGCCTTGCAGGAAGGGGACGAATCCACAGGGCAGCTTCTCATTTTTGGGGTGTTTTCATTCTTTCTTTCTTACCTATAATGCAGGCAAGGCCGGCTTGACTTGCGTGCTGAGCTTTGAAAAACGAGCATTAACGGGATAGAAAGCTCTGCAGGAGGTTTTTTTTTGTCTTCCAGAGCCCTGTGAGGAGCGGGGCAGAAGTCAAACCACCCGGCGCGGCTGGCCGGGAGCCAGGTTAACTCATGCCGTGCTCCCACGCTGGGGGCCTCGCGCTCCTTTTAGGCAAATTCCTCTTTTTCTTTACTTCTCCCAACTGGTCTTTTTTTCTATTCAGTGCACGCCAGAGCATCCGTGCAGCCTGTGTGTAGGGCTCCGGGTAATTTGCAGTAAATTAGCGACAAGGTTGTGACTGGGCTTTGTGCTGTGGCGTCTTGTTAACGGACTTGGCTTTCTCTTCTAGGATGCCCAGGAGTTTTCAAAGCTGTTCATGTCACTGCTGGAAGATACTTTATCCAAACAAAAAAACCCAGATGTTCGAAACATAGTGCAAAAGCAGTTCTGTGGAGAGTACGCCTATGTCACGGTGTAAGTATTTGGTCTTTGGAAAGGACTTTTCTGTAAATATTTAAACATTTTGGATGAAGTTGAGGGGGGGAAAGATCCCTCCTAACAGCCGGAGCAGGCAGGTAAGCTTCTGCTGAAACACTTTGTAAGAGGTTTTTAGCTTTTAGGTTTCCTGATTCTGTGTGCGTGGTGGTGTTGCAGTTCTCCAGCTGCTTTTAATCCCTTAATGAAAATTTACCGCTTAAGCCTGCAAGGGAGTTAACAGAACGTAAAGTCCTGCAGCCAGAAAATAGAGTCCTCAGGTATTGTATTTTCATTCCTGCATTCTGAGCTGTGGATTTCGCCTCAAAAATGATATAAAATGGTGTACGCGAGTTGTCAGCAGGTGCTCCTGGTTTTCCTGGTACATGCTATTATCCCGTTACCACCTTTTTGCAGAGTGTTTGGGGTGTGGAGGTGTGAACCGCGTTAATTCTGACTTAAACAACTTTTTCTCCTGGTTTTGTAGCTCAAGGAGTAGTTTATTAGTGGCCGTGGAGTTCAGACGCGTGAACCAGTGAACTGTCCTCATGTGTTTTTGTCTTTTTTTTTTTTTTTTTTTAATCCTAGCTGCAACCAGTGTGGCAGGGAGTCGAAACTCGTGTCTAAATTTTACGAGCTGGAGTTAAACATCCAAGGGCACAAGCAGTTGACAGACTGTATAACGGAATTTCTTAAGGTACGAGCTCATTGGTTTTTGACTCCTGCTGTTCTTAGCAAGGTGTTTTAATTCCTTCCTTCAGTTAACGGCCTTTGAGGTCAGTATCAGAGCGAAGCGACGGAGTTGTCGCAGTGAGACGCATGCAAAAGGAAACGTGTTTTTCTGCAGACCCAGAAAATGAGGATTGAGCCATGCGAGCAAGGAGTGGCTCCGGACCAGAGCGTAGCACACGTGCCTGTTATGGCTTTAAAAAGCACTTGAAAGTCGCACGTTTAGTTAAAATACTTTCCCAGCAGAGTTGGGAAAAAGTCCCCAAAGCCTGACAAAAAGTCCCTGAGTGCTTTGTCAGGGATGGCGCCGGGAGAATGGCTGCTTTTTGTGTTTTCTATATTGGTGCTCATCTGCATAGCAACAGGAGGCATTCCCCACTCTAAAATGTGCTCTCAAAAATACTACGGAGGGCTGGGAATAGCTGCGGGAACAGCTGCAAGTGCTCTTAATTCGACTTGAAAATTTGCCTAGATCTTAAGTTAAGATCCTGCGTGTTAAAGGTTCGAGGTGTGGATTCAACTACGGATATTTAGGACAGAGCTAACCTGAAACATGACTCTGTACCTGAGCTGTCTGGCTGTTGGGCAGCGGCTTCGCCGATGCGCTCAGCAAACCGGTTGCTCTGCTTGCGGAAGGTCTGCTGTGAAAAAAGACTGGTTTGTGTACGCGCATTGAAATCCTGAAATGGTGAACTTCAAGTTTGTCTGCTCCTCCTTCAGATGAAACAACCCGGTGACCTTGTTTAGGGCAGTAGGAGTCCTCCTCTGCCCTAATCCTGCCATTGGATCTACTTAGGCGTAGGTGGTGACTCTTACACGGTGATGTTTGTGTGGCCGAGCACGAGGGGATTGTAGTTTCCAGGCTAAATTGTAGCTTTACATTAACTTGGTGCATGTGAGCTCGTAAAAGGGCGATTTAATGACTTTTTTTTCCCATAGCCCTCAGTATAAACCAACTCAGTCAAGTGAAGAGCAAACCTGACGGTCTTGTAAGTGGCCTGAGAATAGGGCTTGATTCGGTCTAAAATATTCCTTAAAGTGAGAGCAGGCTACTATGGCTGTGCTGTGAAGCGCGTTTATTAGCGTGCGTTTTTAACCAAGAGATTATTCTGGAAAGCAGCTGAGTAGAGACTTAAATGGTTAAAATAGCTCCCGTGCTTTTCAGTCTCCAGCTGTTGAGGAGCTTGGGCTGGTTGACTTTTCAGTGGTAATCTGTTCTCAAGACCTTTCTTTCTGCCTCCCCTCACCGCTCAGGAAGAAAAATTAGAAGGGGACAATCGTTATTTTTGTGAAACTTGTCAGAGTAAGCAGAACGCCACGAGGAAGATCAGGCTGCTAAGTCTTCCCTGCACGCTCAACCTGCAGCTGATGCGTTTCGTGTTTGACAGGTAAGCCTCTCGCTGGAGCGTGCGCTGTAAAAGCGGGAGCGCCCCGCGTCGCGTGGAAACTTTTTGGAAAGTTGTCTGCTCGGCGCTCTCCGTGTTGATTTGAGAGCTTGAGGACTGAGCGCGCGCATAAGCTTCTCTGGGGATGCTCGGTGGGTTTCGAGGGGAGTTACTTTGAGATGTGAACTGTTATTGCTGTCCCCTGAACCGAAGCTTTGTCTCCGCGCAGACAAACTGGCCATAAGAAAAAGCTCAACACCTACATCGGCTTCTCCGAGCTGCTTGACATGGAGCCTTTTATGGAACAAAAAAGTGAGTTTTGCGCGCTGTGTTTTGTTAGTTTTACCCGCTGCCCCTCAGCAGACGAGAGGAGATCTCCTCTGAATCCTCTTTTTGATGGAAAATCATGTCAAGAGTTGTCGGAAGCCCACATTTCAAATAACTGCCTCGCTAAGTGCGTTGCGGAAGCCACAACCTACTTAGCGAGGTCTTGGAGAGATGCGAGTTCAAGTGCGGTCTTTGTCCGCTGCCTTGCGAAATCTTTAAGCGCTGGGAAAGAAAAGATCTGTGCTGTTTCATCCAGAGCGCTACCTAACTGCCGCTTTCCTTCCAGACGGCGTCTACGTGTACGAACTTAGTGCCGTCCTCATACACCGCGGTGTGAGCGCCTACTCCGGGCACTACATCGCCCACGTGAAGGATCCACAGACGGGCGAGTGGTACAAGTTTAACGATGAAGACATAGAAAAGATGGAGGGGAAGAAACTGCAGTTGGGGATTGAGGAAGATCTAGGTAAAACCTTTAAGTTGTGAGTGCCCTTTTAAAATAACTTTTCACCAAAAACGCAGAGGCTGAATACGTGGAGGCCCTGATACTCTTAAAACAAAAATGCTCCTACGCGTGCTGTCACATCTTGGGAGTAATGTGTGAAGCGGCAGTTCTGTTAATTGCAGACAGATTTTCTTCGCTTCAGCCCCGTGTGAGTGTTTACGCACACCTCGTGATCAGTTCCTCTACTCTAGTATTTCCCTTGCCTGCCGCATGGCAGATAAGACGCTGATAGCTCGGGCCACAGTTGCCTATCGGGATGGAACAGGCAAGCTGCCGCTTCCTTGGCCGCTGTGCAAAAGGAGGCTTAGGAACAGATAACGAGATGACTTTCAGTTTCCTTAACACATTATGTTTTTATTTCCACTGAGGTGTTTTATTTGGAGGCAGTAAAGAGTCTTCATAAAAAAATCTTGAGCCAAATAATGGCTCGGAAGCCAAAACTGCCTTTTTACTTTGCGCTTTTTCCTTCTCCGTTGCGCTCTTCCGTTCTGCCGCTGTCGGCTCATCTTGTGCCTGGGTAACCGTGCTCCCTGGACAGGGTCTTGATTTCTTGGAGAGCTCGGGCTGAGGGTGCGGGTTTCTCAGTCTGCAGTCGATAGATAGGAGTGGTTCAGCATTCAGTTGGCATTTTGAGTGCTCGGATTTGCAGTCGCTTGGTGTTCCTGAGCACAGGATGCTTTGCGGTATCGGGAAACGGGGAAGTTAATGCCAGAAATTTCACTTATGATGCAAACAATCCATTCCCAGAAACACTGGCCCACCAGGACGCTCGTGCTTCGCTGCAATTGGACTTTACAAAACATTGCCTTTCTTTAAAGCATCCTTAAATAACAGCTTAATGAAAAGACACCCTCAGACGTATTTGCTCCCTTAGTTTGTTGTAAAGCCACATCAACCTGAGCGCGGCCTTGAGCAGGCATGGGGCATTCGCCTCCCTCTCCCGTTTCTTTCCGTGCACGCATCTGCATGATGCCACTTTATTTTCAGCTCTCTTGCTAGTAAACACCTTCTTGCATTTCATCACGACGTACATAAACACCGGCTGCCACCGGAGCAGCTTTGTCATCCTGTTAATGTTTGACTACCGCTTGCTTGCAACCAAATTGTGAAGCTGGCTAGACATCTAGTGGTGTACGACAGAAAAATAAGCCCCAAAAGGAAATAAGAGCTTCTCAGCTTTTCTTTTTAACCTCCCGAGTTACCCAGCGTAGCAGAATAAGATGCAAATAAACTGCTGTGGCCTCGATCTTTTAAAGGTTTATGCTTAACCGCAAGTAAGTGTTCTTGCTGAAATACGAGGCTGCTTGAAGAATATAAGTAAAGTGTGTTTAGAAGCCTCTGCAGGCTGGGAGCATTAATATTTTTGTCAAGTGCTGATGTTATTTGCCTGCTCCAAGCAAAACCGAGACTCTTCTTTGTTACAAATGGATGCAACAGCAGGAGGAGATCCGTAACGTAAAGCAGAGGTCTGCTGTGGGGAGAGTCCAGCGGCCTGGCCGCGCAGATGGGAACAATTTCAATTTAGAAAATATTTAGAGAAAATACAAATAAAGAGCGCCTAGGAAGTCCCCTGGATGGTGTGCTGGGAGAGTCATGTGAATTTTTCCAGAATTCGGCAAAGACGGATGCTTTTCTCAATATTTCAATGTCCCATTTAGAGTTTGACCTATGGAAGCTTGTTCCTTTATTTATTTATTTATTTTTAAATTAAAACAACTGGTTGATTTTTGAAGCTGCAGCTGTAGATAAGTGTTTTTTCCTTGCCTGGCAGTCCGTCTGGAAACGGCAACTCTTGCAACACGAGTTTACATCGCACCACCAGCTGCTCTGAAATAACCATTTCCGTGGCCGTTCGCTCCCCAAAAGCTTTGTTGCCCAACAGAAGGGCGCACGTTTTCTCACGTACGCAATCACCTGTAAATAAGCTTTTCTTCCCTCAGGATTTGACTCTCTCCTTTGGTGTCAGGACACCAGAACAAGAGGCAGAGGGGTGAAACGATGTTTTTGCAAGAGCTGCTTTTGGCTCGGTGAGGTTTAATTGGGGAGAGAAGAAAGGCTCTTGTAGAGGGCGGTTCAGAGCAGGCTCCTAATTTTAGTCCCTTTGAATTACCCTGCCTCCAGAAATGCTGGAGGGTATTTGGATCTGGCTTTGGGATACAATTTTGGCTCATGCCAAGCCCAGCACTTGGCAAAAAGAGGCCTGGCAGACCACAGCGGGGAGAGGGAAGCCGGCTAGGTGGCAAACTCGTCCCGTTAATGGAGAATCAGTAAGCGAGCTCGTGGGTTTATTATGTTTTTGCCTTTTGTACCACAGCAGAACCTTCTAAATCCCAGACTCGTAAACCTAAGTGTGGGAAAGGGACTCACTGCTCGCGCAACGCTTACATGCTGGTGTACAGGCTGCAAACCCGGGAGAAATCTCTGACGGTCGAAGTACCAGGTAAGTGAGTTCTGACTCTCCTGGCCCCTCCATCTCGTCTCGTGATGCTCCAGGCAGGCCAGGAGTCGGGGTTTTGCTGGAAGCCCCTTTTGTGACCACTGTCCGTGAGCCCCCAAAGGTGCCGTGTGGCAACTCGGTGTCAAAACCCCTGGGCTTTCCTAGCACTTAAATAACATTAGCCTGATGATCCCACCCCTGGGCCCGCTCAGACCTCGCCATCTTAACCAGCGAGACGAGAGGGGAAGGGGTTAGGAGGAGATCATCCCGCTGGGAGCCGCGTGCGGCGGCGGGAGCGTTGGGATTCGCAGCCGGGATCCCGCAGGAACCGCTCAGGTTCCTGAAGGCGAAGGAGAAGAGCGTGGTTGAATGTCATTGGCAGTGCACGTACCGTGCTGGAGGTGAATAATCCTGACAGATGTCAGGTTTCTTCTGCGAGTGCTTCAGCTTTGCCACATTGAGAATAAACGGTGTGAAAATAAGAGGATGCAAGCCCTTAACAGGAGTTTTGTACGAGCGCGTTCGTGTCTTGCTTTAGAATTACTGGGGGTGGCAGAAATCCCTGTAGGTTTGGCCTGTGGATTTAATGATGCTTCGCGTTTGCATGCTACTCAATTAGAAATATTAATTAGGCCCCTGGTGCTGATGGGGATGGAGGTGTGTTCCACCTTCTTCCCTCTTCTGCGAAGCGGGGACAGCGGAGGTGGCATGTCCCCTTTGGACCTCTGCTGCTTGTTCAGGTTATCTGGATGCGGAGGGGGTAAATCGTACAGCTTTTTTCCCCCCTAATGACAGCACTGAGCCTTTTCCAGCCCCACCACCACTAAAAGCCACCCTCCGAGCCACACAGCTTTGGGAATTAGCGCTAATTCCTGCCTCAGCTCTGCGTTTTCAGCCTGTTTCCTGAGCTCTCTTGCGCTCCCTTTCCTCCTACCCCTCTGCCCAAAACAATAACTCGGCAAAAGCCTCTCCACCCAGCTCCAAATTCCTGCGCAGCCCCGCGGTTGCCTTTGTTTCACGTGGAAGCCTGCCAGGGAACAGGGAGCGAAGGGCAGCAGTCGAGGCGTGCGGTTGCGGGGAGGTTTCATGCAACTGTAAATTTGAGGCATTTTGCTTTGATGCTGTTAAAAGCGGCTTTTCCGGGACAGTGGAGAGACATAACTTGGCTCTGACCTCAAGGGGGTCAAGCTGGTTGTTTTTTAATACTGTGTATTCTCCTAAGGTGGATATTGTGCTTTCTGGCCGCACAAGTGTTAACCTTCCTGGAAATATTTTAGCTCTTCAAAATATTGCCAAATAGGAAAAGGCTTCAGATAAGCAGATAATGCTTCCTTACACCAGCCCTGCGAGGGAAGTGTTTTATCTTCGTTTTTCCCCTGCTGAGGTTTGGTTTGCTTGGTTTTTTTCCATCAGCGACAGCAAAAATTCCCATTTCCCTCACCTTTCCATCGACACCAGGAGCTGCCCCGGCTTATCTCCCATCTCCTGAGGGCTTTTTGCCCTTGGGTTTGCAACGTGCTCGACCCCTCTCGCTGAGAGCCCGCGTACCCGCGGGGCTGCACGTCGGGACAAGCTTCAGGTGTATCAGTAGGGTGAGAAGCTCTCGCTTCCGCCCTGGGAACGACGGGACCTTGGCCGCACGGAGGAGCTGCTCTCGGTGGGAGGCAGAGAAATGGCCGGGGCGAGAGGAATAGCAGGGAGGGATTGAAGCAGGCAGCAAAGCGTCCTGCCGGGCTCCGGCTCTGCAGCCTCTCCCCAAACCCCGTTGCACTTCGCGCGACTGCCAGCGCTCGGCGTAGGCTTGTTAGCAAGCAAAGGATTTCTCTTAGCGCAGCAACCGACCCCGAGTCAATTATTGTCTTGGGCGCTGTTGTGTCGTGCAGGATAGTTGCATTTAATCATCCACAACCGTAAATATCGGAGAGAGCAACGTCCGTGCGCTTGGCTTTCGGAAAGACCTCGTATGTCGGTAGCTGCGTGGGGGAATTTTTAGGCTTGCTTGTTATCCCCAGATAACCGATCACAGGGGTAATTAACATAATTGGCATTTTTCCTTGAAATGACTGCTTTTTCTTCTTTCCCAACAGCTTTTCTGCAGGAGCTGGTAGAGCGCGATAACTGCAAGTTTGAGGAGTGGTGCAACGAAATGGCCGAGATGCGCAAACAGAGCGTGGCCAGAGGCAAAATCAAACACGAAGAGGTGAAGGAGCTCTACAAAAGGTTACCCGCTGAAGCTGGTCTGTAAGATATTGTGGTAGTATTTTGTAGTAGACCGTTGTTAAGATTAGTAATGTTTTGTAACTAACCCACAACTCGCTTCTGTGGCCCGAACGCTTCGCTGGAAGGCGTTAGCTGCAGCCCGCTTGGAAGAGGAGAGCGATCACTGTCTGTTGTTGCTGTGTGCATGCTTAGGATTTGCTTTCTCTCTCTTGTTTTTCTGCCTTAACCTATTTTTCTCCTTTTTTTGCTCATTCTAATGGCCTCTGGCGTCGCTAATTCCCTCTTGCTCCTTCCCCGTCAGTCAGTCTCCTGTGTGCTTCCATGCATCATGACTGTTTTCTTCTGCCGGGTGAGCAGCTTGTGTCGTTAGCGATTAGTAGCATCAAGGCAGAATAACTGGCCGGTCTCAAAGTGCCAGCTCAGTCATGTTTGGGAGCTGTTGATCCGAATTAATCGGCAGGTAACGGGGTACGAGAATGCCTGGCCTCCAGCAGAAAATGATTTGATTCATCCCCACCAGTGCTTCGAAGCCCCATGTCTAAGCTTCGTGGTCCATCCGATGAGTGACTGGGGTTAATCCTTCCCTGCTGCTCCTTGTGCCTTGTCGCCTTAGCATGACTGAGCCCAAGGATTTTTATTCCCCTCCTTGTTTTTCTCTCCCATCTCCCTCAAAACAAGCATAGGGGCACTTGCTCTGCCCATCCAGCGCGGGGAATTTCTCTCCACTATGCGCAACTCCTAAAAACTCCAGGATATTTGTAATTAAAGACTTCAAAATGCGCTTAATTGTGTAGCCTGTTAGCCAATTTGATTTTTAGCTTTTAATATTCATTGCTTAACGCTCGGAACCAGCAGCGAGGCTCAAGTAGCCGAACAGCAGACTGCTCGGCTCCCGTAAATGTCTGCCTCTTCAATTTATGAACCCAGGTTTGCAGACAATGGGCGCTTAACTCACAAACAGGAGGGTGTCGCAGCTCATCTTCCCGAGTCCCCGCAAGCCTGAGCAGTGTTAAAATGTCACTGTTAAATCAAAGTTGTGGTGGAGGCATGAATCTGCCGTGAGTCACCATTAAAAAGGAGCAGCAAGCACCGCTCCGGTGTGTTTTCTCTCCCTCTTAGCAGAAACAGAATAGTTTGCTCTTGGCATTTCTGACACGGCAGAGGAATAAATCTCAAAAAGATGCTTTTTACAAGTGCAGGTGAAGCTCCTCTGCCCCAATTTGAAGATGGCAGGACCTAAAGCAGTGCCCTGAGGGCACCCACTGCCTGCTGCTGGGCACGGCCTGGGCACAGCAGCTTGCTAGCACAGCTGGCGGCAGCGTTATCCCAGAGCTGCCCGGGGTCCGATCCCGCAGGAGCTCGGGACTCTCTCTGCAGCTGTGCAGACACATTTGCTGCCAGCTTTGTGTAGCCTGCCCCAGAAAAACGTACTTTCCGGGGGAGGCGGCTTTCATCCCAAACTAGCAAACCATTTCTGACAGCGTTGCGATTCTCTGGAGGTCACGGCTGTGTATCTCTGATGGCGTTGTGTAAGACGAAAACACTGCTGATTTCTCTCGTAGAGGAGAGAGGGTTTGAAGCCCGGGTTCACAAAGATCCAGTGCAAGCTGGAAGACAAAGTATTTTCCTGTGGCTTCTCTGTTGCTCCTTTGTATGAAACATGAAGGATTTGTGTTCGTTTGATAAATGTAACTAACGGTTACGTTTCCCCTCAGTTTCAGAGCTGCCCTTCTGTCAGCACAGAATGGGTTTAATTTCCTCCTAATTTCCCAATCACCTCACCCATCAATACTGGGTCTCCGTATCGAGACACAGACGTTTCACCCAAAGCTATTTCACGGCTCATACGGATGCTGACCCGCTCCTGAACCTTGGCTTTGTGCAAGGTGTTTCTCCTTTAGCAAACAAGGGCGAGCCTGCTGCTTTGTTTCCAAAAAAATCACGCTCACACGAAAAAATTTGACCATTTGCACTGCCAATCTTAAAATGCGTGAGCGTTTCTCACCCAGAGTTGTAAGAGCAGCCCAGACGAACACTGAAATTTTGGGTGCTGAAGGGACGGGGCGAAGACTGACCTCGTGTCTTTGCTGTTGTTGCCTTTTATTTTTCAGTTTGCTCTGATGAGCTCACTCCGTTATAGAAAAAGCCTTTAATGTACGATCACAATTTAAATATTATATCTGTCCCTCGATGGACGATAGGAAAACCTTCCTCTTTCCTTGACTACTCGCCAATCAGCCCCAAAAGGTTTGGCAGTCTGAAAGCACTCCCTTTCCTACTCGGAGTGCTCCGCTGTTTCATATTGATTGCATGAATTCAAAATGACCGCTTGTTCTTGCGTATCTTAATTTCACATAGCTCCTCTCTTCTAAATCTGCGACACGGAGCTGAGAATTGGACGAGGGAAGCTGTATCAGATGTTTGAAAACTTGTACCGCAGAGATTTAATCAACAGCGGTAGCCTGTTAATTTTTAAAAGTACCATTGAATATCAGAGTAATTATAAAATACCATCTGCTGCCATGTGTATGAGCTGACACGTACAGGCTTGTTTCTCTTTGTGTTTTTTCCCCTCCCAGGTTCCCCATATGACTTCATCTCTCTCGAATGGCTGCAGAAATGGCTGGATGAGTCTACCCCTCCAAAACCTATAGATAACACAGCCTGCCTGTGCTCGCATGGCAAACTCCATCCGGATAAAATACCCATTATGAAGAGGATATCAGAGTACGTGGCTGACTTCTTCTACAGGAGATACGGAGGAGGGCCCCGGCTGAACGGTAAGGTGTCAGGCTGGAAAATGCCCTCTCCGAGTCACGTTCTCCTGCGCTGAACGTGTTTCAGGGCCTTGTTCTGATCCCAGCCCTGTTTTGAGCCGTCCTTTTGTCATCGTAACTTTATTTCTGCCCATAGTTTTTGTGCTGTGCTGTTATTTCCAGGTGGTTTTTTTAATATCGCTTAATTACATTAGCGTTCAAAGAAATACAGTTAGTCTGATTGCAGGGTCTGTTTCAGACCCGAGTTCTGCTCTGTCTGGTAAGAGCTGCGTGCAGAGGAATTGCTGAGAAAGCAATGGTGCATTTAGGTTAGAAAAACGTAATACTTGGGTGGTTGTGTGAAGTTGATGCTAGAAAATAACAAAACTTGCACATGCAACCCCCCAGACTCTTGAAAATGATTTTCCATGCCTGCAGCACCTACAGATCCTGCGTAGGCAGCGTTCCGTGGAGCGCGCGGGTCTGCGCTGCCTCTTGCCGACAGCACGCGCTCTGGAGCAGCATGGGTGTGTGCGGGCCAAGAAAACCATTTACTGTCTTCCACCTCTCGCCTGTCCCAAGCCGCCTCCTCCGAGGGAAGCACGTACCTGTTAGCTTATGTGCTTGTGTCGCACACATCTGTCGTGCATTTTGATTTTTGGGGTCAGCCCAGCCCCTACGGTCTTTGGGCAACCCTTAATCAAGCCCCAGGCTTAGTTTCTTTTATAAAGGAGCTCAATAACTCCCACTGAGACCAAATTAGCTCGGCTCCTGCTAGGAGCTTATAGGGAAGAAATGCAACCAGCAGAAACTGCTGTGACGCAGGCAGCCTTTGTTAAAAAAACAGGCCAACGTTTATTAGTCAACTGGAAGATCGCCTGCAGGTTTTTTCGTTGAGTACGGCTGGGAAGGATGGATCGGATGCGCTGCCTTCTCCGACGTGCTTTCCTGGGTGCGACCCGCTTGCTCCCAGATGGAAATATATGCCCACCTCTAGGCTTTCTGCTCCTGTTGGTCCAGTGTAGCTTTGCAGGAGGGTTTTTTTTCTCGGTTTAGCTTGAAAATGCCATGATGCAGGGTTTGTGGTGTGTTTTGGTTTTTTTGCATATGCTTAAACTGTCCTGCCTCTTGACTCCCGTGTCTGTGCGTTGGCGTGACCTGGCTCGCAGCTGTAATTGCAAACTGTTGATACCAGCGGCGGAGAGCTGCGAAGGTAGCGGAACAGATCGCACCTCGTCTGAAGCGCTTTACGCTTATTTAAGCTTCAAATGTGGCCTGATCCGGCAGTAACCCCAGGGATCTCCTCATTTACATGTGAAATCTCCGGTCACGAGGCAGGATAGTTGGTACATACCTGTCTGAGCGCGTTCAAACCAGTGAGAAGCTCAGCCACGTGTGCAATAAATCCTGTTTCTTCTTCCCCCCACCCCAGTCAAAGCACTTTGCAAGGACTGCGTGGTAGAGAGGTGTCGAATCCTGCGACTGAAAAACCAGTTAAACGAAGACTACAAAACCGTTACGAACTTGCTGAAGATAACAGTCAAGGGGTACGTAAGTCCCGACGCTTTCAAACGTCTCTGTCAAAAGTCGTCAGAGATTTTTTGGAAGTGCTTAGATAGCTTTTTCCTACAGATTTTAACTGTTTGGGCTCCGAAGGAGAAGGGATTTGTGATTTGCCTTGCCGACGCTGTTCTCTCTCCGCAGGAACGATGGGTTTTGGGTTGGAAAGGCGTCCTTGCGGAGCTGGCGTCAGTTGGCTCTGGAGCAATTAAATGAGCAAGACGAAGACGCAGAGCACAGTAATGGAAAAATGAATGGGAATGCACAAAACAAAGGTAGTTCTGCTGCTGTAGAGACCCCCCACCTCTGACTGATGCCTCCTAACAAAAGACACGTCAGATGTTCCCGTAGCTGTTTTGCTTCCCTTGTACGAGTAGGGAGGGAAGGATAATAAATCAAATAAAAAGCTTCGTCATTTAAGGAGCTTTTTATGTGATAAGCTTCAAAACTGCTGGGTGATCTTCGTACCCAGAGAAGAAGATGAGGTAATAAGTAGTTTTACAAAGCTGTGTAAAATTACCGCCCCAGACACATGATCTTTTCATCCGCTTTTGTCTGAATGAGAGAGCACAGGGAAGAAAGAAACATGAAAATTACCTAGGGGAAGGGATGAAGATGTTTATTGCAAAGGTCTATGGATGAAACAGCGCAGCTGGAAAAGCAGCTCTGGCAAAACACAGCCTAGGGAAAAAAAAATCATGAATTAGACTCTTCCATGCCTGTATCTGAGTCGGTGAGAATAGGTGGGGATTATTTGCCTTCTGTTCTTTAAACCTTTGGAAACTGGAGATGTCGTTGGGCTTTTTGTTTTGGCACTGAGGGCAAGAAGCTTGTTTGAATTGAAGTGGAGACGATCAGCTAATGGCATTGATCTTGGCCTCGTTGAAGGCACCAGATACCGCAGCCCTCCTGATAATATCTGCGTGCTCTGATGGAGCATCCATTGAGAAGGGCGCTTCTCCGCCGAGTTACCACCCGTTCCTCATGCCTCGGTGGTGGCCATGGTTTCACAACAGGTTGCCACTCCCAGAAGCACAGTTGAATGGCTCGCAAGCCAACTTGCTCGTTAGGCAGATCGTTAGAGACTCTTACGAACACATTATTGTGTTTATCATGCTCCAGTTCGGTGGCCAGCACTTCTGTCTATGGAGCTCTGGTTCTTAACTGTAATTTATCCATTAATGTGGGGCTTGTCAAACCGCTGGCAGGCTCCCCCTTAGTTTGTCAGGCAGCATCTGGTTTAGATCAGTATCCTCAAGGCGAAGAGCGGACTAATATTTTGCCAGGAAGGTTTCGGCTCCCTGCGCTCCTACCTAGGCTCGTGTTTAGGTTAAACTCCGAGATCTTTGGGAGCAGTGAACCCCTGTGGTGTTTTAGCCATAACAAATGCATCCTTTGTAATCTCACAAAGGACTGGCTTGTGCTCCACGCACTTCAAAGCGCTCCTACAAAGCACTCCTACGCGGCCTGTAGGCTGTAATCCCGCCTGCCCGGAGGCCAAGACATTTGAGAATAACAAATTTCCTTCCAGAGTTTCCCTTGGGTTAAGGGGTTTGCCGCAATTTGAAAGGCAACCGTGCTCCTTTCCCCCAAAGATTTTTCCTTTCCTTGGGAGAGGAACTCTGTGCAATCTTCTTGTTTTGTTTTGTTTTTGTTTTTTTTTTTAATTAGATGAATCAAATGAAGAGAAGAGAGAGGAGGAAGAGGAGTTAAATTTTAATGAAGACATCGTTTGCCCACATGGTAAGTCCCTACGGGGGATGGAACTGAATATATCTGTTGTTGCCCACTGCTCAAGACATTAACCTTGTAGCGTTTGCTCTGTCGAAGGCCAGCATGAGTAGTTACTGAGGAAATGCGCTTAATTCTCATTTGCCTGGTGTTTCTTGACGCTCAAACGTCAAGCTTTTATTTGCGAGCGCTGTCCCATCGCAGTCCAGGTTTTGTAAAGCAGTGAAACGTGAATGCATCGATGCTTGGATGCTGCGGGTAACGCTGTGCTGCGGAAGCCAGCATCTCTTCCTCTCGCTAACGAAGCGACGTGATGGAGTGAGGGCAGCACCAAGGATCTGCGGCCACTTGGAAGCTCTGAAAGTGTTAGGAGCAAAACAAGCGGTGTAAATCAGTCGAGGTGGGAGCTGGGAGTATCTGTTTATTCTCTCGGTTTACATGAAAACAGGAGCACTTACCTAACAACTGTCGAAACATGGGCTTATCTGCGAGTGGCTGGGACTGCTCAGGATATCGATTTACCAACCTGCTGTGCTTTCCTGTCCATTTACATAAGGTTTTGCCCCGATGTTAGTTGTTTTGCGAAGTGACGGTTCATTAGCTACATCCTTGGCTACCCCGTTGTTTAAATCTTACTTTTTTAGCTTGTATGTGGCTCCCAGACAGAACTCGTATAGTAAGCTCCTGTTTGGAGGCATCAGTTTGGAGCCAGGGATGCTCGGTCTTGTTCCTCTTAAGAAAGAAACGTGTCATAAATTAGTAGCACACCTCCTGTCGTCAAGGCTAATCAGGGATGTAGAGTAATGGCTTGATAAAACCTCATTTTAAAGCAGAGTGTTCAAGCACTTTGTGTTTTTCAGAGCCTTTAACACCATGTTTCCCATTGCCGCAAGGCTGCTGCTGTTAAATAAAAGCATGCAGCGTGGCGAGAAAACATTTAATGTAGCCAGACACGATAAAAATAGACCAACAGGCCCTTGAAAATATTATGCTGGTAAATCACTAGTTGATCTGTGACTTTGGGTCATATCAGACTAAATAATACTAAATATGGGGGCCGCTGGCGGGTCAGATTTCATCGTCTTGAGCTAACCTCCGATTGCTCATGGAAAACAGCCTTTTCACTTTTAAAATGTCACTCTGGAGTGTATCAGCAAATCTGTAGTCTCGGTCCTACAGCCTTCATTTTGCCGTGGAGGAAGTTCCTGCCTTCGTGGTAGGCTCTGGAAAAGCCAGCGCTTTATCTGTGAGGTCTGGCTGGCCTCCAGAAATGCCATCCGGGCGTTCCCTTAAGAGCTCCCTTTGCATCTTTGCTGCAATTTCTCGCTCTCCGGTAGCTGCCCGACCTCAGCGAATCATTTTTTCCAGATACCAAGTTAAGACTTCTTTGATGTCTGTGCCCAAAACGTGTCCCTGGACGGTGCGAGGGGGAAGCAGGGTCAGCAGCAGTTCGGATCATCTTCTTCCAGATGGCAAAGCACTTGTTCCCCGCACACCCAGAGCTGATTTTTCCACCTCTTTCGCTCAACAGCGTATTAATCTGTTTTCATTAATCATGCGGTGTCAAGGCACTTGTTTGTACAAGCTCAGTTTTTCCCCATTCT
The DNA here is from genome assembly GCF_047370975.1 of Nipponia nippon. Taxonomy (NCBI): domain Eukaryota; kingdom Metazoa; phylum Chordata; class Aves; order Pelecaniformes; family Threskiornithidae; genus Nipponia; species Nipponia nippon. The sequence goes on from NW_028262335.1 coordinate 1,194,713, forward strand.
TGCTGGCTCTGGAAAGCAGCCTGGTCCTGCCTCCTCGTATGGTAAAGCTGGGCCACTTGGTCATGTTTGATGAAGAACAAGTGGCCAAGTGCTGCGTCGAAGCAGTCCAGCCCGACCTTTGTTTATTAGAGGAAAAGCAGGAGGGGAGCGTTGCTATTTTTTCCCTTCGGGGCTGGCAGAAATCCAGGCTTGGCTGGAGCGAGGAAAGCTGACGGGTCCGTGGGACTGAGGAGCTGCTTGTAATGTTAAAGAGCTACCGGAGGGTGGGGAGGAGGGAGCCTTTTCTCCCCGTCTTCTTTCTGTATAGAAAAGCAGATAATAAGGTATTGCACCCTTTGCTGGACACCGCTCAGCGCCGCGACTTCGCAGTTGCTTTGCTTCCCTCTTGCTGGTGAAATCCAGGTCGAGGCATGAACGTTCCCGTGCTGCATCCAGATCCAAGTTTGCATCTCGGTTTTGCAGTGACCGTTCCTCTTCGTTCTCGCTGCGACTGCGTGTAGCACAGCCGTGCCTTGTCTTCCCAGCTGCTGTCTCGTAGGGAGCTGCGGTTTTGTTTTCCCCTTGGCGATCCTGCAGGCGGGTGGCTGGTTGGATCCCCGAGCCCTCGCCTTCTCCAGTTTTTTCCAAGCCTTGTTTGTCCGCCAGACCGCGTGTCGTCATGCGGACACGTGGTGTCCAAATGCGTGAGCGTGACCGTTCTGACACCTCTGTCGTGAAAACGGCAAGCACAAATGCCTCGTGCTAAACCGTTCTTGGGGTTTTTTGAGCTGCTTCAGCATCAGGATAAATAATACAGCAGGCAAATCATCTGGGGGATAGCTGGTAAACCTTGCTTCGTATCTTCGCACCCCAGTTATTCCCTAGAGCAGATCTAGGGTGTAGAATCTATCCTTTCCAGATTTTGATGTGCTTGGATAGGGCACATGAAGCCATCTGAGATTATACAGCGGTTAATTTTGTTTTTCAAGGGTGCGGAAAGCACCTGGCTCCTGTTTGATGGGCACGGGGTTAGCCTGCAGCTTGGTGAGTGGAGTCACCGTAAAAACGTAGCTATGGATAGCCAAGATCAGAAGACAGTAGCCCTGTGCCCCGTTGGCTTGTCCTTGCTTTTCCGAGCATCTCTTTACCCCCGCTTGCGTTTGGTCAGCTGCTTGGGTTCACGAGCTTTGAAATCTAAAGGACATTATTATGAATTAAAATAATTTTTTTTTTCTGTCTAAACAAGGAAATGATAAAGAAGTTGAAGGTGACTTTGTGCATTGGTTGCGCTCTTTTTTGCTGACATGGTGTTGGCTGATAAGTGCGTGAATATCTTCCCCCACGTTTATACCCTGTAATCTCTTAAATCTAGTTAGGGCTGCAAAACATCGCTGAGCGCGTCAAGAGCAAAGCCCTTCTCTTGGCTCTCTCCCTGCAGGTGACCTGTGCATATCCGAAAACGAACGGAGAGTGGTTTCCAAGGAAGCCTGGGAGAAACTCAAGCAATATTTTCCAAAGGCCCCTGAATTCCCAAATAACAAAGAGTGCTGTTCCCAGTGCAAGGTATTTGCCAAATACGTTACCCTTTTGTTGACTGTAAATACATAGTCATATTTCTGGTTTTCTTTTTAATATGACCCAGTGCAGTGGAGGAAAGTAATGTTGCCTTTTAATAGCAGCTAGGAACTGAAGCCGTGGTCTAATTAACTGTTTCATGCAGATTTTGGAGCGTGAAGGGGAGGAAAACGAGGCTCTGCATAAAATGATGGCCAGCGAGCAGAAGACTTCCCTCCAGAACCTGTTTCATGATAAATGCAGACCTTGCCTGGGCAGCTGGCCGCAGGTATGGGAAGGAGTGCGACGAGGGGAACGTAGCGGGCCTTGGGGGAGGTTTTTATTAGCTTTTATCCCTCCTAAGAAATTTTATTTCACCTGCAAGAGAGAGACTTGCCTGGTAATCATTCACTCGGTCCGAGCGAGACCGTGCCTGCGCTGGGAAGCCTGTGCCAGCGGAGCTTACGTGTGTGTTGTGCCGAGGTGTGATTTCCCCCGATTAGCTGTGCTGGCGCAAAGCCCTGCTAAAGATACGCGAGAATGGCTCGTGTGCCAACATAGCTGTCACTGGCCTGGAGTCAGCTAGATAAGCAGCGACAGTATTGCTGCTGTGGTTACATCTGGCCCTAGAAGGACCGAAACGGTGCGGCTGTGCCGGTGGAGGCGGCTTTCCGCTGCCCTCCCTCTGCCTTCCCACGCAGGCCAGGCTTTTCCTGCTGATCGGACAAAATTCACGTGTGCTCCGGCATCCTCCTGCATCCCGAGAGCTCGGGGGGAGCTTCCCTAAATGCTGAAACCCCGCAAACGGGAGCGATGGTCGTGCAAGACCTCTCGTACCGGCTTCTCCCCGGTACAAGCGTGCAGCTCTCCAGGACTTTTCTGGGGCTTCGAGACGGCTGAAAAGAAATGGCACAAGCTGTTGGCTCCACGCCTTGGCTCCTGGACGCCTTGCGGCGCTGATTAATGATTGACTCTTAGATCCTGCCAAGCTGCTTTGGCAGGTGTCTGCCTCGCTCGCTGCTACGTGTGAGGGCAGCCTGCCGCTCTCGGGTGCCTTCTCCGGCCGTGAATTAATATTGAGGTCGACACGGATCCGTGTCTCAGAACCGGGGAGCCCCAAAAGGCTTTCAATGGGAAACGCTCTGTGCTGAGCCGGAGAGCTGCCGGGCCCTACCGCGGCGGTATTTAAGGGTAGTATCTGGTTGGGTCTGCTTTTGTAGCTGGAGCGGACGATGGAAAGCTGGAGCCCATCACCATGGGTCAGCTCAAAATATCAGGGTCTCTCCAGGCAGCGAGGCTACATCCTCTGCTCTCTTTGAATTTCCCAAGGGAGCATGATAAAAAGGAGCTGAGGATCTCTCCCTCGAGCTTTGCAAGTTTTCCTGATCCAAAACAGTTGAGGGTTGGGGAAGAAAATATGCGGAGCGGTTTAATCTAGAGAAAATAAAGGGAGATGAAAGAAAAAAAGGTGTATTCCTCAGGTGTGCCGAATTTTGCTGCGGAAAGATGGAGTGAGCCTTGAAATCTGCGCTAGGGAAAGCAGTGAGGATAGATGAGCACAGAAATGATTTTATCACCCAGCTCTTAGGGTCTAGGTGGTTTCTTGTCCAGGAGCAGACTTTCTAATGGCAAATCAGTTGGGACAGGAAAACAACCGTTTATCCTAAAACTTCTGCCTCATGAGCGTGCACGGCTGTGGTTTTGAACCCGTGCTGCTGCCAAAAGGAGAAACTTCTGGATTTTGGTGGGTGAAGCAAATGAGGCAGGTCGAGGTGGTCTCACCCCACACCCACCGGGATGCATCGGCTTTAGACCCCGAGTACCCGGCGAGAGAAAGCACGGTGCTGGGGAGTCTGAGCTGCTCCAGGGGAAATGACCGTTTCCTGCTGCCAATTAAAGGTAATTGCATCTAAGGCTAAATTAACTTTGTAATAAACAGGAGATTAGTAATGTAAGTGCTTAGTACTTGATCCCAAATTATTTTACTTGCCTTTCCTAGCGCGCTTGGATGGAGTTGTCATGGTAAAAACGCTGAGGTCTCGAAGAGAATGAGCGCTGCACAAAAAGCTGAACAGTCATCGCTTCTCTATTGTTGGATTAATTAAAAAAGATCCTTTTTTTTTTTTTTCCCTCTTTTCACCTCCAGGAGACAGATGAGCTGTATATTGTTTCGCAGTTCTTTGTAGAAGAATGGAGGAAATTTGTCAGGTAACTTGGCTTGAGGTTTTTGGTGCTTTTTATGCCTTTTTTAGGGGGGGCTGTAGATAACGATTTTGCTTTTGAACTCCAGTGCAGTGTGTAGTTACCCGTGGTTTGCCTTTGTGGAAACAAGAAAACTGATTTTTGCAGGACTTGTATCAGTTGTAATACGTTGTAAGAAACTGAATTTCCTTGTTTATGGTGTCTTAACCAGATGGTCGGATTAGATAGTAACCTGATTAGTTTTTTCATCTGTCTGGAGCTGTATCCTATAGGCAAAGGTCACCGTCAATCCTGTTTCCACGGGCTGCTGGTGGTAGGAGATGGAAATCTCCGCAGATAGGAGAGTAATTTTGCAAGGCGCAGGAACGCAGATCTGATTTCCTCGTCGGTAGTAGTTTAATATTCCCTGTTGGAATGCCTTCTGTAAATATTCTTGGCTGCCTGCAGAGTTGTGGTTTTTGGGAAATAACCTGACCAAGCTTTGCAAACCGCTTTCCTTTGCCCGTGCAGGAGGCCGACGCGATGCAGCCCCGTGTCCTCGGTAGGAAACAGCGCCCTTCTCTGCCCCCACGGGGGCCTCATGTTCACCTACGCTTCCATGACCAAAGAAGACTCCAAACTGTGAGTTTCTTCTCTTCACGTGGCTGCCTTCGGCTCTCACGAGCCTTGGGGAATGTTCCCGGCGGCTCGCTGAGCTGCGGCAACACGAGGAGCAAATGCTTTCCCTTGAAGAAAATGAACGGTTGCTTTTTCAGGCCCACCTTAGCCTTCGTGCAAGGCAAGACCTAAATTGTCGAAGGATGCTGGGTCAGGAAAAAAGAGAGCTTACTTCAGCTTGGCTAGTTCCTAACAATAAACTACCCTGAATTTGACCGGGGCGCAGAAACATCCGGCTTCCTTACGATTTGCTTTCCGTGAGACTTGCCCCCGGAGCGCTGGACGCCGGGCTGGAGTTCGTGCTCCATGGCGTTGCTTCTGCAACTAAAAGTAGCAGCTCTTCCACTCCTCTCCTCTTCCATCCTCCCTCCGGCATGACTGGAGCATAACAGCGTCGCTAATAACACACTACTGTTTCCCTGTTCTCTTGGGCGTACAGGCCCTCCCGCGTAGCTGGAGTTATGGGTTGATTTTGCAGCTTTTCTTTCATTAACAGACTAAAAAAGAAAAGGGGAGGCTGTTCAGGAGCTCGGGGCTTGGCTTTTCCATGTCATAAAGCACGTTCTTGTTCCTTTGCACAGTATAGCTCTAATATGGCCCAGCGAGTGGGAGAGGATTCAAAAACTCTTCGTCGTGGATCACGTCATCAAAATCACCCGAACGCAAGCTGCCGGGGCGGACCCCGAGAGCGCACTTTACACCTCAGAGCCCCGTGAGTGAATCTTTTGCTGCTCTCCGTGCTCTCTTCTTTTGCTAATTGGTGCCAGCTCCCTGGGAAATGGCTCTTTTTCAGATAAAGGGGCAGATTTAAGGGGATCGGTGGTAAACACGGATCTTGGCAGATGCCCCTGGTTACAGGAGCCAGGGGGTTAGTGAGGAGAGGCACTGGGCAGGTGTCTCCGAGGAGCTGAAGCAATTAAATGCATTTTTCCTTCGTGCCTCCCCAGAACTCTGTCCAGAGTGCAGAGAAGGGCTGTTATGCCAACAGCAGCGGGACTTGCGTGAGTACACCCAAGCAACCATCTACATCCATAAAGTGGTGGATAATAAAAAGGTACGGGCTCTCTCCCTCGGTCCTTGCTTATCCTGGCTCCGTTTCATGTAACGGAAACGGCGCCGAGTACCCAAATACCGATCCGAACGTGGCGGCGAGAGGGCTGTCGCAGCCTGCCGCGTCCCCGCAGTGGTGGGACCTGCCGGTGGGGATGCTGGTGGCCTGTGATGGTGGTGGTGGGCAGGGCTGCTCTCTGCAGGCAAAAAGCACCCAGGGCTGCGGCTCGTGGAAGCTATCGCTTTGGCAAAAAAAGCAAATGGGAAAATTTTGGCTGTAGTGGCTCTGAAAATTTGGTCTCCTTGAGGCTTCCTTTTGCCAAACCAAATCCTTTGCATTATCGGGTATCTTCATGGCTGTTCCCAGCTTTGATTATTTTAGGCAATGTTGTAACCGTTTCTGTCTTCATAATTGTGTTATCGGGCTCTACCTGTTCTCCTCCCCCTCCAATATTTGTCATTTCCTTTCTTGGTTGCTCACTTGAGCATTTATTCCTAGACAGAAATAAGCTTTTCAACCTCCGTGCTGATGAAATAGCAGTGAACTTAGAGATAGTTTTCAAGATCCCCTACAAAGCTGTGAATTCTGTCTCTGCTTTATCTCTCTGGTTTAGGGGATCAGTATCAGGTCTAGAATTGGCTTTACAGGTAGCTGAAAACTGGTCACAGTAAGTCTTTCTCCTTAGGGCTTGTTTCATGCTTTAAAGGGGGATACCAAGGCTCGTGGGCAAGCTCAGATAAAGATTTTTCCCTGCACCTTTGCAGCGTGGGGCTTTATTTTTTTTTTTTTTTGTGGCTTCTCATTGATTTCCACCTCCCTGCCAGTCTAAGGATTGGAGCCGAGCTGGAGCCCGGAGAGCTGCGGGGCGCCGGAGGCTGGATGGGTTTCTGCCTTGGTTGTGAGATGTAGAGCACGCAGCACGGTCTCGAGCCGTGGTTTTTGGCCTGACTCGAGGCTGAATCCTGAGGCTGTAGCTGGGCTCTGGTGCAGAGGAGGGTTGGTTGTTGTTTTTTTTTTTTTTTTTTTCTTCTGGTGCTGGACAGGACCGTGCTCACACGTGGGGCTGGCAAAAAACAGGCAGCTATTCTTTGCCGAGCAGCTGGAGTTGGAGAGAGGGGGCGAGAGCTTGCCTGCGAGATCCCTCATTAACAGGGCAGCCTCGGCGAGACGCGAAGCAGCAATAATGCCCGCCAGCAGCGCAGCAGCACTGCCCGCGAGGGTTGCGGATGGCAGCGCTCGGAGCCGCTGCTTCCTTCCCTGCCGGTTTTGATTTGCAAAGTCGGGGAGCGTTTCCCATCCCCTCGCCCCTGCTCTTCCCCCCCTCCGCAGCCCTCCGGGTCCCTCCTTCGGCTGACGCTGCAAGAGGGAAGCCACGGCCGTATAAAAATCAGCGTAGGGTGGCACTGCTGGAATCCGGAGGGCTCTGGGGAGGCTGCGGTTGGTGCTGGATGTTTGGGAGCTGGGATTGCCTCGTTAATTGCAAATAGATTGACGGAGAAGCGAGGTCTCAGACATCCAGGATGGAGAGCGCGCCAGTCTCCTGGGCTCCTGCAAACCCCATCTCCAGCCAAAGCGTGGACGTGAATTCACGTCCGGCAGATCCATGCCTCCTGCAGTGACTTACACAGAACTGAACGTCCTTTTTATTTATGTTTGTGTAAATTATTTAGATTTCATTTACTTACAACCTCCAGACCCATAAATAGTGGTGCTGAGTGCCTCTGTCGGTCTGCTGCAGGGATGGATAAGCGTCTAATTTACAAATAATATTCCTTGCTGCGTGTTAGGGCTTTCATAATACACTTAGATGAACCAGAGAAGCAGCCAGCTAATGGGAAAGAAATCAGTCCAGGCCCCTGGAGACTTTCCCTTTGCCTAGAGAGGAGCGTAGGTCCTGAGCCGCAGGAAGCACCTGCAATTCAACAGAGGAGCTGCTTCTCCTGTGTCGAATCCCCCCGTGGTTCGCCGCAGCTGGGGAGGGCTGGAGAAGATTTTGCAGAGCCTGTGGAGCCAGATGCCGGGGTTATTCCCGCTCTTTGCCTCGGTTTGTCGGCTCGAGGTGGCATCCCGGAGGTCTCCGCAGGCCGTTTGCCGTGCCGTGCCGGTGTGGGTTGGTGCTGTTGGGTTAGTTACGGAGAATGATTTTTATGACTTCAGGTAATGAAGGACGCTGCTCCAGAGCTGAACGTGAGCAGCTCAGAAGCTGAAGAGGAAAGGGAGGAAAACAAGCCAGAGGGGGAGCAAGACCCAGATTTTAACCAGGTAGAGATCAAAAATACCGCCAGGTTCCTTGGTTTTTGCATCATCCTCTTGAGTCAGCATGATGGGATAGCCCTCCTCCTCTGTTTACCGCTAGCAGGCAAAAACAAGTGTCTTAAATTGTCATTTTAACGGTCGTACCGCACCATCGCTTTGGTTTTGGAGAGATCAAATACCGATGGTGACTCGTACGCTTGGCTGGTAACCCGCCCCGCGCTCGCGTTAGAAGCAGGAACCGAGGTTTCAAGGCAAGTCCTTCGGTCCTCTCGATGCTTGCATGCGGCTGTTCGCTTTCCAAGGGGTTTTTCAACGCTTCGCGCCTTCCCTCGCATGACCGACTCACCCGAAACGCAGTCCGGAGTTCAGGGAGGTTGTATTTTCTACCAATCCCAAACTTGGGCTCCTGATTTTTGCCTCTTGTTTCTAGACCAACGGTGGTGCTAAGCGCCAGAAGATCTCGCACCAGAGCTACATCGCTTACCAAAAGCAAGGCATCAGGCGAAGCACCCGGCACCGGAAAGTCAGAGGGGAGAAAGCGCTGCTCGTTTCTGCTAATCAGACACTGAAAGAGCTGAAAATACAGGTAAGGTGTTTTTCCTCCAAGGAATGAATCGTCTCGAGTAAGAAAACACAAAATCAGCGCGCGGCTGGGAGGGGATGGGGGGGGGGAGAGTATAAAATCCCACGCGGCGTCGAAAGGTGCGCGTTGCTCTTCTAACCGCGGTTATTTTTGTGTCGCTCGGCGGTATGTTTTTCTCTCCGCACAAAATCAGCGTGTCTCATTGTGTTGGCACAGATCATGCATGCATTTTCAGTTGCTCCCTTCGACCAGAATTTGTCAATCGACGGGAAGATACTGAGCGACGACACCGCAACGCTCGGCAGCCTGGGAGTCATTCCCGAGTCCGTCATTTTATTAAAGGTGAGAGCGTGGCTGCCAAAATAAAGTCGAATAAAGCAGAGAATTGAACCGATTTTTGTCCAACCGAAGAGAAACACGTTGCGGTGGGTGTGAAAACTGCCTGCGCTAGACGTGCCCACCCGTGGCTGCTCGGTAGCCTGATTTAACGAGTTCCTCCTGGAGCTTGGAGGAGGAAAACTCTCTTTATTTTTTTAAAGAGCATTTATTAGCTGGCCTTTGCGGCTGAGCTGTGTGCGTACCAGCCCAAAATACGGCTACATGAGGGAGCGACTCCTCCCCGCTTGTTCCCAGACGGTGTTTGAGCAAGAGCCCTGTTCCCCGCTCCCCTCCGGAGCAGGACCGTGACCTAATCAGGCCGTGAACTTCCAAACGAGGTTGCTCGCTCGTTAATCCCCTGCTCCGCTTTATTTTCCAGGCTGATGAGCCAATTGCAGATTACGCGGCGATGGACGACGTTATGCAAGGTGAGGAGGGGATCCCTGAAAGGTTTGGGGTTCGGAGAAGTATTGGTGGCCAAGGACCGTGGTGGATTTGGGTTGTAAAGGTAGAAAATGGAGACGTTGAAGCTTTCCCGTCACCGGGAGATTCAGCGGTACGCCGCTGCTCAGACAAAAGATCCTTTTAGGAACGACTGTCAGGAGACTCCTAACGCTGTGCCTTTTTCTTTCCATCCCCAGTTTGTATGCCTGAAGAAGGATTTAAAGGTGAGTCTGGTTTTTTTCTTTTTTCCTCCCCCCTTTATTTAAGCCTAACTTCATCCCCTAAGCGTCGTCATCTTTCGGTGGTTGTCTTTTCTCCTCAGGGACTGGTTTACTTGGACACTGATGGTTTTCTAAGCGTTGACAACAGAGGAGCGACCAGAAGGGAAGAGGATTTTGACATGGTAGGGCATTAAAAGAAATAAAGGTGGACACAGGACTGAACTCTTTGACTCTTCCAGAAGGCAGAAACCCATTCTGAAATGACTGCCCCCCTCCAAATAAATGCCTTATGTCAAAGCAGATTGCACTGAAGGACACCCTGCCTTCGAGAGAACGTTCCCGATTTTATATTTAATAAAGCAACAGGAAGGGTGGAAAGTTTAGCGGCAGTAAGAGCGTTACCGTGTTTACAGGCGAGGGAGACGGAGGCGTTCTCGTGTGTTCCCCGACTCGAATCCCGCACCGCGCTCGTCTCTCCGAAAAGGGGTTGTAATCCAGTAGATCAAAAACATCTTGATCTGTTCTCCAGTAACTCTTTAGGCGTAACCTGCTTACAGATAATCCTGTCTTTGATCCACTATTACTCTTTCAGTACAGCATGGAAGTAAAGAAATTGTTACTTGTGAGGAATGTCTAGCTCTTTCAACAAAAAAAATACAAAACCCTTCATCTCTTTAACCCCAAACGTAAGCTGTGGTCTGCCTCCGAAAGCCTTCCATCGCCGAGGGGACGGGGAGCCGCCTCCCTCGCCGCCTCCTCAGCCGCTCGCCTTCGCCTCCAAACGTTGGATGATCTTTCGATAACCGCCTGGTCTCTCTCTGTCAACTGTATTTTTTAGAAACGTGGGGTATTTTAACGACTTTTGATAACATCTTTTTCCTCCAGTCGGGGCCTGCCAGGAGCGCTTGTGCCCGTGGCTTGGGCGGACGGCGAAGGGGGCGCGGGTGGGTGGCGTTTCCCATGGGAAGAGGTTTTTTTTGGTCCTCTCTTCTCCTCGTTTTTCAGGAATGCACTAATAATTATTTGGGTTTTTTTACATCTGTAGCTCCCAGAAAGGATCTCTCCCCGTTGCCTGTGGGTAGCAAGGAATAGCGTACCGCTTCCAGACTTAAAGGGCGCTGTCGAGGTGTCTCCGTAATAAAGTGAGACGTTCCCTCTTCCTTTTCAGCCTTTCAGCTTCTTTCCGTGGCAAAAGGCGATGCGGAGAGCCGGGTTGCTGCCGCATCAGCTTTAATTTTAAAGGGTTTGCAGGAGTTTGGGGCTGCGAGGAGAGGGCGGGGAGGGCACGTATCCCATCCCGCCACCCCCGGCGGCCTTTATTTTAAACGTTCTCTTTTATCCGAGGAATTAGAGCTGCCCTTGGCCGAGCGCGGGGGCTCCGCGTCCTCCTCCCCGGCCCCGCCGCTTGTGGGGGCGAAGCAGCCGGCGTTTGGGGCCGTGGAACTCTTAAAAAGTGGGGTTTGGGGGCAATTTGGACCCGCGTATTCTTTCCCAAGGTAAAGGTGTCGGCAGGAATTCGGCGCGCCGCAGCCCCTCCATCCTTCGGGAACGGGCAGGAGGTTTTCTTCTTCCCTGACTGAAGCACTCACTTGTGTACATATTTCCTGGAAATTCCGTATTTTTTTTTTTTTTCTCAATTTGCTGTTCATTTTTGTTTTTCTAATGTTACAAAAATCTCTTCCTTGAGCTTATACCGTTGCAAAATTAAAAGTCTCGAAACTCAGCGGGAAGGAAGGAGCCGGGGCCGTGGCGGCGTTTCCGCGGAGCGATGTACGGCCGCGCCGCGGCATCGCCCTATCTCCCGGAGGCCGCAGGTACAAGATGCGATCGAAGGCCCAGTTACCGTTTTGTCTGTTCTTTGCAAACATTCTTGGATTAAAATTGTCATTGGAGCTGTGGAAGCCTTATTAAAGCGCATACACGTGGTCTGGCTTGGATTTTAACGCCGCGTTCGGGGTTTATCGTCCTGCAGATCCCAAAAAAAGGGCTGCGGGTGCCGCGGGGTCGGGCTGGGAGCGAGCGGGATCTCTCCGGAGCGGGAATCCTGCCAACCTTGGCGCATGGGGTGGGTTTTTATTGAAGCCTCCATGGGCGCCGGAGCCTTGGCTGGGCCGTGCGGTGCTTGGCAGCCGCTCCCCGCTGGCAGCGCCGGGGCGCGATGGGCCGAGGCGGCCCCGGGGCCATTTCGGTGTCCCGGCGCCTCGCGTTGCCGTCCCCGCGCTGGCACCTGGCCCGGGCGGCCGCTCCCCGGGGGCTGCGTGGCCGCGGCTCCCTGCCAGCCCCCGGCTCCTTCCGCGCTGGCACCCGGCAGTGGGGAGCCTGTGCCAGCCCCGTTCCTCGAGGGACCCGCAGCCGGGGTGGCCAAAATGGCCCCTGGGGGGGGAGATGGGTGCGGGGGCGGGGGGGGGTTGACCATGTCCTGGGTGCTGTTGGGGGGGGGGGGTACCCTGGGTGCTCAGGGGTGGGTGGGTGGACAGAGGGGGGTACCTGGGTACCAGGGAGGGATGGGGGCACCCTGGGGTGCAGGGAGGACCCCAGTAGCTGGATGGGGAGGATGAGGAGGAGGCACAGAGGGGTACCTGGGTGCCCCTGGGGTGCAGGGGGAACCCCAATAGCTGGATGGGGGGTACCTGGGTGCCAGGGAGGGATGGGGGCACCCTGGGTGCCCCTGGGGTGCAGGGAGGACCCCAGTAGCTGGATGGGGAGGATGAGGAGGATGGACAGAGGGGTACCTGGGTGCCAGGGAGGGATGGGGGCACCCTGGGTGCCCCTGGGGTGCAGGGGGAACCCCAATAGCTGGATGGGGGGTACCTTGGGTGCCAGGGAGGGATGGGGAGCACCCTGGGTACCCCTGGGGTGCAGGAGGACCCCAGTAGCTGGATGGCGAGGATGAGGAGGATGGACAGAGGGGTACCAGGGAGGGATGCAGGGGGAACCCCAATAGCTGGATGAGGGGATCCAGGCGATGGATGGGGGGTACCCTGGGTGCCAGGGAGGGATGGGGGCACCCTGGGTGCCCCTGGGGCGCAGGGGAGCCCCGCGAGCGCGATGGGGAGGATGGACGGGGGGTACGCGGGTGCCAGCGATGGGTGGGTGGGTGGGGACGGTCCCCCGGGGAGCGGGGGGGGGGATTTGGGGGGGGGTCCCAAATCCCGGGGGGGGGGGGGGGCGGGGATGCCCAGGTGGCCCGGAGGAGGGGACCGGGGCCGGGGGAGTCCCGGGCCGGGGGTGGCACCGCTCCCAGCGCCAGGCTCAGCTCCCAGTGCCGCTTCCCGGTTCTGGTGCCGCTTTCCCAGTGCCGGTTCCGGTGCCGGTTCCCGGTGCCGGCCGCCCCCGGCGGGGCCCGCCCCGCCCCTCCCGCACGTGACGCGGCGCGGTGGCTGCGAGCGGCGGGGCCCCCGCTCCGCTCCGCTCCTCCGGTACCGGCTCCGCTCCGGCCCCGGCCCCGGCCCCGCTCCGGCCCCGGCCCCGCCGCCCCCCCGGTAAGTGCCGCGCCGCGGGGACCGGGAACCGGGGCCCCCCGGGAGAGACACCCCCCCCCCCCCGCCGGTGTCCCCCCCCCCGATGACCTTCAGCCGCTGCCGGTACCGGCAGCGCGGGGAGGGGGGGGGGGATCAGCCCCCCCCGTACCCCAACCCCCCTCCCCAAATACCTCCCCCATCAATTGCCCCCCAAACCTGCCCCCCGGCTACCCCAAAATCTGCCCCCCCCTCGGCCCCATCATCTGCCCCCCCAGGCCCAGTCCCCGCAATCTGCCCCCCCCGCCCCCACATTTGGGTCACCCCCCCGGTGCTCCCCCTCCCCGGGACTCCCCCCCACCCTTGGGTGCTGGGGGGGGCGATGGGGGAGCCCCCCCGGACCCCGCACAGCCCCACTGCCCGGCGGGGGCACGCTGCGGCCCGCGTTTGCACGGGGACGGGTCGCGTTTGCACGAGGGTCGTGTTTGCACGGGGACGGGTGACATTGTCGCATTTGCACCAGGGCCGCCTTCGCACGCCAGTCGTGTTTGCACGGGGACAGGTTTGCACCAGGGTCGTGCTTGCACAGGGATGGGTCGCCTTTGCACCAGGGTCGCCTTTGCACCAGGGTCGTGCTTGCACCAGGGTTGTGCTTGCACAGGGATGGGTCACACTCGCACCGGGGCTGTGCTTGCACGCAGCCGTGCTTGCACCAGGGCGGTGTTTGCACCAGGGTCGCGTTTGCACAGGGATGGGGTGCATTTGCACGAGGGTCTCTTTTGCACCAGGGGTGCGCTTGCACACGGTCGTGTTTGCACAGGGACAGGTCACATTTGCACCAGGGACGTGTTTGCACCACGGTTGTGTTTGTACAGGGACGGGGCTCGTTTGCACCAGGCTCGTGTCTGCACCAGCATCGCCTTTGCAGAGGGATGGGTCACATTTGCACGAGGGCCCCTTTTGCACGGGGGACACGCTTGCACGCTGATGTGTTTGCGCAGGGCCGGGGCGCGTTTGCACGAGCGTTCGTGCTTGCACGAGGCTCGCACGCGGCCGGGGTGTGTTTGCACGGCGGGCGGGGGGACCCATTTGCACCAGGCCGGGTTTGCACCGGGGCCGGTGTCACGTGTCCCCGCCGCGGGCGGTGCTCGGCGCTGCCGGTGCCCGGCGCTGTCCGTGGTGCTGCCCCGCGCGGCGCCACCTCCGGCCTGCAGGGGGCGCCCTTCGGGGTGGGGGGTGGGTGCGATGAGTTGGGGGGGCCTCAGCACCCCCAGGTAGTGACCCGGCACCCGCCGCTCCTGGCCCGCTGGCTGCTGGCAGCCGGCAAGGTGGTGCTTGGCTTGCTGCCATCAGTAGGCTTCAGGGGTAACGGCGCTGCCTGAGCGGGCAGGCGTCATGGCGAGGGGCTGTGGGGGAGCTCTCCTCTCCCCCAGGAAGCGCCATGGCCCCCCCCGGACCTCCCCGCGCCACCTAGACGTGTCTCCAGCTGGCACCGCCACCCCCTCGGCCACCCCACCCCGAGGTAAGCCCCCCCCCGGGTGCTCCCCACCCAAGGGTGCCCATCCCGAGGCGGGGTGACGGGCACCCACAGCCCCCCTCTCCCGCAGGGCAGCAGGATGGCCCAGCAGCGCCACGCCGTCCCCCCACCGCTCAAGGTAGGTGCCGCTGGGATGGGGGCACGCACCCAGCACCCATGGGTGCTAGCGTGGCCTTCACCCACCCCAGCACCCATGGGTGCTAACGTGGCCTTCACCCACCCCATTGTCTTGCAGACGGAGGAGGACTACATCCCCTACCCCAGCGTGCACGAGGTAGAGCGCCCGCTCCCCTCCGGAGATGGGTGCAAGGGCAGGCGAGCGGCTGGGTGGGTGGGTTGGTGGGTGGGTGGCCAGAGCACCCACCTCGGCTGTGGGTGCAGGTGCTGGGCCGGGAGGGGCCGTTCCCCCTCATCCTCCTGCCGCAGTTTGGGGGTTACTGGATCGAGGGCACCAACCACCAGCTGAGCGGGGCACCCGAGTCCCCCCCCACCCCAGCACCCAGCACCCGGGCGAGGCTTGAGGGCAACCACACGGCCAAGATCTACCGCAAGCACTTCTTGGGCAAGGTGAGGCCCTGTGGGTGCTCCAGGCGTGGGTGCTTGGGGTGGGTGGGTTCCCCAGGGGTGTGGGTGGGCATGGGGACCCCATAAACACGGGTGCTCATGTGTGTGGGTGCTCATGGACATGGGTGTGGGTATCTATGGGCATGGGAGACCCATGGGTATGGGTGCTCGTGGACCTGGGTGCCTCATGACATGGGTGATACATGGGTGTGGACATGTATGGGCATGGGTGCTCCATGGCATGGGTGCTCATGGACCTGGGTGCTCCATGGCCTGGGTGCTGATGCATATGGGTGCTCATGGACATGGATGCCCCGTGGTACAGGTGCTCAGGCACATGGGTGCCCCATGGGCATGGGTGTGCATGGGCATGTGGGCTCCTTAAGTATGGGTGCCCATGGGATGGGTGCTCAGGGACCTGGGTGACCCATGGCATGGGTGCTCATGGGCATGGGTGGCCCGTTGCATGTGCGCCTGTCAGTGTAGGTGCTCCATAGGTGGTGGTATCTGTGGGTGTGGGTGCTCATGGACATGGGTGCCCCATGGGGAGGGGTGGGCATGGGCACAGAGACCCCATAAACATGGGTGCTCATGTGTGTGGGTGCTCATGGACATGGGTGTGGGTATCTATGGGCATGGGAGACCCATGGGTATGGGTGCTCATGGACCTGGGTGCCCCATGGCACGGGTGCTTGTGGACATGGGTGTCCATGGGCATGGGGACCCTACCAGTGTCTGTAGGATGGGTGGCCCATGGGTGCCCCATAGGCATGGATGCTCATGGATATTGGTGCTCATGGGCATGGGTGCCCCATGGCATGGGTGCCTGCCAGCGAGAGCACCCATTGGCGCGGTCATGGGTGCTTGGCCCCCTCCCCGCAGGAGCACTTCAACTACTACTCCCTGGACCCGGCGCTGGGCCACCTCGTCTTCTCCCTCAAGTACGACGAGCAGGAGCACCTCCACCTGCTGCTGCGGTGAGCGGGGTGCCGGGGGCACCCATGGGTGCTGGCTGGGGGTAGGGAGCCACCCTGACCCCCGCCTCGCCCCACAGCACCCGCGCCCGCACCCTGCACGACGTGGTGCCCATCTCCTGCCTGGCCGAGTTCCCCAACGTGGTGCAGATGGCCAAGGTGGGTGCAACACCTCCGGCAGCACCCATGGGTGCCCCCCGCCCTGGGCCACCCATGGCATCACCCATCCTTCCCGCAGCTGGTGTGCGAGGACGTCAACGTGGATCGCTTCTACCCCGTGCTCTACCCCAAGGTGAACGGGGGGGGGGCGGGGGGGGAGAGGCATGGGCACCCATGGGTGGGGGGCACCCCGGGGTGCCCCCACCCAACCTCCGCCCCCTCCCGACCCCCGCAGGCATCCCGCCTCATCCTCGCCTTTGACGAGCACGTGCTCAGCAACCACTTCAAATTTGGGGTCATCTACCAAAAACTGGGGCAGGTATGGGGTGGGGTGGGTGGGGGTTGGGGTGGGGGGTCCCGGGTGGGTGCTGGCACCCATCCCCACCCCACCGCAGACCTCCGAGGAGGAGCTTTTCGGCACCACGGAGGAGAGCCCGGCGTTCACCGAATTCCTTGACGTCCTGGGTCAACGGGTGCAGCTGCGGGACTTCAAGGGGTGCGTGGCGGGGTGCTGGGGGGCGGGGGGGGGGCACCCATGGACCCCAGGTTCAGGGTGCCCGTCTCCCCTCCCCCCAGGTTTCGGGGGGGGCTGGACGTGACCCACGGGCAGACGGGCAGCGAGTCGGTCTACTGCCACTTCCGCGACAAGGAGATCATGTTCCACGTCTCCACCAAGCTGCCCTACACCGAGGGGGACGCCCAGCAGGTGGGGCACCCATGGGTGCTGGGGGCAACGCGTGGGTGCTCGGGGAATGGGGAGTGTAGGGCATCCTGGGGCGCGCCCGTGGGGTGGGAAGGCTGGCGGGGCACCTGTGGGTGCTGGAGGGCCTCTATGGGGTGCAAGGGCTAGCAGAGCACCCCGGGGTGCTGGGGGGTGTCCATGGGGTGCAGGGGCTCCTGGGGCACCCATGGGTGCTGGGGAGGTGTCTGTGGGGCACAGGGGATCCTTAGGCACCCATGGGTGCTGGGGGGCATCTATGGGATGCAAAAGCTCCAGGGGCACCCATGGGTGCTGGGGAGGTGTCTGTGGGGCACAGGGGATCCTGAGGCACCCATGGGTGCTGGGGGGCATCTATGGGATGCAGGGGCTAGCAGAGCACCCCGGGGTGCTGGGAGGGTGCCTATGGGATGCAAAACCTCCAGGGGCACCCATGGGTGCTGGGGAACACCTACGGAGTACAGCGTTTGCCACTCCCTTTGCCGCCCTGATGTGACCGCCCTCCTGTCCCCCGTGTCCCCCCTGTCCCCCTCATCCCCCATGTCCCCCCCTCCCCCATGTCCCCTGTGTCCTCCATGTCCCCCCTGTCCCCTGTGTCCCCCGTCCCCCTGTCCCCTGTGTCCCCCATGTCCCCTCTGTCCCCCGTGTCCCCTGTGTCCCCCCCATCCCCCATGTTCCCCCCGTCCCCTGTGTCCCCTGTGTCCCCCCGTCCCCCGTGTCCCTCATGTCCCCCTTGTCCCCCATGCCCCCCCTGTTCTCCCTGTCCCCCCATCCCCCGTGTCCCCCATGTCCCCCCCGTCCCCCATGTCCCCCGTGTCCCCCCTGTTCCCCCTGTCCCTCCCGTCCCCCCATCCCCCTCGTCCCCCCTGCCCCCCGTGCCCCCTGTGTCCCCCTCATCCCCCGTGTCCCCCCTGTCCCCCGTGTCCCCCCGGTCCCCGCAGCTGCAGCGGAAGCGTCACATCGGCAACGACATCGTGGCCGTCGTCTTCCAGGACGAGAACACCCCCTTCGTCCCCGACATGATCGCCTCCAACTTCCTCCACGCCTTCGTGGTGGTGCAGCTGGAGCGGGGCGCCTCCCAGGGCACCCTCTACAAGGTACCCCCGCGCCTCAGTTTCCCCATCCCCATGGGGTGCTGGGGGCAGCGGGGCGCCCCGTCACCCACCCTGCCCGCCCGCCGCAGGTCTCCGTCACCGCCCGTGACGATGTGCCCTTCTTTGGCCCGCCGCTGCCCGACCCCGCCGTCTTCAGGAAGGTGAGCGCCCATGGGTGCTGCTGGGGGGTGTCCCCGGGTGGCACCCACCCAGGGCTGCCCCTCGCCCCCGCAGGGCCCCGAGTTCCAGGAGTTCCTGCTGACGAAGCTCATCAACGCCGAGTACGCCTGCTACAAGGCCGAGAAGTTCGCCAAGCTGGAGGTGGGTGCAAACGTGGGTGCTGGGTGCTGAGCACGGGGTGCTGAGGGTGCTGGGATTCTGGGGGGGGTGCGCCTGCAAGGGGGCTGGGCATGGCGTGGGGCTGTGGGTGCCGTGGATGTGGGTGCTGTGCCTGCAATGGGGCTCTGCATGCTGTGGGTGCTGTGCATGCAGCAGTGCTGTGGGTGCTGTGGGTGTGGGTGCTGTGCCTGCAGTGGGGCTGTGCCTGCTGTGGGGCCCGTGGGTGCTGAGCACAACGTGGGTGATGTGGGTGCAATAGGGCTGTGGGTGCTGTGGGTGTGGGTGCCATGGACGTGGGGTGGTGCATGCCGTGGGTGCAGTGCATGCAATGGGGCTGTGGGTGCTGTGCCTGCAGCAGCACTGCAGGTGCTGTGCGTGCCATGGGTGCTGTTCCTGCAGCAGTGCCGTGGGTGCCGTGAGTGCCATGGGTGCTGCACGTGCGGCGGGGCTGTGTGTGTGGGTGCTGTGCACAATGTGGGGGCTGTGCACAATGTAGGGGCTGTGCACATGGGTGCCGTGTACACTGGGAGCTGCGCATGCCGTGGGTGCCGTGTACGCTGGGTGCTCTGTGTGTGGGTGCTATGGACGCTGGGTGCTGCTGTGCATGGGGGGGGACGTGCCTGCAGCAGTGCCTGTGTGTGGGTGTGTGGGTGCCATGCCTGCTGCGGGTGCTCTGTGCACCATCTGGATGCTGTGCATGGGCGGGAGGGAAGGCGTGCAGCATGCATGTGGGTGCTGCACGTTGTCTGGGTGCTGTGCATGTGGGTGCTGTGGCTGTGGGCGTGCTGCATGGGTGGGTGCTGTGCAGACTGGGTGCTGTGCATGGGGCGGACGGACCCATGCCTGCTGTGGGTGCTGTGTGTGGGTGCTGTGCACGTGGGTGCCACATACACTGGGTGCTGTGCATGTAGGGGAAGGCGTGTGTGCAGCAGTGGCATGCACGTGGGTGCTGCACACCGTGTGGGTGCTGTGCATGTGGGTGTGCTGTGTGGATGCTGTGCACACTGGGTGCTGTGCACGTGGGTGCCATGTTGCTGTGCATGATGTGGGTGCCGTGCACATGGGTGCCGTGGGTGCTGCGTGGGTGGGTGCCGTGCACACTGGGTGCCGTGCACGTGGGTGCCACGTACACAGGGTCCTGTGCATGGCAGCGAAGGCGTGTGTGCAGCAGTGGCACGCACGTGGGTGCTGCGTGCCATCTGGGTGCTGTGCACGTGGGTGCTGTGCACGTGGGTGCCACGTACACTGGGTGATGTGGGTGCTGTGCCTGCTGTGAGTGCTGCGTGTGTGGGTGCTGTGCACGTGGGTGCTGTGCATGGGCGGGGGGGCCATGCCTGCTGTGGGTGCTGTGCACATGGGTGCCCTGAGTGCTGTGTGTGGGTGCTGTGCATGCTGGGTGCTGTGCACGTGGGTGCCATGTTGCTGTGCATGATGTGGGTGCTGTGGGTGTGGGTGCTGCGTGGGTGGGTGCTGTGCACGTGGGTGCCACGTACGCTGGGTGCTGTGTGTGATGTGCCTGCTGTGAGTGCTGCGTGTGTGGGTGCTGTGCACGTGGGTGCTGTGCATGGGCGGGGGGGCCATGCCTGCTGTGGGTGCTGTGCACATGGGTGCCCTGAGTGCTGTGTGTGGGTGCTGTGCATGCTGGGTGCTGTGCACGTGGGTGCCATGTTGCTGTGCATGATGTGGGTGCTGTGGGTGTGGGTGCTGCGTGGGTGGGTGCTGTGCACGTGGGTGCCACGTACGCTGGGTGCTGTGTGTGATGTGGGTGCTGCGCATGCCGGGGGGGGAGGCACGCCTGCAGCAGTGGCATGCACGTGGGTGCTGCACGCCGTGTAGCTGCTGCGTGGGTGGGTGCTGTGCATGGGCTGGGGGGGGGGGGCACGCCTGCTGTGGGTGCCGTGCACACGGGTGCCGTGGGTGCTGCGCGTGTGGGTGCTGCGTACGCCGGGTGCTGTGCGGGATGCGGGTGCCGTGCACGCCGCGTGGGCTGTCCGTGGGTGGGCGGGGGGTCCGGCAGCGTGGGGTGGGGGGGTGCGGGGGTGGGGGTGCGGGGGTGCGTGGGTGGGTGGCAGCGGTTGCGGGTGCGCAGGAGCGGACGCGGGCGGCGCTGCTGGAGACGCTGCACGAGGAGCTGCAGGCCCGCAGCCAGGCCATGCTGGGGCTGGGCCCGGACGAGGAGCGCCCCGACAACGGCGCCGCCGCCCCGGGCTTCTTCGAGTCCTTCAAGGTGGGAACCGGGGCCGCCCCCCCCCCCGCCCGGCGGGAACCGGGCGCTGCCGGCGGGGCCCCGGGGCCGCCTGCGGGACTGCCCCGCCCCGAGACACGCCCACCGCCCGCCAGACCACGCCCACAGCCCAGCCAGTCCGCCGGCCCACGGGGAGACCCCGCCCCCAAAGCTCTCTAACCCCGCCCCCTCTATAAGCCACACCCCCATTCGGCGCGGAAACCCCGCCCTCTCTCAAGCCGCACCCCCTTCCGCCCGTCTCGCCCCGCCCCTTCTCGCCCCTCCCACGCCCGCCGGCCCCGCAGCCCCCGTTCACGGGCGCGGCCCCGCCCCTCCCGGGCCCTCCCGGGCCCCTCCAGTCCCCCCCGGCCCCCCCGGAGCCCCGGTGCCCCCGGGGCGGTGACGCGGTGCCGCCCCCAGTCGCTGCTGGTGCCCGGGAGCCGGCGGGGACGCCGCGGCAGCGCCATCGGGCTGGGCTCGGTGGAAGAGGTGGGTACCCCCGGCACGGACACGCTCCGCCCCGGTGCCCCCCCCCCCCCCCCGTCCCGGTCCCGTCCCGGTCCCCGGTTAACGGCGACCCGCAGGCGCTGCTGGTGCCCGGGAAGAGCCCGTCGAGGCGGCGGCCAGGCCCGCTCGGCTCCCGCCGCTCCAGCGCTATCGGCATCGAGAGCATCCAGGAGGCGCCGGGCGGCAGGTGAGCGCCGGTGCCGGGAGGGGGGGGCTGGCCCCGGCCCCTGTCCCCTCCCGGTGTCACCTCACCGCCCGCCGCCTCGCCCCCGCCCCAGGGACGGCCCCGCCGCCGCCCCCGAGGGCGCCTGCTCCGCACACAGCTCCCCCGAGAGCCGCCGGCACCCCGACAGGTTCCGCACCGGCACCGGGACGGGGGGGCGCTGGGACAGGGTGACACGGGGACTGGGTGACATGGGGACTGGGGGGCACTGGGACAGGGGGACACTGGGACAGGGTGACACGGGGACTGGGTGACATGGGGACTGGGGGGCACTGGGACAGGGGGACACTGGGACAGGGTGACATGGGGACTGGGTGACATGGGGACTGGGGGGCACTGGGACAGGGGGACACTGGGACAGGGTGACATGGGGACAGGTGACATGGGGACTGGGGTTCATGGGGACAGGTGACATGGGGACTGGGTGACATGGGGACTGGGGGGCACTGGGACAGGGGGACACTGGGACAGGGTGACACGGGGACTGGGTGACATGGGGACTGGGGGGCACTGGGACAGGGGGACACTGGGACAGGGTGACATGGGGACTGGGTGACATGGGGACTGGGGGGCACTGGGACAGGGGGACACTGGGACAGGGTGACATGGGGACTGGGGGGCACTGGGATGGGGCAGCGCAAGGATGAGGTGGCACTGGGACAGGGTGACATTGGGGTGACACAGGGACTGGAGGGCACCAGGATGGGGTGACACCGGGATGGGGTGACACGGGGACTGGGGGGCACTGGGACAGGGGGACACTGGGACAGGGTGACATGGGGACTGGGTGACATGGGGACTGGGGGGCAGTGGGACAGGGGGACACGGGGACAGGGTGACATGGGGACTGGGGGGCATGGGGACAGGTGACATGGGGACTGGGTGACATGGGGACTGGGGGGCACTGGGATGGGGCAGCACAAGGATGGGGTGGCACTGGGACAGGGTGACATTGGGGTGACACAGGGACTGGAGGGCACCAGGATGGGGTGACACCGGGATGGGGTGACACGGGGACTGGGGGGCACTGGGACAGGGGGGCACTGGGGCAGGGTGACATGGGGACTGGGGGGCACTGGGACAGGGGGGCAGTGGGACAGGGTGACATGGGGACAGGGTGACATGGGGACTGGGGGGCACTGGGATGGGGCAGCGCAAGGATGGGGTGGCACCAGGATGGGGTGACATCAGGGTGACACGGGGACTGGAGGGCACAGGGTGGCACCAGGATGGGGTGGCACAAGGATGGGGTGGCACAGGGATGGGGTGATGTAGGGACAGGGTGACATGTGGAGTGGAGGGCACTGGGATGGGGCAGCACAAGGATGGGGTGGCACAGGGATGGGGTGACATGGGGACTGGAGGGCATTGGGATGATGTGGCAAGGGGACAGGGTGGCACTGGGATAGGGTGGCACTGGGACAGGGTGGCACTGGGACAGGGTGACATGAATGGAGGGCACTGGGATGGGGCAGTGGCACCGGGATGGGGTGACATGGGGATCGGAGGGCACTGGGATGATGTGGCAAGGGGACAGGGTGGCACTGGGATGGGGTGACATGGGGACGGGGTGACATGGGGACTGGAGAGCACTGGGATGGGGCAGCACGTGGACAGGGCGGCACAGGGATGCAATGGGACAGGGTGACGCTGGGATGGGATGACACCGGGAAAGGTGGCACCAGGATGGGTGGCACGGGGCGACTTGGGGACAGGGACGGGGTGGCACAGGGACAGGAACCTCATGGCACAGTGACTGTGTCATGGAGACAAGGTAGCAGGGGGATGCAGGGGGGTGGCACAGGGACAGGGTGGCACCTGGGTGGCCTGGGCACGGGGTGGCACGGGGCGGGGGTGGCTTGGGGTTAGGGTGGCATGGAGGTGGGGTGGCACAGGGGTGGGTGGCACGGAGACAGGTTGGTGTGGTGACAAGGGACATGGGGATGGGGTGGCACGGGGCTGGGACATCACAGGGTGGAATGGCCTGGGGACAGAGTGGCACAAGGGTGGGACATCCCAGGGATGGGGTGGCGTGGGGACAGGGGTGGCGTGGGGACAGGGATGGCGTGGGGACGGGTTGTCACAGGGATGGGACATCCCAGGGATGAGGTGGCGTGGGGACAGGGATGGTGTGGGGACGGGGTGTCACAGGGATGGGACATCCCAGGGATGGCATGGCATGGGGACAGGGTGTCACAGGGATGGGATGGCGTGGGGATGGGATGGCGTGGGGATGGGATGGCACGGGGATGGGGTGACATAGGGATGGGGTGGCACAGGGATGGGACATCCCAGGGATGGGGTGGTATGGGGACAGAGTGGCACAGGGATGGGATGGCATGGGGACGGGGTGGCACAGGGATGGGACATCCCAGGGATGGGACGGCGTGGGGACAGGGTGGCCCAAGGGTGGGACATCCCAGGGACGGCGCGGCGTGGGGACAGGGTGTCGCAGGGACAGTGCGGCGTCGCGGCGGGCCATGGCGGTGGCCACGTGGCGCGGTGCCAGCCCGTCCCTGGCTTTGGGGCCTGTCCCTTGGCAGGGCCGAGAAGCCGGAGCCACCAGATTTCTCCCGCTCCTCCTCCAGCGCCAGCAGCTTCGGCAGCGCCGCCGAGGAGCCCAGCGAGCCGGGCAGGGTACGGGGCGCCAAGGGGGGATGCTGGGTGCTGGGGGGGGGGCAGCACCCCTTTGACCCCCCCTCTGCACCCTTAGGAGAACCGCTCGCCCTCGGGGACCCACCGCGACGCCTTCACCGATGCCCCCTGGCCGGATGACCCCCCCGGTAGCCCGCCAGGTAGCCCATCACCGGGGCGTCAGGCCGCCGCGGGGCTGGGGGACCCCCCGGGGTGCTCATGGCCCCCCCTTTCCCCCAGGCCGCCGGCCCCCCGACCCCCCTGCCCCGAGATCAAAATCCAGCTGGAGCGGCCCCCATAACCCGGTGAGGCTGTGCCCCCCCCAGTGCACCCCGAGATGGGGGCACCCATACTGGGGTGCCCCCACTGACGTCCCTCCACACAGGGCTCATAGTCACCCCCCCAGCCGGGGGGGGGTCACCGCTTCGCTCCCCCCTCCATGTGCCACCCCCCCGTGCCAGGAGCCAAAGCCATCGTCCCCGGTGCAGGATTTGGGGGGACCCTCCCCAAAAATGGGGGTGTCCCCCCCCCAGACAATCTCCGTCACCCCAAATACCCCGGGGGGGGACACACACCACGAAGGGCCCCCCTCCGCCGTGACCCCAGGCCACACAGGGGGGCTCCCCCAAAATGAAGAGCGGGTCCAACCTGAGCATCCCCCCCCCAAAAAAAGGGGGGGCTCAAACCCAAAGGGGGGCTCCCCCTGTCCCCCCCCCCTTTTATTTTAAGGGAAAAAAGCTCCGGAACGGGTCGGATGCTGGAATTTTGGGGGGTGGGGGGATTATTTTTTCAAGCCCCCCCAAATCGTGTTTGTGTTTCCCGTGAGTCCTGTATAAAATAAAGGTTTATTTATCGCTATGGCTGGGGGGGGTCCCCGATATCGGGGGGGGGGGGGGGCCAAAACCCCAGGGGGCTGATGCTCCATGTGGTCTTAAAAACACCCCAAATCCGCCCATTTTGGGGGCCATTTACCCAAATTTTGGGGCCATTTACCCAGATTCTGGGGCTTTTGCGGCAGCCAGGCTGAGCAAAGCCTTGCTTTGATTTTTTCACTAGTTTTGGGGGGCTGTGGGTACCCCAAATTGTGGCGGGCAATGCCTTCACCCCCCAAAAAGAAAAACCCCTTTTTTTCGGCTCTGGTGGCCAACCCGGCGTCGGGAGCGGCATTTGGCCGGCAGCCCCGGCGGCCACCGGCTTCGCGCCAACTCCCCGGCCAAGAAAACGCGGTTCCCCCCCCTCCCCGAACCCCCCAAAACCGCGAAGCACCCCGGGACCGGTTAAACATAGCTCGGTACCGCCTGGTTTCTGAGAAGCCCCAGTGCCAGGGGTTGGGGCGCGGGTGGGGGGTGCCAGCGATGCTGGGGGTGCCAGCATGGGTGCAAAGGGTGCTGAGCAAAGTGGGGGTGTTGCAGCCCCCCTAAATCTGGCGCCGCTCGGGTCACCGCCTTCGCCCGCTCCAAAGTTTGCTGGTTAATAAGAAACCAGAGCAGAGATTTATTTATAAAGCTGGTAAATAAATAAAAAGGGGGGGGGCAGGATTGGAGGGGCCCGGTGGGATTTTGGGGGTGCTCAGGGGTTGCTCGGGTGTTGCAAATGCACGCTGCAGCAGGGGGGTGTCAGGGGGCTGCTCGTACACAGAATTTGCAGGGGCAGGGCAGCGTTTGCACGTGCACGGTGGGCATTTTGCACGTGCAAGGTACCGCGTGCACGGTGACTTTTGCACGTGCACAGTGATATTTGCATGTGCACGGTGGCATTTGCTGAGTCAGGGCCGCGTTTGCACGTGCACGGTGGTATTTGCACGTGCAAGGCACTGTTTGCACATGCATGGTGACATTTGCACGTGCAAGGCGCTGTTTGCACATGCACGGTCACTTTTGCACATGCATGGTGACATTTGCACGTGCAAGGCACTGTTTGCACATGCACGGTCACTTTTGCACACGCACGGTGACATTTGCACGTGCAAGGCACTGTTTGCACATGCACGGTCACTTTTGCACACGCATGGTGACATTTGCACGTGCAAGGCTCCTTGTGCTCAGCCCAGGCAGCATTTGCGTGTGCACGGTGGCATTTGCACACCCAGAGCACGTTTTGCACACCCAGGGCCCCTCGCAGGTGCTACCGCAGGCCTCAATCCCCCCTCCCCCCTTGCAAGCTGCAAAAGCCCCTCCCCTAATTACCTCCCACCCTAATTACCCTCCCTAATTACCAAACCCTAACGAAGGGGCGGGCCCCGGCGGGTGCCCCCCCCCTTAAATCCCCCCTCCCTGCAATGCTGAGCCCTGCACCCACCCCGACTCCCTCCCCCCAGGCAGCAAATTGCCCTAAACCGAAGGATTTTAAAGCAAAATAAATCACCCAGGAGGCAAAAGACCAGGTTTTAGGGACAAATTAACCCGGTGAGTTAATTTTTTTTTCCCCGTCTTCGTGTGGTTTCAGGGTACCCACACATGTGATGAGTTGGGTGCCCGGGTCAGTCCTTAGCCAAGGGGCCCGGGAGGCATTTTGGGACCCAGCCCCATCGCGTTTTTGCTGAAAGAAGGGGGTTTTATCCGCCGAGGCTCCGGCTCCCATCCCAAATCCCACAGCGGGTTCGGGATGGGGCAGGCAACGATGCAAATTACAGGGGAAGGAACCGTGTATTTACAGAGGCAGCTCCCAGCACGAAACCGCCGGTGGCTGCTTTTGCTCCGCTGAGTCTTTCTTTTTTTCTCCCTCTTTCCCGGGCGCTGCTATCCAAAAAAAAAAGGAGGGGAGGAATTAAAAATAAATCCCCCTCCGTGGTTTGCAAGAGGCGCTTTAGCAGAGGAGGAAGAGGAGGGCGAGGAGGGGCAGGAGGACAGAGGCGGCGGCAGCAGGGCGGCCGGCGGCGTTGCAGTGGGCTCGGTTGGAGCCGATGCAGGCGGCGTAAGCCATGGCGTGGGGGATGTAATTTTGCTCGTGGACCCCGTGGAGGAGGTGGGCCATGGGGCCGCGGGCGAAAACAGCCACGTCCTCGCCGCCGTGGGTCTCCTGGCGCAGCGGCACGGCCGATTGCGCCTGGTAGTTGGCGTGCGCTGGGGCAAAAAAAAAGCCACAAATAAGCATAATTTTGTAAAAAGTACTGATTTTAACCGTGCAGTAATAATTTCAGGGGGGTTTGCCCCAAAATGTACTCACCAAAATCCACGGCGGAGACGTTTTCTCGCTCGCCTGCCACGATTTTATAGCCGGGGCCGTTGCCGTAGAGGATGGAGGTGAAGGGTTTGCGGTCCACGTCGCTCTGCATCGGGGCCAGACCTGGCGGTGGTGACGCCGTCAGCAGGACGGGGACATCCCCAGGGGGTGTTGTGTCCCCCCCCCCCGCCATGGCATGGCCGGGACTCACCGAAAATGGGGTTCCCGCGAGGGGTGTAGCCGCCGAAGGTGAAGACGTGCGAGTGGTCGGCGGTGACGACGCTGAGGGTGTCCTGGGGCGAGGTGAGGCGAGTGGCCAGCCCGATGGCCCGGTCCAGCTCCACCGCCTCGTGCAGCGCCTGCTTCGCCTTCCCCTCGTGGTGCCCGTGGTCGATCCGGCCCCCTGTGGTCCCCGGCACCGCTCGGCATCGCCCTCCGCAGCCCCCCAGCACCCTCCGTTCCCCCCCCCCCGGCTTTGCTTCTCCCCATGCATCCCCATCGCCCCCCTTGCACCCCAATCGCCCTTCTCCCCCCGTGAGGCCCCCATCACCCCCTTTAGCTCCCCCTTTTTGCATCCCCCAACTCTTTTGCCCTTTGCAGCCCCCCTTTATTCCCTCATCCCCCTCTTTATCCCCCCTTATCCCCCATGACCCCTCCTTACCCCCCTTTTTGCATCCCCCATCCCCCTCCTCACTCCTCCTTTGCACCCCTCATACCCACCCCCCACCCCCCTTTTCTCCCCCACCTTCAACCAGGAGGAAAAACCCCCGGGGATTTTTCTGGAGCATCCTGATGGCCACAGCCACCATCTCGGTGAGGGACGGATCCGTCTCGTTATTCCTATCCAGCTCGTACACCATGTCACCCGGCTCGAAGAGGCCTGGGGACAGTGACACTGCTGGGGACGTCCTTCCCCCACCAAAAAACCCAACAAACCAAAGGGGCCCAATCCAGCCCCGCCACCTGCTTCTTGTGCTGGTTCAAGCGTTTCACCCGCCACCGGATCCAGGGTGATTAGATAGGAGCCGTGGGGATGCTCCCAGCCCTTCCTTCCTCCGGCCCGGCCAGATCCTGCAGCCCAGCTGGGCTGGAGAATTGCAGCCAAACAAAGTTGCATCCCCAGGGGGTGAAAATTACATCCCTGGGGGGGAGTGGCAGCATCCCTTTGGGGTACCAGCATCCCTTTGGGGTACCAGCCTCCCTGGGGGGGAGTGGTAGCATCCCTTGGGGGTACCAGCATCCCTGGGGGTGGGTAGCTGCATCCCTTGGGGGGACACCACCATCCCTTCAGGGTACCAGCATCCCTGGGGGAGGTACCAGCATCCCTTTGGGGTACCAGCCTCCCTGGGGGGGAGTGGCAGCATCCCTTCGGGGTACCAGCATCCCCAGAGGAGTCGCAGCATCCCTGGGGGGGGTATCAGCATCCCTTGGGGGTACCCTTGGAGGTACCAGCATCCCTGGGGGCGGGTAGCAGCATCCCTTGGGGGGACACCACCATCCCTTCAGGGTAGCAGCATCCCCAGGGGGTAACTGGCCACTGCAGCTGCCCCAGCACCCTGGGACACGGGCCAGGGGTCCCCCAAAGCACCCGGTTGAGGCCGGGGCACCCTTGGGTGCCGGGACTCACCCAGGAGGAAGTCGACGCGGCTGAGGTTGAGCGCCAGCAGGTCCCGCCGGTGCCACACATACTTGGCGACCTGGGGACAGGCAGGTTGTCACCTCCCTATCACCTCTGCCACCCCCAGGGCTGCTTTATACCCCGCTCCCCAAAATATTCCCCCCACCCTGGGAATGGCTTTGTAAGGTGACCGTGGGGTGATGTGTGTGTGTGTGTGTCCCAAAAAAAGTCCTTGTCACCTTGCCGGGGGGCTTGGCGTCGTGCCACGCCTGGACGAGGTCCCTGCGGTCCAGGCGGGTCCCCCGATGCTTGTCCTCATGGGGATACTCCACGTCACTGGCGTTTTTGGGGAACATATATTTTCGCCCACCGCCCAAGATCACCTGCGAAAGGGGGGGAAAATGCATTTTAAAAATGATTTTTCATTAGTTTTTAATTTTTTCCCCCCAGTTTGGGTTTAATGGGGGGGGAAACCCGACGAGGCGGAGCGGGATGTCCAGGAAAACCCTGGCGTTGCGCAAAAATGCAGGCGAAAACACCCGAGGAATTTCACCTCGCTCGAAATAACCCTGAATCTCATCCTATGAATTCAAACCCAGGACAAAAATAACCATTTCCAGCAGCAAATCTGGCCTTTTTCTTCATTTTTTTTTCGCGTCTGTGGGAGGGATGCTCCGCATCGGGGTCCCCGTGTGAACCCGTCGGGACGGAGCCCCATCCCGCAGCTCTCGCTGTTTGCTTTGGAGCCCGATGTATTTGCGCTCCGTTATTTATAACCGAGCAGAGATTTTTTTTCTTTTTTTTTTTTTTATTCCCCCCCTTTCTCTGGGCAGAGAGGTGAATTATAAAGCTGCATAACACCACCGCCAAAATTATTAAGCGAAAAAAAGGGAAAAAAAAATGTCTTTTCCCCACTATATAATTATTTCCAGCCTGGGACAGAGTTAAAATTATATTAAAGGGAAAAAAAAACAGAAGAAGAGGCTATTAAAGAGCTAAATAACAGGCTGAAATGTTTTGCTTTGGGGCTATTTTGAAGGACAGAAGAGTATTTATTTACAGGGCTGAATTTCTGCGTAAATCCGCAGCAAGGGGCAGAACCGGGGGGAAAATGGAGGGGTTTGGGTATGGGCGGGAGGAGGGGGCTCAGCGGGATTTGGGGGGCTGCTCCTGTACGTGCTTGTGGTCCCAGCCCTACGTCTGGTGGGGGTCCTGGTCCCACAGCCACCCGGCAGTCCTGGTAGCCCACCCATGCGTGGTCCTGGTCCCGCATCTGCTGGGGGTTCTGGCTCTGCGCCCATGGGTGGTCCTGGTCCCACATCTGCTGGGGGTCCCAGCCCTGCATCCATCAGTGGTCCCAGTCCAACATCTCCTGGGGATCCTGACTCTTCACCCACTGGTGGTCCCAGCCCTGCACCCATGGGTGGTCCTGGTCCCACCCCTACCCGTGGCCCCGTCCTCATCCCTGGGTGGTCCTGTTCCCGTCCCCCGTGGCCCCAGCCCACGTCCCCCGTGGCCCCGTCCCCATCCTTACCTCGATGTCGGGGATGTTCTCCACCAGCTGCCGGGCGATGTCCTTGCAGCCGCCCTCCAGCGCATCCGGGGGCATCTCTCCATCCGAGTACCAGTCGCGGTTGGCGGAGTGGGCGTAGGCAGCGCTGGGCGTTGCGTGGGTCACCCGCGTGGTGGTGACGATGCCCACCGCCTTGCCTGCACCACGAATTCAGGGGGCAACGGTGGGAACACCCCCAAAAGCCACTGCTTTACCCCCAGCCCAGCACCCACCAGCCCCTCACCTCCATCCTTGGCCCAGCGGAGGATGGAGGTCACCTCCTGGCCCTTGGTGGTGTTGCAGCGGTCGCGGGTGACGCCGGCGCTGACGCCCACCGTCCCCTCGTTGGCTTTGACGCCGCAGAGGTAGGCGGTGGCCGTGCCCGCGCTGTCGGGCACCTGCGCGTTGGTGTTGTAGGTCTGGGGGGGGGTAGATAAATAAATCACCGCTATCCTCATCGTCATCACCGTCGCCACCGCTACCGTCACCGTCATTGTCATCATCGTCACCACCACCACCATCATCATCACCACCATCGTCCTCACCCTGGAGCTCCCCTCCCCGTGCTGTTTGGCCGCACCGGACCCCCATCCCGCCTGTGCAACCCCTCTTTTGCCCCTTGCCCCCCACGACGTGGGTGCACATCACCCCCTCGCTGCATTTTGATGCTTTTAGCCTTTTTCCAGCCCGTTTTTAGGCAGGGAGAGAGCAGCCGCTGCCGCAAGCATCCCTCGCTCGGGAGGCAGCCGGGGAGCAGCCGGGATTTCCAATTTAATAAATAAATAAAAAAAAAAAAAGCCTTTTGTTCAGCAAAATGACCCCAGGAGAAGCAGGGGGGGCCCACGGCTTCCCACGGCCGGGCGGCCTCATCCCGCCCCCCCTCCCCGTTCCCACGGGCCGGACCCTGGCACGGCGAGCGGGCACCGGAGCCAGCTCCCTTCGCCCGCCCCTGACCTAATTTCGGCACCCGGTCGATGCCGCCCGCCCGCCCGCCCGTGACCTCGCGGTGGGTGTCGCGGCCCCCGGCGGCGTCCCGGGGGGCTCACCTTGGCCAAGGCGACGTAGGGGAACTTGTCCATCTCCAGCAGGCTCTCCTCGCCCTTGCGGTTCTGCAGCTGCCCTTTGAGGATGCGGGCGGCCGTGACGGTGGAGACGCCCATGCCTGCCAGGCCACCCGTCAGCTCGCCGCCGAGGACGGGCCAGCTCGCCGCACGGGTGCCGCGCAACGCCGGCGGGCACTCGATTTATCCCAGCGCCCAATGTGTTGCGAACCCAGTTTATCCCAGCAGCCGGTTTATTGCAAACTGAGTTTGTTGCAGTACCCGGTTTATCCCAGCACCCAGTTTATCACGAACCCAATCTATTGCAAACCCAATTTATTGCAGCACCCACTTTATTGCAAATGGATTCATTGCAGCACCCAGTTCATTGCAAACCCAGTTTATCCCAGCACCCAACTTACTGCAAACCCAATTTTCGCAGCACCCCATTTATCGCAAGCCCAGTTTAGTGCAGCACCCAATTTATCCCAGAATCCAGTTTATTGCAAACCCAGTTTATCGCAGCACCCAATTTTTTGCAAATCCAGTTCATTGCAGCACCCAATTTTTTGCAAATCCAGTTCATTGCAGCACCCAGTTTATCACAAACCCAGTTTATCCCAGCACTCAACTTATTGCAAACCCAGTTTATCCCAGCACCCAACTTATCGCAAACCCACTTTATCGCAGCACCCGCCTTATCGTGACACCCCATTTTATTTGCACGCCCAGTTTACCACAGCACCCACTTTGCGGCGGCCCCCGCTCCCCCGCCCCGGGGCGGGTGCCCCTCTCACCGTCGCCCAGGAAGAGGATGAGGTTCTTGGCCACGTTCTGGTTGAGGCGCTGGAGCCGCAGGGCGGCCCGCAGGGTCTCCTGCGCCTGCCCCCGCCAGTACTCGGGGTCCTTCTCCCTCTCTGCGGGGGGGAAACCGGGCTCCATAGCACCCAACAGCACCCATTTTTGGGGTGCAGCCCCTCCCCAAACCTCACCTACCGGGGACCAGCGATGCAGAGCAGAGCGGGGCGAGGAGGATGAGGAGGAGAGCCTTCATCCTGCGGCGCTGAGCAGGTGCTGGAGAGGAGAGAGCTGAGGGGGCGGGGCACCCGCTCCGTGCCTCAGTTTCCCCACTGGGACCTTCGCCCCGGGGCTCGGCCAAGCGAGGACGGGAGCGAAATGTCCCTTCCCTGCGTGGTCACCGATGTGACCCCCTGGGGACGTGGCCAGCTCCCCCCCCCGCCACTGGTCCCGCGGGGCGTCACCTCACTGGCACCAACCCGGGGCTGGGGGACGGTGGCATGGCCCTCGTGCACGTGGCACAGCAGGGTCCCCATCACGTGGCTGGGTCCCCGTTGCGTGTCCCTGTCCCCATTGCACGGCCATGTCCCCATCATGGCTGGGTCCCCATTGCATGGCCGTGTCCCTATAGCATGTCCCTGTCCCCATCACGTGTCCCTGTCCCCGCTGCACACCCGTGTCCCATCACATGTGTGTCCCCATCCCATGTCTGTGTCCCTACCCTGTGCCCGTGTCCCCACCGCGTGTCTGCGTCCCCATCGTGCGTCCCCATCTCGTGCCCATGTCCCCGTTGCGTGGCTGCATCTCCATCGCACACCCATGTCCCCATCAGACACCCGTGTCCCCATCGCACACCCGTGTCCCCATCGCATGTGCACATCCCCATCGCGTGCCCACGCCCCTGTTGCACGTCTGTCCCCGTTGCACGCCCATGTCCCCACCACATGCCCGTGTCCCTATCACAAGTCCACGTCCTTGCTGTATGTCCGTGTCCCCGTTGCGTGTCTGTGTCCCTGTTGCACACCCATGTCCCCATCGCATGCCCGTGTCCCCATCGCACGTCTGTGTCCCCACCACACGCCCACTTCCCTGTGACCCACCCATGTCCCTATCGCACGCCCGTGGTGTCCCTGTTGCACACCCCATCACCTGCCCAGGTCCCCATCACACGCCCGTATCCCCATCGCACGCCCGTGTCCCTGTCACAAACCCAGGTCCCCATCGCACACCCGTGTCCCCATTGCACACCCAGGTCCCCATCGCACACCCAGGTCCCTGTCACAAACCCAGGTCCCCGTCGCACACCCAGGTCCCCATCGCACACCCGTGTCCCCGTCACACACCCAGGTCCCCATCAGACACCCGTGTCCCGTCACACACCCAGGTCCCCATCGCACGCCTGTGTCCCCATCACACACCCAGGTCCCCATCACACACCCAGGTCCCTGTTGCACACCTGTGTCCCCACCACATGCCCGTGTCCCTGTTGCACACTTGTGTCCCCATTGCACCCCCGTGTCCCCGTGCCCACCCGTGTCCCCATCGCACGCTTGTGTCCCTCTTGCACCCCCGTGTCCCCACCGCACCCCCGTGTCCCCGCTGCCCCCCCGTGTCCCCATCGCACCCCCCGCTCCCGGGGCCCCCCCCGCTCCCCGGGGGTGGCAGCGGTGGCCCCGGGGGGTCCTTACCGCGGGGGGGGGGCACCCACGTACCCGCACAAACTTGGGTCCCGACACCCACGTCCCTCCTGGGCGGCGGGAGGAGGCCGGGCCGGGGGGACAGCGAGCCCTTAAATCCCCCCGCACCCGGCCTTCGCCTCCTCCTCCTCCTCCTCCTCCCCTTCCTCCACCCTCCCCCCGCCGCCAGCACGGGGCGGGGGGGGGGGGGAGAAAAGGCAACAAATTGGGCTTACTGGTGCCCTCTGCCGGGTTGGACTGGGAGGACTGGGAGGACTGGGGTGCACCCGAGCCTGGCTGTGGGTGCTGAGCACCCCCCCGCCAGGCAGGGGGGGGAAGTGGGGTGCACCCCCGGGGGGGTAGATGTGCGTTGTGCCGGATTTTCCATTATTTTCACCCCAAAACGCGCCAGCGACGTGAGCGTGGGTTTGGGGGGGGCGATGGAGAAGCGGGGGGTCCCCCCTGCCTCAGTTTCCCCACCCGGGCTCCTGCTGCAGCCCACGAGTGGGCCCTGCCTGAACCGGCTTTACTGTAGGTCCTACAATAAACGCGGCTTCGTCGCAAGGGCGGGGGGGTGATGCCCTCCCCTGCCTCAGTTTCCCCATCGGGGGGGAACCGCGGAGCTCCGCGGCCCGTGGAGCCGCGGGTGGCTTCCCAGAAGGTGGCGGTCTCAGCCCAAAAATCCGCACCCCGAAAGCTTCGGGGTGCCACCAAGGGCGCCCCGACACCGCCCCGACGCCCCGGGGATGGGCACAGCTCCTGCAGGCCCCCAAATCCCTCCGGCCCCCCCCGGCCGCCCCCCCCGGCCCTTTGCATCCCCCCCCCCCCCCCCCAGCGCTTTCCCAGCCCAGCAAAGCGGTTTGCAGCCCCATGCGTGAGATGAGCGCGGCAGTGCTCAGCCCGCCGGCGTGGCGCGGGGGACCGAGGCGGTGGCACCCTGCGTGTCCCCCTCCCCGTCCCTGTCACCCTACGTGCAACGTAGCGGGGGGTGCCTGCCGTGACGGCAAGCTAATTAAAAAGCTCGTTAGCCCGGCACACGGAAAGCCGCAATCTGGGGAACTCCTCGCCGCGAGGCCGCGTGCGCAAACCCGGCCAGGCTCGAACCCCAAAACCCTTCGAGGGGCTGTTAAACACACGGGGGGGGCAAGGCTGCGGCCCGAGGAGCACGCTTGCACACTTGCACGCTTATAAGTTTGCACAATTGCATGCTTGCAAAATTACAGGCTTGCACAACTGGGCGCGTGCACACTTGCACGATCGCGTGCTTGTATGCTTGCATACAATTGGAGGCTTGTGAGCTTGCACACAAACGTGCGCTTGCACGCTTGCACCGTCTCCCGTGCGCACGCTTGCAAAATTGCACGTGTGCCCCCTTGCACAACTGCGTGCTTGGCTGTTTGCAAAACCGCTTGCTCGCACAGGCACGTGTTTGCATGGTTGCATGCTTGCATGCGTGCACGACCGTCTGCTTGCACGACCACGTGCTTGAAGAATTGGGCGCTTGCACCATTGTCTTCTTGCACGCTTGCAAACTGCACGCTTGCACAATCGCACGCTTGCAGGATTGCACGCTTGCACGCTCGGAGGAGAATCGCCGCATCCCTTTGCCGGCGAGCGAGCCGCCGCGATTTATCGGGGGGATGCTTTCAGCAGCTGGGCGGGACATGGGGACCCCCAAATCGGGGT